>NW_024884364.1:7396631-7996631 GCF_019232065.1 Centrocercus urophasianus | reverse complement strand
ACTCTTGCTCATGCATCATCTACCCCAACCTCATTATACCCTTCAGACCAGTAAGTACAATAGGTGCAGAGAAAGGGGAATCTTCTAGATAGATATTCAAGAGAATTCACACGTGGACATCAGATGCATGCCATCACACTGTAAATGAAGCTGCTAAAAATTCTGCACAGGTAGCTCTGTGTAGTAAAACAGAGTCAGCCTAAATCAAACAGACCAGCAAACATAATCCTAAATTCTTCAGGTTCTCCGCATTTGAATTACTCATTTTATATCCAATTTTCTTAAATACCTTTGTTAATAACGCACAGAGACAGTAAGACCAGCTAAACACTGAAAAATCTGACTGCAGCTGTTTTCAAAGCTGTCAGCAATTGCAGAGAGGAGAATTTAAAGAAAAGTAATAAAAACAATAAAATATCCATCATCATCAGAAAAGTCAATCCAGACTACCTATTTATTTCTGTTACAGAAGGGAAGACTGAGATCCCAGATTTACTTTTGCCCAGTTTAAAGCCATCGTAATACAGCTCAAGCAGAAAGTAAATTCAAACATGTTCTGGTCACAGCATGCACATCTCACATTAATTTAATGACATACAAAGCACCTACAGAATTTCAGTCCATATATACCTTGCTGAAATGATTTACACCACCTACAAAGCCAACCAATCCATTTTAGGGGAAATTCACCTGAGAAACTGATACATCTCCTTCCAGCAGTGATCAGTCTCCCACAGATCAATTTATTTTGCGTACTCTAAGATCACTTTATCACCAAATTTAAGACCAAATTATCACAAGAGTACATAAAATACACTGTGATTTGCATTTCTTTTTCTGTTTTGTTATGATTAGGTCTATCACCTATTTATTAACCAAGCAGAGCTTGAATAAGCATTCCTCTGGGATAAGAGCTTTGACAGACCTGGTCATCCTCTCCAGCTGTCTATTCCAAGTGCTCTTAATAAAAGAAAAAAGAAAAGTGATGCTCATCCAGGAATTGCCTGCTCCTAAGTTGCCAGCTGAAAGACATGAAATCTTTTGGGACAGCTGCAGTCAACTCCAGGATACACAGGCTCACACCATTATCATGGTTATATGGAAAAGCAAGGGCACTACTGCCTTTTTCTTGCATTTTCGTAGTTTGCTCTGCTGTACATTTTCAATGAGCACCTGTGTGCACTAACCATAACTGCCTTCTACAGTATTCCAGAAAAAAAAGCCCTTGCAGCGTGGCAAAATTCCAGCTTGGTGTATTATTTTCTTACATTGTTTTTTACTGAAGATAAAATTCATATTATTTCATAAATTGGAGTATACATAACAGTAGTACAAAACTACCGTGTTCCAACCTTCAGTTCCCTTGAACTCAGGAAGAGTTCAAGGGAAGGACAAGCCTATCTACAGTCAACAAAAGCCTGAATCAGGCATGTGAGGCAAATGCTTTTAATCTATTCAAATCAAAGATTCTGCAAAAACACAAGGTCACTGTGACCAGGATGTATATCTGTTCTACGCTATGAAACTAGAGAAGGAAAAAACTGTTGTTCAGTGCATAACAATAACATATTCTTCCCCAGACAGAGTGACGTCAGCATTTCCCCCGTCTTCTGAAAATACTGCTCCTTTTTTCCAAGAAAGGACTAAGGTCATATGGAATTTTATTGTTATTATTATTATTATTTATTTCAGTCCCTCTTTTCAGAGATTAGCTTTGTATATTCAAAAATATTGCTGTTCAGCGTAAAAGAATGATTTGCTGCCTACTATAACCAAACAGAACACAAGGGAAACAAAGGAAACAACAGCTTAGACTGAAACTAACCCAGAACCAAGCACATTTTCAAGGAGGCTCTTACCTTGTGCTTTCATGGACTGAATATTTCAATAAATCTATTCTCAGAAACATCAGGAACTAGGGAAGAAACCATCACAGAGTATTTCAAAGTGAGAAGTTTTAAAAAAAAAAAAAAAAAAAAGGCAATCACCAAAGAAGTCGTATCTCCCATGACTGCAAGAGAAGACTGTAGCCTGTGGCTTCTGATGGCTAGATTTGATAGAATCATAGAATCAAATCACAAGGTTGGAAATGACCTAAGATCAGCCAGTCCAACCGTCTCCTCATCACCATTGCCACCACAAGCACTAAACCACATCATGCAGCGCGTCGTCCAGACACCTCTTGAACACTGCCAGGGATGGTGACTCCACCACCTCCCTGGGCAGCCATTCCAGTGCCTGACCACTCTCTGAGAGAAATAGTTCTTCCTCATGTCTAATATGTGTCTTATTGTCAAAGACTGTATACGGACTAGGGGAAAGAATATTCTCATTTTTAGAACAGAGTATTTTAACCCTCCTGTTGGCATGGTAATCACATTTTAACCCTGTCTAGCAGGGAGAAACAAGCCCTGGAGAGAGAATTCTATAGGTCACCTTTGATCAGCCTGCCTGTGATAAAAGTACATTGTGTATTTGTTGGCATCAGGCTGGTGTCACACAATCATCTGGCATGTTAAAAGCCTACCTCTTTTTCTACAGTAGTGAGAAACAAAACATTTCTCCCCAGTCCATCTACAATACGCAAGGAATGAGAGACAACTAAGATTCTGCATTTTGAAAGAGCTTTTTTCCTTTAAAAAAAAAAAAAAAAAAAAAAAAAAAAAAAACAAATGCTAAATGAAACTAGATAAGAGAAGCATTTTAAAAAAGTTACTTGCTTTCAGAAATAATATACAGTCCATCTACATTACATAGGTTGCTCTAAAAATAATGTCTCCTATTTATTCCCATGGAAACTACATCAGATACAAAGAACACAATAACACTACTTGACAGAGCGAATTCTCAGTTACAAAACACTTATTTCAACATAGTCACTACCATTAGCTCTGCATTTTCACCAGCGATGAACAAGAATCTGCATGCTGGACTCATCAAAATCTGCCACAGTGGCGGTGACCCACTGTTTCACATGGTTACTATTCACATCACTATTACAACGTCATTTCTATGAAAACTTTGCTTACGCAGTCCGTCCATCTTTCGTTGGTCCAAACAGATGGAAGCCAGAAGGCACCAAATTCAGACTATACAGTGGGTGTGGTGGGACAGTCAGCCAAGATTGGCAGTGACTTCCAACTGGTGTGGGCCTCAGGGATATCATGTTGCAGAAAAAAGGCTGTCTTCTTCTCTGGCCTGACTCTGGAAGATCAAGCCTTCAGCCTAGTCAACGTTGTGATGCTGTGGTCAAAGTTGACTGTCCAAGCTCCAGGAAATGCAGCAAGATCCGAAAGGACAGCACACATCACTTCACCTGTTCAGGGCTATACCTTAAACTTTTTTCTTTGATAGAAAATTCATGCCATTAGTCCATGGACTGTCATTGACACCAGATCGTAGTGGTAACACCAGATCTCATTACCAGTAATGATGTGACCCAGGAAAACGTCACCTGTAGTTTCATATTAGTTCAATAAATCCTGACAGTTTCTGTCTGTTCCTGTGTGAGAATTTCGGGGAGTCACCTGGTGCAAACTTTGTGATAATTCAACATTGCCACTATCATTTCCAACATACTGAAGATGATATTCAGCTCTGTACACAGTTCCAAGGTCATAATCCATTGATATGCACCTGATTGAGACACTCTTCATTTTGTGATGTGACAGCTGTGCACAGCCATCCAGAACACAATTTGTCTTTCATGTCGCTGTTGCCATGCTGAAATGCACCACCCACTGCTTCATTGTGCTTACATCCACTGTTTGATCTCTCTAAATATTCAGCAAGCATTGATGAATAACAAGGGGAGCCATTTTTTCTTCACAGAGAAATTCAATTCCACATCTATGCTTCATGTACACTTCCGTGCCAGATGCCATTTTGTCAGACTGCCTCTCTACTGCCATCTGTGACATGACAGCAATATGTAATGAGGTACTGGTGGGATGGTTCAGCCTCTACTGCCATACCAACAACATCCGCCTTTGAGATTGTGGGCCAACATCATAAAATAGGAGGCATTACTTTCAGAGCAGCCTTGGTATATACTCAATCCATATTATTCTCTGAAACACAGCGTACAGTGAAAACTTACTGAGACTCTAAACAGACAAATAAAGTACAAAAAGGTCGTGGAAAAAATAATTTTCTAAAAAAGACCTACAGATGGAGAGTTAGAATCAAAATCCCCCATGATTGAAAAAAAATCAGATCTTAAAGGCTGAGTAGACAAATTTATATGACTCACAACATTTGTAAGAATCTTGTGTTCATCACAGAAGCCTAAAATACCATATTTTTAATAACACCCACCTATTGCTTTGAGACACACACAGTCTGAGTGTAAAGGGAGCCTTTACAATCCCTAAGACAAGCTTTAAGACTTCCTTCACACTGATAGACACAATTAGTCTGTGCGATTTCAGATCAACCTGTATGTCTTTACCTTCGTCTGTGAGACATCTATTGAACGGCACAAAAGTTCTTAAGCAAGAAATAAAGTTTTCTTAAAAGTAAATATTCTAAGTATAGTTTAATTCTTTATAAAAGGGCTAGGCCTAAGATGTGTTGTAAGGAAAAGTCTAGAAAACCTAGCTTCAGCATTCTTTCAGAATGTTACACATACTGGGGCATAGCTAGGAAGTCTCTGTGGCAGCACAGCAAGTCAATGAAGATGGAACTGAACTTGGCAAGGTATTCCACAGGTATGTAGGTCAGAAGAGACAGGCCAAAGAGAGCACACCTCCTCTAAGTAGCCAGTCCTTCTTTACTACAACAGATACAGAGAAGGCTGAAGTCCTCAGTGAGTTCTTTACCTCTGTCTTCACTAGCAGCCAGGATTCTCACATCCCTGAACTTCACATCCCTGAACCTGAACCTCTGTGTGGGAACTGGGGGAACAAAATCCACCTCACTGTAAGGTCAGAGCAAGTCCGATACAGACTCATGAAACTGGATGTGTATACAAGTCCACAGGGCCAGATGACATGCATCCTGGAGTCTTAAGGTAGCTGGCTGATGTGACTGCCAAACTGCTCTCCATCATGTTTGAAAAGTCATAGCAAAGTCTTCCAGGACTGGAAAAATGGAAGATATCACTCCCATTTACAAGAAAAGGAGGAAGGAGGACGCAGGGAACTACAGGCTGATGACTCTTACCTCTGTGCCCAGGAAGATCAAGGGACAAATCCCGGAAGATGCGTTAAGGCACATGCAGGACAAGCGGGTGATCTGAGATAGTCAGCATGGTTTCACCAAGGGAAGGGTGTGCCTGACCAATCTGGTGGCCTTCTATGACAGAGTGATGGCATCAGCGGACAAAGGGAAGGCAAGTGATGTCATCTACCTGGATTTCTGCAAGGCCTTTGACATGGTTCCCCACCATATCCTTATCTCTAAATCGGAAAGAGATTGATTTCAAGGATGGATTGTTCAGTACATAAGGAATTGGTTGGAGTCTTGTAGCCAGAGGGTTGTGGTCAATGGCTCTATATCTAAGTGGAGGCAAGTAACAAGCAGTGTCCCCCAGGGTTCTGTTTTGGGTCTGGTATTCTTTAATTCTTTAACATCTAATGACACAGATGATAGGATTGAGTGCACCCTCAGCAAGCTTGCTGATGACACCACGCTGAGTGGTGCTGTTGATATAGCAGAAGGAAAGCATGGCATCCAGAGGGACCTTGATAAACTCAAAAGATGGGCCTGTGTGAACCTAATGAGCTTCAACAAAGCCAAATGCAAGATTTTGCACTTGGGTCAAGGTAACCCCAGATATGTTTATAAACTTGAGTAGCCCTGCTGAGGACTTAAGGGTTGATGAAAAACTGAATGTGAGCCACAAGTGTGAGCCTGCAGCCTGGAAGGCCAATGGTATCCTGGGCTTCATCAGAAGAAGAATGACCAGCAGGGTAAAGGAGGTAACTGTCCCCCTCTTTTCTGCCCTTGTGGGGCCCCAGCTGGAATACTGCATTTAAGCCTGGGGACCCCAACATAATAAGGATGCTGAGCTACTGGACTGGATATGGGGAAGGGCCACAAAGATAATTCAAGGGCTGGAGCACCTATCCTATGAAGACAGGCTGAAGGAACTGGGCTTGTTCAGTCTGAAAAAAGAGAAGCCTGCGGGCACACCTCACTGCAGCCTTTCAGTTTTTAAAGGGAGCTTATAAATATGAGGAAAATCAACCTTTTACATGGGGAGATAGTGACATGACAAGGGGAAAGGGTTTTAAATGAAAAGGAGATTTAGATTGGACTTCAGGGGGAATTTTTTTTTTTCTTACTGAGTGGTGAGGTGCCCAGAGAGGCTGTGGATGCCCCATCCCTGGAGGCGTTTAAGGCCAGGTTGGATGGGGCCCTGAGCAGCCTGATCTAGTAGCTGGCAACCCTGCCTGTGGCACAGGAGTTGGAACCTGACCATCCTTGAGGTCCCTTCCAACCAAATGTATTTAATGATTCTATCAAGATCAATAATCAATGCTATTAATGCCTTGTGGCACATCCTTGTTTTCCTTCAGTCTCTGGCCTTATGTTCAGCTTCCTCTTGCTAAATGCAAGCCATTTATTCCAGCCTGGGACCATGCACAAGGAGCCCAGAGCAAAGTCTGATATAAGGGAAATACAGGGATGCAGGTGTGCTTGAGGCTTCTAAAGCTGATGCTGATTTTTGAGAGGTCATATAGAACCTTTGATAAAATGTTGGTAGCTTCCTCAAAGTGTCCAGAAATTTCAGTTAAGGGGCCTTCATTGTCATGGGATACAAAAACATTGTCTCCCAGAACCTTCTCTCCAGTGGATGCAAGCAGCAGACTGCCCCCCAGTCATGCCTCTGTGGTGCTAGTGGGCCAGACAATACTTTTTATTATCTACTATTATCTATTTTATCAAGTGACTGCAATTTTTTGACGACTAACACTAAGTCCAACAACTTCTGATCTAGCATTTATTTAGGCAGAAAATGTCACACTGTTGACACTGTCAAGTCTTGCAGTTCTGGAGCATCAAATGAGGAGTGTCAGATAAAAGTTTTGTTCAAACTGCAACCTTACCAATACAGCTCAGTCACACCGGATTAAAGGCAGAGCTCAGTCTTGAGAACTTTCAGCATTTAGTCTCCTGATGATGACTGCCAATCATGACTAAAAATAGCAATTTTTAAAATATATCCATTTACTTACTGAGAATCAATGTGCGCCTACAAACTCCTTTTCCACACTAAATGGTCATCATATGACAGTGATCTTTAGGCAGTAATAAGTAACATTTAAAGCAGCATCTAAAAGCAACAGTCTCTGCCACCACTCTAGTTTTCTGATTTCCCCACAAAGATGTATTTCAGTGAGGCTGAAGTCCCTTTTCCTGTCAGAGGACCATCACCATTAAAGGTGATTTTCAGAAGTCAGTATGTAATAAACAAGAGTTGAGTCATCTCAAAACTGTAACCAGATTGTGCATCCTGCAGCCGTAAAACATACATACATATGAAAAAGCCAGGTGTCAGGGGGTTGGCAGACCTTGTGATACCCTTGCAGAAGGAAGAGGACACATCGGGAACACTCTGAACACTGCACTCATACCTGTAAAATTTTTTAATCAGATTCTTAATTCTCAGCTGCTCCTACGGCTACGACACAGCTTTGAACAGAAGAACAAACATGACATTTATGAATGTCTGTTTTCCAGTACAACCAGTGCAGACTCTGTCCATTTTAAACAAAGGAAAGCAAACCACTACCACAGATGTGGGGTTTGACATCCACAGAACCACAAGACCTAAATGACAGCAAGCTGTAACACTTTTGGAGGCAAATGTCACACCATACGCCAGTGTATCTGGCATAGTCTAAAGCAGCGATGGCAGCTCATTACTACAGCCACATTATAGCCATGGTCCATTAGCGTACAGCAGTCTTAACACCTCCTTTCTTCTAGACAGGGTCTTAATAGGTCCCCTGCTCCCCCTGAAGGTAGAAGCCCTAAGCTTACTTTGAGCTGTGTGAACCAGCAGCATCAGCTCAGCCAAAACACCACAGGGAAGAATCTCTCTCCGCGGCCTCTTTCTCAGAAAAAAATTACCAACTAGCAGGCCTCAGCACTGTCTGTATTACATTTTCATTAGACCTGCAGAGTTTGATGGGGAAATTAAAAACTGAAAGGACAGAGTCAGATGACTGACCCTGGATAACATCTAAGCAATTCAATCATGTCTTTCCCATTGCAGGCTTAGACAGCAGGATATTGTAACTCAAATCGATCTGTTTGCTGCTCTAGCTGATAATGGTCTGGTGCTGAATGAAAAATTTTATTATTATTACATGACTCAGACTCTCTGAGCAGGCAGTTTAAGATATGAAAGTCTTCATTAGAGAATTAGATTAATAAATCGTATTTCTCTTGAGACACATTGTGTATTTGATTGTCAACACCCTGATTGAGGCTCACCAGGATACAGGGAGATCCACGCTGAAACAGGTCTGAAGGTATCACCAGAAGACACATACTTGGCAGCTTGAAAATAACCTTTATATTTCTTTATACTTTTCTCTGAACTCATTCTTATGTGTTGTAATAAAAAATACTGTTCTTCTAAAACACGGCTGAACATAAACATTTTTTAGCCTTGCATGTAGATCATTTCCATTGCTAGATGTTCACAGGAGGGCTATCCAGATAAAAATCTTACAGCAATAATGCTCTTTGGCTCATACTGTTATCCCTATTTAACTGATGTGATAACTGAGGCAGAAACATATTGAACCTTTTGTCCAAGGTCACACAGTGAGGTCAGGAATGGAGCTAAAGCAGACTCCCACTCTTCCAGTTCACTGCTTTGCTTTAAACCAGCCAATCTCTCTTTCAGCTCTTTGTCACTGATGCAAAATTACAAAAGAATATTAATACGCTGTTACAATTAAAATTGCAAATCCCTTATGTAGAAAGAACGCAGGTTAGGATCAAAACCAAATATATGAAAACCCCCCAACAGACCCAGCCCATCAGGTGCAGAAATACTGCACCACATCATCCCATCATGTTAAAAATATTTCACAGCATAAGGTACTTGAGTAACTTTCAGTGTACTGCCACTCCTAACTAAAAGGAGTTAAGATTACTATAAATTACACAATCAGCCAGAAGCATGTAGCTTACACAAATTCCTTCAATCACGTTACAACCAACCTTTTCATTTGTGCATGAAGGAAGTTCAAAAGAACAAAAAAAAACAATAGATCCAATTTCTACAGTATTTTTCAAGTGTTTTATGAATAGAAAATAATCACCTCAACAATTCCATGACAAAACATTACAAGCAGCTAATTCAACACAAGATGATGTGAAATGAAAGCTGTATCTTCAGATCTAAGTATTAGCAAAAGGCTTTTACATGCTTCAGAGGCCAAAAAACCACACAAACACCCATCAGTTGAAACATACATCCAACTGAACTCAAGCAGTAACAGAATCCAAAAGGCCAATGGCATACTGGGGTGCATTAAAAAGAGCGTGGCCAGCAGGTCGAGGGAGGTGATCCTCCCCCTCTACTCTGCCCTGGTAAGGCCTCATCTGCAGTACTGCGTCCAGTTCTGGGCTCCCCAGTACAAAAAGGACAGGGATCTCTTGGAAAGAGTCCAGCGGAGGGCCACAAAGATGGTGAAGGGCCTGGAGCATCTCCCCTATGAAGAAAGGGTGAGCGAACTGGGTCTGTTCAGCCTTGAGAAAAGAAGACTGAGAGGGGACCTGATCCAGGTCTATAAATATCTGAGGTGTGGGGGGCAGAATGGTGAGGCCAGACTGTTTCCAGTGGTGAGTGGAGACAGGACAAGGGGAAACAGCCGGAAACTGCAGCATAGGAAGTTCTGCACAAATGTGCGCAAGAACTTCTTTACAGTGAGGTGACGGAGCACTGGAACAGGCTGCCCAGGGAGGTGGTGGAGTCTCCTTCACTGGAGATGTTCAAGACCTGCCTGGATGCCGACCTGTGCGACCTGCTGTAGGGAACCTGCTTTGGCAGGGGGTTGGACTCAATGATCTCTGGAGGTCCCTTCCAACCCCTACAATTCTGTGATTCTGTGATCCCCTAGACTATTTATCCTTGCTATGAAGCTGAGGTTTTCAGTGCTAACCTTTGCTTCCAGTTACATGTGAGACAACAAACACCTAAAGGCTCTTCACTATTTGCAGCAGTCCCACCCACATTTTCTTCCCTGTCCTCAACTCAGCATGGAATAATCTTTGGTGTTTTTGGATAAGGCACGCTGTGCTACATTTACCCCATGGTGCACTCCCATTTCTCAAGAAGAAACACAACTTCTTTTCTATTTAACTTTGGTTACAGTTAGCAACTCTTATTTCCAAGAGAGTGTGCACTGAAGTTCAAGTTAATTGACTTATCAAGTCCTCCTACCAGCTTTCTAGATCAGCTGCCTTTTTACCACAGGTGTATTTTTTTTTTTTTCTCTCAACTTCAGAACCACACCAGTGAAGAGAGTGAGATAACAGCACCCAGCATGAAATATACAGTTTGATAATCTACTTAACAAGATTTGATAAGGTGGCATGATTTTGAAAAAGGGCTTAGTCAATTCAGAAACCATAGAAAATCTGTGGAACTCAGTCATTTCAGAAATCCCATTCCTACTCAGAATTCAAATATCTAAATAGAAGTGTTCCACTGCTCATAGGATCTTGATATCTCACACCTCCTCACTTTTGGGTCTTAGGAGAGACTGGGGCTTCCCTGAGAAGTTTAAGACTGGTGTGAAACTGAGACTTTTTTTTTTTTTGAACAGCACATGATAATTTTGTAAAGAGCAGTATTTTCAAGATAGGCATCAGAACAGCCTGTTAACTTTTTATTGGGTTGCTACAACAATATGTAAAGCATGAATACTTATTTATAATAGCAGATGTGGAGAGTCTTCCATTTCTGTGCCCTCCACACCAACTACCAAGAAGCTTTCCAGGAAAAGAGAGATCAAGGTGCAGAGGGATGTTGAGAGTAAGCTACATGATCTGTCTGAGGTCTGGCTGCAAAAATAAACTACAGGCCTGCAACCAGAAGACAAGACAAACACCACAGCTGATCTGAGAGTACAGAGAGGCCTCAGTTGAGGCCACCATAACCAGAAAAAATCTGGCTGTGCTGCAGAAGGCTAAGCTATGTATGATGAAAGATTCTGACAGTTCACCAAGAGTGCAACAGCCCAGACAGCCATTCATCAGCAATGTACCACTGTAAAATGAGAATGCAGGAAGCAGCGGGATCTGCAGAAAAACATTTCTCATTGTCCATTCACTATCCAACAGGGACACACACACAAACACACCAAGACCACGAACTGTGACACCAATCCGCTCAATCAAGTCAGGGACAGTAATTTTGAGAGTAAGAACAGCTAGCACAGCTCATTACAGACAAATATCTTTACCCAACTTTCCAGATTTCATAGGTTATTCATATTCTCCTACAAAGAAGCTCAGAACAGGTTTTTGGTTAGCAGCCTTCCCCTAATACCACCCAAGACGTTTTAATAAAGAATTTAAAAGCTGTATTATAAGGAAGGATATTTTTGGCAGAGAGCCTTACTGACCTGCGGTGCTAACAAAATATTACCCAGTTGTAGAAAATAGCACAAAGTTCCACTTCATTTTTAGCATTGTACACTTTGTATAAATTGCTAGCTTATTAAAGTCTAGTGCTCAAAACGGAACAACTCTGATTCTTTTTTCAGCCTTAATGAGAGACTTGGACAAAAACTGAATTTATTTCTAATCAACATCTTGCTTTGATTTAGCAAAATATGGATCACATCTCTTTGGATGCCTTTTATAAAAGAAGCGTGTCCCAGCCATCTCCCTGCAAAACCAAGAACAGACTTAAAGTGCTGCTGACAATCAGATCCAATTGCAACACATGACTTGCCACAGAGTGGTTATTACATTTGCTACGTAGCTGAGACATAATTCACAGCACACGTGACTGAGAGCAATTCATTACGTAAGTCAAATTCCAGTTCCTTTACTAACATTAAACAGGACTTTGCTTTGAAAGTAATCACTGTGATCTCAATACTACTAAATGGAAAATACTTAACAGGAGCCAGAATGACTCAGATACATTCTGTACTATAGCTACAAACTTTTCTTCACTTGTATTTCTAAATAGGTTGTACACACACCAGGACTTAGCATATATAAACAGGTGAAAAAAAAAACAGATAGATCCAGATCTCCTAGCCACAATACATTATTTGCATGACACTTACATTTACTTTAACCACTAGAACATCAAGTGCACCGTATCTTAAAGGTCCCTCCATCACGGTCTTTTTCAACCTCAGTGATTTTATGATTCTATGATAACCTTGTTTCATAATGCAACTCCAATGTGGCTTCTGATACCTTTATTTGAGACAGATATTTTCACTGTAAGTTCATTGGGGAGTTTCACTGACTACACAGGTTATGAATGACAGAAGGCCACTGAAATACTCAGTCACTTCTTCCTCAAGGACAAGCCAGTAACACAGTCGGAAGAGACACACATTTCAGGCAAAGATCACTCTTGAAAACAGGCACAGTCACTGCACATGCACTTTACATGCTTGAAGAGTCAATTAGCTCGAAATTCTGATAGAAAACAGCATACAGAAATACTAAACACAGCTGCCTATCTTCCAAACATACATTAGTGCAACTGCTGTGAAGATGGTGTCCAAAAGTTGCAGGTTATACTCTGTTTACAAGATGCTAACTGAACAGAGGAACATTTGTAACATTCAGTGTGATCAAACAGAAGGGGAAGACAGGTTTGGACAATGCCTTTAGCTTATACTTCCCCAGATCTGAAGAGAAATATATCCCAAACAAATTACAGTACCAGTAAAAATCTTCATGATCTCCCCCCCCCCATGGAAACTGTTAAACTCACCCAGCCTGCAACTAAAACATGAAATTATAATATCTATTTATAATTGTAATATCTAATTTCATTGCCTCCATCTTGATATTTCTCCCTGTGGCTTCTGTGTGGTACGTTAGCATTTGCTATTTAACAAGAAATGGCAAACCCTTTGAGACAGCGTTTATGCTTGTTTTATGCTCATCTCCAGACTGCTTACAGTATCATGCATATCCAATTACTTACCTCAAGAAATTAAAAAATAAAAGCTGGAACTATTAGCATAACAAACAGCTACAGTAAGATTTGCATTTTTTTGTTTCCTTACAAAAGCCACAGAAACTGTTTCTTCTTTTGTACTTTTGTCTTAGAACAATGCTACAGACTGCAGTGAACTAACAACTGATTTACATGGGCATACAACAATAATAACTGTTTGTTCCAGCTTTCAAGACTTGTGCTAGAATACTTACACATCTCTAACCGTGATTTATGGATAACTTTATTTTCACATAAATATCATCATAGTATTTTATCATCTGGTTTAGGTAAGACTGAAGAAATCACTAGAGAATTTGCAAACTGATCCCAAGTCTAGCATTTCACTTCCATAATAATGTGACGCTCACATGTTTTGAGGAAATGCAGCAGGTATATGGCAGTCATACCACGCTGTAATATTTCAGTTCACATAGATTTCAATTCATAGACACTGCATTATTATTATATTTTTTTTTTTTTTAGCATTCCTTATCACTCAAGCAAGTACTTACAGGATCAGAAGGACCACAAAAGTCTCTGAACACTTTTGGAAGTTCAGGCTGTATAATCTCCATTGCTATGCAAGGGCCTGAGCACAACTCTGTAACCATCTCCTGGAAAAGAAAAAAGACCAAAACAAACCTGAGCTTTCAGCACTATGGAGGGTTGCATTCCCCCAAAAAACTTGATCCAAACATACCAGATGGGAAAGAAAAAAAGAAATACTGGTGGATTTAGGAAAGCAAAGGTGTGAAGCAAAGATATCATTAGTATTCATAAATACATACATACATATATATATACATATATACATATACATATATATATATAGCACATTTTGTAACTTAGTTTACATGGTGGAGATGGAGATAAATTGAACATTCTATCTCTGGGATACTGAACAACATGCAACAGTATCCACAATACCTTAAATTCTTTTACAGGTGCATTCTTACTAATCTTGACTTGTATTTCACAGAACTGCCTCCTAACTTGTCAGTCTAAACTGAATCAATACTACACTTTGCAAGGCATAAGTCTGAAAAATGACACCATGTTGAGCAAGTTCCACAGACATCATGTTTAACAACATTCCCTATAGGAAGCACAGGACACAGCCTATATTTGATGGCTTAAAGTCAAGAAAACATCTCTTGGGCTTTTGGTTCTGTCATTTCTTTGTATATTATGGAAGCTGAAACACACAGGACAATAGAACCAGGAATTTAAATTGAAAGGAGTGCATGGCACATCATTTCAGGAAAAAGATCCTTGATCTAGCAGTATTTCTTGTGTATGCTCTTACCAGAATCTTGGTTACACTGAAATAAACCTTTTTGCTGGAGCTTCCTGAAGTGTAAAGAGATATCCTCGAGTCCTCAGTAGATGATAAATACAGGTTTTTAGTTTTTGTAAGCTTAGGCTATCTCCAGACATTAGTGCCAATTTAGAGTTTGTCAATTAGAGGCATAGATTTCAGAAGCAGAAATATGCTACCTTAGTCTAAATTGATTTAAAAACAAAAACAAAAAAACATGCCTTTATTAATTTCGTTCTTGTCCAGAAATTTGGGCAGGCAAGTTCTGAAGAAATAAGGGCAACTGAAAGAACTAAAGTCACTGAGGAAAGAGAAAAGAAGAAAACATTCACAAGAAGTCAGAGAGAATAGGGAATAATGCACAAGGTGCTGCAACCAAGCTCACCAGCTCTGCACAGGTCAAGGATGAGCAGAGAACAAGAAGAGAAGCAGAGAACAAGAGCATCAAGAGCAGGCAAAAAGCACTAGGAAAACAATAGAGTCCACTTCTGCATTTTATGAAGTATGACAGAAATGAAATACTCAAAAGAATCCAAGTCAAGCAACACTGTTCCGAAGAGTTGCTATCTTTATAATAAATACCATGTTAAGAGCACATGCTTCTTCTTAGCACTGTGACATGAATAGACAGAATTTTAGCCAAGTGCCTCCATCATTAACCTGCTCCTAGCAAATGTAGGTAGAAATATTCTTGAGGGCACGTGAGTAGAGTGCAGGCTAGTTTCATGCTTTACAACAAAATAATACATATTTCCCTCCCAAAAAAGGCCTCATCACCTTTTCCTCTTTGGTAGGACTTGTAATTACAGCTAAATTAATTTTTCTTTAGCAAATGATTTATTCATCAGATAATGTGGCTAGTGGTCAACCAAGACCATTCTTGAAACTGGATGAAATTCAAGCATTTTTTATTAATAAGGTGAATTTGGAGCTAGCACAGAATCTTCCTCCTTTTTATCAGTAAGCAAAATCCTATGTAGGATCTATTGATTAGAAGAGATACCAACAAACGTGGTTTTTTTTTTTCAACTTAGCAACTGTTCAGCATTTTTTTCTAACAGATATATGTTTTATGTACAATACATCAAGCCTTCATCTGACTGTAAAAGTGTAACCAGAAGAAATGAGAATACGTTTTCTGAAGAAGACTTCTGGGTGATGAGTATCTTCCTCTTCTGCACCGACTTATTTTAAAATGATAAATAAAATTCAGATCAAAACAGACAGCTCTGAGTTACAGATGTAAGAGGTCATATTCTTTCTTTAGTTCCTTATTTCAAAATGTACTTCTTCCTATTTGGCCTGCACTGACAATACCTACTGCTGTTTCCATATGTGTCTTTTCTGGAGGTCTTTACCATCACGATCAGCTTTCCCACATTATCCTGTTTCACAAATAAGCCGAGTGCGTGAAGATATCCCCTTAATTTCAACTAAGTGTGTCAAGCACATATGGCTTTCAGGACGGAGCCCCAGGTTCTCACTTGAAATCCCATCTGAAACAGATTTCCTTATTTACTTATCCAGCTTAAATGTCACGTTCCCTTCTGAGTAACTTTTCAGACAAAGTATGTAACTTTACCACTTATCTGAGGGTCAGAGCATATACCAAACAGCAGAAAATGATAGATAGATATCAAATTTCGTTCAATTTGTATTTTTATAATACCAGAGGATTCTCTGGGTCTTAAAATACCAGTCAGGCACTACCACATTTGAGTTCTGTAACTCACCTTCAAGTCTGTCTGTCCAGTCTTATATGAGTTCCTGGCACAAAGGATGTTAGTAGAGGAAATTTTGTAAGTATTCGTCAATCTGACAGCAAACAAACAGTGTCCCTAAACTATATGAAGAGGAATCTATAAACCCTGTTGAAGTTGACTAAACAATCATAAAGGAAAGAAAAAGTCACATTGTCAGAGTACTATTGGTAATTGTCTGGAATAATAGAAGTAACTGAGTAGAAATCTTTTAATAATTTAACCATTTATAAATTAAGGATAATTTGCATGGTACATATCATGGCAGTGAAAAGAAAATCATTACTAATTGTAAAATGAATAAAGGTTATAGGGAAACACCAACTTGTCTTCCTGATTCCTGTTGTTCTATCTGCCATTAGGAGGCTTTATATTGCAATACAACAAACCATAGTAATATCATGTGATCTTAGATGCCCCTAGGATTACATTATATCTTAAATTTCTTAAGTTTTCTGAAGGTCCACAGAAGCCAGATCAATAAACTGAAGAACAGCTCAGAACATCACTAGGAAACATTCCAGTATAGCAGCCCCACTGTAAACAAAACAATACATACTTATTCTGGTACAACAAGCAATATCAAACTGACCAAAGATGTATACGCTATATATAAATATGTATATATACATAAAACGTGTGTGTGTGATACATAGTTCTACCACAATAAAATAATTTACCTGAGGGCTTCTTTCTCTCTGTTGTATTTTACTAATTACTTAGCTCAATAATTCCCACAAAGGATACTCCTTTCTTGCAAGATAGGCAGCACAATTTTGGATATGACATACATTTTATTTCAGAACAAGTTAGAATTGGACAAAAACTAGTTCCTAGAGGAAGTATTATCACAGTTTCAAGATGGGCAGATGTGACCACTTCCTTGTTTAATCATGTTTTATTTATAAATAGAGACTTTTCAAATTTATGCTTACCATATATTCAGCAACAACACCTTTGTAAATCTCATAAAATTCCTCCACATTTGCACGCTCCATGTTGAACTACGAAAATAAAAAGTGTTAGTCATTCACATTAGATGGAAAAAAATAGATAGCCCTTCATAATCAGCAAGAAATCAGAATGCTATTCTAAGTTCCACCCAGTAAAAGAAATGGCTTTACAACTGTAATATGTTTATCATCCTTTTAGCCAATGGTCCCACACACAAAAGAGCATAAAGTACCTTCTTCTACCTTAAACATCAGTAGACAATGTACTTCATTTGTAGTGTTGGCTAATGCCACTAAGATCTACAAGAGGATCTGTTTGTTGCAAAGGAAAGAGAAGAAACTAGTCTTCATTTCTGGAGTATTTGAATCACAAGGAGATTTCAGATCTGAAGACTTTCAGAAAACACAAAAGGCAGTTCTTACAGGGCTACTCTCCAGAACAATCTCTGTGCAATTCCCTTTAAATTCTGCTGGTGATGAGGATGTCAATCTTTGAAGTGTCTTCAAAAACTCTCCTATAAGTTCACACTAACTGTAAGTTTAAAGACTTGTAGGATGTTAACAATCTTTTCCCTAATCCTAACTAGTTCAGTTTTCAAAAGATATCTTAAGTTTCCAGAAAACATCAGCATCACCATGCCCCTTCTAGCCACGTGAAACTGAAA
Organism: Centrocercus urophasianus; assembly: GCF_019232065.1. Taxonomy (NCBI): domain Eukaryota; kingdom Metazoa; phylum Chordata; class Aves; order Galliformes; family Phasianidae; genus Centrocercus; species Centrocercus urophasianus. The sequence continues at coordinate 7,978,770 of NW_024884364.1, read as the reverse complement.
CACAGAGATGAAGTCTCTCCAGTCATGGTTGAACAGCAAGGGGAAACAGATCAGCTGATCAACCAAACAATAAAATACAAATATAACAAAGGCTGTACTGATCCTAAAACATAACTACACAGCTGGTACGAGGGTTTTGTATTTCAGGAAGACATCTCTGAATTGCTGTCAAGTGCATATAGGACAGTTCCAGCCTCTGTTTATAAAAAAGATAAAGACAAAAGAAAACCTACCATCTGCAAAGCCGAGATCTGAAATCCTTCATTGATGATGGCTTTTATAATCTTTCCAGCTAGTCCTGAAAAAACACACAAAGTACAGTACTCAAACAAAAGAAATTAGAATTCCAAAGTATTTATGCTGCCATAACAGTTAAGCCAGTGTCTATGCAAAGCTATGAAAAGAAGCAGGGGGCAAAGCTCCCTATCTAAATACTCTATATTTATGAAATTATAATATTTTTATTCTCTATCTAAAATGATGCAGTAATGATTTTGAACAACTAAATTCTATTCAACTGCTGAAAAATGATTAATTAGGCTCTAGCCAAATAGGTTGCTGGTAAAGTCTTTTTTTTTCTGAGATACCCAGTAACTTCAAAATCAAGATTTACATCCATACTGAAGTTCCAATACCAATATTTGTAGTTTAAGCAGTAATCAATTCAGGGCATAGGCTACCTATTTTGCAGTCTTACACAGTGTTCACCAGAGCTGGATCCAAGTTTGAACTAGAAACAACGCAGAACAATAATAAACATCAGCACAGAAGTTCATGTCACTATGCGAAAAGCACAGTGAAAAACAGCCCACTGCTTCTGAGGTTCTAACTCACAAATATGTTACTGCTGATCATACTATTTTATGCTATGAATGTATGCTCAAAGACTCAATAACACTGAAAAGGAACAAAATTAATGTAATAAAATATTAATATAGGAGAACAAGAACCACTGATTTTCCACTGAATGCGCGTTTCAGATTGCCTGCACTTACACTAATCATGCCATTTGAAAGATCGTGGCAGCTAAGCATAGTACTCTGTTATTTGAGAATTGTAGAGCATTCCTGTTTTTACATAACAAAACTGTCTGCCCTCTAGTACAAACTGTAAGCAACTACAAATTTCTGGACATTGATTCAGAGCAGAGTATTCTGTAATGAATTACAACAGCAAAATTTGACTCTTAATCATTGAATCCTTTTATTAACTAGTCTCTAAGCTGAAAGGTGGTTTTTTTTTTTTTTTTTTTTTAATAACATTGCATAAATTCAGTAAATGAAAATAAAATAAAGCTGATATCTAAGACCTAGCACACTCGAGACCTGAATTGTATACTGTCTGCTAATACCTGCAGCACACAATTGTAAGCTTCCTACACATTAAAAGGTCAGAAGAAGTTCTGAATAAATAAAATAGATACCTGGAAAGAATCATAGAATGACCTGGGTTGAAAAGGACCACAATGATTATGTAAGTTTCAACCCCCCTGCTATGTGCAGGGTCGCCAACCAGCAGCCCAGGCTGCCCAGAGCCACATCCAGCCTGGCCTTGAATGCCTCCAGGGATGGGGCATCCACAGCCTCCTTGGGCAACCTGTTCAGTGCGTCACCACCTCTGTGTGAAAAACTTCCTCCTGATATCTAAGCTAAACCTCCCTTGTCTCAGTTTAAAACCATTCCCCCTTGTCTTACCACTATCCACTCAACATCAAACTCAAACATTTGTTCCCCCTCCTGTTCATATGCTCCCTTCAAGTACTGGAAGCCATAATGAGGTCTCCCCAGAGCCTTCTTCAAGCTAAACAAGCCCAGTTCCATCAACCTTTCCTCATAGGAGAGGTGCTCCAGCCTCTGATCATCTTAGCTTTTAAAGAAGTGTTTTTTACAAATGAAAATGAAAAAACTTGTGCCTGAAGTATTCATCACAGCATTTTTTAAATCAAGGCTCATGTAAAACCACCTTCCCCCTATAAAATGGCACAAATTTTTTTTTTCAAAAATATTTAAACTGCTAAATGGAGTGCCTGAGATTTGGGTATGTATTCAGTGCATGCAGCTCTTGGGGCTTACAGAACAAGTGGAGGTGAGTGCAATTCCTGTTGTCAAAATATACTGTTACATCATGGCCCATTTGCACTGATAAAAATTTCCTTTTAACGCTCACGTAAAGCTAGAAAAATATGTTTTCCCTACTTTTCAAAGGAAGTTTTTAAAAAATGCAGCAGCAAAACGAAGAGACTAAGAAATTTACACAGTAAGCACAAGACTATATAAAAAAAGGAAAAAGACCTCTAGTTTCTTTTTGTCCACGCTACAGAAAAGGTTGACCAACCCAGTGCATCTACACAAAGGTCTCAGGGAAGCAGCAAGCCTATAACTGTGAACTCAGAGATGAAAGGCCAGCTTGGGAATCCTCCAGGAAATAAAGATATAAATAAGTAATCTGCAGCAGAGCATGAAAACTTCCTCATTCTCAGTCTTCAGATACAATATTCCAGTTAATAGCCACTGGCTTATGAGAAATCAAAGACGGAAGAAGGGACAGTGCCAGGCAAAGGGCAGTCAAGGTTACGCTGATATGAGAAAGCTGCTTGGCCCAACAGCTGCCCTTCTCCATCGTACACTCTATCAGTAAAGAACAGCCCGCTTGCACAGGCCTTCACAGCTGGCAAGAACACTAAAATACTCATCAAGTATCAGGTTCTGAGGTACCAGGGGGATCTGCTTTTTTAGAATTTTATCCTCAGCCATTTTACACACTGTAAGCAAAATTCCTCTTTTAGACTTAAACATTCAGTTTTCTGGGCTGCTCCTGCACTGAAGTGTTAAGATTTTTCTTCTCTGTAGAGATGGGACAGGCTCCTTTAGTGATAGAAGTCAAATAAAGTAAGAACATTATTTGCAAAATGGTCTTTAATACAAGATTAGTTTAATATTTAACTGTGATAAACCTATTGAGATTGCCCAGTACCTTGATTTCCGACTTCACTCTCACTCAAAGACACAGAGCGCCAGAACTGCTTAGAACTGCAGCATTAAAAAGGCTTAACCACAAAAATCACTGTCACCATTGCTCACAGACAGATGTCTCTCTCTCTCTCTCTCTCTATAGAGATATGTAAAAGGGGAATGGCTGTTAATATATTACCTATATTATGCACTACAAATATTAAAATACATAAAAATATAAATACAATAGTATACATAATGATATATATTATATATAATACATAATTACATAATGTATACTTTTAATATATTTTTATATAATTTTTTTATCTATCTATTTACAGGGGTGAATGGTTTTAAATTGAGATGGGAAGTTTAGGCTAGATATTAAGAGAAAGTTTTTCCACACAGAGGGTGTTGACACACTGGAACAGGTTGCCCAAGGAGGTTGTAGATGCCCCATCCCTGGAGGCATCCAAGGCCAGCCTGGATGTCGCTCTGGGCAACTTGGTCCAGTGGTTAGAGACCCTGCATGTAGCAGGGGTTTGAAACTAGATGATCATTTTAGTCCTTTTCAGCCCAGGCCATTCTATGATTCTATATGAATATGTACATACCATATAATCTCTTTGAGAGAGTCATGAGATTTCACTTACGCTTGCAAAACAAGATGTTAGCTCCACTTCCCAAAGGCAGGAATCAAGGCACAGGAGGATATATGAGTTGTGAGCCTCCACTTGGCCTCCACTGTCTCAATCTAGGCAACACATGCATCACTTCTCCCAGCAACGCCTTCTTTTTAAATTCTATTCCCCAAATAGGAACAAAAAAAACAAAGGCCATCCTGAAGCAGATGAAATGCACAAGCTCAAGGTTCAGCCTGAGATGTTTCTGGCTTTCAGCCAATTACATGACTGAATTGGGACGTATGCTCTCCTTTGTGGGCAGATAAGGCCAAGGAAAAGAAGAACTAATTAGACAAAGTGTTATTTCAGCAGCTTTTCACAACGTGTTTTCAACTTTAAAATCCAGATATGTCATGGAAAAACAACTTTTTCAACTTTTTAAGGACCCTCCGAAAAGGGCCAGTGCATGTTTAAAATGCGATTACAGTAAGAACCCAAATCAAAGCTGCAGATTAGGCACTAATTATGATCAATTTTTAATCACAACACACCAAAGAATCACAAATATTACTAAATACAACTAGGGAATTTAATACTAATCCTTACAAATGACAGAAAGAGAGAGAGAGCACTAAGTCTCCTAGAAAGCATTGTTACTATGCAAATTACACTGGACAAATCTTCCAACAGAGTTTAATCAGATGAAATGATAAGGTCTCATCAGTGACACTTTTCTGCAACACAACATTTGAAAATTGCACTCCATTAAGGAACAGAAAATAGCAGGGAAGACATCAGACTGAAAAAAAGCTACAAGTTCTTGCAGAATTATGGATCGGAATAAAAATAAAACAGTTCACAAAAGTCACCTAACAGCACTTTAATTAATGGGATGTAGCAGCTGTGTTCCTGGGATCTGCCAGTCCCAGGCACTACCAACCACCAGCCCTATGACTAAGAACATTACATTCTCTTCCCTTTGTTCTTGGCCCATTTCCCAATGTAACCACTCCACTGTTAAAAGCTTATTAAGGAAGACAGTCTGCCTTCAAAGCAAGTCAGGCATCTCAGTCTCGATGCTTCATTTACTTATTACCCTTCTAATAATTGAAAATAATTCCTAAGGAACAATAGAAGATTTTTCACAGGAATACATAACCTGCCATCAGCAATAATATCAATGATCTACCTAATCCAATAACGTATTTTCAGAGGCAACCAATACAACACACTTAAATTAGCACCAAGTAGCTACTCATTTTGTGTCTTTTTTTTTCTTTTTTGACATTTTGAAATGCGTTTCTGCTTCACATTATAATGAAAAGAAAAAGGTTATCTTATTCTTTGCTGCCAAGGTTTAAGCTTCTATCCCAGAGGATCATCAGGTTTGGCTCTAAACAGTCTTTTTTTTTCCCCTCCATTTCAAAAGAAGAAAAAGAGGGACTCAGAGCTGGGCCTTCTTGAAATGTATTTCAGCCATAGGTAAACAGTGCTTCAGAGAACAAATTTTATTGGTCCCTTCTCTTACTTACTACTGAAAAATAATGCAACTCCGAGCATTCTTATTAAGCAGTGTGGATACAATTTCTAAACACCCCAAACCACAATCACAGTGATAGCCCGCAGCTTCTGATCTTCCAGCCTCACTGTGTACTGTATGAAAAAGGATTTCCAGATGTTCTTTATTTGCTTTATTCTGGAGCAGCAAAACAGGGACTACAAGGGGAAAGATGATCTTATGAGTGACCCACATCAGGCAAACGGAAGGAAACTAAAGCATCACACTTTCCCTTGAAAATAACACATTCAAGCATGCCACCTAGAAGAATGTTTCCACAGTTATCATGACTTTCATTTACTTCTTTCCTGAGCATAAACAAAACTAAACACAATATTTGAATCGAGACTGCACCACTGATTTATATGACAGGATCTAGCATCATCATTCAAACCACTCACATGCTTATTAACATATTTTTATTTCTCACTGAACACTGTGCACAAGACTGTTCATGAATGGTTATAATTACAAAGAGGAAGTGGTTAAAACTATTCCTTGCAGTTTGCGTTAGCCCATAATTATAAATGGCAATTTTAATCTATTGTTGCAGTTATCAATAAACACAACTCTAGAGGTTAAAGCCCTCAAGAGATTCTCTAGAATCTGTTCCAGAATATACTAATTTTCTATTTTACTCCCTGCAGAAAGTTTGCCAACTCCGCCCAAGATCAATAGTAAACATACTGTAAGTTCTATCATTTATTTTTGCCTTGGCAAAAGACCATCTCATACCTCTGCATTCTGTATTTTTGACTCATATCATTCTTGCTGCTCGTTACGTTATTTGTGAAACAAAGTGCCTAGAAACAGGAGGCAGTGCACAGGTTGCAGCCTTAGAGCACTGAGTAGAACTACACTGCGTCCAACATTAACAGTGCTGATTGTGCATATGATATATCGCTGTTCTGACCACTTCTCTGCAGGTTTTTCACCAACACCCAGCCTGTTCTTATTTTACACTTGTGCTTCCTCTATTTTACACTTGTAGCTTTAATTTTCCTTCCTCCACTGTAACGCTATGAAGTTGTTTACATTTTCATCTTCACATTCTGCAGTTTATCAAGAACATTTTGAATTCTCATCACATCCTCCAAAACTACCGTAGGTGCATGGCACCAAGTGTGCTCTGTTCTTCCCCATCCCAGTCATTAGTAAAAATATTGACAAGAACCAAGGATGGATGCCATGACCTCACTTGTAGAACCCCTTTAGTTTCACAAGCTCATGTCTCCAATTCAGTGTTAGGGAAAAATGATTTAAAGCTAATCAGATGCTTATTTTGCACAGCTCTAAACATATTATTTCTGGATGTCGTGTTGAGGGACATGGTTTAGTGGGAGCTATTGGGAATAGTTTGAACGGTTGGACTGGATGATCTTTTAGGTCTTATCCAACCTTGGTGATTCTATGATTCATTAAAGGAAAATTTTGGTTTCCTAACACCAAGGGGCCCTAATGAAAGCCCCAGTATTCAAGTGAATTAAACTATCTGGATCTGATTTATCTTTCTTTATATAAAGTGTACTTAAAGAACTCACAGACCAGTAAAGCACGTTATCCGTTATAGAAGACATGCTGGTAGATTTCCATCATATCATCATTATCTAAGTGGTTTAAATTAATTTATAGACTCTTGACTCATCAGCTTTCCTTGTATCAAAGCAGCGTAATTAGCCTGAAATTCCCTGGACCACTCTTAGAAACTATTAAATCTAACTACAGCATTAACTTTTCACTAACACATTACGAAAGAAAATTCCCAAATGCAGTAATAAACGCTCCTTCTTAATGTCTTTCTTACAAAACATTAAGTCTGCCTTCTGTACACAGAAGGACGTTCAAGTCTTCCCAGTAGTATGAGATGCGAGCTTCAGCAAAGATTAGCAGTGCCATTTTCATATTTTTTTTTCCCCCGTATGACGTATAGCTCTTTCTCTTCCCTTCTGTCTCGAATATAGAATTTGGAAATCCTTTCCATCTTCCTCTCTACCTCATTAATATAAATTTATTTTTCATAATTGGAAAAATAAATGACATTTCCCCACTAGTCACTGAAATCACAGAATGGGCCGGGTTGAAAGGGACCTCAAGGATCATGAATCTCCAACCTCCCTGGCACAGGCAGGACCACCAGCCTCCCCATTTAATACTAGACCAGGCTGCCCAGGGCCCTATCCAATCTGGCCTTGAACACCTCCAGGGAAATCAAAAAAATCAGACTAAGCTGGGAAGCCTGTGCCAAGCTGTAAAAGCATGCAGGAAATAACTGAAAAACAACGTAGGCTTAGTTTCAAAAGACAAACATCCCAAAATCAGAATATTTATCATTACAACTTTACAGTATTTACATTTATACATTTGTCATTTACAGTAAAGAAAGTGAAAAAAAAAGACAAAAGTGGATGGACTGATATTTTAGTGGAGGCTAAAATTTTCTCAATTTTAAAGTGGAAAAGAAGGTTGTTTTTAAGTGATTCTTCATTTCTCTGTAAGAAAAGAAAATTACCACTAGACCAACACTTCAGAACACCTCAACACTCTAACATCTCCAAGAAATATGTTAATGCCTTTAATTTTACATAAATGCTGCTTCTTTCAGCGTAAACCCTTCTGCAAAGAGATGTCTGCATCTGAAAGCATGGTGCATTACTGGGTAGTTTTCATTTGACTGCAGCATTAAGACTGATTGCATGTGAGACTATCCAGAGGTCACACTCAAATCATCTATTGTACATCTCTCAAGTTCCTGCAAAGATTTGTGTTCATCCTGCTTATCACTGATGCCTTTCCGCACTCAAACTTGTAGAAGAAGTTCACAGCATCTACCTTTCACCTTTCTATAATACATACTTAGAGACAGAAAATATGCTTTTAGATTACTTAAAAGAAAATGGCATTCCTATTTCTTTCTCAATTATAAGAAAACAGCTTTCTGAAAAGCCTGTTCTATCTCTGAAGTCTCCTGGAAATAAAAATGAGTTACTCAGACTTTGTCTGTTTAAAAACCTCAGGGTGAGAATATATGATTTCCAGAGCTTGTTTACAATTTTTCAAAACCTGACATAATGTATACAGATTATCTTCCTAAAAGGCGATAGATGCTGTTATCTGAGAACGATGACAGATTTGCACCTCTCCTATTACACCCTCTCTTCTTTCCCAGTTTATTTACATTCCTAACCGCATACACGTAATTACACTTATCACACTACAGAAGTGAATTGGACATTTACACAGTGATGTATTCCCATTCAAAGGGCAATAAGGCTGTTGTAGATCAGGAACGGTTCTCCTGTTTGCAGTCAGACACAATCTACTGCAACACTGGATTTTAGTTCTCTCTCCAGTCTGTCTTAGAAAGTAACTTCATTTGAGGTCTTATGTGGGTGCACTCTTTTTCTGCCTTAGACTCAACTGCTGTCTTAGCTACTCTTTTCTTTGACAAAGTAAAACTTGTCTTATGAGTGAATAACTACTTTCAGTTATGATTTTTCCTAGACTGTATAAATAAGGAAACATGATTCTTACACTGAGCTTTCATGTAGCATTTTGCTAATCAATATAAAACTCTGTGATTTGCTAAGGCAGTCCAGTAAGTATTAAGTTAAGAGAGCTGGTGATAGCTCCCAAAGATTTACTATCCATTCAAAACAGAGTTAAAATGATATTTGTACTGAATATCTTTTACTGAATACCTTTTGGAAAAAAAAAAACAAAACTGTCCTGCTCCTTTTGTTTTCTATGAGATTTAAATCTCAGTTGAACAATTATGTGGAAGACAGCACTGTAATTACTGCGTTTTTTTTTTAATTTTAATTACAAAAAAGCATAAGATTTTAGTAGTAATGTTAGAAGAAAATATCTAGCTTAACACATCCCAGAAGAACAAACCTGTCTGCGTAGGCAGTCATGCACCTAGCAGTTCTTGAGGCCATAGAGGCTTCTGTGTCTTTAGGCAAGCTTTTCAGTTTGCATCAGATCCAATGAAGTCCCAATTACAGTTTTGTTTTTCAAGTTCATGTCACAGTTTTAGCCTCAAATCTATTTTCAAGAAAACTCTGACTTCAGAACTCGTGTCTCAAACTTGGGAGTGCAGAAACAGAGGGCAGGATTTCAACTCGAGCTCTGTGCTGTAAACTACGGATGTGAAAATGTGAAATGTAACACTTCTGAACCCAGCCTTTACATCCTGATCATTGCTATTTTCATTTTTTTCCCCCCCGCTCATTTTACAAGGAAATAAAATAAAAGCCATATTAAAGAAACTTTACAATCAAAGTCATGAAATACCAAGCTCTAATCCCTACAGCAAACATGACTAAACTATTACAGATAATAAATTAAAGTTAATTCCATCCAGTGATTTACAAAGCACTGTTTCTACTGACAAAACAGTTGTGCCGTAACTGTCAGAGCATTAGATTGAAGTTCATATATTTTGGTGTATTTATAATTTTGCCTTCTGAGCACTACTGGTAATGCCTCTGAACCTAATAACATGAAGGGAGTTACAAAAAGAATGTCTAACTGGTTGCAGCTGTGACCTTGTATACCTGAGTTATCAGAAGCTCCTAACACAAGAAGCAAGTGGGAAATACAGCAACACTAAAACTCTCCAGTTGTTAACAGATCAAGCCCTAAAATCCTAGTTAATGTACTGAAGATGTGTGCTCACTAGTTGTCATCCTTCTTGGCTGAAAACTGGCACCAAGACAAGTGAAGGAGGTAACCAGAAGACACTGAAAAGTATGGTAGACTCCAGAGGGGTCAAATCAGGCTGTGACCCTCAGATATACTTCTGGTCAGATCAAGTATGCAGCTCCATGCAGCAGATTGGTTTTTTCAACAAAGAGGAACTGGAATGCTTTTGCAAACCCTCTTCAGAGTTCACAGGCAGAGCCCTGCGCTGTGTACTGGGCTGCTTAGCAACTGGCGTTTCTGTGCACCGGTCAGGATCAGGTCAGCAAGGCCAGAGATTAAACTCATGGTGACTTTCCACTGCTTTGGCACTGGACAGGAATCTGTAAACTCTCTACGGTAATCAAAGCCAGCTTCTAAGAATGATTCTGTCCTTGAATTAACCAACGTAAACTAAAGATTAGATCCAGCCTTCTGATAGCAAGGGAAGCTAACTAAAAAGCTTTTTTGCTTATCTACGGCTAAGCAAACTCTTTCCTGGATCTAAAAAGTTGCAGATATTTTCCTTCTAAGAACTACTCACGCAACGGACTCTGCAGGAAAAAAAGGAAAAAAAAAAACACTGGAAAAAGAAATAAAATTCAAATCAGAATCCAGTTAAACATTCCTATAGAAATAAAGACTAAGCTCTAAGTAAGCTCAAATGTGTAAGAGAAACTTCATGTAATTGTACGCATGTAATGAGCAGATTACATTCATGGTAATTAGATAAGTTCAAGCTCAGCAGTGCATAGGAAATTACAGAAAGGTTTATTTTTAGATACTCAATAGTGAAAATTTGTGGAGCACAAATCAAATCTGCAGCGCATAAGAGACTCTCCTGCATTGACCCACATAACTTTCCTCACTGGGTCTCAGACAGACCACCTCCTGGCACTGATGGCTGTATGGGATTTTCTCTCTCTCCAGATGCCTTATTTTACCTTACATTTTACCAGCCAGAAAAAAAAAAAAATCAGGAGTGGACAACTGCAGCAGGGAGTGCTGTTTTGTTGGGAGGGGGTGGGGAGGAGGGAAAAGTTGCTTATTTTTTATACCACGCAGTCTCCTACCAGCAATTGCGCCTGAGGGGAAGCTCATTAGTTGCTATAGCACCTACTCTAATTGAGATACAGGAGACATCTCAGGTATCACCAAACACAGTTACTAATAGCTGTTAGAAGAGAGATGAGCAGGGCCTCCCTCTTCTGTTGCAGACTGCTGAGCCTGAAGGGGTCTCCCAGACTCCAAAATAATCTCTATGGGGAAGGAGGACCAATCATACCAGAAGAGCTGCCACTCTGCAACAGACTAGAGAGGAGTACAAGAGTAAGGAATACAGAAGAAGGCAGGCTAAGATAACCAAACCCTCCCTGGGACACTCCTGGACCATTGGGAGGAGAGTTCCCACAGCCTTTGTGAAGGATTCCTCTCATATCTAACCAGTCCAGCTGCAATATAAAGCTAACGCAGCGCTCTCTACCAAAGGGGGAAGTTGCTGCCCAGTCACAGTGACTCTTCCCTTCCTTAAGATTCACTCCCTGTCAGAAGTCAGTCTTCTGAAAAGATTAATAAGACTGCCACAGAATCATTATCTCTAAGAAGTGCAGGACGTGTGGCTATGGAAATAGTCAAAGTAATGGCATAAAGAACAGATAGAAACAACTAAATTTAATAAGATAAAAACATAGCCAGCCTCTGAGTTCCATCACTCTTGATAATCATTTTAAATTCATAAAAAGTTTTATTAGCTTAGAAAATGCAGTGTTGCTTCCTTCATTCTGTTGAAAGAACTATTCAAAGCAATGTGGATGGAGAACATGCACACAAGGTACACTATTTTGCAAATTTTAATTGTTCGAAAGCAGTGGTCTACCTTTCCTGTTCCCTATGGCATGAGATAGGACTATAGTAGTGGAACCTAAGCTTCACTTCTGACCAGTCTTTCCAGCTCTCACTCTACAAAGCAGGGTGTGAATTTGTATTTCCTGCTTATCTGCATCTCTAATTCTTTCTCCAACACACACACACACACACACACACACACACACACACAAGTACAGCCAGGGCCAGAATTTGACCTCTGGCAATTCAGAAAAATCCAGAGAAGGTCAAGAAAAATGAAAATAATGGACAAGGCACTATGAAATCTACATAAGTGAAGATGATTAAAATTAGGGACAACTTTTGCTCACTAAGAGTCTGAGCCCCCATATATGACACAAATTGCATCTTAAGTATGAGAGAGCACACTTCAAGCCACCCACTTTGCAATTTTGAAAAATTAAGGACATTAACAATCCTACCACAATAAAGTCTGCCTTTTGCAAATGTTTAAATAGTTAAGTTCACAGTTTTAGCTGCATCCTATATTTTCTTAAGAAGAACATCTTTCTGTCTGTGCTGCAAGGCAGATGTATCAGGAGCAGATGACTTCAAAGGCCTCCAAAAGACAACAGGCGTTTTTATCAATGCTGAGTGCAAGACTCTTCATTGTAAAAGTTTTTTGGTTTTGGTTTTTGCTTTGTTTTGGTTTTTTTTTTTTTTTTTTTTTTTTTTTTTGCCAAGTCCTCCAGATATCCCATTTGAGATATGAAAGGTCTGGAAATTGCCACGGCCATTTCTGCTGTCTCTATTTTAGCTGTCCATGGAGAAATAACTACTGTGCTGCCTCTTACCAAGAAAAATCTAAACGTGCTCACATGACAACATTCATTTTGCACTCAAATATTGTTGAAATGCCAGAACTGAAGTATTTTACGGCACTTACTGCTCTTACACATGCTCCTGTATTTAAGTACATGACACAAAAGTGAGATTATTCCAGCACGGTAACAATTCGGCATTAAACTTTTCTGATGCTCATAAAGTAAATTTGCAAGATATGCTCCAGAACAGAAAGAACCTTGGAGTCCTACAAATATTTGCTACTTCCCATCCCCACAGTGCAAGATTCACATCTGAAAAAAATTCCCTTTGTGAGAAGTTTTAATGTAATATGTTACCATGTAAATGGAAGACGCTGTAATATAACCAGGTGTCCTGCTTTCATGAGGAAGCTAACCGCCACTGGAGTGGTAGACAGATAGGAATAAGGATATGGTTAAGTTATCACAGCTTAAATGAGATTCATTGACTCATTTTTTTTTTCCCTCCAATCTCTCAGTGTTTATTCTGAAATTAACAAGTATCCACACAGCACACAACCCATGATAGTAAACTGAAGAAATACTAAAGGCGTATGAAAAAGGCTCTGCATACACTTTCAAGTACAATGAAATACCCCGCATTCCTGCAGTTTCACACTGTCACAAAAAGTGGCACAGGAATGATCATGAGATAAAACGAAGTGTAATTTGCTTTCACCTCCACTATTTATATTGCTTACCTTCATTAACTGCATGAGGCTTAATAATGCAACAAGTAGAGTTTGTGAATTTTGCACTGTTGGCTGGTCCATGGCCTCCACTGGACGGAAAGAACAACTCCAGCTCCTGAAAACAATTGCAATTGAATTCACTTTAGTTTTATCTAGCTGCATGCATGAGCTTTCATCATAAGTAACAACATCCAAAGTACTCAGTCACAGAAAATTATTGATTTTTGCACTACAAATGTAGGTTATTGTAGGGGAGAAGTATATCTTTCACTCCCTGGCAACATTATGATTGCTACAATCATAAAAACATCATTTGAATGTTTCTTGTAGTTTTTTTTTTTCCCTTTCTGCTTCCACAATACAATCTATTTCCACTCAGAACATTCAAAGTGCTGCTACTGCTGCCACAATCATTTGGCAGATGAAGCATTCCCAGATTTCTAAATTCTTTCCTCAGAATTTTTTGCAGATCTACTCCCATATACAGATTTTAGCTTCCCTCTTTTCATGACACATTTTCCTCCACTTCAGCAATAACACTATGAGCACCCAGTTTTTCCTTATACAAAACCAATCTCCATCCCACCTGCTTACAACTATTTTTTTTTCCTTTTGTATTAAAAAAAATCTTCACCTAAAATTGTTGGCTCCACTCTCATGACTTACAGACTCTTATCCCTCTTCCCCCCACCCCCCTCAGTCTTAGTGAATGGAAGATGAACTCAATTACTCTGATTTCTGTGAAGAATCAAAAGAACCTCTTTTTTCCCATTACTTCCTTTCCTCCTGCCATCATTATTCAGTCTTAGACTACAGCAAGCTTGACACCCAAGCTTATTTCCTCAGTGATTTTTAGGTTTTTTTTTTTTTTTTTTTAAACTGTTCACTGCCAGCTTCATGCTTTTTCCATACCATTTATTCACATAGCTTACACAATCTGCCAATAAATATTAGTCAAATGCTTGAAACACAGATTCCATTTAAGACCTACTGGTCAAGTTAAGTAAGAGAATTGATGAATTTCTATTTAAGGGAAATAATAATATCCTGGAGATACTACTTCCAAATCCATCTAATTTTTTTGTGTGTAACACTAAGAGCGCCGAAGGCCATTTCCTGGAAATGTCTTATTTAATTTACTAGCTCAATTCAGATAGAATAAACTATTTCTCAATCTTCTCCTCATGTTACTATGGCAATTCCTGTAATCCTAACTTGAACAATTACACAGTTTTCACTGATGGATCTTTCAACAGGTGAAGTGTTTCTATTTTCTGAGGTTTTTTTTTTCCCCTCCTAGCAAGCAATGCCCATTTTGAGTGCCCATAAGGGTTAGTTTCCTACATCCTTATTTTGGTGACATGCTGCAACCCTCAAAGACCTTGTGCCATTCTGTTAACTAATGTTCATTCTAAAAGCAGCAGCGAGAAGGAGACAACAAAATACTTCAAATACTTACCACTTTCTTTGGTCCATTAAATGCCAGAAGAGAAAAGTATCTAAATAATGCTGAAGAGTAGGATAATGAAATGACAAACAAAATCCAAGTGATGCCTTAAAAAAGCAATTTTTTTTATTCATACCTAATATGAAAAAAAAATTGTCCTACAGAAAGAAAAATAACCTCAAAGTACACCAGGGGCCTACTTTGATTAGTCATTGCACTGTTCTACTCTAACTGCTCAGTGTATAGTACATCCATTAGATGTAGTTGGGACTTTGGTTTTCTTTCAAAAAAAATTTCATTTAGGTCCCTCTATTTTCTATTTCTTTTCAGGAAAGCTTCTGCAAACTGCAACCAACTAGTTTCCATGGCAGCTGCTATACAAGCAGATAGTTCTGCACCTACAATGTTAAAATACGTAGAGGCCTATTAAATTCACAAGTTCAGTTGTTTTATCAGAGAGTGGTATCAGCAACACCACAAGGATGCCTACATCTGCAAAAGTTCAGCAATGCAATAATTTTAGTCATAAAAATACTACACATGAGCAGGGCCTTCAAACTGTTGAAATGTAAAAGAGAACTACAAACTTAAGCCAAAGCACATAGCATAAGATTCTGATTGGAAATTTAATTAATACATACTGTCTCCTACACTCTTAGGTAAAAAGCTGGCACAGCAGGTCACTGCTGCACATAGAAACAAAGAGAAACTTTTCCCTTTGTGCATGAAGACATCAGTTTACTTAACCAGAATTACAAAGACTTGTCTAAAGATTCTCCTTTATAAGAATTGAACTTCATCCAAACTCTTTCTGGATATGTATCATTTCCACCAGACTTTCCACCACAAGAAGTATTTCACGTCCAAAACATGACTTGTCAAAACGAAAAGGTGTGCAGAGAGGCCCCACAGGCCATGCACCATGCAGACACCTGAGCATGGTGCTTCAAGCAATGCCCAGGCCTCACAGTGAGTTTCCCATGCCCTGCAAACCCACAGCAGCTGCAGCTACGCTCACCACTAGCACATCATTGCTACACATTTCCTAGTACATAAAGTGCCAACTACTATGAGGCATCCCTCAAAAGAGCAGATCTTTTCCAAATTTGTTCTACTGCAGCTGCTTCAAGGTAATAAAGGGGAAAGACTGGGATCCCAGAAGCAACAATTATCTTTTCCCTGCTAGTTTAGAGCTAAGATAACAGCGCAGTACTGAAAAACTGTTCAGTAAACTTTACTCTAGCCATTGCTTATCAGCAGATCTACCCCACATCAGTGTTCACAAACACCTCTGTTCTATGGAAATGCCGGTAATATTTAATCACCCAGTCCTAGGGCTTTTTCTTAATACTTTAAGAAAATACAGATGACAAGGAGAAGGGGAACTTTTAGAAGCCAGGCCCACTGTATTACCTTCCAGAACACAAAGCAATACAAAATGGTTTGTCTTCATGAATATTTGATATGCACAATGGGAGCAGAGTTTTTAGAGGACTAGGCACGTTGTCCTGATCAAAATGTCCGAGACTTCCATTTATGGCAAATATAAACAAGATTCCTGTTTCCAGACAGTTTATTCTTCCATGCTAAAAAAGAGAATACCTATTCATTCAGAACTCAAATGGGAAAAAAAGTAGTGAGAAATTCCTGACCACTTGCATTATCAAATTAAATTAACAAGAAAACTAGTTAAGAAACAAAGTCAAAAACTTACTCGAGCAGCTGAGGCAACTGAATCTGGGCCATGAGCTGCATTTCTTATGCCATCATGTCCAAAGTTTGCTCTAATGCTGTCTGGTTCATCAGTACGAGCCACTGCAGAATTTGCAGGCCCCAGTAATGTTTTCCATTTACAAACTGCATCATCCCGTAAGATTTCCATAGCAACAACAGGACCACTTGTTATAAACTGGAGAAGCTCACTGCAAAATGGAAACAACATATGGTGATCCGGGCTGTAAATTAAAGCCAACGAAAATACGTGACCCAGCAGAGAGGTTCAGAACTCAACTCAGCAAAGACCTGAGCAACCTAACTTTGTAGCTCTGCTTTGAGGAAGATTTTTCTTCTCATTGTTTTGAAATGATTTATAATTATTTGTTTCTAAATTTGAGAAAATTCCTATATAGAAGATGTAGTGAATAAGACTGTAGTAGGGAAGACCAAGCAAATAAGGACAAAAGCTTAAGGTTCCTCAGATAACTATCATTAGCGTAGACAGACATCTGTGAAATAACACCACAGGCAAAACTCTTGCTTTTTATCAACATACTCAAACAATTACTCAGCAAAAAAAAAAAAAAAAAAAAGTTCTAGATCATCTGATCTCCATCATGGTCAGATATAGCCTGTACTCAGTCAGAAGGGCTTGAGTTTGGACCCACAGTAAATCAGTTGCTGTTGCAGAACGATAACTATGTCAAGCTAAAAGTGATGTACCTACTTATAAAAAGGTTTTGATTGATGGTCTACGTAGAAATCAACCGCTTCTTTTCTGGAAAAGTAAAAAGATGCAGCTTTATATAGATATATACAAAGTGTATATATGCGTACACATATATATACACACTCACACATATATATAAACTCTGAGAACCACAAACTATCATTCATCAACATTTTTCTATTGATAACGCCTTCCTGAGTTGGAAAATTTATGGGGCATTCATACCCTGTAAAAGAAACTACACAGATTACTCCAGAAGTAATGCCTCCTATTTAGTTCCATGGAAACTAAAATAGATACAAAGAGTACAATAGCATTATTTGATACAGAAAAATCTCAGCTACAAACAGTATTTTTCAACAGTTACTTCCATTAGCTGTGCATTTTCACCAATGATGAACCAGAGCCTGCATGGTACTCTTACCAAAACTCATGCCAGCAGAGGTGACCTACTATTGCTGTCAGTGTTGAAATGCACCACCCACTGTCAAACAGTGAATGTGGGCACTGTGAGATCTCCAGAAATGTTCAGCAAGCAACAGTGAATGTTAATGGGCATCATGCTTTCCGCATGGAAAAATTCAATGACACACCTTTGCTTCATCTGTATTCTCATGTCAGGTGCCACTTTATCAGACTGCCCCTCCGCTGCCACCTGTCACACAGCAACGTGTAAGGGAATGCTGGTGTGAAGGTTCAGTCTCCACCATAGTAAAACAGGAGGCATTACTTTTGGAGCAGCACTCTTACATTTAACTTTGTCATATTTAGCATAGTTAGAGGTGTAACTGACTCCTGTTCACAATCCTCATCTGGGAAGGAAGTCATCACTAAAACTAAGATTTTCAAAGTCACTGATGAGCTCCACATTCTTAGCTTGGGAAACAAACACAGCAGAAACACCCTCCTGACAAGCTATTCACTGTTACATTGCTTTGATCTTTCAGTTCAATTTGAGTGTATACGTCGGGTAATGAAATCTGGTTTTAAAGCATAAATAAACAATTCATCTGCTTCAGTGAAACCTATTTCCTTATTGGGGCTAGTGTTTGATGACAGTGAACAACAGCATAGTGCATAATCTGGTTTCTACTCAGTATCCACAAATGTTACAATTCCAATAGGTAGCACAACCCCTCCAGATTAAAACATGCTTTCTCATATGCTTTTCCCTTTTATAACTGAGTTTGGTCACGCACTTCCCTCAGGGAAAAATCCAGTTACTACACACTGTCTGCTCCCATAGCAAGAGATTTCCATGAGGAGAGCTCAGTACTTTTTCAGGTAAAAAAAGGCAAGCAAGCACACAAAGTGTACCTGTACTGCAGCTGTTACTTAGTCTCAGTACCTGAGTACAAAGATAGCACATCAGATGCTGCAGGCTAAATGCCAGAATATTAATCACTAACACAGCATGACGGCCCTCCCCAAGCTCTGCACTCCCACAGCCATGCCTCTAGTAGCCCTGTGCTCAGTTTCAGGGTCCATAGTGCAGATCCTTCTTCCATCCACCTGTGAAACATCACTCTTTGGCTTTTCACCTTGCCACTTCCTGAGCTAGACAGCCCACCCTCCTACCTCCTTTTTCTTGAATGGCTCCTCATGCAAACTCTTGCTACCTTCACTGCTTTTTCTGCATGACAACAGCTAGAAGAATCCATGAGAGTTTTCAAGTTCAGCCGTTATCTTGCAACTGCAGCTTCAAAACTCCAGTTCAGAAGTGCAGGTTTGGACTTGCTTGCTTTCAAATCCCACCAAGTACCATGTTCTGAAGCTGGAATTTGCCGAGATGGATAAACTCTCGAAGCAGACTAGCAGCTGAAAGCAAGCAGTAATGCTGATCCCCCAGTCTGTGTACAAACCTCATAATCAAAGCAGAGATGCATAGAAACTGAAAGATCCCCATCTGAAAAATTCCTTCTGAAGGCAAAAAATGTCTCCTGAAATTTTCTGGTCTCCACAGTTTTACTCACTTCAAGCAGCTCCCTTTACTGAAAGACACCACCTGAATATATTTCAAGTAACATGCTGCAAGTCAGAACCAAGTCACAGTAACTGTCATCTGCAATGCAACTTCTTACATCTTTCTTCATTTGCAGTCCAGACTTAGGCCTGATATTGCCAGAGGCAAGAAATAACCTCAAGAAGTACCTAAAGATAATTTAATTTCCCTGAAAAAGATTTTAACAATCACAAATTTCTTCTTTGAGGAATCAGAACAGCTATCTACCCATTGGAACCAAACAGTTCCTGGTTGGTTGCTTCAAAACCAATGCTAGTCACAGGAATACTTGCACTCTCAAGCTCCAAGTTTTTGCTTACAATTCACTATTTCATCAGAACATCCCTTGCCGAAATTAATTCACCAAATAACTTCGGAAAGCAAATGGGGAAAAAGTACACAAACAGATTCCATACTGTCATCTCTGAATACGAAGAAATATTTCTGGAATATTTTTTCTGTATCAAGTTGAACTCTACTATTCAGTTAAGAATTCCTATTGCAAGAAATATAGAACTATGGTTGTGCTGTATAACTTAGCTCCTTTTTCCATTTCATCTCTTGTTACTGTTCTGCTTTTAAAGAAAGGAAAACAGTGTTCACCAGGAAATAACAGACTCAACTCACATGCGATTAACTTCTGTGTCTAGATAGCTGACCTATCAAAGCAGGTATCTGTCCTCACTTTTGTATCTTGGCTATAGCTTTTTTTAAAAAAAAAAACAAAAAAAAAAAAAAAAAACAGAGGCATAAACCAAGCTAACAGGGATTGCCAGATGAGTGTCAGTAATATTTTCTTCACTGAAAGCAACAGATGACAATGCTTGCTTGAGTAAGTATGCCAGATCTAGTAGAAAATTTTGGCAAAGCCACTGCTCCAGCATTTTAAAATGGCAATAGCAAGAAACAGTGTATGTTATGCAGAGAAACTACAAATACTCATACATCATTTAACTAGATTTAGTACTGAGGCTCAATTTCACACTTAATAATCATTTTCAATTTTACAAGACAAGCAGGGAGTTTTATATAGGCAGTAGGCAATAAAAGTTTAATTCCCAGTTTCCATTTCCTTCAAATCACACAACTTGGCTCAATAGTTCTCCAAGTTCACTGACACTGAAATAAAGAACCACTCAACACTTGAGAATCAAATATCTCAGACTGCAGGAAAGCAAGCCAAAAAAAAAAAAAAAAAAAAAAAAAAAAAAACCACTCGCTTGAAAAACACTGAATTGTAAGCCAGCATTGCAAACCTGACTGAACTCACAAAGTGGAGTTGTTTGAGAGAGCATCTGGGACCAGTCTCATCAAACACTGTAGTAAGTGAACACAGACATAAGAGGAGGTGCTCACTTTTTTTTTTTTTTTAATTAGTATTTCAGAAAGCCAAAAAGAACTTCAAGGTAGGATAAAATTGTTCTTGACCTCACAGAGAAATCCCAAGGAACCATGAAAATTGTACTATTTAATACGGATAGCTTTTCTTGTCAAAAAGATGTTGCATATCAAAAGGCTTGGCAATGCAGTAACTGAGAAATACCATAATCTTGGAAAACTCTTTAGGATAAATTAATCATCTTTATGGGAAAGCATTTTGCAAAGGAAACCATAATCTTGTGGTTGAATGAGACAGGTGGAGAGCAGCAAAGGGTGCAGGGGGAGCATTCAGGGAGATGCACCTGTTCAACCCTGCAACGTGATCAAAAGATCACCTGCTTTGCCTGTGTTGCCTAGTTATTAAAAAGCAAACATGTTCAGGCTTCGGGAGTACAAATTAAGACAATGAATTTACAGAGAGTGAAGAAACCAAGTACTTTTAAGACAACTGTGTTATAATCTGTAATACGGCTTATATCAGGAAGTTACAAGGTGAGCACATGCAGAGAAGTCATCGGTGAATGTGACTGAATTGCTGAAGTAATGCTAGTCACCTTGGATTCACACAAATTGTTTAATCACCCATACTCATTTGCACAAAGCTTTGTAATACTTTATTTTCTATATGTATTTAGAAACCTACACACTGTTATGAAACAGATGAGCCTTCCCTTTATTACTCACTGGAATGGATTTAATGTGTAGAACAACATGGGATAAACTTCAGAGAATGGCCTGAACTGCACGAATAGTACATACAATAGAGCTGACCTTATAATTTCTTACCTTGAAAGCACCATCATTTTGGCCTTAGTTATTGTAAATCCTGCATTAATAATGATATCTACTAGTTCTCCAATCTTTGGTGTTGCATCAGGTTTAATCAAAGCCAATGTTCTGAAAGAAAAGAGAGATACAGCCAACATTACTTTTCTTAAAGAATTTAGTGTGCATGTCGAGTTTACGCTCAGATGGAAAAGCACCACAGAAAGACATTCTGCCACAGTCAAGCATTCTAGTCCCACTGTCTCACCAATTCCTATGCTATTCTTCAATGTCTGTGCCAAGCATTATTCCAATGAGAATAAGCTTTGCTTATTACAGTTTCCTCAGCTTTCTAAAGCCAAGTCAGCCCATAGCGTTCCATCAGTCGCCATTTACCTGCTTCTTCCCTCACTCTGACAGCAAATAATCTGATCACTTCTTGAAGTGGTGCGTACCTCTACCCACAGCAATGGCTACCTTTCCTAACCCAAACCTCACAGCAACTGTTCACAGCCTGCTCCTGAAGTTTGGTTCTTCTCTTTCACACATGAAATTCCTTGTATTCTCAACACTTGCCTGTTTCCTGATATTCTCAAACTGATATTCTACCCACAGAATCCATTCAATTTAAAACCTACACTTTTTAAGCAGTTTGTCCACGAGATTTTACTCAGTGATTTCAGTTTTAAATATTCAAGAACGATAACCTCATAGTCACACAATTGTGCCTTTAGCAAGACAGAAAAGAACACTTTCCTAAGCACGAAAGCTATGAGGAATATTCAGTCACAAGGAATTATGAGATACACATTAAATTTTTTGAAGTACATCTCTCTCATGCTGCAGAGGTAGATAGTTTCTCTATGCTCCTCACTCCCTGCTTTGAGTTAGAACATCACTCATTTGTTTCCTTCTCCCTTCTATGCTCTTTCCTTAGGTAACCATTATATACATAAAAACCAAGCTGATCAACTTCTGTATTTAGAAATATTACCTAAAAACATGCCTCCCACAAAAATCAAAGTGAAATGATTATTGTATTATTACTTTAAAAGTTTAGGAGGCCCCAGTGACAAGAGGGTCCAGTTTTCCTTCATACAGTACAAACACTCCACAGTATATGAGTTGTGTGCCACGGTAGCTGATGCTGATAATGGACACAATAAAACGTTGTGAGATAAGGTATTAGTTACTGACTGACATCTGTATTCTAAGAGAGACCAAAAAAAATCTCAATGCTCTCCCCCACATTTTTGTTTTCAAGTACATCCTATCTTTTCAACAATTATCTTTTTATACTATACATCCCCAAGGCCAGGACAGTTTTATTAGCATGCTTTGCATCAGACCAAGTACACCAAGCACTAAATATATTATTAATCAAAAGTAACAAGCAAAAAGGAAGGTCTGTAAAATGGCATTTTCTATTTGCATTCATCTTGTGGTGAGTCAGCTTCAAATGTGCTCAGCTTACAAATCAACAGATGATTTATTCAATTCTGTATCTCTGAAACTGTCTCTGTGACAATCCTGAAGAGCTCTTTCACTCCTTCCATCTTTTTACACTGTTTCTAATAACAAAGGCTTCTCAAGATAGATTTTTTTTAAAGCAGCACCTCCATAAATGACAGGTAAATAATGACAAACTTCTCTTTTTATTTAGCAGCATAAAAATGAAAAGCAACCCATAGGTTTGCAGCAGTATATTCCAATGAGAGCAAATATGCTGAGGATACAGGAGATGGATGAATTTCTACTACCTTTACTACCTTACCTTAGGCAACCAGAGATTACCAGATGCTTTGGGAATGAACAGGCTACCTATTTTACAGCAAACGTTAAGGAAGAGCGGTGTCAGAGCGGAAAACAAAGAGGGAAATTTGAATGCATGCAACATCGCATGTGAAATTAAGAGAGAGACATAGATGACCTTCACGGCTCAGATACCAACACAGATTTCCACAAGCATCAGAAGGCTTCCATACACAGATCAGCAGGGAAACATAACACAGGAAGACTTGTTGACTAAAGGTAGAGGCAAGCAATTATAAGAAATTGCATTTGAATAATCAGCTGAGCCTATGCTTCAGTACATCGCAGTCCAAACCAAAAACGATTTAACCCTGTCTTCAGGCCAGAGAAGGCTGACCTCAGGGAAGCATGCTAGCATAATCCATGTGGCCATAGCCTGACAACACTTCCCAAGGATTTAATAGCTCCAATTTATTTTGTGATATTATTTATCATATGACAGAATGTGCCATGTGCATCAAGGCACATGAAGGTAAGCAGTTGTGTGCTAGGCCAGGCATACCTTCACACAATGCATGATGTACACCCTGGCTCAAGAAGCTCTCAACTTGCTCATTTACCGTGATCACCAAGGATCAAATCATTGCATAAAATCACCAGTGAAGTTGACGTTTCCCTCCGGAATTATTATTTTTTTTTTTTTTTTTTTCTCGATCTATGCTATTACACAGGCTGTTCAGCACAAAGTGCTAACACTAGAAATAAACAATCCCTTACACTTCTAATTTCAAGCTTTCCAGTAAAACTCTAATTCCCAGCCAAGTGCAATGAAACATTGCTTTGAGTAGTAATTCACCTGGAAGAAACTAACAAAAATCGCAGTGAGCAAAATCTAACAAAACCTTTTAGCTAACATCACTGTATAAAGTGTGTAACATATCAGTATGAGCTTTTCAGAAGCAAGCAGGGCAAGAAAAAGTATAATTCAAGATGCTGAAGCCTGTTCCTGAGATTCGATTGAAAATGTCTTATTTTTAGCTTTAATTAGCAATATATTTTTGTAGTCTTACATGATGCAGTCTGCAGAGTACTTTTTGAAACAATTTTAGGTCTAGGAACAAAGAATGAAAACTCATCCTGGTTGCTTACATTTTCAGAAGGATTGTTTGACAGTACTCCAACGAGTGCTAAAAAGAAAAAAACAACCAGGAGATGGGAGCTGATCAAAGAAACGGTGCACAATTCATGTTGTAGCTATGCTTGTGAAACCTACTTATTAAAAATAAGCTACAGTACGTGCAAAAGTCCTATGTCATGTAGGGGAAGAGATACTGATTATGTCAATGACACAGCCAATTTGAAGAGATTGAGTATTTCTGCTCGAGACACAAGTTTTCTCATACCATTTTCAAAATCATGGATATTAACTGACATTGAGTACAGACAACTTAGAAAGTACACACTGCTCAGACAAGTGTTTACTTCAGGTTACAACTGCCCAGGATCACAAATGGAGGACTATACAACAGAAGTCACTTTCTTAAAGCAGTGTTTCTTTACACTGTGTGCTCTAAGTAAATACATGCTTACCTACCTGTCTTATTTCCTTACACTGGCCTCTTACCATGTGTTTCACACCTCATGTAATTAGAGTGACATTTGCTGGCTCTCCTGACAAGAACAAAGGCCCCTAATTCAAAACATTCACTTTTTTCTTCTTATGTACATTACCTTACTCACAGGTCTTTTCTGAGCTTTGTCTGCATGCATATTCAGCAGCCAGAGAATGTACCTCCAAAGCTGAGATAAACAGATTATCCTGTACAGTATAAAGGCAAGGAAAGGCACGAATATTTTTGCCCTCATACAACATCCACAAAATTATTAGCAACATTCCAACTAGAAATTATTTTTAGGAATTAAGTGCTGCAGAAATCTTACTAATAATAATGTTTAACTAATAACTGCTTTAAATGCTGTGAGGACCAGGCCAAAAAGACAAACAGTCCACATGCAGCCATTTTGCACAAGGATTCCTTTACTATGACCCTGTTTACCCAGTGAAAGCCAGCTTCTGTGAAGGAACTGGATTTTGAGGATATCTTGCCTGTTTAAGACACCTTTTACTATGTTCCCCAAGGCCATTCTGAATATGTAACATCACTTGCATATTTATGTTATCTTTCAGCTGACATTCCTAAAATGTTTTCCAAATAGCTTACGTCATAAATTCTCTCCTTCCTTTTGTAGAGCACCCCCCTCTCCAAGGACCACCTCACTGACAAATCTGTGGTGTTGCTGGCTATACAGTGTTGCTGTACAAACATACAGCTACACTTATGAGAAAAATGTTCCACTTTATCACAAGCCACCTTTTCTTATTATAAATCCATCAGTACCAGGGCTTATGCAAGTTTAGGCAGAGCATGAAACATGCAGCAATAAAAAAATTACACCGAGATAAAACCCATAAACAAGACAGATGTAATCTACTCAACACTCCAATGAGAAACAGAGAGCAGTGTCATACACAGAAGTCCTTCTCTGCTATTCTCCACTCTCTTTGCTACTCTTCCACCATTTGCAACTCCAGACTGAAGAAAAAGCACCAGAAATCATCCTTCTGGAAGCTTCTTATGAAAACTTATTATGGCAGTCATTTCCAAGGCAATGTTTTTGTGAGGTTAGGACAAAGATAATGCCAAAACTTGCAGCTGTTCCAAAGTGTCCAGTTATGCTTCTTCAAAAAGAGTTCAAACTAACACCAGACAGTGAAAGAGAGCAATAGAACTGAACAGGGCTCACTGCAACACCATGCCTGTGAAAATACTCTATGAACTTCTTTAAAAAAAAAAAAAAAAAAAAAAAACCACCAACAACAAAAACCTGGAGCAAATGATCTAAATTCACTAATTCCTGAATTCAGAAATTATATGCAGTGCAGGCAAATCAGATTTAAATTTCTCCTAGAGTAACCTTATTGTCATTCTAAGTTTCTCCTACTACTTTTGTTCTTGGATGGGTTTTTACCTATTAAGTTTGTCTTAACATACAACCACGTAGGTTTTATTGACATTCCCACTCCACACTTCTCATCCTCATGCATGCATAGTTTATGAAATGCTGAAAGCATTCTGAAATGAAAAACCTCCACAGTGAGAAAAGCAATAGAGGATAGGAATGGCCATTCTCGCTCCAGTCCCTACTGTTCTGTTACTACTGATAATACAGGATAGACGTGTTTGGTAAGGTACTAGTTTTCTGCACTGATTGCAGAGAGGCAGTTTGCAAGATTGTGGCCCAGTATCCATTAAGGTTACTACATCAATACTGCCCTGAGAGAATCCACAAATCACAAGAATGCTACTCCTACCAGCCCTGCAAGGAGTAACAAAGCTGAGTTGGAGCTCATGTTTTCCTCCTCCACCTCTCCTCTTCAGAGAGATCTGGAGAATGCAGCATCACACACCGTGGATAAACTGGCCTTGAAGATGTATCAGGTGGGAGGGATAATGGTGGGTTTGCCTACAAGCAGGGAACTTCTTCCCTCCAGCTATCAGTATGCCAGATGACTGCAAACCTCATGCAGACTTGTGACTAATTCCTCCTTTTCCCACAGTACAGAAATCCTATTTTCAGCAAAGAACAATTACCCCAGTCATAAAGGAGGATTTCAAACAAACAGGTTTTCTTACCTTTCTTTGCGGCTCCCTAGCTTGCGTGCTGTATATTGATCTCCATAGTCCACTAAGGAAAGATGACGAGAAAACACAGTAATTTTGTTGCCCACAAACAGATCCTCAAGGTGTAAGCTCTCATACTTGGTGCGCTTTAAAAAGGTACGATGGTTCTTCACATCATACTGCAGACAAAAGAAGAATAGAACCTTCTACAGCAAGAGATCTAAGCTGTTGGCAAACTCAACATAATTCTTACTTTTCCTTCAGAAATTTCCATAGCTCTGTGGGATTGAATC
This sequence comes from Centrocercus urophasianus, assembly GCF_019232065.1. Taxonomy (NCBI): domain Eukaryota; kingdom Metazoa; phylum Chordata; class Aves; order Galliformes; family Phasianidae; genus Centrocercus; species Centrocercus urophasianus. The sequence goes on along the minus strand of NW_024884364.1, from coordinate 7,951,808 downwards.
TGATCATTAAATTGACTTTATTCTTAACCCTTTGAACTTGCACACGCACCAGGAATGCTTAGAAGATAAACGGAACAAATGTGTAGTTTTAAGTGGTCTCAGGGGGATGGCTGTCTTCGCAGTTTTTATTTTATTACTTGCTTGTGCTAATTCCAACTATGGTAAATGGTTCACGTTCCTAGTGGCTAACTCTGCTCAGCCTCAATCAGAATTCCCCCTAGCTGGTCTGTGCTGTTTCACAGGCCAATGGCTTGAAGCAGTAGAAACCATAATACATGCTGTGGCAGGTCTTGTCTTCAGGGGACTGTTCCAGTGATATTGTGCTTTATTTGGCTGTGTACAACTCTGAATTAGGGATGGATGGATGGCTGCAGCACTACGTTCAGAAGTTCTCACTGCCTAGAGCTGCAAGCTGAAATGCCTGTCAAGACGATTCAGCTACATATCAACATTCTGAGCAAGAAGGAAGACATTAATGCGCAGTTTTCTGGGTGGACTGCTAAAGCACAAAATACAACCTCATGAACAGTTTCTTCTCTACTACATATAAATATTACAGATCCCTTCAGTCTCTTAGAGAAACAGAATCTCAGGAAAGGAAAAGTTTTGTCCTCTTCAGGCCAAACTTTTTTTTTTTGATACCTCCTTCTATAAGCAGGATTCTGTAATAAAAACATCCTTAGCCCTCACCTATACGCTCTCAGTGTTCTTCAGTTTCAAGAAGAGGCCTATTAATTGAATCAAGCATTAAAATTCTTAATATCTCAACTAAAAGCTTGATCATACCTTCACTGAAGCACAAACAGTTCCTAGAAAGGCACACCCCCTTCTGCTTCTCTCTTCTCAAGCAGAAGATGAAGAGGGAAGAAAAAAGAGGCACCTATCTGTATTAACAAATCCTTTAGAGTGGAATTTCATATCTGCCTAAAATATCTTCTTACAATACAAATGAAAAGTCACAGCAGAAGAAATGTAAGATGGCTTTGATTTTGTTTGTTTTCTCTCTTCCTTCTCTTATGTATATGTAAACAGGTAAATTGTCCACAATAATTCTCTCTAGGAATGTGTCGTTTTCAAAGATTTCTTCTTTATTTTAGGAAATCTCCTCTAGAAAGAGAAGTTTGGATTTAAAAATTCTGCATGAGAGTTAACTGTGGAAAACTTGGATAGTTGGGGATGTCTCTCTTGACGTACTCAGGCTGATCAGAAACAGTTGCTTGCTGTCTTTGGACAAAAACCTGTGCTGCTTTCTAATGTCTGCAAAGCAAGCTGAAAACTTGTCATGTTATTTCTACTGTATTTTTCCTTCACAGGAAGGAAGGAAATATGAAGGAGTAAGAAACAAATGGAAACCTGAGAACCTCATATAACATAAACATTGAACAGCTCTATTCCACCTTCAGCTAGAGCATTACAAAGGAAAGCTACCATTGCAGAGATGGGAAGGGTGATTGACAGCTCTCTCATAAGCAGAGAGAAGCTGACTCGTGTCCATTACCTCTCTTCTCCAAGAATGCATTAGAGGCAAAGTGAGCAGCTGCCATCTCCTTGGGAAGATACAAAAGATCCAGAAGAATTTTGCAGTAACGAAAAAAGAATCACCAGACTCCAGATAAGTTTTAGAAACCATAAATAAATCCAGAAAATCATCTTAAATGTAATTTCTGTCTGCAAACTCACCCCCAAATTGAACTTGCAGAAGATACTGTAGGCATTTTTGCTTTTTTAGCAGTTATATTGATCTCACAAAGTCCATGCAAACTCATGACTGCATACACGCAATACTGCCTCAACCCTGAGAACACACCAGCAAAATGTAGGAACGTACCAAGTCATAGGTGTTTGATGCATAAAGCCCAAGAACACCTTGAAAGCTATGGTTTTAAGATATCTAGGAGAAATGAACAACAATTTTGTCAGCCTCCACATGGTTGTGTAGGAAGATTATTACGGCTCCTGACTGATTAGCTCTGATGTCTCACAGAAAAAAATCCTCACGTTTTGACAACTGTGCACACACATATCATACAAATAACTAAGTTAAAAGGGACAACATCACAGTAGAGTTTATTTCAAGAGATTATCAGTAAAAAGTGCACAGTGCATCTCCTCACAGGTGGGTACCATGGTTTCAGTAAATAACAGTTTGGATAAGAAAAAGGTAGATTCCGATAGTTCTGTTATTTCTGTGTTTGATATTTAAGGCAAGAAAAAATTAAAAAATATATTGAAATTAATACATGTGAATATTCAAATTTAGGCTATTTTCAGACCTTTAGATCCTCATTAAAATCTAGCAAACTCTAGTCAAAAATCACTAATTCATTCCTAAACGGAAGCACAAAGCACTGGCTATTTTACTGGATTATCAATACAGGATTATCTGCACTATATTTCTTGCTTTAACCTACTATCAATTAAAAATGAGGATTAGTTCAATGTGGCACAAGTCAGAAAAGTCTATGCAAGAACCAATAATGGAAAAATTTGGATTCCACTCACAGAAACATCCTTCCCTGCTTTAAAACCAACTTAGTTCACTGTTTCCTCCACTTTGATAGAAATTGTTTACAGCTAACGCTTCAGAGACTTCTAGAATTCTAACTGAAAATTGTTCTTGTTAAGGATCACCTTCAATTTGTGCAGTAGGTTCATGCTGCTGAGTTCCAAACTTAAATCCAATAAAAGATTAAATGAAAACAGATCTGTGAAAATGAAACTCTCCAAGCTTAAGACAAAAATCATTAATATGGAAGCTCTTGCACATGCTCCACTGTGAACTACCACGCTTTTCTCTATTTCTCAAACTAGAAGAACAGCATGTCTTCAGCTACAACATAATTACCTGGAAAAATAATTGGCAGTGGTTTTCCATTTTATAAGCAGTTTAATTATTATATTTAAAATTACTGTTTTTTATTCTTACCATTTCAACTGATCCATCTTTTGGATAATACAGAAGCTCATAACGCCGAAAGAGTGAAGCATTTGGGTCATACCATTCAGCAGTGAAAGCATACCTGTCATCTTGACTCTGCAAAAACAAAAGGGAGGGCTACTGAAGTAATCATACGTGTAATAAATAAGATGTACAGTTTTGTTGCATTTGTTATCAGAAAAGCAAAAATTGTTATTGGATGCACTTGCACACCCTGCATATCATCATTTGATAAATACAGCTGGTGACATCTTTTCACTGGTTACACATCACCTTTTAAGTGATGATAAAAACAATATGGCAGTTTTCCAGGAAATCTCAAAACTTATTCTGATTCCACCAGCCATGAAATCTGGACTTTTGTAGTATTTCTTGTGAGACCTAACTTTGTTACACTGAGTCAGGGATTAGACTTACTTTCATTTGTTGAAAAAGTGTGCTTGTTCCCAATTAAAATACTGAATCTTGTCATGTTTCCCACACAGATTACAGGAAAATCTCTTTCTGAGCTGTGATATCTGAACTTCTGTTAATGTTGAGAAAAACAGAACTAAGGACAGTAAAGTGATTCAGGAGTTAACCTCCTGAAATGCATATAAAGCATAAACAACCTGAATGCATTTACAACTTATTTCCTGCTCCTAAGAAGCATGCTTTTAAAGGCAGACTACAATAATTCTAGATCTGTAGCTACACGCGTCGTTCCCCCTCACTCACCCTTGAGGGAAGCAAGCACAAAGGCGATGCAATCCATGTGGATGTGCAGCTCTAGCACCTCTTAGTGGCATATGTTAGCTATTCTGCAATATCAGCTATTTGATAGCTGTTCGGTGGAGTTGCAGCCAACTAGGCCTTTTTGTCATCATATTTTAGAGAACAACAACATTTTAATTGCTTTAAAGACTTCCCACTAAGAAATGGGACAAAGATTTCATGTGGGCTTCCATGACTACGGAAATAGGTTAAAAGAAATTGTAATCACTTTTGTGGTGAGTGGAAGCCTAAAGAAAGAAAAAGATAACAAGTCCACAAATCTGTGATCTTGCTTTTGTTGTCAAGTGCATTTTTGCTTCAACATCTTCAGCTTAAAACTGACTTAAGAGTTTTTGCAGGTTACAGTCTGAGCACAAGCAGCAATGAGAAAGAATGAGATAACAAATCATTTCAGAATTTCACAGTGTGATGGATAATTCGGTGTAGTTAAAAGCATCATGCCTTACTGTCAGCCTCTGTGGTGCCCCTCTGCTGCAAAACAAATACAGGATCCTATCAGGAAAACTCACCCAGTGCCATGTGAAGGCTGCAAAACTCTTATTTCTAAATGCACAAGTTCATACAGCAATGAACTCAATATTTGTACAAGTTACTTTAGAAGTAACTTGTGTTATCTCTACAGCAGACACTACAGCCTTTGACATTATTTAAGCAAATCTTTTAGGCACAGAATGATGCACAAAAGTTCCCTGCAGACTTACCCTAGTTTCTGATCCTTAGTTAAGTTAGTCGTGCTTGTGTTTTCATTGCTACTGCCATCATTCTAGATAAATGTAAGCCAGAATAAACACCTTCCTATGGCAAATCTCACACTTTGTTTTCCATATAGGCCTGTTCTTGACAATAATGAGGGCTAACAGATAATAATAAATGACTAATTTCAACCTTGTTCTTAAATGCACTCATACTGCTGAAAGACAAGACAAAGCATTGACTGATGAATTTGACCACCATCTTATAAAGGATGCATGTTATATAGAACCACAGTGAACTGATAGTCTGCTGAAGAGGCTGTCTGAAAAGAAAAGCAGTTCTTGTTCCTGGAGTACTAACTACAGAAGAGGACTTCTGCAGAAGGCTGCATCAAAGTTCATTTTCTGAGATCTTACTCAATGCCTGAGCTTATTCATTTCTGTTATTCAGCAAGCTCTACTGCTTGCTTTGTATTTATATACTTTATATTAGCTGAATGACCATTCTGTGTTATCTTCTTTTAGGATGGTAAGCAAACCCAAGGCAAAAAGACTACTTAGTCTTGGAAAGTGCCACAGAGACTACACTCTCAATGTACAGCAATGGAATCAGTAGGAAAGTTTGAATTGATTGCTATTTTATACCTGAAAAACATGTAGAGCTAGTAGTTTTAGAAAACGATCATAGCAAAGAAGTCTGTACATCATTTCAAGACATGGCTGAAACGTGTCAGCTGCTAGTAAAATCACATCAGTGTGAACAGTTTGACTAATAACAGAACAAGGCAATCTATGCATATCGTAACAAGAACTTCTCCCTTTGAAACAGTTTCCATTCATTTCATCTCTCTACTCATCATAATCACACGCAGTCTCTTCTTTCACGGCTATGCTACTAAACAAGCAATAAAAATTAATTTTCTTTAGTCTTCACATCAGTGGAAGAAATACTGACATCAGAAAACCCAGAAGTAACTGCCTACTTTATATTTAGGTACCAAAGGTTTTAAAGTTGCTGAATTCAAGTTCAGTTTTTACAGGCTCTTTTCATTGTGAAAACCAGCGCATAAGAAATCAGTGACATCAGAAATTCACCTAATGTGAAGATGAAAAAAAATAATCTTCTTTCATGGGCTGCAGAGAAAAACGTTTTGATACACATCAGGTTTAGCTAGCTTGGTTTTTCTTACTTTATATTTCTACGTATGAATATGCAGTAGAAGTATGGTTTCTATGGTTCCGTGCTTATGAGAAACATTTACCGAAATACAGCTGAGCTTTTTTTAAAAAAAAAAAATCAAATATTGTATGTACATAGTACTGAAAGTGATGTAAGTAGCAGCAGCTCTCAGCTAGCATGGGGCTACATTCTGGAAGCCAAAGCACTCATAAAAAACTCATACTGTAGAGGGAAATGGTTTGTCTGGAACATAGCTGCCAATGAAGCCCATAACCAGAAGGGAGAATGCTTAGTAAGCTGGGCAGGAAAAGATGTCTTGCTGTATAAAACTCTTAAATTTCCACAGGGCTTCTGTTCAACAGTAAAACAAAAGTGGAGCTTTCAGAGATTCTCAGGTGAAGGAACACAGTGATGGAACAGTGGATGGAACAGCAGAGTTCAGGCACTAAGGAACTTGCATGCAAAAGTGGAGAAATAACATCCCTCCAATCCAAACTAGGCAGAATATATTCTGATGTTTCCGACTGCCACATCACTTCATTCTTATGGGATGCACACTTTTATACTCTTCCTCTGGTTTTGACTAGAAATTTCATTGTGGAGCTTTTCTTATAATGGAGAAAACAGGAAATAAGTGCTTAAGTAGTCCATTTTCTACTGAACATATGTACTTTCTGGCTCATCACAGTCTAAGAGAAGGGCAGTTGAAATGATCCCCTGTGTTGTTATACAAGTAACTTTTTTTTTTTTTCCCTCCACAAGGGTATTGCCTTTCATATGACCTTTTATTATACAGATAATTCTGTTTCATCAATAAGCCTGATAATAATATCAGTTATTAATATTTTTAATATTTTCTACCTGTTTGCCAATTCATGATCTCCAGCTGTAATCGCTCTGATCTCTAATCGAATGGAAGCAACCACCCACACATACAGTAGTTACCAGCCTGCAACGTTTCATAACCTCTACAGCTTAATACTCAAGAAAATTTCACATGGAACTATCGAAATAGTCCTCAGAACTAAAGGAGACCTAAGATATCTAGGAAGTCCACCTTTATATGCTATCAGTAATCTACTGGGGCTTACATGTGCTATCAGAAACTTCAGTGTGCATGAAATATGTGACGTGGACTCAGACTGCTGCCTGCATATTTAAAAGTTTGGGAGTCACAAATAATATCACTGTTCTAAGTCAGTAGATTTACGTCTGCTGCTCCTTCGATTTTCCCAGTAATTCTGAAATCAGATCAGAAGGAGAACAAAAGCACATGAATCAACTCCCAGAGAAGCAATAAAAAGACTGCAAAAACCTCAGTAGAAGCTGAATCGGAGCCAGAAAGATCCATCTTGGTCTCAGCATTCTGTATTTTGTAAAACTCTGTGCTGTCACAGGGAAAGGTGTGCTTGAGCATGGATTTTAATGGTAAAGCTGCTTGTACAAAAATTAATGGGAACACACTGGGCTAGCACAAGAATGATTCTCACATCGAATGGGTACTTCTCATAATTCATAAAGAAAACTTTCCAGAAAGCCTGCCCTGAATCTTCTTAACTATATAAGCTATAGTTCTTATAGAAAAATGCAATAATTTTTCCCTTCTATGTCAACCTGTTGATACTGTCTGACATATTTTGGGTGAGCAGGAATATTTTTAACAAAAAATGGTATCAAAAGTCAAAGATACAAATTATTTCAAACTTTTCAGGTGACAATATGAGGCTGAATCCAACATAAAGAAGTCTACTTATGCACCTGCCTAGGGAGCTGCATGTCCAGTAGGACACCTGGCTTTACAAGTAGCACCGTGTGCTTCTGAATCCAGACAAAATGTGTCACTTTAATTAGCTTTAAAGGTGGTCTCTGCCAGTGGGCTTGGAGTGCTTTTCTTTTACGTAAGGACATCTCAAATGTGACAGCCCCCTGCGGATAAATTCATGAACCTGAAGGACCAAAAAAAGAAAAGAAAAAAATCAAAACCATTCTAAACAATCTGAATCTCTACAAAAGTGTTACATAAAACGATGAACTTGAAACATCACACAAGACATGGCAAACTAAATTAGATTAGAAGATGGCAAAAATACTTAATGAGCTGCCCAGCTCCATTTGCACAAGTTTTTATCCAAGAGAATAGGAAAATGTCATGAAATGTCTTCTGGATTGTTAAGTGAAGGTTGATGGAAGACAGGAAACAGAACTGGGATTTCTCTGCTCCAGCTCTTCATGGACTTCCTGTGCTACCTCAGGCAAGCCCACTTAACCTTGTGTGCCTCTTTTCCTCCAAGAAAATCCTTACTCTAGAAGGGCATGCCCTTCCCTGGGCACTGGTAAATAGAGGATATTCATATCAGAAGAACTGTAAAGCCATTTTAGTTTACATAACACAGGGTATAGCTTCCTATAATGCAGTCTATACCTGAACTGCTACAGCAAGATGCTCCTCAGAGAGCAAAGGAAGAGTCAGCAAAATGGATAGAGTCACTTTATCACAGACTTGCTGTTTCATTATGTAAGCCTGCCTTCATACCTTCCACATAATCAAGCTGAAGAGCATAGAGAAAGTAAGAAGGTCTGTACACTTCACTTCAATAGACGACAAGATTAAGCAAATACACTTTTATATCACTTCACTCTGCCTTACTTTAAGGCCACCTGACATTAATAAATAGCAAGAAATCATAAGAATGAGGCTTGGTTTTCTGCACTGGTCTTTCTCAACCCTGACCATTCTGAATGCAACTTTTCTTCAGCTCAAGTATTAGAACAGGCTCAAACTCACCTGGATTCTCTGAAGCATCACTAGGGCTGCACTCAGTGAAGTCTTCCTTTAAAAATGCCTTGGAAGGTTCCCTCCCATTCCCGAGACACCCAGAGGAACATTATTATACCTCTATCAAACCTACCTGACATCTGCCAGTAAACCTCAAACTTATTAGGGGAAAAGCAAGGGAAGAAGATGGGAGTCAGACACACATACTGCGATGACATAAGCTTTGTTTTGTGAGGCAAACAGGTTGAAAGCAGCTATGTGAAAAAATTCCATTTACACAGTACAAGTAATTTTTCATCATCAATACTTCATTAAAATAGATATATCAATTTGTGAAAGAAAAAGGTGCAAAAAAAGTAAAAAGATAGTGCAGAAGTAGCTAAGCTATTAAATGCTAGCAACCATTTTGCAAGAAATGAGAGGTTTCAGACATACCAGTGGTATTTAGCAAATAGTATACTGAGTGGCAGAAAGTGTTCTCATTTTCAGCACTGTAATCACCCTTAAATCCCAAAATAAATCCTCAGCAACGCACGCTTATTAAGTTCTGTTATTCAACCCATCTCTGTCTTCCACGGTTCCAATACAGGATATGTTTCAGGTAAAACTTAAAACCACAACACTGTGTAGATAGAGCTCTCAATTAGCTCTGTCTTAAACCTCATCTTCCTCCTCCTCTTTGTTCATGTTTCTGATATTGGCACCAGCATAATTTTTAGAACTGGTATAATTTTTTAGAACATCCCGCCTCGCTGCTCTTGCGCCTCCCCCCACATTTGCAACAGGCTTTTCTTCAGAGGGCCAAAAAGATCACTTTCAAATTGAGAAACACCTGGAAACTGCAGATTCCATGACAGTGCCTTGACTACAAGCAGTTCTCACTCAATGTCAAATTCAGAAGTTCACTGGTGAATTTTGAAAGCATCTCCTTTCTCCCCCTCAGCATAAAGCAAATCCTACCTACTCAAAATTTTACATGAATTCTTCTAGATAATTTTATGAAACTGTTGGTTTGTTATTAAATACTTAATATATGAATTAAACACAGCTGCAAGTACAACATTCACCCTACCATAAACAGCTGCTATTTTCTTTAGTTCCAGTTTCCTAACTCCCAATATCACAGGTGTCCAGCTTCTCAGATGCCTTTAGAACTGCCTGCTTATATGACTTGCTGCTTGGGCCGTCTGCTGCGAAGTAATGGTTATTTCTGCCTCTGTTTTGACCAAGTGAATCATCTTCGACTGGGATTTTGGCTCAACAAAATGATTCCATATGTGCAGGAGTCTTGATGAGCACAGCTCTAGAAGGCTGAAGACAAAATTCTCAGTACATAGGTCACTCTAAAAACAATGCCTCCTATTTACTTCCATGGAAACTACAACGCATACAAAGAGCACAATAACACTGCTTGACAGAGCAAATTCTCAGCTACAAAACACTTTTCAACACAGTCACCACCATTAGCCATGCATTCTCACCAGCGATGAACGAGAGTCTGCACTGGACTCATCAAAATTTGCGACCCACTGTTTCACACCTGCTTTGACATCATCATTGCTAGTGAAACATTTCCCATCCGGTCTATGTTTCACTGGCCCAAATAGGAGCAAAAAGCTGCTACATACAATGGTTGTGATAGGACAGTCCAGACAAGATCACAGTGTGTTCTACCATCTTCCGACTGGCATGGGGGCCAGAAACATGGTGTTACAGGAGAAAGGTAGTCTTCTCTGGCCTAACTCCGCAAGTCAGAGCCTTCAGCTTAGTCAGCATTACAATGAAGTGGTCAGAATTGACGGTAGGGGTTCCAGGAAACCCAGGATTGCCCCCTTCCTATCCCAAAAGGCAGTGCATATCACTTTATCTGCTGAGGGCTCCATCTTGAACTTTTTCTGTAATGAGGAATTTGCATGTTGCCACTCCACGGACTGCCATTTTGACTGTGACATGTACTGGAGATACTACGTCTCACCACTGGTAATGATTAGATGTAGGAAACTGTCCCCTCTAGCCTAGCATCGGTTCACTAGATCCTGAGGAACAGACAGAACAGCGTATGCAAGTTTCTGTGCAAGCATTCATTATACTCATCCATTCATTTGGACTCAGCTTCGCAATATTCTAACATTGCCACCATCACTTCCAGTGCACTGAAGCCAAGTTCCCTCTTGTAATCTACCAATCTGCATTGATTAACTGATCAAGACACTCTTCATTTTGTGGTGTAACAGCTGTGCATGTCTACACAGAACATCACTTGTCTTTCACATTGCTGTTGCCACTGCTGAAATGCATCACTCAGCACTTCACTGTGCTCACATCCACTGTCTGATCTCCACAAATACTCAGCAAGCATCAATGAAGGGCAACAGATACCTTTTTTTTTTTCCCCCCCCACATGGGGGAATTCAGTTCCACACCCCTGCTTCACCCACACTTCCATGTCGGGCATTCTGTCAGATTGCCTGTCTGCTGCCATCTGTGGCATAGCAACAAAATGTAAGGGAATACTAGTGGGAACGTTCACCTTCTCCTGCTCTACCACAACCATTTGAAGTCAGGGGCCAACATAAAATAGAACGCATTACTTCTGGTGCAACTCTCGCAACTGCTCTTAGAGACATTAGTGCTCTGCAGCACACTGTTTGCCTCCACCAACTCAGGAAGAGTGTGACACTGACTGTAGTGAAAGCAGAGCACTTCCCTGACTCAGAAAAGCATCCATTACATAATAACCTATGTCACAGACCTGGAAGATTTGCATACAGACTTGGAATATTTGAGCATACAGCTTAGGTGCTTAGAAAAATTTATCACAAGAGGCAGAACCACAGAATGACCCAGGCTGGAAGGGACCTCAAGGATCATGAATCTCCAACCCCCCCCACCCATAGGCAGGGCCACCAATCTCCCCATTTAATACTAGACCAGGCTGCCCAGGGCCCCATCCATCCTGGCCTTGAACACCTCCAGGGATGGGGCATCCACAACCTCTCTGGGCAGCCTGTTCCAGCACCTCACCACTCTCACAGTAAAGAACTTCCCCTGACATCCAACCTAAATCTTCCCTCCCTCAACTTCAAACCATTTCCCCTTGTCCTGCTGTTATTTACCCTTTCAAAGAGTTGATTCCCCTCCTGTTTACAGGCTCCCTTTAGGTACTTAAAGGCTACAATTAGATCACCCTGTAGCCTTCTTCTCTCCAGGCTGAAACCTGCACTAAACCAACACTGCCCTGATCAGCTACCGAATGCTGGGTCTCTGACACTGGAGTGAGGTCAGTATCTGCATGCGACCCCAGAGGGCAAGAGGGCTATATATGCTTTGAGGTGCTTGTGTGCATTGCATTACATGCTCTCATCCTCACTGTATGTATACTCTTGAAAGACAAAGCTTGGCCAAACATTAACGTTGACAGCAATACTCAAAGGTAGTCTTCCTTTACAATGACTATTTCTTTGTTAAAAGCTCTTGGAGGAAGACCTGCTTACTCACTTATTTGTTGGGACTGACAAATTTTTCAATTTGTTTCCCACAAATCCTTATTCCATTAAATTTGCAACCCCCAGTAGAAGCTATCTGGAAAATGTGAAGCAGAATAAAAACCTGCAGAAAGCTACAAGCAACTGGAAGTAAAGGTTTGAAGGAAACCACCTACAAATCTTGAATGAAAGTTTTCAACAGCACTTCAGCCTAACCTAATTCCTACAGCATCCTTAGATTATCTTGGCTCATAATAATCCTCTGAAAATCATTTTTAACAAGAACTGACTGTTTGCCTTGGAATCACAGCTAAGGAAGTTTGTGTCCTTCAGCCCACTGATACCATCAAGCACTAACACCCAGGAGTTTGTGTGAACGTTCCAGAGACCGCACATACTGCATCTACCTCAAATGTTCAGAGCACATAACAGTGTAGTAAAGATTTATGATCCACTGAAGTAAGCAAACAACTCTGCTGACAAGTTTCTTATTTACTACAGTGGGCACTTAAAGCAAGTACTTTGTCTACACCACTGTTTAACCAACTGTTGAAGTTAAAACACTCTTTTTCTCCTAAATTGTGTCAAGTGTTAACTCTAATGTAACTGGACTAAATCCAGGTTTCAGCTAGCACAGATGTCATGCCCATTTACTCTATATTCTGCTGTCGATCTAATGACAGTTAACATGAACAGAATTTGTCATAAAAGAAAACCATTCAGCAGCTTCCCATTAGTGAAGCTGTCAAAAAGTAAAAACCTCTGTGGGGTAAAGGAAGCAAAGTGGGTACTTATAACGCTGTTCTTAAATTCTGCCATTTCTAATGAAATTCTGCAGGTCAATTTTACAAATGTTTGGCAATTTAAAAATTTACTTCTCTTCCCAGAGCACAGAACTTTCGTCACCACAGTTTGGAGCAGACTACATTAGTTCCCAGAGATGTGAAGGTCTCTGATGGATGCAAGCAGTGACTGAAGGATACATTCAGTTTTGTATATAGTTCTGATCACATTACTTTTCCCTACTTTCACAGCTGCATTTAATGCTCAGCACTTTCAGAAAAAAAGACACTACACAACCCATTTCATCCTTTCGTGAAACAGGATAAGTCATACCATTCCTTTCACAGAATAGAAAGATTTGATGGATAAAATATCCAGATTTCTTGTGTAACCTGCTACCATGTTTCTCCAAAACCATGGCAAAGGCAGCCCAGTTAGTCCATCCTCATTTCCCACTTCTTCATACTCCTCACTGCAATGCAAAAACTGGACACTGAAAGGAGGAAGAGCAGGGTTGCTGATGCTGCCCAGCCTGCCAGCTCCACAGATGCCACCAGCAACCACTGTTAGTCCAACAGCTCCCCAGGGAAGTGGGCGAGTCACTGTCCCTGGAGGTATTTAAGAAATGTTTAGATGTTACACTAAGGGACATGGTTTAGTGGGGAAATACTGGTGGTAGGTGGACAGTTGAACTGCATGATTTTAGAGGTCTTTTCCAACTGTTATGATTCTACAATTCTATGTCTTCTCACCACTGAGCTGTGAATGTTCAGGCTGAGTGGCCGCAGCCCAATCAATTAAGAAATGTGCCATAATAGAGAACAAACACATGAAGGCCAGCATTGTAATTAGGTAATTAGAAAACACACTGCTTTACTTAGTCCTGCTCCACAACTGCAACTCCAGTAAGTGAATAAATATCCAAAAAGGATAAAAACAGAAGGGTTACTAAATTTAGTGAAAGACCTAAATACGCATGGCATTGATATAAAAGAATCTGCACATAGCCTCAAGCATGCATGCACACATTTCCCACTTCCCATTTCTATACCTCTGTATACCTTCTCTTTATAAGCACGCTAGAATATTCCGCAGAAAAAAAGATGACTTTTCTTTTAAATGAATAAGACAGTTAAAGAATCCCACGCAAATAGAGAACCTGTTATATTCTCAAGAATACATTTCCAAGAGCCACTTATTTGCAAGTGTAGGAGCACCATCTAGCGTTCAAAGGAAAAAAAGCAAAAATGGTAAAAAGCAAATGGTATCCTGTGCTCCATCAGAAGAGGGGTGGCCGGCAGGGAGAGGGAAGCGATTGCCCCTCTGTACTCTGTTCTTGTGAGGCCCCAGCTGGAATACTGTGCCCAGGTCTGGAGCCTCAGTACAAGAAAGACAGAGAGCTGTTGGAGAGGTCCAGAGGAGAGCCACAAAGATGATCAGGGGACTGGAGCACCTCCCCTGTGAGGACAGGCTGAGGGAGCTGGGCTTGTGCAGCCTGCAGAAGAGGCAGCTGTGGGGTGACCTCATTGCAGCTTTTCAGTACCTAAAGGGAGCCTACAAACAGGAGGGGAATCAACTGCTTGAAAGGGTAGGTAACTGCAGGATGAGGGGAAATGGTTTTCAGTTGAGGCAGGGAAGATTTAGGTTGGATGTCAGGGGGAAGTTCTTTACTGTGAGAGTGGTGAGGTGCTGGAACAGGCTGCCCAGAGAGGTTGTGGATGCCCCATCCCTGGAGGTGTTCAAGGCCAGGTTGGATGGGGCCCTGGGCAGCCCAGTCAGGCATTAAATGGGGAGGTTGGTGGTCCTGCATGTGGCAGGGGGTTGGAGATTCATGATCCTTGAGGTCCCTTCCAACCCTGGCCATTCTGTGAATTCTGTGATTAGGCCAAGCACAGTTCTTACTGATTGAGTACCATGAAATACTACTTTTAGTGATTATTCACAGTGGCCACAGCTGTAGATAAAGTCAGTAAATACAAATCAGTGTTCATGGAAAAAGCCTCAGGGTTCCAGGCTCACAGCAACAGGTGATCCTTACAACCTCCATTTTTCAGCAGTCAGCTAATCATTAACGGAGTATCCCACCGGGATGCAATAGATCCCTGCAATTTTTATTTATTTTTAGGAACTTAGTTAAAACATTTAACCAAGCAGCCAAAAGTCCTTTTCAAAGATTCACTATTCTCACAGATTAAATGCATAGAAAAAGGCAAAACCTTGTGCTTCTCAGAATTTTGCCACTGGCCAGCAAAACCACTACAGACTGTAGAACAAGACATACAAGATGGAGCTGAGAGAGCAGGACCTGCTCAGCCAGGGAGGAAGAAAAGTGGGAGAGACCGCAGCCCTCAGCTCCCTGACTGCAAGATGGGGCCAGCCTTTTCAGTGTGAAAGCAAAAAAGGACACAAGCTGAAACACAGGATTTCCAGTAAGGATTTATCTGATTATTCCTTTCTTTAACCAAAAGGGTGGGAACACCAGGACAGGTTGCCCAGGGGAGCAGAATCTCCATCTTTTGATATGTTCAGGATGCACCCAGGTGTCCTAAAGCAACCTGAGCTGATTAGAACCATTTTTGAAAGGTGGGTCAGACTGGGTTACCCCAGCAAGTCCCTCCCAGCCTAAACAATGTTTTCATTGTCAGTTTGGCTGCTTCTTGCCTAAGGGTCACATCCATCAGAACTTCTCAGTTTCTCCAGATCCTACACAGATGTGTGGACTTCTTATGGTAACCTGAGGTGCTCTGAAAAATAATTCAGAGCTCAAATACAACATTCTTAAGTATCAATTTTATCCATATGAAATCTGCTTGGAAAAACGCTTTAAATAACCACTGACTCTGTCAATAAATCTCTTTTTTTAATCATAAACTTTCAATTGGCAACTTCTCCTTATGCTCCTGGCAATGCTTCACTGAATAATTCCCGAATTTCTTCACTTTCTAACAATATTGAAAGAAGAAAAAAGTCAAATCCATACCATTAGAATAGATATGCCAAGTTATTAAAAACTGCAGTTATAATCTGAAGAATCCTGAGTGACAATTCTGGGTAATAAAGGGAGATTAAAATGGAATTTATCATTATGTAATTCTAGATAACTTTGCCTTTCATACCATCAGCTACTTCAGACACATCAGTCAGAGGAGCTATCATTGCATCTAAAATTGCTTTTAGGGATGGCAGCTCCTGCAAGCCACAGCTCAGAGTTGGCTAGAGTAGGAGGCAATTTATCCCATGGATTTTGAATCTGTCAGCTTTATATATATGTAGAGTGGTATTTTATATAGCGAGTCATATCATAAAGATGGCAGTATCAAACCCAAAATGAGTTCCTGGAACACAGTTTTCCACTGCTGAATCAGATACATCTCACAGGAGAGTTATATTCTTTTAGCAGTTTTCATTCGGCTCATACAGGGCCAAAGATTCTGTTATTTTATCAGATATACCTTCTGCTGCATTCACAGCCCACCTGCCCAAGAGAAAACTAGCATTACTAGGAAACATTAGTTCAAGAAGAAACCATATCATAATTCTGATGCTTATAAGATTCAATATGCAACACAAACACAACATGTTTGTGCCATGCCAGCTTATATTGGAAAGGCTTGGGCCACTTACTCCACAGAGGAAAAAAATCAGGGTGGTCATCTGCAGTGAAATTCAGCCTTGGTTTCTGGGCCACAAAAGCAAGTCTTCACAACTATTAAGAAAGCTGTTCTCAAGGGAAGGTTTTGCATCTTTTTCAGGAAGAGTTTAAAAAAAAATAACTTTTTTTTAAGTACAAGAGTTTTGCAACAAAAGATACAGAATTTATGAAATAACTTCTAGTCATTTGCAAATGTGCACTTGTTCAGCTCTATGAAATGGGAAAGTTTTGCCTCTCTATATGATCATACCTGAATGAGAGTTTTCTTCACACAAAACATCCCATTTTGCCAGCTAATCCACTATGGCTGAAATTACTGGTTCCCAAATGAAACTGCAGTCTGCAGCTGCCTGTGAGCTGTACTGCCTCTATAATGCCTGCAGCTGAAAATCTGATCACAACAAGATACCCTGGCCATGAGCAACCCAGCATTCTGCAGCTGTGCTGTAGGAATGGCTGATGTACTACTTACTTTCTAACATCCATTCCCAAATCACAAAGTAAATCTCTTCCACTGATGAATCAAAGCTGTTTTTCAAAAAGTACTGATTTTAAATAATTACTCATTTTACAAGAAAATTACTTATTTTTCTTCCCTGCCTTAACTAAGCACTTCTGTATTAGTATTCACTGAGCCGGGCTTTGGGGATTTACTAATGAACTGAAGATAACAAACATATAACAGTTGTTAGAAAAATCTTTGTTGGAGTGTGCTGAACTGCTCATCTCCAGTTATACTCAAGATCCTGGTCAACATGGCATGATTGCAAGCTCGGGCAACCTAGCCCAGGAAAGTCTACTACATAGATGTTTTTTCTGATTTTGTAGAAAGAACTAAGGAAGCTGAAAGCTCAAATTCCACTGCTGCTTCCACACCCATAAAATCAAACCCAGATGACATCCTATTGACTAAGCCACCTGTTCTTTATGTGCAAGACGGAAAAAGATGCTTTTTAATGTTCTCTGCAGTTATTGGAGCTGTGGTGACAAGAATGTTTGCATTAAAGAACAGAGGAAGAGAAACATGGAACTACACCTATAGACAGCCTGAGTGCAATAAGACTCTGTACCTGTCTGGCAAGCTGCTTGCACACAAAAGCTATTTTTCCCAGGTAAATGGTGGATTTCCACATCTGGAATGCTTTTAAGTGACACAGTACAACAAACTCATGAATAAATAACTAATGTTTTCAAGATGATGCTCTAATACATTACTACATTTTTATTTCTATGGCCATAGCATGACTTGTAACTGGATTATTGTTGGTTTTTGTTTTGTTTTTTGATTTTTTTTTCCCCTTGAGTAGATACATACACTATAACTAACACAGTCACAATTTACACTGACTATAAACAACACAGTGCTATAAGCATGCTAAACGTCCTACCAGAAAATTCATTACTTACAGAATGTTATTAGGTTCCTGATGTTTAATCTGACTTATAGGAAGAAATTGAATACGTAGGAAAGGAGTCATTTATTTTTTAACTCCATCTTTCTGAGAAAAAGATGTTTTAAAAAAACACATGAGTTGGATCAAATGCTTTAAGTCACAGGATCAAACCCCTAGAAAAAAAAAAAACACATCCATAGCAAAATGGAAAGCACAGCAATGACAACAGAATAGCAACATCCTAAGCTACAACAAGCAAGGATCAGCCCAAACACAACTGCTGTAGACACAGAAACAAAAGAAAGAAGATACTTACCTTTATAAGGCCTCACAAATACAGGGACCTCCAGAAAGATATCCTTACCTCCACTGCCAACCCTTATATGAGGTCTGGGAAAGAGCGGATACTGCTCCACCCCCTCTGGTCAATCAGGAGCATTGCTTGCACCTGAGCTCCCCTGAGTTGGCCCTGCCTTCCTACCAGGTGTTCAATCACTATTTCAAGCTGTGACTTAGCATTTTCACTACAGTATCCCGCTTCTAGGATGAAAGCGAAGAAGGAAACTGAAATACAGAGTTTCTTCTTACTGCAGCACTCACAGAAGCAAATAAGCGGGTTACAACTGGAGAGGTAATTTAGCTGGTTTAAGCCAGAGCACAGAACTACAAAACAAGAAAGAAGAGTTTAAAGAAGTTAGACATACTCGCATCAGCACATGAAATGGTCTCTGATGCACTAAGGACAGCAGCCACAGAAACCTCAACCCACTCGTACTGTTGAGCAGCTGTAGAGAATGGCCTCAGGGACTGGAGGAGATCAAGGCTGGGACAGCTCACTCAACTGCAGACTTTGGAAGATAACACAATGAGTTATTAGAAAATCAGTAAGCATCTCTGAAGACAAAACGTTATACAAAGCTGATAACGTTAGTGTGACAAGAAAAAAATCCTGTCGTGACCGTTTTCCCTTTCAGATATGGTAAGTGGGCTACGTAAGTAAGGGAGAAGCCACTGATGTGACACGCTTGGCTTTGATAGGACCTCCAATCTAAGACACCCCACGTTCTGGCAAGTGAAGTAGGGAACTGCGACCTACATTAAAGCACAGTTACAATCGCCACATGCAGAAGTAACTAGGAATAATTCTCTTGCAAGCTGTAAGTCAATTTCAAGTGAGGTTCCAAAATGTTCTGTCACCCACCTGGTTTTATGTCATGTTTTATTTCATTGCCATGCTGGCAATGAAACAGAGAAGTGCACTTTCAGAATCCAGGCTCACACTAAGCTGGGAGAGATTCCAGTCTGGTAAACAGAGCTCAGTGCGATTTTGACTATCTGAGAAATGGTCTGAAATTCTGTAATCCCATAGAGATGGCTGCAAATTATTACAGTGACAACCAAGAAAATAAATTCAAATATCTGGGGAAAAACTAACAGCAAGAACACAGGGAAAAATCCCTGAAGGTTACAGTGGATCACAGTTAGATTGGAGAATGCAGCCAGGAGCGGAAGAAAAGAGAGATCATTTGGCACTACGAGTAACTGGAACACAAGAAACAAGAGTTCTGCTCTGTTTAGTGGCAGCGAAACCTCAGCTAGCACAGGTTATGCAGGTAGGACACTGCACTGAGAGAAAATTACACACAGCAAAAACTAGATCTGAGCGTGCACGAACAGTGAGTGGGAAAATATCAGGGCACGAGCGTCTGCGATAAGAGGGAGAAACAAGATTGTGAAGTGATCGTCCTCAAGCTCTTTAGCGAGTAAGCGACAGAAATGGATTCGATTTCTATCCATCAAGCACTGAACCGGTAACCTGCGGTAAGGAAAAAAAAACCAAACACAACAGCGACTTATACAAATCATCATTAAGTCGTGGACCTATCAAGAGACCGCCGCTGGGCGCCTCTAAAGGCGGGTGGGGGGGCGGCGCCCCGTTGCTTTAACCCCGAGCGAAGAGCCCACCCAACCGACCCCAGGCCCGGCGCTCACCATGGCGGCGGCCGCCTCGCTTCCCGCGGCCCTGGCAACGGACGCCCCGCCCTGCGCTGGGCGTGAGGCTGTTCCGGACGGAAGCGGAAGGTGGGCAGCGGCGCTGGCGGAGGTGACGGGTGCGGGCTGTGGAGCTGGTAACGTGTGGGGGCTGTGCGTGGGGGGCGGCGGGCGGCTGTTGGGTTGGGGTTGGGGTTCGAGAGCGGCGCCGGGCGGGAAGGAGTATGATGGAGTCACAGAGGGTGGGGTGAGGGCTCTGCGAAAAGGAGGGAGACTGCAAGGAGGGATTTGAAGCATGGGAACTAGAACTGGACGAGCAAGAGATGGAAGTTGAAGCCCGGCCCTCGGTGAGAGAAGCAGCAGCTGCCAGACGGCTCGGATCCTTCTTTTGACTTTTCTCGGGTTTCGGGGGCGTTTGCTTTTACATTTGTTTCGGTGTGGGCTTTTTACCTCCTTTAGAGCTTGTAGTTCACAGTAAACAGTGTATCAGTGTGCTACTGAACTGAATTTTAGAGGCTGTATTCGAAAACAGGCTGATTAACTTCCAAGATTAACTTCCCTTCCTGAAGATGCTTTCCCTCTTTTCCTCCTCAGGATTACGTAGTTAAGAAGAGCTGACTGCTAGCAAGAAAATGACATCTCTAGAAAAAAGTAGGTGGTTGGTGCGGTATCTGAGCTGACTGGATTAAAAGGTCTTTAACCTGAATTCTAAGGTCTTATTTCTTTAACTGCATGAAATGAGCAGTTAATTGAACTAGATCTCCTAACGTGGTTTTGCCTGGAAAAGCAGGTTTGTCATTCGTGCGGTTACGTGTCTACACCTTTGTCTGATAGCCCTCTCTGGCCTTTAGAAATTGCTGGCACTGCCTGAATCCTGAAAGTAGAGCACTGTAATGGCAACTCTATTGTGAAGTCCAGCATGGGGAATAGGACAGAGGATGCAGGCACGTTACTCCCTGCAGTAAGAGAAATAATGGCAGTATGTGTAGCAGTGTTCTGAGAAGCTTTCCTGCCATGTCCACTGTGGGGAAACCTTACTGTGATAGCATTTAACTCAGCCGAAAACGTAATGAGCTTCAGCAAAATGAATTTCAGGCATATTTGGGAATCTAGAGCAGAATGTAGCCTTACTAGGAGTACTGGGGGCAGTTAATTAAAAATGAAATGCAACTGATATGTTGGCTTTTTTAAATCATTAACTCAGAACATCTTGTAGTACTTAAAACCTCTTAAATTTCTTATGGTGTTAGTAGCTGTATAGCTTAATAGCAGCTTTGGATTTTTAAATAGATCTGCTGTGATTTTTGTCAGCTCCCAGAAGCTGAAGTTCGCTGTCACTCCATAGGTAACATTGTCAGGAATTTTTCTCCTTAATGGTTCTTGATCATATCTGCACATCTACCCAATATTATGTGATGGAAACTAGTAAAATTTATCAATGAATGTGTCATAATTAGCAGTGCATACTTGAGTAAAGGCTTTCTAGATTCTAATTTGTGTTTGATAGCTCCTGCTGCAAAGGACTGTTTTGCATGCAGTGTAAAATTAAAACTTTCACCTCTGAAGTACGTAAATGAAGGGAAGAGTTGCAATGACATTAAGATGGTAACTACCTCTGCTGTTTCTGAACTGTAGTTGACTATGCCTCATCACCCATCCGAGGACCTGGAGATGGCATGGAAACAGAGCAGACGGGTGAATCTGTAGAAGTAAGCACTGGAGCCAGCGCTACAAACCATCACATCCACCACAGCCCACAAAAAAAAGCAGTCTCATCGCTGAGTCCTGGAGTTCTCCAGCTAGGGCAGATACATGCTGATAAATCAGTAGAAGTTGAAGCTGTGCGTATATTAGTCCCCAAAGCAGCTATCACCCATGTAGTTGCAACTAAAAATGCTAAAGTAGCTAAATCGGCGGGACACAAAGGAGATGCTTTCCATCAGTCAGATGGAACTGCAGATCCCAAGAAAGAACAGACTGAGCTCAAAAATGCAATCGAAAAGCTGAAGAATTCAGAAAAGCGGTTGTTACAGGATAAAGAAGGTCTCTCTAATCAGCTGCGTATACAGACGGAGGTAAGAAATGAAGGGTTTTTTTTTCCTCACAGTTGAGTTGCTTTGGTTTATTTAGCTTGTGAATAAAATCAAAGATAACTGCTACGACACTGAAGCTTTGAAACTGTTTTCTTTTTGAACTTACAAGATAGAGAGTAGAAATGCATCAGAGTACTCTGGTGCTTCTCTGTCAGCAGATAAAAATATCAAAGCATGAATCTGGGAGAAACAAACGCACTGTAGGACTGCAGGGAAATGTCTTTTGAGGAGCAAGATCTTTTCTCGTGACCCAATGCTTAGTTAAAAAAAAAATGTTACACCATTGAAGGAGGTGTAACATAACTTACAAATGGCTTATGTAATCCTTTGCTATTTTACTGAGTCAGGACTTGAATAGGACTGAAACTTTCTTTGTTTCATGTACCACGTTTTTATTCTTCCTTCTTGAATGCTGTTAAAATTTAAACAAGGAAGTGTTAAATGTGCGTTACTCTTAAAATTTTGTCTCACTGGAGTGGATTGTGAGGCTTATTATCCTCTCCTTTGGGTGCATTCCATTCTGGAAACAGAAACTGCTCATTTTAAAAAATATGTTGCCTCAGTTCGTACAAACGTAGAAAGTGTTTCAATCCATATTGGTAATGATCAGATAGTTTGGTCTAATTCTAGGTGAATCGGGAGCTGAAGAAACTCCTTGTTGCTTCTGTTGGAGATGATCTGCAGTATCACTTTGAGCGGATGGCTCGTGAGAAAAATCAGCTTATCCTAGAAAATGAAGCCTTGGGCCGGAATCTGTCTCAGTTGTCTGAACAACTGGAGCGCATGTCTATACAGTGTGATGTGTGGCGAAGCAAATTCCTAGCAAGCAGGTATTCCCACTTCAAGCAGCATTTTTCTGTAGGCTTTTATTATATGCACCCACTGCAGCACTTGGGAATGTGTATGTGTGTATATATATATATGCAGAGGGCTACCACAGCTACTATTGTAAGACACTTACCATTTAGTTTCAATCAGAGAAGAGATAAAAAGAAACTGAGCTGCTTGTAAATCTCAGTAGTTCTGCCTTTCAGAAGTAATAGAGTGGGTCCTAATACTCCTAAAATGCTAACTCCAGTTCTTGTTAACATAAGAGAAGTTCTTATTTCTAATCAACTGTGTAACTGTGTCCAGTTTAGGGTTTGAAAATGTCTTCCATGACAGCTGAAAGTATGATGCAATCACCAATTTGTTTTTTTTAAAAAAAAAAAATTCATTAATTTTTCAGGGATCTATTAAAACCAGCAACTAAGAATGGAAGAATAGAGAGACCTCTTCATTAAATGTTTGTTTACAGAAGGAACCCTACGTTAACTTCTGTGCTCATAAACTAATACATTGTAAGAGTTAAGAGCAAATCTTAAGCTGGTCTAAGTGTCAGTCTCATTTGACAAGGGATTAGACTTTTAACTTGCCAAGTGTAGATGATCTATCAGATCTGCAAATAGTGATAGGATTTTAATCTTCTACTGTACTCATCTATAACTCACTGCATTTTAACTAGTGATGCTTAGTGCATATTATGAAAATGACTTACTGCTTGAAGGAAATGAGAATGTATGATCTAGTCCATTTAAATTGCTGGTATTCAGCAGTTTTGATGTACTGAGTGAATGATAAGCAGTTGTGATAGTACCATCCAGGCAAGCATTACTATCCTAGTTTTACACAAGTAAAAGAAACAATTCTTCAGCATTAATATGAATCCTAAGATCACTGCAAGGGAGCCTCTTCCAGTAACACTTTTGACAGTGTGGAGATGTGATCAAAGTAACATCTGTTCTATTGTAAGGCTCTCATTCATTCAAGTCTCAGATTCCTTGCTGGTAGTTGTTAAAATGCATTCTGTTCTTGGTGTTTGCAGTATCTGAGGCATTGAAGTACCAGCTCCAGGGGTCTGTTGGCATAGAATAGCAAAATATCACAAGCAGTTCTCACATGCTTGTATCTGGAGCATTTGACATCTAGGTATTGTGCCCTGAGAGAAGCAGAGAAGTGGATGCAGTCTGCAGCCATAGCTGTCATCTTTAGAAATGACTGTGAAAAGATGTGATTACAGTGTACCTGCAAGAAACCTGTCCATAATAAAATGTATTCAGCTTTGTCTGTCAGGATGTTTGTGCACCGTGCTCACTTACCCATCTGTATAGAGTGGCATAAGATTATTTAAACTCAGATGTAGTTTTGCACTTAAATGCTTGTAGTTGAATAGAAGTTGCTCTTAATGCATGTCCTTTGTAATTAGGTTGACAAGTTCTGCATGGGGAAGGAAGGGGAATGGCAGCTTAATCCTTAGACTGAGCTGATTAAATACTGTCTGCAATAGAGTGAAGGTGACTTTCAAGCTGCTCACTTAAATTACTAATTGGAAATGTCTTTTGCAGGGTTATGGCTGATGAGCTAACCAACACCAGAGCAATTCTTCAGCGTCAAACCAGAGATGCACAAAGTGCAATTCAGGATCTGTTGAATGAACGTGATCAGTTCCGCCAAGAAATGATTCATACACAAAAGTATGATTTTCCTAATCCAGACTACTTCTCTACAGACTTCTCATTTCTGTTGGTTTATTCTGGGCTGGAGAAGAATTGAAATAACTTTCCCCTATTCGTGTTACATTTAAGAAAAAAACAGATATGCAGATGATTATATAGCTGCTTTTCATTCTCAGTGTTGAAAGCCAAAGTAGCACTAATTCTTTCCCCAGTATTCCATAGAGGTGTGAGTTCTTGAAGGTCATATAGCTTCAAGGTATGAAGGTAGAACTAACATCTCTCATATCCGCAGACTATATGTAGTTAATCACTTACTGTCTTAATTTCAAGAATCTTCTCTTTCCAAAACTAACAGATTCTTTTACCTGCGATGACTTTTCAGTGCTTAGTCTGACAAATGTCTTTTAATTTTTTCCACTGTTAAAATTCTGCATTGGTGAAGCCTTGTCTGTGAGAGTAACCTGCTTTGCCTCCTTGCTTTAAATAATGAAACCTTTTTCAATTAACATCTGACTTGTACAGCAAATTTGGGGAAGATTGCACTGAAGCATGTGTGCTGATAGCATGGAATATGAAACCACGAGATTGTTTTTCTCTCTCCGCAGGCTTCTAGAGGAACTGATGGTTTCTCTTCAGTGGGGGAGACAACAGACATACTATCCCAGTGCCCAGCCTTACACTACAACAGAGCTAGCAGCTGTGAACTGTAAACTAGCCAAAGCTGTAAGCTCACATCTTCTTGGAAATGTTGGAACTAGCAGTCCAAAAAAGACTTCAGCAGCTGTGGAATTTTGCAATACCCCTGCTGAGAAAATGGCTGAAAGGGTAAGAACCTTCCATACAACTCAGTCTTTCAACACACCAGAGGGGCATGTTTTCAGAAAGAAAAGCCTTGCTTTGTGGCAACTGCTTAATATTGTATTTAAAAATGATTTGCAGGGGAAACATGCTGGATAGAGCTGTCTGGTGTTTAAAAATCAAAAACACGGAAGAATAAGCACAACATAAATAATACATGTATTGTTTGAAATCAAGTTGAAAAACTCTGCTTTTGAGCAGAAAACCTTCCACGCTGTTACAGAAGGATAAATCCTATTAAGCTTAGCAGATAAATTTTCATTCTCAGCTTTTCTTCTCGTAGGTGCTACGTGTACTGGATCCAGCTGCACGTACAGAAACATCAACAGAAGCTTCTTTTTCTCAGACTTCTCCCTCTTCCTTCCTTTCTACAAAGAAGAATATTGGAAGGTTTCACCCATATACAAGATACGAAGACATAACTTTCAATTGTTGCGACCACTGTCAAGGAGAGCTCATAGCCCTTTAAAAACATGGCTGATGTTTATGACCGCACATGCACTCTTTCTGAAGAATTCCACTAGTTGGTGTTCAGCAGGCTTCCCTTTTTCCTGTTTCTTTCTATATAAGTGGGTTTAAAATTGGAAATCCTGTATTTTCTGCTTCTCTGCCTCTTGAAGCCAGGGACTGCCAGGATTTCTTTATTCTGTGGGCTGCTTTATTCCTTTTCAGTGTGAAAAACAGCTTCCTTCTACAAAGGCAAGACCCAAGACTTTATGCTGGTCCAATTTGTAGAGCCTAGAGATTCCCCCTGACTACTTAAGTTTGACAATCTTATTAGCAAATCTTAATGAATTCATCATCTTTACAGGGAAGTAAAAGCATAAACTATACCAAAGCAAAGGAAATGCTATATTTTTAATAAGTAATAATCATAGGTCATTAGGATATAGTCAGCTCCATGGTTCTTTAGTGTTATCCAAGGCAATGAACTGTCCTCAGGTGTATGTTCAGTCTTTTAAATTTAGTCATAAGGAGTGTAAGCAATGAGTCTTTATAGCTGTAAGCTCTGAAAGAGTGTGGAGGAGAGGAAAAGAGCTTGAACGAACTCTAGCTACAACATATAAATAGTAACTGGTTTTAAATGGATTCTTGAAAACTGTGGAGTGATATTCTTGTATTTTCACGCAGGTAAAACAACGGCTTTTCCCTCTCTTTTGTCTTCTACAGTCATGCTGTTAAGTAGTCAGTCCTCAGAAAAGAAACAGAAACCTCCTTTAATACACAGTGTTGAAAGCTAAACTAGCATTAGAGTTCATTCCTTGCCCACAGTATTCCTGGGTGTTAGGGGAGGCTGAAGATAAGCACTACTTTTGCACAAGTATTAGTAAAAAAATTTTTTTACTTTATGATTTTGTTACTGTGAAGCAAGTTCAAATGAATATTCCTGCAGCTTATCTGCTAAATCCAAAGACAGGACATAGAAGAAACACAGGAGCAAACGCAGAGGAAAATCAGGAGGATGCAAATAAGCATTTTTAATTTAACTCCCAGATTTATCATAGGTAGGGTCTATCTTAGGAAAAGGGTTTCTACAATAGCTGCTTTCACCCTTTTTTTTTTTTTCTTTTAAGTCTCATACTACAAACAGAATTAGCAAGTTACAAGTTCTTGCTTTCTTGGGCATGCTTTGGTTTGCATGAAGAACATAATAAATTTTCTTTGCTTACAAGTTACAATTTTGGATTTAATACAGCTCATTTCACACCCTGTGTTCCCCACAGATAACTTTGATTTCATCAGTCATTTCAGCATATTCTCTATCACGAGTTCCCAATATCAAGGTGGTGGTATATTTCAATAAATGTAGCAAACATGGAAATGTACACAAAGAATTCAGCTTCCTTGATATTGGCAAAGGTCATAATGTAAATTATCTTTCATTTCATGGAATAGCAAATTACTAAATATGAATGCATCAGTTTGACTCACAGAAAAGAAGTTCCAGAAACTTGCAAGTTCACATACATGTTAGCCTTTAGTCACCACTTCCCCTAGTTAGAATAGTTGGGCTGGAACAGCTGCTCCACAAGCCAATAGAAAGTGGCAAAGATTCCAGAAAGCATTTTTCAACGCCACAAGTTGTACACTCATCACAAGCAGCAAATACCAATATTAATCCAGAAAAAAAAAAAAAAAAAAAAAAAAAAAAAACACAACATAATAATAGCCTGCATCCAGGAATTCATGGTGGAGTTCAATATAAAGTGCCTTTTAAAAGGAAATGTATTTGCCACCCCCGCAAACAGATCTTGCTCTCATTTTGATTTGGTCAAACCAAGAAGATCCCTGAGTTGTGCATAAAAGCAGGCTTTTCAACAAAATTAATTATAAATAAGTAGCAAAACCATTGTCGGTGAAGGGGACTGTTGAATTTGCTAGAAAGCTTTAAAAACACCACAAAGTCAGTAGCTGTAAACAGCAGTAGCTCAAGCCATAAAAATTAAGAGGGCTGTCCCCAAGAACTCAGTGGTTACCTCCAAATTTTCAACTGTAATTGTCTCTGAAGCGAAAAGATCTAGGCTCCGAACTAATGCTGTGCATGTTCTGCATCTGTTTTGCTCTTCTAGCTTCTAATCGAAGCTGCCTTGCTGCCTCTTTAGCCGCCAGTTCTTCAGCTCGCTTTTCTTCTCTCTTTCTTTTTAGCCATCTGTAGAGAGAGAAACACAACACAGATAAAACTGCAAATTTTATTTCATTCTTTCAAGGTAGGCTTGGCCTCGTTTAAATAAAGCCACCAGGATAAAGGTATTACGGCCACACCAATCTAAAAGCCTATCTGCCACAAGCATGAGAGGCACTACTTCATCCCAATACTCCTGGTGTCATTTTCAAGATGGATTTCATAGGATTCTACTCACTCCTTAAAAGCTCTGTTGCATTCCTCTGTCCTTGGAAAAAATGTAATTCCCTCTTCCTGCCGTCTCAAAATTTCTATTTGTTTTTCTTTCATGTGTTCTTGGTGCTTTTTTTTAACCCATAACTTGAACGCTTCTTCTGGATTCCTGTTTCTCTCCTATTTAAATAAGACATATGCACAGGGGTCATCTTTAAACAGCCTTTATACTAACTGTACTCTTATAATTTTGGAGCTCTGCTGACATCTCCCATTGACATTAGAGAAACTTGTAGCATTTGATGTTTGCTGACATGTCATGGAATAAATACATGAGCAAGCACTCAAAGCAGCACGTTATAAAAAATACAGAATTTAACTTTTTCAGCTCATTGTTGCAACATAGAAGAACTTCAGAGCATCTGAATCATCATTCTCTAGTCAGGCCACACGCATTAGCTGATTGCCAACAAATTCTGATGGTAAGGAATAAACTTAAAGGGTTTTCTGGCTTGCTCACAGCTGAGCTCAATTAAGTCATCTGCTTGATTTAAAAAAGGGCATCACTGTGATTTTATTGTGAATAAGTTCACAAACGGAGCCTGTATGACAAGATCCAACTTGCTAGGCAGAACCATCCAGAACATGCAAGGCAATCTAGCTCCTCCCTGCAAGCAATATGACAAAAAAATTCCCATCACTGCCCATTTTCGTAGACTTAGCTAAGAACCCAGGCTTACAAAAGGAATCAGATCAGTATGACTCCCAGTCCTACATTAGGGTGACCTTACTTTGGTGTTCAAGTTTTCTAGTTCCTTTGCACGACGAATTCGCTTTTCTTCTTGCACTTGTTCTTTCTTCTTCTGTAACCAAGCTCTAAACACCATCTCATTCTCCCTTCTCTTCTGTTCTTCTTGCTCTTTCTTCCTTTCTTCTTCCTTGTATGAAATTAAGAGCAAATAAAACTTTACTGAAATGACTGCCTTAATCTGCAAAGGCCTTATTGTCACAATGGAGTGATTTGAGTGTCACAGTGAGTGATTTGAATTATATTCTGACAAAAATATTGACGAAAAAGGGATAGCCAGACTATAGCTAGTTGGTACAATCTTTAGGAAGAAACTAGTCCAAGCACTTCCCTGCAG
Source organism: Centrocercus urophasianus (assembly GCF_019232065.1). NCBI lineage: Eukaryota > Metazoa > Chordata > Aves > Galliformes > Phasianidae > Centrocercus > Centrocercus urophasianus. The sequence continues at coordinate 7,922,715 of NW_024884364.1, read as the reverse complement.
CTTCAGGCTACATATAGATACCCCCAGTCTAACTGCCTTTTGAGATTACCATCATTTCCATGGTACATCTCGACTCGTGAACATTTCAAAAGCAACAGGTCAGAACTTTCAAATGGACGTCTGACATCTGCCCAGTTGAGCTGATGTGAAGGCAGTCATGGGTAATTGATACATTTTAAAAAGTAAAGAAACACTGACTTGAGAGACCACGAAATCCAAAAGGATATTTAACTACTCATTGGAATGCTGGCATTATCTTAGGGAGCTTTTTCTGGGCATGAAGTTGTAATATGCTTTCTTAGAGATGTATTAATAGCTCAGCACCATTCAAAAGTTCACGAAATGAATTGATACTTACAAAATTGAGAACTTTCTTCTAGCTACTAATCACATTTTAGCTAACAAGTACGTACCAGTAGGGGAAAAGACTTCAAACAATGCTTCAGAAAGCTGATGAGGACATTTTACCACATTTTGATAACCCCACTCGTTGCAATAGTCTTCTCCTCCCACCTATGCACAGCATCTTTACTGAAAGAAACCCACCAAAATAAGGCAGATGGATACCAATAACATCAAGAATGTTTCATGCCTGTGAAATCAATCATGCATTTGTTCCCCTTCAAGAATGAAGAAATGAAGAACTACATTCTTACGTTCTTCATAAATTGGCCAACAGAGATGTAGTGCACACTGTTAGCCTAACAGTGGACTATCATACTATTTACCTTAAATATGTGAAGTATGTGGTCAAGAGATCTAGTCTTCTGTGTACAAATTAACACATACAAAATTACCACATTAGTAACTCTTCACATTTCATACCTCTTGTTACTGATCTATGCCTCAGCAAACTTTCCAAATAAAGCATGCTAGAGGTATTTTCATGGATTGAAAGGCCTTCAGAACTACTTAGCCAGCTCTTTTAGAACATCGTGGCACAGCAAATTGGTAGATGCTTCCATGACCTTTTTATTCAGTGACCTTATATTTAAAGCACCTGACTGGAAGCCTAGAGGAGTGTGAACAGCTTGGGTAGAATCCATGCTACCTGTCAGGTCTGGAAGGAACATTTTTAAATGTGACCATTATTACGCTCACATAGAATTTGTGAATTGAAACGTTGCTCTTCAAAAAAAAATTGAATATTTAACTCTTAAGTAGAAAAACAAATTGCAACATATCACAAGCTTTTTCCTTTCTCCAATTGTATCACCAAAGTGAAACAAGGCAGCCCTGTTTTTAAAGACTCCACTAAAGATTTATGAAGCTCCTGCTAGCAGCTGTCAGCAGCTGATTCTGCTATTAAATATTTTTCTGAAAAAGAAGCTGAAGAAATAATAAAATATTGAGTATATAAATCCCTGAATAGACAGGGATTTGATTTTCTAAAATATACTTCCCCCCCCCCCCTTTTATTTGACTGCCCTGTATAGACACGAGTATAACAACCTCTGCCATGGGAATATTTTTTTCCTTTTGTCCTCTGTGTAGCAAGCAGGTAAAACCAATAAGGAAAAACAATATCCATTCACAGAGAAAGGGAAAGAGTCCCACTTTGCAACAAACTCATTAAGAAAATGTACTACAACAGCCATGCAAAATATTTATAGGGAAAAAAAAAGTATCCTGTTGCATTATCTTTCAAGGTGATATTACCTGCATGCAGCTCATGCAGCCAACAAGGCATGCTCCTTGTGAAGTCTTCCACACATTTGAAACACATGCACTCTTGTTCATAGTTCTCACAGTCACTGTCCTGTGTAAAATCCTATTTTATGACTAAACGCTGTCCCATATGAGAGTTGTCAATTACCTGCTTCATCAGCACCCAAATGTGCACCTGCATGACTGTGGTTTCCCCACAGATTACACTGCAATGTGGATGCGATACCTTGTACAGTGTTTCAGTAAATAATGGGTTTGCAATGGAATTTTGAGGGAGTCAATAAACAAAAGCTGTAAGTATAGAAAAGCAAAAGAAAGTCTATATATGAGGAGAGGATTAAATATTTTGTTTCTCCTGTGAGCAAGGCATAATCCTATGTCATTATCTGTAATTCTGTTGGGTTTTGGTTCGTTTTAAGAAAATGAAAGGAATTTTAAGAGATTCTATGCAAACTCCAGAGAATTAATATTACTACTGCCTCTTTTATCATAAAAGAACAGAGTAAATGCTGTAACCACGTGGCCTTTATGAGGCAGAGGAATGCGATGGTCATTGTGATCTGCTTGTTGCCTCTGTATCTTTACCTCTTTCCTCAGTTTTTCCTTCCTTTGTTCCAACTGCTTCCGTAGTTCTTTTTGTCTAGGAGAAAGGCAGTAAGTGGAACTTCTCAAGGGCACATTTGCAGACTGTGATCTTGGTGGAGTCTTCCGTTTTCCCAGACCTCTTGCAGCACTGATAGCAGAATTTGGACGATGTTTAGGGTTAGACGGAGGCTTAGGCAAAAAGGCACACTCTTCTGCAGCAGGAGAAAAAGAACGTATGCCTTGTCTTATTGGACGTACTTCCTTCATTCTAGAGATGGTGCCAGAAGAACTGAGGTGAGAGGATTTTGGCGGCATACGTTGGGTTTCAATATCAGTGAAAGAAACACTTATTGGGGGCAAAAAGCCCTGGCTTTCAATATCACGTAAACTTAAGAGCTCAAACTTTCCATCTTTTTCCACTAAGACTTTACCATTCTTCTGTTCTTCATTCTTGCCAGCAGGGAATGAAAGTGATGCGCTTTCTGGTCCCGTTTTATTAGAAATATGCAACTGAGACAGCTTAGTTGAAACATCACCTCCTCCTGCAAGGTCTGCTTTATAAACTTCAACATCTTCAAGAGGAGGAACCTCAAGATCCACCAAAGTATCCTTAAATTTTAATTTCCGCTCTCTGTTTTCACCCACAGGAGCCTGATTCTCCAGCAGTTTGTTGGCTTCCTCTATTTTTTCCAAGACATAACGCTTTATTTCTTCATCTACCTCCTCATCCAGTTCCTCTTGGTTTTCCAACTTGGATTCCTGGATAGAGCATTCACTATCAGTATCAGAAACCTGGTCTCCCTCTTTCATGTCAGATCCAGACATCAAACTTTCTTCCTCACGGGGCTTCACTTTCACATCTATGCCTCCTTCTGAAAGCTCATCTGGATCGTTTTCCATTTTCTCATGGTCTTCCTCAAAGGTTGCCATGACTTTAACATTTTTCCCCTCAAAGTCGTCTTCTTTCTTTTCAGGAGTCTGAAAAAATAAGCTCTTTGTCTCAATTTATTCTCTCAACAAAGAATAGTATCCAAGAAACAGAAAAGAAAGAGTGAAAGAGGAAAGCAGTACTACGTACACGTATTTTAAAAGGGGCTATCACACAGAGAGCAGATTAACAAATAGCTTTTTCCACACTAATAAAACATTTTCTCCATGTACATATCTACAAAAAGCTTAACTAACCACGGCTCGAGCATTGAAGCAATCAGTGATAATGTGAAAACAGAGCAATGTGCTGCACGAGTACTCCAAGGAGCCTGCACTGGAAGCAGTACTTTTGTACCAAACACATTTTCAATGAACACTGAATTTTTTGTGTTAAGACAATTGTAAGCAAACTAACCAGGTCACTGGATTATTTTCTGCTGTCATTCCAAATAACCTTCCTTGTCAAAATTCAAAGAGCATACCCACGCATCTCAAACCACAGTGAATTTAGTGCTTAGTATGCTTAACGTATATTCTTTTGGCCTTCTAAATAAAACGACTAACATTTAATTTAACAAATACCTCTCTTTCACCAAGGTTTTCCTTCTCCTCTTCATTAATTAGCCATTCAAGGTCTTTTTCAAAGTCATCCTCATATTCTTCTCCTTCTGTTAAATTATCCATATTTGCCAGACTAGCCTGGTCTTCATTTTCACTCATTTTGGTGCTATGGTAGAATGATGCTGTGAAAGAAGGAATAAATGTTTTAAAACTCCAGCACAGAACACAGCTACCTCCCACAGCACCACATCAAACTTGCAAGCAGTATCAGTACAACCACGTAAGGCAGTGCCACGGCATCGCAGAACTAAGGATGATTTAATAATATGAATGGCTTTGGCCTTTCCAGCTCTAATTAGGAGGAGGAAGATTTGAATCAAAACACAGCAAGACGACATACTCAGCATCTCTCACAGTTTTTGACACACAATCTCCTAACTGGTATTCTCCTTATTTAACAAAAAGATCACTATTTTCTCATTTTTAGAGGTATTATGAGCTTTCAATGCTCCCAGGTGGGTTTTACATCCTCAGCATTGCCCTCTACCTGCTTGCCCCCCTCTCCTTTAAATATTTTTAAGTTACATTACAAAGCTGTAGGATTCTAGAAGATCTATGTCACAGCTTAAAAGGAGCCAACAAAAAGCTTCTATTAAAATGAAAGACACTCACTGACTGGGCAGGAGCCATCTGCTACCATTACCAAACATATACAAGCAGCCAGCATTCACACCATGTTATTTCCACTAATAGTTGGGGTCAGGAAGTCAGATAGACCACGTGAGACTGACGGAAAAAAGATTCCATTCTGGTTTGAATGGATGAAAAGGGTAACGATGGGAAAGAGTAGCCAGTTAATCAAGCTGGATATAGTCAAACTCATGACAAAACTGAAGATAAGCCACCATAGAGTCTTTTAAACAGTCTTTGGACTGCACAGCACATAGGTGCCAATGGCTCCTGTTTGGATGCCAGGATGCCTGCCTGGAATCACTCCCACCTAAAGTCACAATAAGGTTGAAGGTGTGCAGAGACACAGGCCAGACAGCTGATACTGTTCTTTTAACAGCGTTAGCCACTCATCATTCAATCCCTAATTTGTTTCTACTTGTTTATTGAAGCAACATAAAAGGAAGCTGTTCAAAAGTTCCCTTCCTCTTTGCACCCTTTGCTGTTACCTGAAGTTGCCGCTTCCACATCTCTCTCCTATAATTACTTTGCATCCTCACAAACACTATAGGATCTCAATATGAGTAAGCACGTGGCAGCACAACATGGGATGCAGGAATTAGCTCTGAGCCAGGAGGGCCCCAGAACAGTAGGACAACTCCGGCTGTTCGATCTGCCCTGCTGTTCCAGACAGGAAGGGCTATGCCTGGACTTCCCTCTCTGCCTAATTATCTTGCCATATGTTTTGTAACATCCAAAAGCTGCTGCTGAACCTTTTCTTTTATATTCTGATGAGCATCACTGAGTTCTCAGTTATGTACTCACACACAGTTCTGTCTCTCACAACTTTTTGTTCTATGCACGATGAGTGCGTTGTTCTTTTAGGCCTCGAAATTTAGTCAAGATTTAGTTACAAGGAAAGAACAGTTATAAGGCTGGTACTTTTATTGCAAACTTATATACAAACAGCCCTTATGAAAGCTCCTTATTGTTTAAGCCATTCTCAGTTCAAGGAAATCTGGACACTTTTTTATTCCTAGCTCTCATTTCTGTTTAGCTACCACTTGCTGGGATAATCACTTCAGGTCACACCAGGTCACTCTTGAGTTAAAATTTTCAAGACTTGTTCTGATTCTTGTCTTGACTTTCTACGCCACATCTATTTCCCCTCACGTTTTACCTGCACCTCCACTCATGACAGACACAAATCTTTTTGCTTGGAAAGGCCCCTTCCTCCCAAACTCCTTTGCTCTGGGTAGTGGCACATACCTTAGTTCCTAACAGAGGTTACCTCACTCTAGGACATACTCAGCACAAAGAACTACTCCTCCTACGCTTCTTCATAATTATGTGAAGCAGTTTTAAAAGGCACAAAGCTGAACTGTGCCTTTAACAAAACACATTCACGACAATCTCTGCTGCTTAATAGTGAACACTTTTCTTTTTCTTTTTTTTTTTTTTTTAATGATGCAGATAACAAAGGAGGCTAGCGTGAGTTCAACCTCTTCTGTCTTAGCATGAAGCAGTTGTGGCTGAAGAGGTACTGTCAGTTTAGCTTAACAATCCTGTTCCAGAAGATCCTGAATCAGCTCCTGCTCCATTGTGGGAATTATGAAGTAAGAATTAAAAGCACTCAGCTTCAGGAGGGACCAGAAATTTTTAGTGAATCTCAGATCTTCAGTTCCATAGAACAGTTGGGCTGGAAAGGGCCTTAAAGCCCATCCGTGTCCAACCCCCTGCCTGCCCCCCGCGCGGGAGGCTGGGGCCCCGACCAGCTAAAGCTGCCCAGGGCCCCAACCAACCCAGCCTTCAACGCCCCCAGAGATGGGGCACCCACAAGCTTCTGTGGGCGGCCCGTACCGGGGCCTCACCGCCCTCTGCGTAACAAATTTCTCCATAGCGCGTCATCTAAATTTAGTTTAAAGCCGTTACCCCTGGTCCCACCAATGGAGGCCCCTGTGGCCTCAGGCCCACCCCTCCGGGCCTCGCTGGTGCTCAGAGCGCGGCTCGGCCAGGCGCGGTAATGTTGCCATGGCAACAGCTCCCCTCCCCCCCCACTCCGCAGCAACGGTCACCACCGATGGCGGCCCCCGAGGGCCAAACTCCCTCCCCAGTGGCCGTCGCCATGGCAAAGGCGGGCGCGAGCCCTGCCACCGGGCGGCGCCACCCCGTCGCCGTGGGGACGGCATGGCGGCCCTCTGGGCCCATCCGCGGGCATTCCGGTGCCGGAAGCTTTGCGCTGCGTCGTTCATGCGGCAGTATCAAATCTGGAATGTTTGTTAGTGCTACACCGCTGGGGAAGTGCCCCTCTGTGATAATCGTGCATCGCTCCAACAGCTTTGAAATGTGAACTAAGAAACAATCCTAAATAAAATTACCTTCTGGGCTGAGATGGCTCATCCCCAACAGCCTCTCCCCCCAAGCTGCAGGCCCAGCCACCCTCAGGTCACACTAAGAACGGGAACGTTTTCCCTGTGCAGAGCATGGCGCTTTGCCACACCTCACTGCGGGGCATGCTCCTTCTCCGGGCTCCTGCTGGCGTGGAGGCTGGGGCCACAGCAGCACAGTGGGCACAGGAATGGGACAAGGAGATGTCCTGTCATGCAGCTTGTTATTCTCAACATGGCAGTAGAGCCCTGTTTTGATTTAAAAAGGCCTAACAAAGCTGAAAGAGACAGCCTAGAACCACACCAGAAGGCCAAATGCTTCATAGGGAAGGGAGGGCCCCACGGTATTTACCTCAGATAACGCGTTACCTACTGATGGAGGTCCCTGCTGCAGTAGCAAAAACTGGCCTCAGGCAGGGTCAGATAGCCTGTATGTGAAGATGACACTCCAGAGTTTCAGTTCCCAACATTTACATGCATAGACAAGTTCACAGCATCTAAAATAAAACTTTGATATTGCCCCAGTTCTCTCTGTGCTCTTCTACTTCTAGCACACCCTTCATCTTACAAAGCAGTGCCACCCTTTTCATTTACCAGAGATGCTTTATTCTTCTAATTACAAGTCAGCCTGATTGTAAGACAAGGATTAGACTCAACTGCTGAAAGATCAAGCTTTAATGCCTGATAATGAATATGTAATTATATTTCAAGATGAATCTAAAAACATGCACATGTTTTTGAACCCGTGTGTCATTAAGTTTATGTCTTCAGATGTTCCTTTCTGTGATGGAACCACAACACAACACGGTTGTGAAGAAATGCAATGGAAACAATAGCTGAGCAGTGCAGCACTCCAGGGACAGGTTTCCTACATGCTGGTTGCTCTTTTTCATGTCACTAATGCACCAGATACTGCATGTAGGAAACACCAATTTATACAGGACAAGTGTGCTTAACAGAGAAAGGCTGTGTGACACCTGCAGAGAACCAGTGAACAAGCACTGCCACATTTTTAGTAGGAGAGAGCTGACACTGCCATATGTCACTAGGAATAGGAACTGGAGCTGCTAGCCCCCTGCCCTCCTTCATAACTGAAGTCTCTCTTTCCTTCCCAGTAATTAGCTACAATTGTGCCAAAGTAAAAAATGTAATCATATCTATGCAGAGCCCTTCCCTTCCCTGAAAGCACAGCCAAAACAGCCCCTGCTTTACATATGCACACAGCCACAGCAAATTTTAACATAACTCTGCAGTGCCCTCACAGGCTCTCAAGGCCAATGACAGCCCAGAAGCACAGCAGTGGGTGCTGCCTGCTGTACTGAGTCCTCTAGCAGCTCCCACTGTTCCTTATCTTTTGAACACAAGCCTCTCCCCTAACAAGGAGCAGAAGCCCAGGAGCTATGTAAGGACCTCAGCAAACCGAGCATAGGATGCACAGATTCAGTTTTGACACTTACCTGAAAAGGGTACCAGCCACCACGTCCCAGGGAAGCAGCTCAGCCACGTGTGGTATTTCTCTCGTCCCTATCAAACCACACCTGCTGCTAAGGCAGGAATCCAGTTTGTGGCAGTAGCTTGACGTCCCTTCTCAGCTATCACTGTGGCAGTGTGCAATGGGAGGAGCAATAGGGATTGCCACAGTTCACGTGGACCTGCTTTGCTCACAGAAGAGAAGCAGCATCAGGATTCTTGTCACAGCACCTTTCATCAGCACCAGAGATGTGAAACACTTGAATCTGCCTTGAAATGTAATGCTATGCTATCTGAACTATTAATTAGTTCCCTGCTTTATGCAAGCATAGATTTTAATCCCCTGCACATTCAAGAAGCTAATGCTGGCATTCCTATTCACCCAGATAAGGCAGAGAATGAAATTCACATGTCTGACGTACTGACAGTTGCATCCATCCTGCCTCAGCAATAAGGCTCTCAAGGAAATACTTGCAAGAACTGCATTTTTTCCTAGCATACACACACACTCTTCCCAGTCACCTATTTTTTCCTCTTAACAAGCAATACAGAAGGCTTGTTGGCTACTCCCCACACCTTGCCACAGTCTGGTAGCCCAGAGAGTACTTCCCCCCCTTAAGCCCAGCCTGCACTAGCAGGTAGCAGTCATCTCTTCCAGAAGTACAGCACAAGGACAGCTTCCTAATGTAATCAAGCATAGATGTGCCTGGACAGGAAATCTATAGTGTTCTGCCTTAGAACCTCAATTTTGTAATTGGATTGATGTAAATAGAAAGATCCACCTGCACAGTAAACACACCTGCTTTCCCTTGCAGTCAACCTTAATGAGACTTGTGCTTCCTGTCCAGGGTTACCCTGCACCAAGTTCTCCCTCAGCTGCAGTCTGTATTAGAACTACAGAATGGGATTTCTGAACTGCTCAGCAATTAAGGAACCCCAAGGCCAAGACACTCACACAGAGTTCTGCAAACCTATACAAAACAGAGCCAAGAAGATGATAGTTGATTCTTTGCATGGTTTGTCCAGATTTTTTTCCCCCCTTGTAGCAGAGATGCTCAAGACAACCTGCAAACATTAATGGCAGCAACACCATGGATTAGCAAGATAACAGAAAGACATTGACCACACATGGTATCTTGAAAAATTTTTATTTAACAAAAATACCTATTAAATTAGAAACAAGGTGAATGGGTCCTACCCACAGTATCAACATGTTTACAGAATTTCATAGGCATCAGTAATTCTGTGTACAGCTGCAGTTAGTCACTGGCATTTCATCACCACACCAGCAGCACAACATAAGAACATCCATAGCCTTCATACTTTGACAGGCCTGAAGATGTACACAGTGTAACATGCTGCTCTATTACAATTTCATTACTTTTGTAGAAAAAAAAAAAATCATTGTTACTGCTGTAACTCATAACTATTTGACTTTTTTTTTTTTAATAACTGTGTTGCTCCCCATCAAACATTTATTCTCTGTAATAAAAACAGTAAAATTGAGCTGCTTCTTTCAGTCACTTGATACAAGTGCCATGTATCCATGCCTCATCTCATGTCACAGCTGTCATCAGGCTAAGGAGTCCAAAGGACACAAGATGCTCTTTCTACTCCTTTCTCAAGACACCCTGTCAGCTAGACTTCACAGCTTCAGATTTTTTTTTAATACATTAAAGAAGGGAACGTATACATAGGTGGCTTCAAGTTTCTATTTCAGGATAAGGCAATTAAATTTATGCATTTCAGTGTCACTACAGCTGAACCCTGAAGACACTTCAGGAGGTGGGCCGCTGGTACTATGAAGCTCTGGAGAGTGCATCTCCTGGCACAGCCAACCTGGAAGAGCTCCACAGACCCCACAGAGCATAATCTCAAATGTGTTAGTCATTCATTTTGTGTGGTTAAGACTAAGGCTCACACAAATGATGAGAATGGCTGTACCTCTTCCAGGCAGGAGAGAAAAAGCTATGAGTTCTCCACAGCACAAGACAGACCAGGCAATAAAATGAAGCTGCCTCTTCGAGGCTGACTGGAATAACTCCAGCTGCACAAGGAGTAGGCATGGAAAAGAAGCAGACTGTACAACATGTTCTCCCTTGCCAGTTCTCCATATGCTTAAAACCGCAACCTGCACAGCAACAGGGACAATTTGCAGGACATGCCCACAGTGCTGTGCTGGTTATGGTGCCTGAGTACCCAGGTGCCCAGGTCTAGGACAGCTCTGTGTAACTCCTCACCAGTGCTGAAGCAATTTGGAACAAATAAATTATTTTAAAAATCAGCTATGAGGCAAGACCCAAATTGTCCAGACCAAAGAAAATAAAACATTTCTCCCACAAATATTCTTTTCTTTTTGCTTAAGTGGAAAAAATGAGGCAGAACTAGTGATGCAGACCCACCAGAAACAGAGGCGCTTTAAAATGGGAAGGAGTGACAGAGCAGTAATCAGTATTTCTCAAGACCTCAAGAGTTCATTCTGTTAAATACAGTAACTGAAGTAAATACAGTAACGGCAGTCACAATTCTGAGGTTACACAGAACAGTCTAAAATCTTGCAAGTCACCTTCCTCCTCTGATGATGCACTCATATCCACCATCCCACTGAGATAGCCCAGCCATCAGGGTTATGAATCAGTGACTCATACAATTGCAACAGTCTGCAACCCTTGAGGACAAAGGCAAGGACATCAAGTGGTTCTGCAGACTAGCACCTAATCCACTTGAAAATGGATCCCTCTTGGGCTCCCCTACAGCTTTACATTCCCTTGGGCACAGGCCTTCACAGCAGAAGTAGCATCACTGAGAGCAATTCAGGGCTGCCACAAGTTGCCCCAGGACACACTTAGGCTTTTGGAGAGGCAACACTATTAGCTATAGTAAAAATCTGACAGCGGAGATAGGAGACAAGCAGCAGAAACAGTACAAACAACTGAAGGAAGCATGTGCGTATGCAGAAATCTTAGTGTCAGAGACCTCAAAACAAAGTAACCAGCATCACAGGGCAGGCACTGTGAGAACCATGCTGCAGAGCACAGGCCTAAGGCCACCGCCTCTCCTGGGCCCAAGTCTCTGCAGAAAGAAGTCTTTGAACACACCCGTTATGCAGCAGCATCTTAACAACAAGAACAGTGGCTGACCAGGCAATCCTAAAGCTGCCTTTCCTACAGCAGCCTCCAGATGCACAGCCTTAGACTAAAACGTCCCAAGGCTTTCATTTTTTTGAAATTTGTTCTTCATCACGCATCCCAAACATGCAACAGAAGAACAAAAGGCATTTTAGAAAGAAGATATTTGTTCTTACTTACGTAAGACCCAATACATTTACCTTTTAAAGTGTACTACTAATATAGTATAAATATGGATCAAGTACCATCAAGATGGCTGCCTTGGGAAGAAAAGGCAGAGATTAAAAACAGACCTCTGTCTTCATATGTAGCCACACAGTCTTCACGTAGTGCACTAACAGCTTTCAGGAGACCTGCTCCGCACCCGCTCTTGTCTTCTGTGGGCTCTCATAATACTGTATAAACCACTGCCCAAGAACACCAGGGAGATAGCCGCAAAATACGATGCATAAATCATGAACTGCAGAGAAGAGAAGGAAAAAGTGACTAAACAAAACAGTTACTAAACACGTAAGAAGGTTAATTCATGAGCTTCCTTATTCTTAAAGATCAGGAATTAGTAAGCATTTCTTTATCAGCAAACCCTTGCCCCAGAAACCAGTGGCTGAGAGACTTCATAGCCTAGTTTTGCATTCCTCCCTCCCATCAGTAAAGAAAAAAGTCTGTCAAACCTGAGTGAAGATGTCCAATCCAAGCCCACTGGCATCTACGACAATTAATGTGAGTAAAGTCTGAAGTGCTAAGGCAATGAATGTGTTGACCCCAAACACCAGAGCATACCGCTCCACACTGAGATTTGTAGCAATCTGAAACCTGGAGAGACAGGGATGGACAGAAACATAAAGATGGGGAAGAAGAAGGGAAATGTAAGACTAGGAGGAACATCTCTGTATAACTAGGCAATGGAGGAGCTACATGTTCTCTACAGCTAAATCAGCTTGCACTGGTAGTATACTTGTCTAACTAGGATCAGACTAGTGGAGACTCCAGAGACATATAAGAAGCTACAGATACTTTGGGAAGCTTGTGGGTTTCAGTCTTATTGAAGCAACTCTGTCTGATGCAGTCTGAACAGGTACAATGCCCTCTAATCTCAAAAACTGCTGGCCTTTAAGCATCAACCTACCTCAGTGTGGGCCGTGGCCTTTGCAGTTACCAGTTTCACCATCTCCCCTCCAAAGTACCTGGGCTGTCACACAGCACTGGGTATAAGCTCAACAACAGCTGCATTTACCTCCTCAAAGCAAGGAGGTGACACTGAAGAAGTCTTCTCCAGTATACAAAAGGGAAAACTGACCCCATAATATGGATAAAGTATTGTCCTCTCCTCATGGCTAACACTTCACCCCAGCCATGTTTACAGAAATAGTGCTTCTTGCCAGGGCAATCTAATATTTAAACATTCAGAAAAATATATTTTTAAATATTTAAAAATATTTTTTAAATAACACCATTTGATCTTGGGCACACTTTCAGCAAAATACACACCGCTGTGCCACAGTTTCCAACTTGAATCAGAACACAAACCCTTGCAACAGATTTCCTGAATCAAGGTGAGACACTGCTTACATAGAAAATAGGTCAGCTTTCACATCAGTTATAATCTTGAGAGTAATTTACATTAAAAAAAATATACACTTACGTTGCTATTGTGATTAGCAGCATGTAAATAATTCTGAAGACAACATAAGATGCATAGCACACCCAGATGTTGTGAACAGTGTTCATAATATATACAGCAGCAGCAATAAGAAAGGAGAACAGGGCAAGTGCCACTTCACCCCACATGGCCCAGGATGTTTTTATATGACCCACAGCAAATACTGCAACAGCTCCTGTGAAGGGAAGGAAAGCATAACTATTAGTTACTGCACTTGGAAAAATTTGGACACAGTATTAGTCATATGGCCTCTACTACCTAAACACAAGTGAAATGGAAGATACTTATGCACACACCTTAGCTCCTATTTATGCTAATGGGGAAAAACAAAATAGGTCAGTGAGATGACTCCTACTGAAATCTCCTGCCTGGCTTCATAAGCACAGCAACCTCGTGACTCAGAACATAGTTGCTCTGATCATAGAAGTGTTGTCAAGCAGGCAACAGAAATGTAAACACTGCTTTACAGAAGCACCCTGTTAACAGTGCTGTGGTGCTTCAGGGTCTGCATTCACTGGGTGTATCTCCACTTTGACAGGCAGCTGCTAGAACTCTCATTTAGGAGGCAGGAAAACTTACACTTAATGTCATCTTCCCACTGGGCTCATTAAGTGAGAGCATGGGATCAAACCCAGATCTAAAAATGACAAAATTTCATTACAAACTATTGAGGCCATAAAAAAAGAAAATCTTACCACTGACTGTGCACAAAAAATCCTTTATAACTAGAACAGGTCTGTAGATCCTGCTGGATTTTAGAAAAGTGGAGATGGAACAAGACAGATCCCAAAATGGGTAGCATGAAATATGCACTTCTCAAACTGCAGGCAAGGTGCATTTCATGCACTGTCACAGCTGTAACTACTAAGAAGCCAAGATATCTATTACAAGAAAATTCCTATTCAAAATAGGCTTTGTTTTGCAAACAAGTGAAAGAGCAACCAATACTGTAATACTGCTGCTAGAACTAGACAAACAGCATACTGATAAAGGGAGGCTTACTGGAAAGCTCTGAAAAACAGGATTGTATTCAGCATTTGATCACCATACAGAAGTTCTACACTGCAACATCTAGGCTTTGTAGCCCTCAACTGGACTGTTCTCTTAGAAAAATCTCAAAACACAGAGGCTCTTTTTGTCAGGGGCATACATCTGCAATCCTGTCAGATCTCACAATAATCTTGCAGACTAGAAAAGGTAGTTCTTTTTGCCTTGGAGAAAGAACATATTCACTCCAACCAAAACTCTTCTTCCCAGTGCCTGCTCTGATACTACCTGACTGACATTTTGTTCTCTGAAAGCCTGGCTCTCCCTAGCAGAGAAACACTAATATGCAAAAAGAAGCTAGGTCCTAGAGTCTTCTTTCCATCATCTCATTAATTTTGAGATTTGGGAGGAGGCATTCAGTGTCTCATTCTGGGGATCTAGGAACAACTCAAAGTTGTATTTCCAATAATGCTCAAGGTTATACCAGTCCAGTACCTGATTATAATATATACAACATGTGTCCAGCAATTAAACACATATAGCTGATCCAGTGTTTTCACATCCCAGCCTGATGAAGGTCTGCCACAACCCTAAGAAACCGCATAGATTTGGCTAAACAGTCAGTTGACCTGACTAGAAAGAATAATATTTATGTCACACAGGACAGGAAGCTGAGAGACACCTAAGTCACTATGCTCTACTCAAATCCTTCTGCAGAGCAGCACATGTACAGGCAGGGATAGCAGCAGCATGTTATGTGAACGTAAACAGACATTGCCCATAACTGATCACAGGATGACTAAGATCCATGACAACAGCAGATGAAATCTGGGATGCACCAGGACAGAGATCAGAGATTTTCAGTAAAGAGAGAGAAGTGAAGTGCATTCATGTTCTTCTACAAGATCAAGGGCTCCTTGAATAAAGCTGAGTGCTGTTCTAGTCATCCATCTTCAAAAAGAAGGCAACTCAAATCAGATATGATACAAAGTTGGTGCAAAGAGGGGCCAGTGAGATGAGCTCAAATGTACTAAACAATACGTACAAAAGCTTGGCAGCACTGGCCCATGATAAAGAACATCTACAGATAGGCCAAAATGAGAAGCTTTCAAAAACATAGCCTTTATGTGAAGTCAGAAATATACTGCTCATAAATACATTCAAACTGGAAAACAGAAGTGAGAGCATATGCATTACTGCCTAGAAAGTCAGGTTATTAGATGATCATCTCAGATTCCTCTAGTCCTATTATACATAAAAATCACAGAATGGCTTGGATTGCAAAAGATCATTTTGTAGATCATCTAGTTCAAACTCTCCTGATGTAGGCATCTGTAAACCACCAAATCAGACACTAAATCAGGTTGCCCAGGGTCATGTTCAGCCTGGCTTTAAACACCCCTACGAATGGGGCATCCATAACTCCTCTGAGCTTGAGCCAGTGCCTTACCACCCTCTGAGTAAAAACCTTCTCCCAACATCTAATCTAGATCTCCCCTCTTTTAGTCGAAAACCATTCCCTCTTGTTCCATCACTATCAAACCATGGAAAAAGTTTGCCTTCCTCTTGATTATAAATGCTTCTCAAGTGCTAGAAGGATACAAAGAGGTCTCCAGAGTCTTCTCTTCCCCAGGGTGAACAAGCCCAGCTTTCTTAGCTTGTCTTTGCAAGAAAGCTGCTCCAGCCTTCAGGACTTCATGGCCCTGGATGCACTACTCCAGATGGGGCCTCATGAGGGCAGGGCAGTGGGGGACAATCGTTTCCCTCGTGCTGCTAGCTACCCCTCTTCTGGTGTAGCCCACAGATACAGTTGGCCTTTCAGGCTGCAAGCACATATTTGTCCAGTTTTTCATCCACCAAGACCCTCAAATCTTTCTCCTCAATGCTACTCTGAGTTCTTCTCTCAGTCTGTATACATACTTGAGATCACTCTGACCCAAGTGCAACGCCTCTTGCACCTGGCCTTATTGAAACTCATTAGGTTCACACCCTCCTGCCTTTCAAGCTTGTCCAGGTCTCTCTGGATGGCATCCTTCCATTCTGTCACATCACTCGGCTTAGTGTCACCTGCACGCTCTCTGAGGGCGCACTCAATCCCACTGTCTAGGTTACTGAAAGCTTTCAGCTGAGATTACTAATCTTCACTTGTTCCAAGTACTTAGTCTGTATCAAGCGGAAGAATTTTTTGGTTCTCTTTTATGAGTGGTTCCAAGAGAGAAGCTAATTCGTTTTCTGAAAGCATCTCCCAAAATGACTCAGCCCTTTGCAGAAAAGATATCAGATAGGAAAAAAAATAAAAAAATAAAAAATGTAGCTTTGCCTGAGTTGAGTGAAACTACCTTTTTTAAGGCCATTGTTTACAGGATTTGATAAGCATAGAATCATAGAACCATAAGGTTGGAAAGGACCTATAAGATCATCTAGTCCAACCCTGCTCCCATTACCACTGCTACCACAAGCACTGACCCATATCTCGCAGCTCCTCATCCAGTCACCTCTTGAACACTGCCAGCGACTCCACCGCCTCCCTGGGCAGCCATTCCAGTGCCTGACCACTCTGAGAGAAAAAGTTTATCTTTATTTCTAATCTCCTCTGGCACAACTTGTAGCCATTTCCTCAGGTCCTGTTTTTTTTTTTTTTTTTTTGCCTGGGAGAAGAGGCCAAACCCCTCCTCATCACAGCCTCCCTTCAGAAAGTTGTAGAGTGCAATGAGGTCTCCCCTGAGCCTCCTCTTCTCCAGACTGAACAATCCCAGCTCCCTCAGCTGCTCCTCATAAGATTTGTACTCCCAAATCCCTCACCAGTTTTGTTGCCATTCTCAGGGCATGCTCCAGGGCCTCAATGTCTTGTAGTGAGTGGCCCAAAACTGAACACAGTAGTCAAGGTGCAGCCTCACCAGAGCTGAGTACAGAGGGATGATCACCTCCCCGTTCCTCCTGGCCACAGTATTTCTAATGCAGGCCAGGATGCCGTTGGTCCTCTTGGCCACCTGGGATCTCGATCTCAAAGATTTGAAGAATAATTACCTCCATATTTATACCATTTATTTTTTTTTTATTTTTTTAATCTGCCTACGTTATACCCCCTTAACACAATAAATTTAGATGCTTAGTAAAGACATCTCAGAACCTGACAGTTTCCCTCTGAAGATGCCCTTACTTTACAGAGCATTCTCCAGCTGAAGTAAGAAGATGATGGTGACTTATTATTTCTGCACCCAGACACTGACTGAACTGGCAACTTCTTTCCCTTGTTACCAATTATTTTCTCTCCTGAGGCCAAGGCAGGATAGCAGCGGAAGACAAAAATAACTAAAATAAGAGCCATGGTATCATGCTGTGAAGGCATATCACCACATGCTATTTAAGTGACATTCAAAGAAAACTCTTTAATAGTCAGAATCACAGGGTTGGAAGGGACCTCAAGGATCATGAATCTCCAACCCCCCCACCCACAGGCAGGGCCACCAACCTCCCCATTTAATACCAGACCAGGCTGCCCAGGGCCCCATCCATCCTGGCCTTGAACACCTCCAGGGATGGGGCATCCACAACCTCTCTGGGCAGCCTGTTCCAGCACCTCACCACTCTCACAGTAAAGAACTTTCCCCTGACATCCAACCTAAATCTTCCCTCCCTCAACTGAAAACCATTTCCCCTCATCCTGCAGTTACCTACCCTTTCAAACAGTTGATTCCCCTCCTGTTTGTAGGCTCCCTTTAGGTACTGAAAGGCTGCAATGAGGTCATCCCACAGCCTTCTTTTCTCCAGGCCCAACTCCCTCAGCCTGTCCTCATAGGGGAGGTGCTCCAGTCCCCTGATCATCTTTGTGGCTCTCCTCTGGACCTCTCCAACAGCTCCTTGTCTTTTTTGTACTGGGGGCTCCACACTTGGATGCAGTATTCCAAATGGGGCTTCGCAAGAGCAGAGTAGAAGGGGACAATCACCTCCCTGCCCCTGCTGGCCATCCCTCTTTCAATAGAGGCCAGGATACCATTTGCCTTCCAAGCAACAAGGGCACACTGCTGACTCATGTTAAGTTTTTCATCTATCAAGACCCCCAGGTCCTTCTCCATAGGGCTGCTCTTAAGGACCGCTCCTTCCAGTCTGTATGGATGCCTGGGATTCCTCCAGCCCAAGTGCAAAACTCTGCACTTTGCCGTGTTGAACCTCATCAGGTTCACCCGAGCCCAAAAACTCAATGGTCAAAAACTCAAGAATTAAGTTGCTGACTGGTTCAAACCCAGCTAACACATTAGATAAGCTTCTAAAGCTATAAAACAGACAGAGCCTCCCACCAAACTCCAAGATAGGGCTGAGCATGCCAAAGACAGATTTCAAGCTTGTTTGTTGGGATACCATGATTTCTTCTGCCCCCAAGAAAGTACCATGCATAGGAGATCGTTAGAACAAAGTTCCATCAAAGAAAAGGAATATATTACAGCAACATCTAAAAAGCCTCTGGAAGGATAAGTTAGCTACATTAAAAAGGTATTGTCCTAGTACTGATAATGAAACAGTATTAAGCAACTTATTAGACAAGTTTGTGCGCTGACCAACCATCTTGGCCCTTTCAAGTCAAGAGACACTTCATCTTATGTAGCCTTTCTTCTTAACAGTGCTGAAATGACTATATGGCAATTCACTGCACACTGCATGTGTACAGGAAACTTTCATATGTTCCCTACACTGCCAGAGAAAAAGCAGTAAATGTAAAGAATCTTTACCCTGGCTTTGAGTGGCTAAAACAACGACCATCCCAACTGCTTTAAGCCTGTAGCTACAGTGGCAGCCAAGAAGGGGCAGCCAGATGCCTGGAGCCTTCTGCCAAGTCTTTCAGAATAACTGACTCAGGATGCTCCTTTAAATACCTATGCACTGGATTACAAGAATTAGAGCTTCACAAAGCAAACTCAGCGCTGAGTACTGCATCATGCATGTCATGGAAGACTCATCTCAAGTGCAGAAATTCCCTCTCCCGCACGTATAGGGGAATATAAGACATGTCCAAAGTGCGCTTTGGTGACACTCAGGGACATAAGACATTTTTCACAGCAGAGCAGGAGCTACATTAGCAGCTTACCTAGCAGCGTTGAGGCTGCCTCCACACCACCATTGTAGATCTCTGTGCTTTGAGAAGGCAGCACCATCTCCCACAGGCCCTGAACATAGTTGATGACCTGGAAGTAGCCACAGGTAGACAGCGCCCACCAGACTGACCAGCACAGCATGGTCCGAGAGGAATAGCACTGCAGGAAGTCCCGCCAGAGATCCTTGAGCACTTCTAAGGCATCTACTTTCTGCTCCTGCTTAAGTTGGAGAGGGAGGGAAAGATAAATGTTAGTCTATAAATAATTCAGGCTGCTCTGCAAAATTACAGCTTCCAAGAGGTCTGGTCACTGAGGAGTAACAGAACCACTTTAAGACACAAAGTTGCACCAAGCAATGAACAAGGATTCCTCATCACACAGAGGTCCCAGGAGCTGATCCCTGCCCTAACCAGGTAACCAATGTAAGTGCTGATTCCTTACATGGGATGGAAGGTCTCAGTCATAAGCACCCTCCCTCCTCATTTGTCTTTCATTACAGAGCAGTAACTGCTGGTTACCAGAAGCGTTACATGAGCAACTGACAGATAACAGAGAGAAGAGACTAGGGACAACAACCACTTTGAGGGAACAAGATCAGAAGTCAGTCATTCCTCAAAGGCAAAAGCATCACTGACAGCTCATTTATTAAATCCTAGCAAGTCTGGTTGAATTTGGATCAGCATAGAAAGAATTCAAGTAACAGTATTTTTAAAAATATTTCTCCTCACAAATAAAAGTCAATTTTCCTTAGTCCAGCATTCAGGGGTTAAGAATTCAACGAAGCAGTACCATTGCACCACTCTCTATCCCTGTTAATGTCAGTCAGTGCTCTTAGAAGAGAGATATTGTCTGAGGATCTAAAAAGAATGAAAGGTCCTTCCATCAGACACCATCACAAATGACAATTCTTGCACATAGAAGTTCTTTGACAAAAGGAATGAGGCAGGAGTGAACCTTTCTCTTCCAGATCTTTCTAGAAAGAACACAAGAAAGAACACAAAAGGGAAAAGGAAAAGGAAAAGACCCACAAAGTGGTCAGAAAAAAATTTAAGTAATGAATCTTAGGGATAACATACCTCACCACTTTGTTCCAAATCAGCAGAGGAAGCAAGCACGCATTCACTTTGTAGCCAGAGCTGCTTGCAAAGTCCACCCTTCTCACATCAGCCCGAGCAGCAGTTAATTCACATGGAATGTGATTCAGTCAAGACCCTGACCCCAGCTGCATCACCAGCCCCTATGAGCTGAAATTCCCTGCAGGGAGACCTGCCAGTGTGAACTTCTGCACACACAGCATGGCACAGCACTGCTTCCCTTCAAACCACAAGTCTCATTTTGAGATGTCTCCACTGAAATCCCCAATAAAGGCTGTGACCTCACTCTGTCCTAAGCTCCCCTTTTACACTTCTCAAAGTAGCACCAATTTCTGAGCATCGTTATTTAATAGTACACGGTCCCTTCAGTGCTTTGCCAAAGGCAAGATGCTTACTCTGCACAGACACTGCTTCTGCAAAGTCCATCAGAACAACGTGAGAAGAGGTCAGCACACAAAGCATGCAGCCAGGTGCAGGAAAAAAAAACAGTATCTGTGACCGTCACACACTGCAGACTCTGATTTGCAATCTTGACAGACTTATGCCTGATAAGCAGGACAGGCCCCATCAGCCCCTCCCCCTATCCCTCCTGGCAGTGCTTCTGTACATTAGTGGTAGTGCAAATAATGGTACATTCATCAAATGTGCTTGCCATTACCTTAATTAAGGCTGCAGCCAGGCAGCAGTGCCTCTCAGATTTTGGCACCTGGTGTGACCCAACCCCAGGCTGGTACTGAATTCCTTCCCCCTCTCCCTCCTACTCCCTACCCTCCTCCCCCCCCCACCTTCCCCAACACGAGTTCTGGAGCAGCCCTGTCCCTGGCAGTGGGGGGTGGGAGTCAGATAAATAGAAGGGGCAGAAAGGTGATGTTAATCCTGTCATTTATTGGCACTGAATTTCAGTCCTGTTTAACAAATATTCAGGCAAGTAGAATATGGATAAATATACTCTTGCTTTTAATTTCCTCAGCAAAGCCACTCCTGCCCTAAAAGCAGAAAATCTGCAGAAGCACGTGCAAACACCACTGAGGTGCCATGCTGCTGCCCTTCCTTTCCAACAGAAGGCAGAGCAAGATAAAGATATATACATCACTTCCTTAAGAAAAGAAAACAAAAGACTCTATCCAGCATTTCATTTTCCCCTTGCCAACTCAGCAACGGGGTACGTGCAAGTTGTGCCCAAACCACAGCTGCCTGGCTGCTAGGGCATAAAGCTCCCTCGTTAGCAAGCAAACCCCAGCCCCGACACACACAGGAATAACACAACCCATCTCAAAATTAAATAAATATAAGCCCAACTCTCCATTCCTCTCGCTCCAGGGACTGGCTTGCTTGCGAGGATGAATCACACCTCAGCTGCCTGAAGCAGCAGACACGCCTACCTTGTGCCCTGTTCCCAAAGAAGCATGACTTCTCACGGCTAGGAGCAGTGCTGACTCTCCTCAGGGCCCCAAGTGCACCCTGTGCCACCACAGGTTCTCACACATCTCAACAAGCTGCAAACACGTGTAACAGCCTGCAGCTGGGAGCCCCCCCCCCCCGCTGACTGTGCTGGAGGTCACAGGCCTGCAGCAGCTGGGGCACTGCTAGCACCAACTGTGGTGCACAACTGGAATGCACTAAATGAACACCAAAGGTATCCCCTGCAAAATATCCAGCACCAGTCTGTAAATGCTTTCCAGGATTACCACAGCTCCCTTCCTGGAGCAGTTCCCTTCCAGGATCATAAGACAGAAACCAATTGCTACATGCGTATTACTGCAGTTTGCATAATATTCAAAGGAGCAAAAGCATTCAAGACGTGGGTACAGAAAGATCAGTTTCTTTCCTCTGGGAGTCACAGGCATATCTAGAAGCGAACACAGCATTTGGAGAAGCACAGAACTTTCAGCACCCTGAGATACACCTTGTAACATTGGATAGAGATTTGACAGCCAGAGAGATCTAACCAAAGCCCTGTGATAGGTGCAGAGTGACTTCAGAAAAATCAAGGAGCAGCCTACTAAGCTCAATCAGAAAGAGGAAACCAGGAAAAGATTTGCCTGTGCCATAATTAAGGAAGTGGGGTAGGTGAAGGGATGCTTTTTGCTGTTGGATATTGCACCTGCGTACACAAATAAATGAGGCGCACGGAGGATGGAGCTCACCTTTTTCTCTGCCGAATGTCCCTCCCTGTTTAAGGGCATTTTGACCTCATCCTCCCATCCAGGCACTCTTGGCACACCGGGCTGGTCCTGCACGATGGCCCCATTCTTACAATCCATGACCTTCATCTCCAAGCTGAAGGGCTGAGTGGCGGCATGGTGGAAGAAAAGGCTTTTCCTTGGCATCGGCAGGAACCACGCTGTGCCAAAGGCAACAGAGATGGAGGTCAAGGAGATGACATTGAGGCTGAAGAGGGACCACCCTGCTAGGGACACAAGAAGCTGCCCACACACAGAGCCCACCGTGTAGCCCACCAGTGTGGCACTGCGGCAGTAGCTGGTGACCTTGCGGTACAGATCCACATCCACCACGCTGTAGATATAGGAGTAGTAGGCAATGTCTGTGGCGGTGCCCATCCCATAGAAGAACTCAAGGAGCTGGAAGGCACGCAGCCCTTGGGCGTAAAGCAGCAAGAACCAGGTGACGATGAGGCTCAGGCCTTGCAGCAGCACCACAGGCTTGTAGCGCAGGTAGTCTGTAGCCAGGAACACAGGGAACAGCAGTGCCAGGTACGAGTACGTCCACACTGGGTAGATCTCGTTGAACACCTGAGGAAGGAGGAGGAGAAGAGATGGCGGTCACCCCACAGCGAATGGAAATTAAGAGTGGGCACCCGGTCCCGAGCAGCCCAGTACCTGCGTCTCGTTGAGGTTTTTGTGCGGCTCCAACAGGTAACGGGTGAGAAAGGGCTCCGAGGGCCGCACACTGCAAAAGAAGCCGTAGGCACACAGCAGCCCGGTGGGCAGAGCCCAGCAGCAGCCGGGGCCACTCCTCGCGGGCCGGGCCCCCCGCAGCCCCGCCATGCCGGCGCAGGAGGCTGAGAGGTCACCTCCCTCCCCAAAGGCACCTCCAACCGCCAGCCCGCCGCGCGGCTCTTAAAGCCCATTCGCTGGCGCTTCGGAGGCGGGACTGCGTACCGCTCTCTCATTGGACGAGACCTCCTTCTCCCGGGCAGGCCGACCAATGGGAAGAGGGAGGTGGGAGGGCTGTGGCGGGAGAAGAGCACGTGTGTGGGGGAGTAGGGGCGGCGCGGCCGGCCTCTGGGGTCCCGGAACCGTGGGGTCGCGGGTGAGTGGGGAACGCAGGGAACTGGGGTAGGGAAACGGAGGGGGGAGGTGGCTGAGGCCGGGAGCGGGCACCGGAAAAGAGAGAGAGAGGAGAGGATGGAGAAAACTGCAAAAACTGTTCATCCGCCCGTTGAAGAATTAGCAGAAAAACTCATCGGTTCAGGAAAAGATGTATACAAAATGGCAGTAACCGAGAGTCCACTAGAGAACGCGATTCAGTCTGAGCATCGCATCCCACGTCTGAATGGTGTAAGTGGGAGGTCCTCTGGTTCCACAGCTTACAATACGCATTCACAACTGATTACTGAAAGGAAGGTTGATGCCCCTCTTGTGTATGGACAGAAGGAAAACTCAATCAGTGTGTTGCCATTGCAGTTCTCTCCTTGCCATTCTACTCCAACAGCTCCCCACCTCCCTCTTCTCCAAGGGCAGGCACAAGCTTTCCCTGGAAACCAGCTCAACAAACAAGGCCTCTACCTGCCGCTCTGCACTGTGCTGCCCTGCTCAGCTGTGCTGTGCTGGCTCTTTCTTTCCTTCAGCTTCTGATCTCCCCCACTTTTTTCAGTTTAGGAAGATAAAGAGCTGGAAGCACTCCTGTGGTTCACTAACAGCAATACCTTGTTGTCCAGCCGAAGGAAATACTAAACAAGAGAAGAAAATGAAGCTATTAGATTCAAAACAGTTATCTAAAGCATCACCCAGGACTGCTGCTCTTAAAGCTCTGTCAGTCTCCTTCTAAATTGCTGTTCTGCTACTTGATCTATCCCACACTGGTTTACTATCTACCTATTTCACCTCATCCTGTGCTGCATTCCCTTGATCTCCACCACACTGCTACCACTGCTATGGCTTCCTACTCTATCTACCTAAGGTTTGTTCCCCAAACTTGCTGATGCCATAAAAAGTTCACAAAAGGGTCTCCCACCTTTGCCATTGCATATCTTCCTCCTAGCTGAGGCTCAGTGCACGAAGATGCGAAATAAAAGCCCTCAAAAGGCATCTGGTTATGCACAAGTAGACAGGCAAGAACAGGTTCTACTTGGCCTCAGAATAGATTCCTTGAATTGCAGGTTTTTATTACCATCTCCATCATTATAGCTGAATAGATATAGCTACAAAGTATTCTAGGTCAATAAGAATACCTAGCTGTGTAAAACTCAGCTAAACATTTTGGGTGTCCCTTGGTGCATCCTGCTTAGGGGCAGCACTTCCCACAGCTTCCAGGCTGCTCCCAGAATCTGATGATTGGCCTTTGTCCTTCCTAAAATGGCAGCCCCTAGAGCAGACATGTCCCACCTGTTACTTATATATATTAACTATATATCTGCTCTAAGATTAATGCCTGCTTTTTCATCATGTTTCCCACAGTGTCAAAGGCAGATGTAAATGGTATAGCAGTAGAGGTTGAACCTTCCTGCTAATATTCCATTACACTTGGTTGCTGTCTGACAGATGGCAGCGGAGAGACAGACACTCTGACAGAATGGCTTCTGACATGGTAGTGTGGATGAAGCAAAGGTGTGTCATTGAATTCCTCAGTGAGTGTTCACTGACACTGAAAGATTTCTGAAGACCAAACAGTGAATGTGAGCACAGTGAGGTGGTAGGTGGTGTGTTTCAGCAGTGGCAACAGTGACAGTGGGTTATCTCCACTCGTACATATTTTTACAAGCCTGGCTCACAGGCTCTTATTCACTGCTGGCAAAAATGCACAGCTGGTGACTATGTGGAAAAATCGTGTTTTGTAGTTGAGAATTTGCTCAATCAATTAAACAGTGTTATTGTGCTCCTTGCATCTGTTGTCATGGAAATAAATAGGAGGCATTACTTTTGGAGCAACTACATATGTGTGGCCCAAGACAACTCCTCTTCACTCATTCAGCCCAGGCAAGTCTAAAGGTTGGACAACCACGCCTTAGAGTTACACCACTGGATCTGAGCTATGGTTTCCAGGGTGCAGGCCAGAACAGAAGTTATGTCATGTCACTCAATGTGTGTACCTAGGTGATACAGACAGCAGTCAGTGAACCTAGATTTGGCTTCCAAGTGCTGTGTAAGAAAAAGAACCTGCAAAGTATTGTTTGAAGCACTCCAGGCTTTCTGAGGGCTTCTTTTGCTCTCCAAGGAACTCACTTTGTTTTGTTTTCACAGAACACTTTCTTCCTTTGGAAACAAGCCAAAAGTTTCTTGTCTGGATTTTGACTTCTTTCCCAATCTTCATTTTCTCTCTCTACCCCCTCTATTCTAGTAAGAACAGTATGTTAAGGTTAAAGGGGTTTGATGGTAGAGAAAAAAAAACAAAACCCTCATTTTTTTTTTCCCCAAGATGGAAAATGTGAGCTGTGAAAAAGCAGGATTTTGTTTGCATTTGTCTCTTAATCATGACTGCTCCCTACCTTTCTCAACAAGCACATACATTATTCATTAGAAAAAAAAAAAAAAAGTAATAGAAAGTTTAAAATAAAGAAGTACAGAACAGTAATTCCTATCTCTCAGTTGTAAGTTAAGTTCCAAGGCCAAAATAACCTTACAATTTACATTAGCGCTAGACAGCAGTGTGGTTCTCTCCAAGGCTGTATGTTTGTTAACTTCTAGCTTCACATGATGTGAAGAGTGTTTTGAAAATAAATGCCTTCCACACGGGATAAAACTATTTTTTTCTGAGAAAAACATTTTCTTACTGGAATGACTTGACCAGTTTGAGTGATCACAGAATCGCAGAATCACCAAAGCTGGAAAAGGCCTCCAAGATCATCTGGTCCAACCATCCATCTACCACCAATGTTGCCCACTAAACCCTGTTCCTTTGTACTACATCTACTTCTTGAACACCTCCAGGGACAGTGACTCTGATGACTCTCATTGTGAGGATTCCACACATATAATATAAGTGAAAAAAAAATGTAACATCTCTCAAGACCATAACAGTCAGTGCTGATCTGCCAGAAGCACTTGACATGTATGACTTAAAGTGCCAGAGTGATTTATGGTATGGATGTACTGTGCGATGGCTGCCTTTTACAGACACAGCTTTGGCTTGCACAGCTCCTGAACATACCCCATCCAGCAACATTTCATTGGAAGGTACAGCTCATGTAGCACTGTTGGACAAAACAGGAGCCCAAGACAAGGATTTAGCCAGACAGGTCTGTATCATCCCTGATATGATCCTGAAGTTAAAATGTCAATAGGAAACCAAAGCCATAGGGAATCCATTAAAAACTTGGTCTGATCTTGGATGCAGTGATGCAATTTGCATTACAATAAATGTCATGTGGGTAGCAATAAGCAAGTCCTTATCTTCAACTCGTCAAGTAATTGCAGTGGAGTAAATATGAATCTCAGAGAATCCCACCGACCTTGGTGGCTGCAGGTCATTGCCCACTGGCTCAAAAAGCCTTTCCTGCTGGGTTTCCCTGGACATAAGCCCACTTGTTTCTCATGCAGCCCACTCCTTTGGTGGCATTTTCTGTGCTGTGCTACCTGACCACTCAGAACTGCTGTCAGTGTACGAGTTTCCTCAAATAACCTCCAGTTCTTTGGCCGGCCAGGAGACATGCTGGCTCTGTTTCCTACTCCTCTGTTGCACAAGCAAACCTTGCAATCCACCTGTACTTGCCCAGAACATTTCAGATTTTCAGAGCAATCTCATAAATTGCTGTTGGCACTTTGGAAGAAAAGAATCACACCAATCCCTTTGGAAAGGTACTATTGCTGTTTTCCTTAGTGCTAACAACTAAGAATCCCTTTTAGTTTTAAGTGAGGCAGCAACTATCACCCCTACAGGATGCTTTGTTGGGCATGGGATCCAAGAAGCTCATCTGAATGCACAGTTCAGTTGCAGACAATGACATTTTCAGGTCACGCCTTACCTGCACTATAAACTGGGAGAAGTTTCACACAAATATGCATCAGAGGGGAGTACTGGTAACCAGTTCTGGCCCACAGTTTGTTGTGTAGGATTTTGTAAAATGCATGTGTGAGGGAAGTTCTCTTAAAGTCTTACCAAGCTGTTTGGAGAAAAGCCTCTGTATGTTGAAAGCTTCCTGCCCTCTTGAAAAGCCAGTATGTGAGAGCACTAAGATGGTCCAGATAACTTGGGAACTCATTAAAACAAGGGAGTAAAACAGACTTTTTCTTTGCTGAACATGGACAGAACAAAGGCACATAGGTATGAGAAAAGGCAGCAACTAATTTCCGTGGTTTCATGATTATGCCTGTTTAATTAATCTGAGGAAATAGATTTTACTAACAAGCTTATGTGTTGGAATAGAGATGGAAGAAGGCCAAATTATTTCTGAAATGAAGCATGCTTAGTTTACCACAAGGCCTATAGATTGTAGTGATTTTTAAGAACAGATTGGTTGCAGTCTTGAAGGTCTATCTCTTCCAGCTCCTCCTCACAGATCTTTTGGTAATGTGAGGGCTCTGAACAGGAGATTTACAGAAATTTGACAGCCATGAAGGGTTAATTCAAAAGCACACACATCAATATCTTTACTCAGATGCACTCATTTCCTTTACCTCCTATGTGTCTGGGGTTTGTTAGTTCCAGACACTAAAGGTCTCTCCCCTATTCAAGAGAATAGCCTTGTTCTGTAAGTACAGAGCACGTGTTTCCCCAGCATCTAAAAAAATGAAAGAAAACAATTTCACTGGAGGGACAAATGCACCGTTATCCCATCAAATTGTAAATCAGTGATTTTAAAAAAGCATTAAGAACGGAATTGTTTCAGCTCCATGATCCTTTCCTCTTACATTATTCTTTTCCTTCTTCAAAAAATAAGATTACTTGAGTTCCTCTAGGATATTCTTTCAATGCCACGGCCATTTTGGAGCCATTCTGGCTTTTTGAGAGCCACAAAACTCCTGCAGGAATGTTGCAGTTTTGTTTTTTAGAGAAATGAAGCGAGGGTCAACAACCATTGCCATGTCCATTTTAGTATAATCTGCTCAATTGCCCTTGAATTGCAAGAAAATGTCCCTCATTAAAAGAATACAACAGCCCTTTTCTATTGCAGGGAACAGTGAGAAATATTTTCTGCTTCTGTTTTACTACAACACGATCTGGAAGTCCAAGATATTTTAGCACAGTATTTCTATGCTAATTCATCTTATTTTTATTTTTGCTGAAACGTCACTGCTTTTTGCCCATAGTTTGTGCCTTAGTGACTGCATCATTCCACCATGTGTCTCCTCCAGTGCTGTGTTCATCACCTCTGATCTTGCTTGATCTTGTGTTCAACATGACTGGTAGGCCACACATATCCTGAAAGCTGTGCATGGGGAAACCACCGAGGAATCGGTTGCTACAAGATCTCAGATTAACCCTTAGTCTGAGATGAATCATTGTACAGCAATAGACATTTCCATTTGGGGCAGAGCATTTTTGAAATGTTTTTCAGTCAGTTGCAAGGAAAAAAGTGAAAAGTCACTTAAGTCTGCCACAGATGGGGATACCAGTGTGCAAATGTTCATGGTGAATGCTGGAAAAGAGCGCAGTGGATCAAGCAGAGTTAGAACAAACCCAGTGCTTTCATTAAATGTAGAAGCATGTGGACCATTCTGAATTTGTGCCTTTAGACATACCTATGTCACAGTGGGCTCAGCATAGCATTTCTCCAGTTAGGAATGGTGTCACAGATGTTCCCAGGACCCCTCAGAATGATTCCACGACCCATTTTGGAAAGTGTTACATGAACATCCAAGAAGACGGAGGTTATTGTAATTAAAGCATAATGCAAACACTGGGCGTAACAAACAAGTGGAGAATGGGGCACAGTAATGATAGGAAAATGTGAGTGGATAAACTGGGTGGATGAGATACAATGAGCATGAATAAACTTAACAAAATAAAGGAGTGAGAGCAAGAAGGGCTCTCTGAGAGGAATGAGTGACTCACTAATAGGAAACAGCAATTGGTTACCCCAGGATAGTGTTTCATCTCATTTCTGTGATGATAGATGATAACATGTTAATAAACAGTCTTTCCTCACGCCTTCCTCCTCCAGGTATGTCTCCAAAAGATCTTTTCCTGTCAGAAATGTACTTCCAGCTTATTACTGCATATGAAGTTGCAATCCATTGTTTTGCCACTTTGGCACAGTCCCATAATTCTGGTTAAGCCACCTGTGCTCACAGCCGTATCAGGGTGCTGCTGAAGGCTGGGTATCTGCCAGATTCCTACCTGGTGCTTTTTCCATGGAGTTTTCTTGGCACTTCGCACAGGCATGCCTTCCTTTTGCCACACACACTCAGTGACATCACTGAAGTGTCCCAAAGCCCAGATCCACCTCTGCATCTATTTTCATGCACATTTTGGGAGATAGACAATCCACGTTGACTCTGATTCCTGCGTAATGTGCAGCATTGTATTCCCACCAGGCGTTGCTCTGCCTATGTTGTGAAGGGAACCACCCACTAGGCAAACAGCAGGACGCCTTGGTGGAGGTGAGCCGGCTCAGCTGCAGTCCTGCTACCTTGCAGCACATGAGACATGGCCAGAACTGCCAGCAATGAGCCAGCAAAAAAACGGAGCCTTCATCTATTCTATGAGAAAGAAGGCTGCTGTGCTGCCTGAATGGCCTCGAGACTTTTCAGTCTGTACAAACCTACTTGAATACTGAGCTCACATGTCTGGCTCTGAGCTGCTCAGCTGTGTTTATGTGTATGTCCACCTCACTTCTACAACCAGTTGCACAATTTCTGTGTGATGTAGCACGGCCACTGCCTCTGGAAGGCAGAAGGGAACACTCAGTGGCATTTTGTGAGAAGAACACAGGGATTTGTGCACTGCTATCCCTATACCACGCTCTGGAGATGCTTTGGGGCCCCCCAAGGCCACCTGGAAGCATTAGAGGGCAGCAATTCTGTTACCATTCATTGGAGGCTACAGACAATTAGCTCTGGGGCTTTGGGTCAGGAGGGCAGTGCAAGGCACCCTCAGCCTGAAGAGAAACATCACTGGTGAGATACAGCTACTCCCAGGCCTGGCACTACATTTCTGCTTTAGTCCACAAGAGCTTGTTTGCTTCATGTTCTGATGCACATCTTTATTTCCTGCTGTGAAAGAACTGCAGAAATTCCTGCTCCCCTTAAGTATTTTGCAGTTCATTTCAACACACACAGGATTTATTCCACGGTGTGTAAAATGTGGTGCAAGTCTGACCATTTTGATGGTCTTCTAAAGCCTTGGCAGATTCAGTCTATGCTGGCTGCTTCATATAGGTGATGAAAACTCTTTTCCAGCCACCAAAGTGCTCACTAAGCATAGATTACCTTCAGTTTGGTTTGGCAGGTCCCACGCCGGCATGTTTTCGCATCTCCCTTCCTGTGAACAGAAGGAATTTATCCCCAAATTGCACATGGAAATACTCTGTGTAATTCGTCTCACTAGGATGGAGTTAATTTTCTTCACAGAAACCCCCAGGTGCTTTATTTTCAATCTGTGACTAAAACCATATTAACAGGGCACCGATGGCTTGGCTATTGCTGAACTGCTTGCACAGCGCCGAGGCCGCCTCTGTTTCTACTGTGGGCTGCAGCGAGCGGACAGGTGAGAGGCTGAGAGGACAAAAAAACACAGCAGCTAGTGCAAACTAAGCGCAGGGATATTCTGTGCTACATGGCATCACACTCAGCCATGAAAGCTGCATGAGAGCATGTAAAGGAGGGATATTCAAGGTCATGGCATTTGGCATACTGAGGCCCTAATTTCCAGGAAGTGGCTGGACTTCTGCCCACCAGTGGGAAGTAGCAAATTAATTCCTTACTTTGCTTTGCTTATAAAACTGTCTTTATGTTGATATGCATATGTTTCTTGCTTTTGCTCCTTTTGTCAGGGGGAGTGAGCAAGAAAAGGGGTGGGGGCTTCCCTGCTGGCCGCAGTCACCCTGCCACGGTCCTTTTTGGTGTCCAAAAAGGGGTCTGAGATCATGGCAGATTTGATCAGTGTGCCAGAGGATTTGTTGCTATTTGAGCTGTGTAGCTGTGAATAAGCAGGGTCCTGAGCCTTCATTAGAGTCTAGTGCTTATTAGAGACTGTTTTTGGCTTTTGCTGTTTAGTGCACTTATCACCTTTCTCTGCTGTGCCTAGGAACGTTTCGATAACTGCACTCGCCACGTACCCAGGCTGGCAGATTGCTTGGGCAATGCTTCTGTGCTGGACGTGCTGCAACTCCAGTAACTCAATACAACACTTCTCCCCTCCCGAGCAATGACCTTAGCAAACGGAACCCCAGTCATGGACTATGAACTCAATGGATGTTTCACAGAAGTGAACCATAGGCTCAGAGAATAATATCTGTGTATGCACGCATCAAAGGATGAGAAGCGAGGTGTGGTTGGTGAGGATCTTGAAGATGTATTATAGTGTAAGAGCTGAGTGTGATGTAAACGGTGTGGAATAAGGAGTGGAGATCGTACTGAGTCTGATAAGGATGGAGCTGATTTTCTTCAGGGATGGTGCTGAGTTGTGGATTTGTGGCTAAAAAAATGTTGACAATGGTTTAGCTATTGCAGAACAACATTTGCACAGTGTCAAGGTCTTCTATTTTTTCCACTTTGTCCCTCCAGCTTGTAGCTGGGGGGTTCACAAGAGGTTGGGAGAGGACAACCAGAACAGCTGCTCAAATTGACCAAAGTCCCATCTGTTAACAAGCGTAAGCAGAGCCTCCAACTTGGAAAACCGATGCAGATGTATGTAGTCCTGCCCCTGCACTTGTCTAAGTCTAATAATTGCTTATTTAGAATCTTTAAGAACACTTCTTAAAGCCTTTTGAAATCATGATTGTTAAGGCTGGAAAAGACCACTAAGATCACTTAGACCAACTGTCAGCCCATGCTCACTAGCCATGTCCCTCAGTGCCACATCTACACAGTTCTTGAGCACTTCCACAGAACAGTGACTGCACCACCTCCCTTGGCAGCTGTGCCACTGCAGCACCACTCTTTCTGAGAAGAAAATGTTTCCTCATACCCAACCTGAACATCCTCCTGCAATTTAAGGCCATTACCTCTCATCCTATTGCTGTTACCTGGGAGAAGAGACCAACCCCAACAGAGACTGTTTAGTGCATCTCTCACAAAACTCTTGTTCTGCCAAACTTTGCAAGCATTTAATATTTGTATTCTAGGGTAAACAGTGTCTCCAAAGTTCAAAATTTTTTCATCTAAGTGAATACAGCTTGTGATGCAACTTAGTAGATGTATCAAATAAAAATAATTTAAGCGCCGTCATAAAATATTAAGTAACCAGTCTTTCAAGAATTATACTGAATTAGTGCATAATATAAACTGAATTCATACTATTTCACAGTTTGAAGTTAATTCTAATTAGCACTGAAATTTCCTATTCAGCAGAAAATTTTACTTCTGTGATGGAAATTTCACTAATTATTGGTGAAGATGTACTACTGCAGAGGCAGATATACAAATTAAAATGTTGATGCTTTTCATGCTACAGTGTTATCTTTATTTTTAGTGAAAAATGACAACAGCTTTTGACAGTTGAAAAGAAAAAAGAATTACTTTACACTCCTGCTTTACATCCTTATTTCGAAATGTGCATTAAGATACAAGGACTGAAAAACTGCTGAAGTAAGCTGGATAATGCCATGAGGCTCAAAAACAACTTCAAAAATTCCACATTCTCAAGGAAACCATAATAATGCAAGTTCTGCAAATAATTTGCAGGATGGAATCCAATGACACTTCTGAAAGCTTAGCTAAACCTCTGCTGGAAAGATGAGTTCACAGTCTGCATAGGTGTTGTTGCTAAATGTAGCCATCCTGTGAGAAATGCACATACGCTTTCCTTCTCATTTTTGGGCAATAGATATTGCTGGCTATCCCTCCCCATTCCTGGGCACTGAAGATAAAATGTTATCCAAAACCCATAGCATTTCCAGTGTGCTTGCTATGTAAGAACCAAATCAATAATGTGAACCACATTCTCAAAGAAGAGAGGATACATATACTTTGACGCTGGGATGCTTTCTACCTTTGTCAGAGCGTAGATGAAAGATGTCTGGAGGTGAGCTCATCTCCACAATAATTTCTTACCAAGGCATTGCTGGAATGCAGAATGGCAGCTCCATGTCTGCACTGGTTTTTCCTCTCAGCCCTACGCATGGAGAATGTCCACCAGCAGCTTTCTATTATTCCCCTCTGCTGCAGAAGTGTGGCTGATATTTAAAGATATAAAAATAAGTACAAAGCAAGACAGTCTACTCGTAAAGATGAAGAAGCAATATATAAAATAGAAGGGACCACTATTTATTTCCACAGAAAAGAAGCTTCTTTCTGAAGTGTGTATTTATAGGAATGGGATGCCTGCCAAAGAACCCTCTCTCAATTCTTGTTAGCAACACATTATGTCCTTTGATGAGGCACACATCTAAACTATTAAGTACGATCACTTTAAGAGTTGGTGGGTTTTTCTGTTGTTTTTTTAAGAAGTTTCTCTGTGTGATGATTGCAGAAAGGTTAAGAGCTCCCAGACTTCTCAGTTCTTTTTGCAGTCAGATCCCCACCAAAATCACAGCCAAAAAGTTCCACCCGAAGGGCAATACCATTGTACCATGTTTTTGGAACAATGCGGATAAACCTGGACAGGATAGGTGGGTTGAAGAAGTGCTTGACATGCCCATTGTTGTTTTCATTGCCAGAGAAAACCTGCAAATACAGAATACACCATGAGGTAAAAGGCAGCACTTTAAAATAAGCTGGGTTTTTTTCCTTTTCTTTTTAAAATGGTTCTAAGCCACTGCATTAGCTGCCCAGAGCAGATGGACCATGTGGATGCTGATGTTATGCAAAATGCAGTTTCCTTTTGAAATGCTGGGTTGACACTATTTCAGGCCATCAGCATCTCAACCACCTCTGTTGTGATGTCCATTCACATCACAAAAGGTTCCTTTCTAATTTGAATGGATTACAAAACCAAACTTCCCCTATTTTACCTCTATCTTGCCCCTCGGGCCAGGTTGATGTAAAGTGATACGGGTTATAATATAAAGTATGTCACCAGCTCTTGGGCATCCAGAGCTCTCCAGCTGTGTTACACATAAATGCTCATTGATTTAAATGATACACTAAAGGCAAAAATAAAAAAAAGCTGGAAAGAGTCCCTTGAAAATCTTTTGTTCATCAAGATTAAATGGCCTTGTGCATTCAAATGAAATGTCCTTCTTTACAAATAGCATCAGTTCCTTTTATCACAAAGTTGACTGCATTCTCTACGGATTTGGTGTTCTTCTATTACTGTAAAGTACTGTGAAAAATCAGACTGATATTATGACATTATCTTAGTAACTCCAGCTCCCTAACATTTTAAAGTCCTGAGAGAGTATCTTTTTGGCTGAGTGCTCTGCCCTCACTGTGCTCAGAATCTGAAACAAAACAATGGCAGAGTTGTCTGAGCTGAAGATGATACCTTTTCCACTGAGCTTGAACCCTCTGTATAGGATTTCCACTCCGAGCCTTGGTTGCTGTAGAGAATAACATAGGTTTTCACAAAGTTTTCGGTTGATACAGACTTGACCCCCTGGGTAGCAATAGCAGTTATCTTCTTTATCGTGAGGAGATCAATTTGCAGCCACTGTTGGTTGTTGTTTGACTGTAATTGATAAGCAAGGTGACCCGTTAGAAAACATGTATATCTTTTTATTTGCTTAAGTGAAAATTCTTGTTGAAGGATACAAGGCCTGCTCTGAAGATAATGCCACTTATGTTATTATGTTGGCCCAGGACGTCAGCGGTAGATGTTGGTGGTATGGCAGCAGAGACTGAACCTTCCCATCAGTATTCCATTACATGTTGTTGCTGTGTGACAGATAGCAGCAGAGGGGCAGCCTGACAGAGTGGTGTCTGATGTGGAAGTGAAGATGAAGCAAAGGCGTGTAACTGAACTCAACCATTTGGAAAGTGACATTGGATCACCTCTGCTGGTGCAGATTTTTACCAGTGTGGCAGGCAGTTCATTGCTGGTGAAAATACACAGCTAATGGTGGCGACTACACTGAAAAATATTGTTTTGTAGCTGAGGATTTTCTCTTTCAAATAGTTTTGTTGTGCTCTTTGTATCTAAATAGGACATATTACTTTCAGAGCAACAACTGTAGTTAAGAGCGTATTAAAACTGCAAAGAGGAAAAAAATAGTAAAGCGAAAACAGAAGTCAAAAGCACACTTTGTGGCCATTGCAATTAACTTCTTCATTGCAGGTGGTGTATCTTAAGATTTTTGCATTATTTTCAATACATATAGAAAAATAACTATTTGTTTATATGGTAAGGTTTTGCTAATGGGGGTGGTTTCTGTGAGATAAGACCAGCAACTGCCTGTTTCATATTGGATAGAGCCGATTCCAGGTGGATCCACTGCTGGCAAAAGCTAAGCCAATGAGCAATGCTGATTGTTTCTTTGATACCACATTTAGGAATGGATAAAAAAACATGAGCAGCTATGAAAGAGGAGGATAAGAAAAATGTGAGAAACAACTCTGCAAATACTCAGGGGAGGGGAGGAGAGAGGAGGAAATTCCACTGCAGCCCATAGAGAAGACCATGGTGAAGCAGCCTGTCCCCTGCAGTCCATCCTGGGCCATGTCAGAGCAGATAATCACAGTGCAACAGGTAGACATCCTCCCAGAGAAAATGTAGCCCAAGGACAGCCTACTCATGAGCAAGCTCCTGGCAGGAACTGCAGCCCATGAAGAGGTGCCCACATTGGAGCAGGTTGCCTGACAGGAACTAAAGCCTGTAGCAAACCTACATTAGAGCAGTTTACTCCCGAAGAACTGCACCTTGTGTAAATTACACATGCTGGAGTAGAGGAAGAAGCAGCAAAGAGAAAGCCTGTGCACTGAGCACAGCTCCCAGTCACCAAGTGCCATTGGGCAAGGAGAGTCAGAAGTGAAGCTGAGCCTGGGAAGAAGTAGGGGAAAAGGTGTTTTTAGCTTCTTGTTGTTCTTACTGTCCTGCTCTGTAATGAGTCAGCAATAAATTAAATTAATTTATTAATTAAATTAAGCTTGCCAAAGTCAAGTGTTTTTGCGTTGTGACAGTAAGTGGTGAACAATCTCCCCACCCTTGTCACAATCCATGAGTTTTTGCATAGCTTTTTTCTTCCCATTCTGCTGAGGAGGGGGAGTGAGAGAGTGATTTGGTGGAAACCAGGCAAAAAGCCAAAGTCAACCCACCTCAATAATAGATTTATCTCCAATGTTAAAATATATAATGTTAATATCAAATGCTTATATAAAGCAGAAGCTTCCAGCAAATTTCAAAGGACTTTGTACATAATACTGTTACCAAACACTTCTAACAAATGCTTGCTTCCAGCAACTCTGAAGGTGCTTCATAAATAAATGCAGCTCCATTCTGCAGGTGCAATTCACCCGCCCTGTTGAAGGTTTTCAGTAGAACAGGGGCAGAATGAACCACAAAATCTGCAGCCTCAGATCCATTACGCTGTACTGACTATATGCCAATCCAGGAAGGGTTTCTTTAGCTCCATGAAGCCAAATATTCAAACTTGTGTTCATTTAGAAATTAAGAGAGAGATTTTCGCAGGGAAGTGCTGCAGGCTGTGGATCTGAGGGCACCATCCATCTCTCCAAAATATGATTTCATTTTTTGCCAAAAGTTTAACAAGTTTTCTAGTGAGGGTGGAATGGGCTTCCTCACACAAGATTGTTAAAGAGTTGTGAAGTAACCTACCATGTTTGGCACTGGGCACAGCCTACAGAAGGCACAAGAGCACAGAGCACAAATTTATTAGCAGTAGCTTTCCTGCACTTGTCCCTCTTTTTCACTTGTTACCTTGGCTCGCCAGGCATTTATCTTTCCTTTCTGGTTAAGGCGGGCGAGGGAAGGCTCCCAGGTACTAAACCAGGATGTCTTAACAGATGAGGCTGTTATCTGAGTATTCTTGATCTCTCCATTTTCCATTCCAAGTGGCAAAGAGCAACCTGTTAAGAGAAGTGCCATGTTCAACCAAGTAGCCATAGTCTAAGTGACAAAGCTGGAATTGGAGAACACTCACAATTTTAGCTTCATTGAACATAAAAGTTCAAAAATTGCCAGAAAAATTGCCAAGCACAAGCACACAAATCATTCTTACCATCTACTTCACAGCCAAGGAGCTCCATGCGAAGAGTAGGTTCATTGTAGGCCTGTGTTGGGTAGACTCTGATATACCTCGCAATAATAGGAGGATCAATGATGTTCTCTTTTATACCATGGGCATCAGAATTACCTTCAAAAATCTTAAAAATAAATAAATAAATAAATAAAAAAATACCCACATATAGCTAATTTAATGCAAACACAAGCTTGGATGGTGAAAGCCTGCTCTGTAAAGGAAGTCTTTTTTGCCATGAGCCCTATCCACCATGATGGAGCATCTTATGTTGCAGGGAACATGTATTATTTCATGGTCCCATCTTAGCACATTTGGAAGCATCTAAAACCTTCAGTTCAAATAAGCAACCCATTGCTATGCACTATATAAAACTGTTGGAAAAGAGGCAAAAGGAGAGGTAAGAGAAAGTGCTTTGATTTGGGAGTCCTACCACAGAAAGCTGTATTTGGCAGGGCTGCAGTGTTTGGGTATAAAAGGAGCCTTTTATGGGGTAAGGCCAAACTTGTCACACGTGCCTACTGCAGGCAATTCAGATAGTTTAAAATTCAGTTGTTGTGATAGGAGGAAGAACAAAAAAGGAAGAAGCATTTGGTTCCTAATGAAATAGGGTCTAATTTTTAGTTCATCTTCCTGCTTGTTTCAAAAAGTTAATGTGGGCTTAGGAAACAAAAGTAGGAAGAGATGCTTGTGAGTAAGCCAGACTCTACAGAAAAGGTCACAGGGACAATCTAAATCCCAGTCTAGCAGGTTTATCTTACAATTTGTCTTCTGGTCT
The DNA here is from genome assembly GCF_019232065.1 of Centrocercus urophasianus. Classification (NCBI taxonomy): domain Eukaryota; kingdom Metazoa; phylum Chordata; class Aves; order Galliformes; family Phasianidae; genus Centrocercus; species Centrocercus urophasianus. Next base: position 7,884,295 of record NW_024884364.1, on the reverse strand, counting down.
GAATTTTGATTGGTAAATGCTGTTTGAGGTTTCAAGCTCAAGGTCTCTAAAGACCACCGATTCTTCCATTGTCTCTAACATAAAATAAAGTTATCAACTCACTGTATCATCCAATGAGGTTACCTAGGTTGTTACAATCTCTATTGTATGTACAAACCTTTTTTGCTGGAGAGCTGTCTCCTCTGAAAGTGTTCCACTTTCGTTTGTCTCTGCTGTAAACAATAAAGAACTTCTGGACGTAGAAGGACTTTAAAAAATGCTTGGCACCCTGTGTCTGTATTCCAGTTAATACAACTTGTCTTTGAAAGTCCACCTGGGAACAGAAAGATGTTTATGAAGTCAGAACTGCACAATGATATAAGTTGTATTCATTGGCATCTACACAGTAGCTTTGAGCCCTGCATTTTGGTACCCACAATATAACACCCCCAGGAGGAATACAAGCAGTTGCTGCAACACTAATCTGAGTCTCTCTCTTCTTTCAACTGGTCATTTTCACAAGAGTTTAAGGAAATCATAGATATGGGTTTACCTTAGCCATCTGGAGCAAAAGTGATTAAATAGAAGAAAAACATGGAAGTGAGGCACCTGAAAAGTACAGTGCTTGAAGCCATAATTTTATCAGCTTCATTTGCATGTGATACATCAAGCTGAACACGGAAGCATCCAATAAAAATAAATATTCTCCAAAACTATCTTAAGTACTACTTGAGAGTATTACACTTTAAATCATCACCCAACAAATGTACATAAAAATAAATATATACTGTTAGGTAAACATAAAAAAAGGTAGAGGAGAGAATGACTTTAATTGCCTAACAAATGGTTTCAGTCTAAATTGTAAGGGTGACCGTTGAGCCATTGAGCTTCAAGGGCACTACAGACTGGGTTAACTCCAAGAGGGGTAGGCAGTTTATGGCATCTCTAAACAAAGTTGATTCATCTTCTGTTTTCAACAGCAGCTTGCTCTATAACAACAAAAGCAACTTAATTTTCTAATACAAGTTGCAAGAAAATAACAACACAGGATTGCATGGACATGTCCAGGCTTAATGATGGCCAAGCATATATTGTAATATATACCTGAATCCAAGGAAGATCATTTGTCATTGTTGTACTCCAAGCATTATATGTTCCAGAATTGTTTAACCGGGCTAACTTAGGTTCCCAGTAGTCTACAGAAAAAAAAAAATATGAATAAAGAATTTAAAGAGATATGCTTAAAACATGGAGTACTTTGGTTCCTTTAAGATCTGTCTTGAAGAGAAAAAAAAAAAAAGAAAAAAGGAAAAAAAGGTTGCTTGTGCAACCTGTGTACACCTTCACTTGCTACTGTCTGTGTAGAATCCTAACAATTTCTCTAGAAAATGATATAGTTTTCATGTAAAAAGTTAACCTGGTAAAGCAAAAACTGTCATCATTCTGGATGCCAGTTTCCCAAATCTTTCAATACAAACGCACTTTGCACTTTGACAGCTCATATCACCTGCAAATTCAAAAAATTTTTTGAGCACTTCATGTTGATTTTCAAATGGGGAACCCAGAGGATAAAAAGATGAAGTTATATTTGTTCCAGGTCATGCAGCAGGCCATTGACAGAGGTCTGCTTGACTCTCGGGCTTATGGTGCTGACAGAAGATCCATGACAGTGTTTGAATTCAGTGATGAGGGCTATCTAGTTCACATCAGCCTCTGAAGAACTGGAGAGCTTTTTAACCTGTCAAATGATTCATTACTGATGTAAGATGTAAAAATAAAATAAAATAAATGGAACTGCAGCACTTTGGTGGTGATATTCAGTATCATGCTCAGATCTTTTCAACTATTAACTCACCTATATGATGCGAAGCGTTGATTTGTGAATCAAGTATAACTCCACTTGCCATACCCATTGGAATCTTGCACTCTGGGCAGAGCACAGTAAGTTTGTTGTTAAAAGGAAGATTTAACTTCAGTATATATCCAGATGCAATGTTCTAAGGCAGCACTGCTCAGAGAAATTCTGAATAATAATGTAACTTTACCATTCTTTTCCCAGAGGACAAATAAATCTCTGCAGTTTCTTTCAATCGATTAATCTAATGGTCACTGAGAGAAAACCAATGAATTCAAAGCTAGTATGCTAAAGGCTGAACATTTTTCTTTTAGAATAAATTTGCAGTAATCACTCCACCCCCTTGAAAGCACATTTTGCAGAGCACTCCTGAACTTATTTTCAGTGACCCTGAAAGGACAGAGATGACTTTATAGCTTGATTCCCCTAGCCAAAAAAATATCTTAATTCAGTACCTTTCTCGAGAACCAAATAGGATGCTTGCATTCCTGCTTGCTGATATTCCCCCACTTCAGTGTCTAAAAGCCACCAGCCAGGTCTCTGTGGTTTCATTTCAACTGTCTGAAATGAGCCTTGAAAAGATGGAAGAAAAAAAATATATCAGAAGTGTTAGCATTATAAGGCTGATGTTAGTGAGGCTGTATGTTAAATTAGAGATTATACTATGGCTTGATTCAGAAAAATTTCTCCATGCTAAACGTAGCAGAGAAAGCAGAACTAACACCACTGATGCCAATCCTTTTTTCTTCTTAACAAGCAAGTTCAATCTGGAGACAGAGAATTAAGAGAGCACAACAAAACCTAGTCTTTCCTGCTACTATAAGTTGCAGAAGCGTAGGTGATGGTATGCAACAACAGACACCTGCACATGGCAGATCTGCACATGGCAGACTGATCCATGTAATGAACAATACTAAGTTTATTACATAATGTAGGGGTGTTGATTCTGTGGTGTTGATTGCAGTCCTTACTTGTGCTCCCCAGTTTGTTCAAGTAATGTACTGGATGGATGTAAAGAAAACTAGATGAAGGACACTGACATGTATGAGCCCTTTCTTCACTTTTTGCATACCTCAAGAAAGCCAAGGATTGAGTAGGAATCAGACCTTTAAGGATATTTGTGTGATCTTTTTTTAAATTATTTTTAAGAAAACACAATACATGCTTCATTGCTTTTCTTATGTTTCTAGTTAGTGCAGACATGACAATTCTGGTTCTCATTTAAACAAAAATGGCCCTGCATGTGGCAGGGGGGTTGGAGATTCATGATCCTTGAGGTCCATTCCAACCCTGGCCATTCTGTGATTCTGTGAAAAACATACAGAGATGTCATGGTGAAAAATATTACAATAAAAGGCTTAAACTGTGAACAAATCATCTAATGTTCACTGAAATAACATCATATCCTTCCAAGCCAATCCCATTATTTTGATTGTTTCCTATATTATTATTTTTTTAAAAACATGCACAGCTGCCAATGCAGCCTTTCTAAGTGCTGTTATGCACGTCACAGTGTTGACGGTGATGGGTAAAGGAGTAAGTTCTGGCCTAAAGAGTGTTTTTAGCTTATTTAATTACTTTCTGTATGTAAGCATTCTCCTAGGGCTGACATTTGTTCTGTTTTTTTTTTCCTGCATCATACTCACTTCCCATTGTAAAAATAAATGCTCACAAGCCAGATACCAATAGTAATTCCCAGCAAACACTGATGGGACTTCCAGAGGTGCTGACGTCTGGGAATGTATGAACAGGACAGCTGTGTTATTGTATATTCTTAATTTCATGAGGAATTTGTGGCAGACACTATCCTATGGAATTCCTTTACTTTCTTTACTGTTGAGCACTTTACAAAGCCAAAGCCAAAGCCAAATCCAATCTATGACTACTTTGTAGAAAGGAAAAGAAAGACACAAAGGACAGAAACCTTAAACCAATTGTCACATGCCTAGTGAGCAGCAAGAAAATACAAACAGAAGGTAGTACTACGGACCATACTAATATTCATTTTCCACATACATTTCTACTCATCTGAGAGGAAAACATTTGCCCAAACACAAATGTTTCGACCATAACTTTATGCTTATCTCTCATGTCTTCATTTCTGACCTCCCAAAATATTAAGTGAGGTGCTAATAATAAGTTTCTGACCACTGTTGGCACCTGGACTGTTAGCGCCCTCAAATTCTGTTTTCCTGTGCCCACAGCCAAATTCTGTTCCCATTTACATTGGTATGACTGCACTAACTGACCCTTAGAATTTATTCTGATACTTACCTGGAAGGAGTGTGTATGTACCAAGCTGATACTTCATGAGCTCTAGTTGTTCTGTGAACGTCTGTCCATGAAAATGAACAACATGAATGTCTTTTGGCACACCCATATTAAGCAAATGCCATCGGACGAGTTCACCTTCATACATCCTCAGGCCTTGCAAACTGTAGGTAATCCCATTAATGGCTGAAAAAAAAACACCACATTGCTGGAATGGTTAACACTTCACTAAACAGATCTTCAAAAATGTGAGAAAGTAGTTATTAAAATAAGTCAAGTATTTAATGAAATATTTATTGAAATATTTAGTATACTCAGGAAAAACATCACTGTACAGTACAGTCTACATACCATCAATTATTTCAAAGAGAACAAAAGATTACCTCTCAGCACTTAGCCACTTACTCCACTCTACGTAAATAAAATCTCTGTGTCCACACAGAAGCACACGGAGTCCTAGAACTGCTTAAAATTCTTTCAGTAGAACTAGTCGATTTGCCAAATTATTATTCTGTTTTTATACTTCTTGCAAAAGGATTCACTTTCCCAGAGTATTAGCCTCTTACCAAGAAGAGTGGTTTGGGGGGTTTTATTGGTATGGTTTTTTTCTGTTTGTTTGTTTAAATTGAAAAGCCTTTTTAAAGTTTCAGGTCAATACCCTTTCTACATTTTAATACCAATTTTCCAGTCAATGCTAATCTTCTATGATAAAACTATGACTGTTATGGGGACAATGGAGAACAGCAACAGCAAAAAAAATACTCAGATAACTTATGTGCAGGATTTACGTTTGTTCACAAGCAAAGTGAACTGACATAATTCCCTCAACACCTTTCCCTTTACCCCAGTAAATACTTGAGAAAAGGAAATAAGTACCATAGAATCTGTGGCATTGTTTCATTTCTAGGGTCTTCTCAGTACAAGGCTTTCTAGAGCGTTTGTCAAAGTACCAGCTTTTTTCTTCATCAAAGACCATAAAAAGCAAGAAAAAGTCTCGAGTGTTTGTTCTGTTGCTGTCTGATGCACTGAAGGTTCCTTTTTCACAGATCAGTATCGGCCCAATCAAACCCGAGTGCGTATCTTTCTCCTACAAGGTAGTAAACCCGTATTAAATGTAAGAATAGATTTCCTAAAAGATGTCAAAAACATTCTATGGAAATACATAAAGCTCTAAAAACGTAGCAGAAGGGTCCTGAAATTTCCAGTGCTCTATCTCTTTAGTTGCCTCAATCTACTAGTGTTTCCTATTCTAAATTAATCAACAGTTTATTCCCTCTTTTAATTGAATATAAGAGATTAAATTTCACATCAGAACATCACACCCAAACGTCAGGACAGCTATCTAAAAAGTGTTCAGCATCTTACATTTCCACATCTGTACAATAACATCATTTGGAGATATCAAAAATCTGACTTGATGTGTAATCCAGGCAACCTGCTTTAGTTGCCTAGAGCACGCACGGGGAGATTGGACTAGATAATATCAAGAGATCCCTCCACACCTCTATGATTATATATAAATCATAAATTGCAGCAATACTATCACTTCTAGTTTGATTTCCTTACCAGATTTACATCAGAGTAGTAGACCCAGGAACGACAAGCTGCTCCTGGCTGCAGTGGTCCTGATCGTTTGTTTGCATACCATACATATATGTAGCTGCTATTTGGCTGAACTTTATCATCTTCTTTAAACCAATCACTAGACTCATCATCATAAATGCTTCCCTCAGAGGACTTTTCATAAAAAAGTCCATGGGCGTGGAGGGAATATGGTCTGGATGCCAGATTCTTAAAATGAACCTAGACAAAGAAGAAGAAAAATCCGTTGAGCAATTCTGGGCCTAAAGTAAAGGTCCTGTGTAATGCCTTCTAATAACTTCAAACCAGGGTCAACATTTGTATAATGACCACAGGCCACATTGTCAACAGCAAAGCTGGTAAGAATAAATTTTCAGAGCTCCACGCAGAGCAGTGTCATGCTCTCCAGTGCTGGTTGATAACTAAATATGATAACTAAATATTAGGAAGCATGAGACAATCTCCCTGCCTTCTACTGGGTCCAGGTTCCTGCTTCTCCTTTTCAATCCTGGGAATGCTTATTTACAGCAAGCAGTGAGATACAGAGCTTCTACTTACATTCAGCTGCATGGTCGCAATAAAGGGCAGACGATAACCAAATAGTAACATTAGATCTCTGCATGTGTCAGTCACACTTGTCCCAGATAAGCACAAGGACAGGGAGATTCCATATTTACCTCCTTTAAAATATAACTTTTGCAAGCTAAAATAGATTCTTTCTTCCTTGTATTTTTAACATAGTTTAGTGTGTTCCTACTGTACATCACTCACAGAAATAAGCAGAAAGGTGTGAGATCTACTTTACGCAGTCCATGCTTGTGTGTTGGAAGATAGATGGGGAAGGGTGAGGAAAGCAGGAAAGCACTACGTCATCATGCTTCCTAGTGTAAGTATACTACCAGTATACTACCAATTCTTCTTACAAGTTATAAAATGATCCACTTTCACATAAAAAGTAATACTTTTAGTGCAGTTTGGGTCTAAGAAAACTTTCTAATGCTAAACATAAATCTGGTGGGAAACACGAGAAAGAAAAGCAGGAGTGAATTCACAGTGAATAAAACAGCAAAAATCTTACTCCTTCAATGAAATAACACATCACTGTGTTCTTTTGTCCTCTGTGCAATTTCTGGCTCTGAAAAATGTCTCTCCTCTATCATCTTTTAAAATCTGTGGCATTTTTAGATCCATTCCATGTCCCACCGTAGATCACCATAAAAATCCTATCTCGTGCACATATTGAAAGAACAGCAACTTACCAGGATTACATCATTCACTTCAGCCCGGATAACCGGTCCAAGGATGCCAAGATGTTCTTCATACTCGCCTTCATCCTGAAGAACCGTAAAGGTACTGTCTGTGTACCTTTGAAAAATCACCTTCTTTGTGCTGCCATCTTTACAGATTTTGTCATACATCATCGTACTGAAAGGAAGCCCCCAAAAGAAAACACACAGTGAACTGGACACAGTTTTGATGAAGTCGGGTACTTATGCAACAGAAACATTTCAGAATGTAAAGAATAAACACAGATGTGCCAGCTGATTTTGAAAATCATAACTTACATTGTTTAAAAACTTCTAGTTCTACAGTTTGGGAGACTCTTCAAATACTTGGCCATTTGTCACTGACAAAAACTACTACTAGTCTCTGGAAACAGAGATGGTAAGAACAAATTAGCTCTTAAGCACTTGAAGCATTATTTAGATTTTAAATAGAAGCACTAGGGATTCATTCAAATAAATTCAGGAAATTCAGCCTGAAAACTTAGATATTTCAGAGCTGAGCATTCCGTAATGACAGATGAAAACTGAAGTTATGGTTGTGGTCTTCATTTCAAAAATCACAAAGTTCAGCCCTTGGATGAAAGATGACTAGGAATTCTACGCATTGTAACGTAAGTAGTGACCTTAATTTGGTTAAATCAAGATAATAATTTTTTAGTATGGAGTCTCTCACAAGTCATACATACTTTTTTTTGTTGTAGCATTGAGATGCTGTCAAAAAAAACTCAACAAAAATCAATGTTAGGGTTTGTGATCCTGTCATTTTGTGATTTCTCTACGCACTATGAACAACACTGCAATAATTCATCCAGCTGTATTTTTACTTTAAGTGTAAGGAATTCTCTATCTCCTGCATGATTAAGCACTTTGCATTTATGTTTCATTGCTAGGTCTCATAAGTGTTTTAATTTTATAATAGAGAATTGAAACACCAGAACCATTTCTTTTCAGTGCTAGAAACGGTGCAATTTCATACTACCTATAAGCACAATCTTTCTGTATTAGATCAGTCACATCATTTAATACCTGAAAAGTCTTTATACAGAGAGGTTTCTTTGTCCAGTCTCTACTACAGAATCTAAGAGCTGAAGGAGGATGTAAAACAGGTCATTCAAGCACAACAAAGCTAAATGGAAGTTAATGACAGAGGTTTTTTTCCACTTTTGTATTAAAGAGTGTTTTTAGTGAGACTGCAAAGGATTACCAGCCTCCATGAAAAATCCTTAAGAGCTGTGTAACCGTAATGTCAAAATCACACCGCAGGTTACAGATGCTCTTCAGTTCATCAGCATGCAAATCAACACTTTGTTAGTGTCAATACGACCAAAATGAAAGTTAAGGATTTAGCCAAACCTTTTTTTAAGTCCTGCATAGTTCCAGCAGACTTCCTTAGCTGCAATGTAGTATCTCCTCTCATTCCCTCTGCTACGCAGGTAATGTTCAGCAATGTTTTCTGGGTTACGCTGTTCATTGACGTTCAGTTTTGGGTCTGTCATGTATGGATCATCAAAGCTCACATAATAGTATTCATATTCATCACCTGAAGTATCCTCGCTGTAATATTCTCCTGAAGTGTATTCATAGTTCCCATTTTCGTGGGGAAGCCCAATGACGATGGATGGCTTAAGCTGCTGTGTATCACCTGGCAATTCTCTGTGCCTGGACTTACTGGGTGACTCTGTGGTGTTAGTGCAACACGGCAGTGTTACGTGGTTGGCCCCACCTGGAAGCAATGTGCGGCCAAGCTCTTCAGTAGGTTTGGTGAATTTCTGGGGCTTTTTACTCCTTGGGTTCAAAAATTGAGTAGTTTTTGGGTATTCTTTTTTTTTCCTTCGGATCTTGACAAAGGTTCCAGATGTACTCAAAGTATTATTCTTATTCCCTTCCTTTCTTTTCAGAGGTGGGTGCTTGTAGTTGCCTTTATGTTTTTCTCCAATTAGATGTGAGAATCCCCCATCCTTCTTCATATGCTTCTTATTTAGGAATATTGTACCATTTCTGCCTCCATAATTCAACTTATCACTAACAGATTTGTCTAAGTTTGCTTCCAGTCTCTGAATCCCCTTTGCAGACACCAAATTCCATTCCTCATCTGTCATTTTAGATGAGTACTTCACAGCCCTGGGCAACGATGCTTCCAGAAAGTTCTTCACTAATGCAGGGCTCGAGTGAGGTCTTATATCGCCCAATGTATGATCTAAAGAAAATGAATCTGTTTGTTTATCTTTGGATAGCTCAAGTTGAGAGAGGCTGGATGCATTAGACTCATTTTCTTCTACAGTGACTTCCAACTCAAGCGTCAAATTACCTGCATGCATGGCATTGCCCCCCTTGGTTTCTTCCTCTTCCAGATCACCATCATAATCACTTGGATGCTGATCATCTCTCACTGTGGCTGTGCTGGATGCATTCTCTGTATGCTGCATAGAATTAGGTGCATTTGTCTTATCAGAAAATGAGACATTTTTATTTCTTACATGATTTAGAAGAGCTTTCATCTTTTGGACAGAGTAAAATTTAATGGCCACCGAGCTTCGCTTTTTTCTTTTGCTATTAATGCTGTTATTTCTTTTCCCTGTGCTTTCTTCTTGATGTTCTTCAGTAAAAAAATTACTGTCTTTTCTATCAGTCAGAGGCTCTTCTGCATTTTTCACCTGGGCCTCTCCATTGCTCAGCAAGTGCTCACCTCCAGACATATTACTGTGATTTACTGCATAATCGCTTCTGCTTCTATTCTCAAAAATTAAGTTAGGCTTTCCATCACTTGCATTAGCTAAAAGTAAGTACTTTTCTGCTGTGACTGATGTATAATTTGATTGGAATGTTTCAGTCTCAATTTGGAGAGGAGGAGCAGTATGAGTTTCTAAGAACTCTGTCAATTGACTGCCATTGGTAACTGTCAGATTTGAGTCAACAGCCACCTTAGAACTTGCAGTATCAATGTCTTCAGATTGTCCCCAGGCCAATGCTGTAAGGTTTTGAGTTTCTTCAGTTTCTCCTGTATTTCTTAAGCTTCGGATGGAATAAACAGAAGCCAGCAGATCCTGATATTCTGAATCATCTTCATCTACCTCTTCTCCCAGATCTTCCTCAACTGAGGTGGAAAGAGCCTTTTTATCAGTCTTGGTGTTTGTGAAATCCACAACATCAAACAAGCTATCATCCTCATAGTCACATCTGACATCTCTGAATCTCAGTCTCATGCCATAACTCATCTCTGTGGAACCCCAGGATGCCAAAAGCCAAGTGCCTGCAAGCAAAACAAAAATGTTTTTCCAATATGCAGTATTTATGGGAGTGAATGCTACCTACCATGTAAACAGTGAGGGAAAATTGTTGGTTTTTTTTCTACAGCACCTGCTATAGAAGAGTGTTAATCCTCAGCTGAGTTTCCTAAGAGCTACACTGCAATGAAAAATAATACTTGTAAATAAATAGGAGCCCATATAAATAAACAGATAAATAAATAAATAAGAACTGGAGATCTTTCCCAAAGATTGAGGCATACCTTGGACATGAGTGAAAACGTATCCCATGAAAAAGATCAATGTGAAAAAGAAAGAAAAAATGATATGAAAGATCCTATATTTAGAGTTGGATCTAAGATTCTGTCTTTTGAGATTAAGTATTAATTTTAATCAGTCTTTGTTATTATATCTATTGCCATGCACATAAAGATTCTAAACAAAGCACTTTGTGATACAATGTAGACAAATCTTTGACAAACATGGTATTTTAAAAGCTTTTGAATGCATACCAGATGATCTTTAGAAGAATAATAAAGTATTTTGAGTTTCTAATCTGTACACAAATATCAAACTGTCAGCCTCAGCATCTAAATGACTAGGTTTTGGAGGAGTTACCAGAACTTTCAAATTAGAAGATGAAGTTTTCCATTTGAAACTAGGATCAGTAGAGAATAAAAGTACAATCCCATTCCTTAAATGGCATCAAGTTCTTTGCTTGTTGTATATTTGCTTTTGGAACTAGCAAAAGTGACAGAATACAGAAAGATAGAGTCTGAAAAAAGACAAACTGCAACCTGCATCGTTTTCCCTATTTCTAACAGCAACAAATTTACAGGACCTAGATGGTAAAAACAAATTGCATACACAACCAAACAGAAATACAATTTATTTCTGGGAAAGTTGTCATCAAATCTTATGGGTTCTTAACGATTCCCTAGTCCTGAAAAACAATGAAAAATCCCTACAATGTATATTTAACTGATAAGCTCTTGAGGCTATGAGATCATCAAAAAGCAAGCTGGGAGGACAAAAAATCTTTATGAAAAAATCTAAAAACAAAACCACAACCAGAAAGCTCACTGATATTTGAACAGAATAAGGATACCTAAATCCTATGGGATTTTAAGATAATCATTGGACACTCAGAGTCTTCAATGAGGAATAAATTTTTGTCCTTTCACAAGGTAATTTCTCAAGTGCAGACTACATGAACTGTACTATTATTTTTTCAAGGTCTAGTATTAAACACTGTTAGATATTGAGATAGATACTGGTGGACTAGTGACCTGATTCAGCGTGGCAGACTTTACTGCTGCTGAATGACCAATAACCTGAGGTAATGTGTAGCCACTTTGTTCAACAGTAACAAGAGTAATTTGAGTGTTGGCTTTTTTAAGTTACTTAAGATGGAGAAGCTGGGAATCAGAGTCGGGAATCAAAACGTCGGAGGTGATACCAGGTTGTTACCATGAACATTAATTTTAATACCTTAAAATGACTGTTGCTAACCCCAATCCTAACTGTGAATTAGAAAAAAACCCAAATACACAAAGAACCACTAAAAGAACTTCATTATCAGCACATACAATTATGTATGTGCTAAGCACCTGTGCAGCTAATGAAACTTCATACATATCAGCTGCAATAGACATCGATTCAAGATTTTCCTGGCACTGTGTGTATCTGAAAAGATTTCCTATTTTGGTAAATTCTTATGGACCGGGGCTTAAAAGGCAGTTAGAGGAGCTGTCAAATAAGCACTGCAGTCCTGCCTCTTACCAATATTGTCCATTTCCACTGTGACTGATTCTCCACTCATTGGGAAAAGGTTCAACACATCTTGGTATTTTCCTCTATACAGGAAAGCATGCCCAGAAAGGCGAATAGAGACAATCTCGTCCTGAGTGCCAACACTGGAGAAGTGCCACTGAACAACATTATCTTGGCAAAATCCAAGGATTTCATTTCTGTCAGTCACGTAGCCATTTATTGCTAAAAAGAAAGCAAAATATAGACGGTCTTAATATTTTCATGCCTCACCAACAGAAAAACTAAAGTGAAAGACTTCTAAAGCCTCTTGTTCGTTGATGTCAGTCCAGTTTATTAGGCCTGCACTTGGCAGAGAGAGACTGACACAGGGCTGAAAACACAATACAAACTAGGATGGGAATTCCAGCTCTGGAAACAGTATCTCCAAATCAGCAGAATGCTGTATTAAAATTAAAGAACTCTTGCTTTTGCTTCAGGGCCTGTAGTCAGCCCAGTCCCCACTAGAGAAAAACCCAATTGCATTACATCGGACAACTGCAATCACTGAACACTCGGTCTCACACGACTTCCATAATCTTCAGTTTGTTATCCCACTCACTGTGCATTATGTTTGAGTTATAGAACTTGAGGTCATCCCTTCTAACAGAGGCAGGGTTACTGCAGTAGTCCTTGATATTGTCTTCTATGTACCAGCTCTTATTTTCATCAAACACAGCAAACATCGCATGCTGCTCCCCATCTGCCTTTTTCTGAAAGACAATCAGCATAAGCACAATTACATTCTATGAGCAGAGACACTAATGACTCAGATCTATTTTACTTACCTACAAGGAAGTGACATAAGCTTCAACACAGTTATGGTGCGATTCAAAGTGAATAACTGAAAGGCAATTGGGGGTCAGGACTTCAGCATGACACTCTACTCCAGCTCAGCTGTGTGGTGCAACACTGAGCAAGATACTAACACTACTGACACGCAGATGGGTTCTTAGTAAATGGACCGGCCTTCTGGTTTGATCCAAGCACAAAGTTTTTGATGTTTTTTCTCTGAAGTGATGCTCTAATCTTTTCCAAGCAAGATTTCAGTCGATGGCAAATACACTCTCCCAGAACTCTTCCATATTACTGGGTTGCTCTAGAATCAGTGATGCCAGAGACTGGCAGACCATGTTGAGTTAGATGTGTTACAAAGAAACACCAGCTCAGATCTGAATGAAGAAGTGTGAAGGTGTAATAGCAGCAGGAAAGTTTATTTCCAAGTCTAGAAACAGACATACAAATAAGGCTGACTTCTTGTTGAAATGCTGCTCTTGCTAAGAAAATCAGAATAAAATTCCTCTACCATTGCAGACAGTTAGACTGTATCTTCAAATAATTTCTTCAGAAACCTATTAGTTTGATTGCTCTCTCTAAGACATTTCTCTAAATTAAAATAAAAACAAATTTCACTATAGATCAAATAATATTAATGAGCAAAATCCCTCTGAGACGTTACCTGCACACCCTTCTGAGAAAGTGCTTCACTTTTACAGATTAGAAGTGGGCCAATCAGTCCAGAGGCTACATCTCTCTCAATATCTACAGCACTATGATACAGCCGGGTAATGCACTGTGCATCCTCTGCAGTGGGTTGATCTGTTTTAGCAATTTGCCATTCATACGTGTAGGTCTCCCCTGGTTGAATTCCTTTACTCTGGGTGGCATTGCCTAAGGAAAAATAAACAGATAATACAAACTTAGAGCCAGATCTTTATTTAGTGCCAGACTGCACCTTTTAATGAAATTGGTGCACTTACGTCATTTCAAGCTACGTCTGAGATAAATGAAGTTCAGCAAGAGCTTTTGGTTCTAAAAATCACCAGCAAGACACTGAAGAAAGGTTATTTTTTAATGCTTTGCAAATAGTACCTTGGTTTCTCCATAAGGCAGCACAAAAGGTCAGCAGAGGCAGAGCACAGAATCCACGTAATGAATTCTGACTGACAGCGTCTCTTTGAAAGCAGCAGAACTCTCCACAGTGATACTCAAAACACGATCCACAAATTTCTTACCTGTGGGATCCTGCGGATAATTAGCTCCTTCTGCATTCTTTGAAAGCGTCACTCCATGGAAGTACATACTGTAGGGTCTGCTGGCCTTATTTTTGAATACAATCTGTATTGATAGATGAAATAAAAAGGAAAATTTAGTATTCCAAAAATCTGTGTCTGAACACATAACCAAGTTTCAACTGTAGTAGAATTTGCCTAGTTTCATGCCCTGAAAGAGCTGAAAAGGCAAAAGGATGCTTCACATATGGTTTCGCAACATGAATTCATTGTTTAAATGCTGCTGGTACCTGGTGGGATCCTGCTTCTGCAGGGCTTGTGGAACCCACACTGTGAACTTCAGCTTCTCACACTTGCTGCCTAGAAAACATTTGTTCTTCCTGCTTCTAAGCACATACTGCCTCAGGAAATATGAAGTTATTGACTGAAATGCCTAACAGCCTTCAGCACTAGAGAAAACCAACTTAAAAGAAAATATTTTCCCTAATTCCAAGACTGAAAGGGGAAAGAGATTAGAAAAGACAACATCCTGTCTACTCATGATAAAACCAGGAAAAAAAAGGAATGTTTTGATAAATTCACGCATCATTAAGTGACAACAGAAAGGCAAGAGGATGCGACGCTACAAACTTGTAATGTTTTGTTGTTTCACTTAATAACTCCATGAAAGAACATTTAACTACTGAAAACTGAGCAACGCTGACAAAAACAGCCCAAAAAAATAACATCAGAAATGGGTGGCTCACGAGCCTTAGCTTCTGACCTAAATTTCCCTAGAAGTCCAACCTGATCTGGCTTTTTTCATTGTGTACCAGTGACAACATACTTTACAAAAGAAAGTGTAAACGAATTAAGTTATTAAAATAAATAAAAATCGTGAAATTATAGATAGAACATTGAAAAAATTAACCTAACGATTGTCACCTGTGATTATACTTTTTAATAAGGCCACTATTTATTAAATTAACTAGAGGATTTGGAAAAAACAAAAAACAAAATAACAACCAACAAACCACAACCAAAAAGCAATAACACCAGCCAACCAAAAAAACTATGAACAAATTAAACTAGTTCTTACATATCTCTACCAATAGAAAATTATTCTACAGTACTAAACTCTGAGGTTACAGTACTTACTTTAACTTTATCATTGATTTGAGCTCTTATAACTGGACCCAGAATCCCAGTTTCCTTGGGACGAGGAATTTCCAGACGTTTGGTGAAGCTGCCATCAGTATATTGTCTAAAAATAGCCTTTTTATATTTTTTACCTATTAGATTCGAGTAGTTGTCCAAATGTTGAGCTTTATAGTGTCTTAAAAAGAAAAGACAAATGGATCAACAAAACTTGAAGAGTGACACCAATTACTGATCTGGCACTGAAGAAACTAGTAGAAATCTCACTATTTGAAATAAAATTCAACTCCAGAGTTAATCTAACGGTCCTCACCTCAAATTTTAACCTATATCAGATAAGAAAAAGTTTGCAATGCTATTTGTGTTTTAGGGTCACATACAACCAATTAACATCAGCGCTTTCATTGAGTTTAATATAAAATACATGCAAGAAAGAGATAAATTGAAGTAGCACCCACATTTTCAAGATAAATTAACAGAAAATAATGTTCTTTGAAAAGGGCACAGACAAATTTAGGAAAAACACTGCTTACAATAGCAAACACTTCAGGGAAGCCAGGAACAGTGCTCAGATAACCTCAATCCCAATCAAATATTGTATAACAAATTGAGAAATTCCCACGTTTAAAAACATTGAGAATTATAATGCTGAGCAGAACTGAGATAAACATTTCTAAGCAACATAGAATAACGTGTTCGTCCTGGTCACTGGCCCTTCAAAAAAGGCTACTGAACAAGGCCAAATGCTGAAATTCCAAACAAAAGAAGAAAAGGCAGAGCACTGTAGCAGTTGAGGGATGACATGTAACTAGCCAAGAAAGAGATAAAAAGGAGACAAGTTTGCCCCATGCAATTTCTGAGCAAGTGAGAAGTGAAGCAAATGATAGCAAAGAAGAAGGTATACTTCACAGTTATGTCAAAACTATGTTGTAAGGAGGTATATCGACCCATATGGGATAAGGCATTTGTCTTGTTCTACTTAAATCCCTAAAGGTTCTTATGGACATCAGCTTGCAGCACCAGCACTGACCCTGTATGATCCTACAGTGCACTGGCAGCACTGTGCACTACAACATCAAGTATATTGCAGAATTCCTTCTATTTCCTTGTACTTATCTTAAGTTGAACAGAGCAACCAAATATGCTAATGTAATATGACTTTTATGTCATCTATTTGGTGCCATGCAAAGGTCACCTATAGAGCAATCTCTCTTTCGCCCTGTCCCATATTTTTTACCATGCTAACATTTTTAAAACCTTGATTCTCTAGAAATACTGCCTTTCTCCTCGAAGGATTGTTTATTTCAGCAGAATTTGTGTTGAAAAGTGATTTAGAAGGCAGGCTTGCATGCTACCTTCTGCATTTCCTGTCATCTGCATGTTTTAAGCTCCCCTTTAGAGGTGAAAGAAAGTGTTTTCTTAAAAGCACTGCAGCAAAAGAAAGGCACTGACACACTGAAGAGAGTGCAGAGGAGGGTCACCAAGGTGATTAGGGGGACAAAATACATGTCATACAAGGAAAGGATGGGCTTACTCAGTTGTAAGAAGAAAGGGTTAAGGAAGGAATCTTGTTTTTATCTTTAGCTATGAAATGAGAGATACCATACACTTCTTCAGAGTTGCATAATGATGGTATGAGTGGCAATAGCTAAAGGTCTCAATATTAGAACATCTGATTACATGTGAGATTGAAAAGGCACCGAGGAGAGGCTAAGAGGTCCCCAGCTGTGCAAACAATGAAAATTCAATCAGATAGGGGCTGCCCAACCTGGTGTAATTTTGCAGATGGATAGAATTTTTAAGTTTACACTGCTTTGTGTAGAAATTCAGGTGAGACAACCCTCAGAGGTCCTCTCCAACCTGAATTACTGTGTGATTTCACATTAACATTCCATATTATGTTGACAAAGTATTATTTTACTTATCAAGGCTGTCTGGAATGGTTGGGGCATAATCCCAAACAACTTCTTCTGCAGCAATGAAATATTCCCAGTTTTTGATCATGCGACGTTCCTTAAGGGACAGACGACTCTTCTTCACCTGTCTGTCTCCACAGTCTCTTACAGTAAGGTAGCCATGCATTCCAGCTAATTGAAAAGAAACAGAGTACCACAGTGATTTTCCACTTTGAGCTCTGACCACCTGAATCACATTTCTTGTTTCTCTTTACCTCAGCCTGCAAGGTTTGTTTATTACTGTTATTTTCTCAGGCTTAAAAAGGTTGCATCGATGTGGCTTGGGAAGCCTTCAAGGAGCCTGTATTAATCAAATGGAATACAACAGCTCTCTCACCTACTTGTCCTTGGAAATATCAGCTGAATTGATAAAAAGCTTTGTTTTTGCCTGTTGTTTTTTTTTTTTCTTTTTCTATATTTTTCCCCAAAACACACCTTTCTGCTCTTATGAGAGATTTTTCTCAATCTTTCAAACAGAACTTTGATCACTACTATCAAACAATGAACAGCAAATATTTTCACTAGACTTACTAGATTGAGTGCTCCATATCTGAGAGAGCTCCATTTCTCTGAAAATAGGTGATTTCTCACTCATTTTAAAATGGTGATCAACTGAACAGCTTGCAGAGACTTAGAAGTTTGAATTCTGACTTACTGCTACTCTGATCTGCATGCAGATGTACAGCTGCAGATAAGAACGATTGGTAATTCATCTTGCATTTCTAGTGTCAACAGAACATCCTATTTTCCAGTGTTTTCTTAATTAAATGAAAACTATCTGAAGTATAGTTATTCACTGCAGGACAGAAGCTTTTGGGGGCTTAAAGAAGAAAAGGAAAACTCTAAAGTTGCTTAATAAATAGATGTTTCCTTGCCTTTCAAGTGCTTTTGGACAAGAGAAGATATCAGCCACCTTCCTTCCTCACTCACTGTCATGTTCACTGTGGTTGATGCTCCTCCCACTAGGTTTACAGTAGAAATGCGGTGATGTCTTTGCTCCATGACCTGGCCATTTATATGAACGGAGAAAATTTCTGGCTTAGAACTCATTCCTATCAAATGCCAGCTAATGTTGTCATACATACAAGCCTCTAAATCTGAAAGAGAAGTGAGAAAGGTGTTAAATCTTGCATGCAAATGACAATCTGACTTACAGCAAACTGGGGAAGAAAGAAAAAAATCAGCAGCCTCTTTCTGAGAGCCAATTTCTCCTCACTTGAAAGAAATGAAAAGGACTGAAGTTGAAGAATGAAGGCTATGGGTAGTGAAATTAAGTATCCTGTCTAGTATTTGCTTAATAAAAGCTCAATACCCTAAACAGCCTTCTGCATTTCCTCAATGGACTGGACAGAGATAAGAAGAAAGGAGAACAAGGGAGAACGCTAACAGAATAGTCCTATTATCACCATCTTGATCTTCTCACTTAATTGTCTGATTTAATGGTAACTGATTTTCCACTTCCAGGAAGTTTTTCATCTGGGATATTCCATGTGCTGAAAAATCAGAAGTTCACCTAGTTACATCACTACTTCCCCCATTATCCAAGTAAAAAAAAAAAAAAAGGGTTTTGTTTGTTTTTAAAGTTAATAATCTTGTTTTCCTTAATAGCAGTATGGCATAGCACTCGTCCAGAATTTAGGTGATTAAAAACATGTTCTAAAAAAGGCTGTACCCCGCTCATCTAGTCCTGTCCTCTTGCACAAAAACAAACAAACAAACAAAAAAAAAAACAAAAAACAAAGAAAGGCAATGTTCAATCTTCATTCATGTGTACGTCATGTCACATCAGCTTGTACAGTACCTGGTAACGTTCCATCAGCGTACCCATTAATTGTGTATTTAAGTGATGCTGATCTTTGCCAACTCTTGTTTTCATCAAAAACACCAAACATTAGTATATATTCCTTGTCAAAAAGTTTCTGTGACCCATCCTCATTTAGGCTTCCTATGAAAAATAAATAAATAAAAGGTGTTAATTTCAAGCAGAAGTGAAGCAGTTTCCATACCAATGCAATGGCATGTGTATGTATTTAACTAACTTGCTTCTGTTACAATGTGCTGCCTGAATCTGCTTCCAAAAACAAAGATCTTAAGAATGATCATAAAATGATTTTATTTCTGAAAATGCTTTTTGTTTTAGGTAACCATGGAATCAAAAAGTCTAACATCCAAGAAAAGAATATTCAGCAGCCTTCTCGACACAACTAGACTGACTTCTCTCTTCTGAGACTACAAGGCAAGGAGAAGGATGGCTGAGCCATCTGCAGTGTGAACACTGCCTTTTCAAATACGCCATGAGGTCATCAGCTCCTTTAAAAAGCATAAAACTGCATACAAAAGACTCACAAATACTTCAGAATTGGATCAGTTATAAGAAAGTATCGAGTTGAGTTTGTCATACAGGTGAGATTTCTATCAAAAAGTAGAATTCATTTTGGGCATAAGTACCTACCACACAGAATTATGGTTCTTTCTACAGATTGTTCACATACAAAAAAAAAAAAAAAAAAAAAAAATCCATTTGCTGCTTTTAATATATGTACATCATTTAAGACTAAATTAGATGTCATTTGGACTGCAGAAACTAAAAACTTTGGGAGCATGCAGATTTTTCTACTTAGAATGAGGCACCTGCCTTAAATGTCTTTCTTTAATGAGAGACTACTCTTTTATATTTACGAGAGACTACAAAATCCTGTTTTCTTGCAGAAAGGAGTCTTAACTTAACAGCAGAATTTATCTGTTTCTCATACAAAACTTAATCAGTCAGCACTTTAACTGAAAAGTCCCTTTTTATAACATTCCCATATTCATTACCTTTCTTGCAGATAAGCAGTGCTCCAATCAATCCAGAGTTAAAATCTGTTACCATGTTCTCATGAGAATAATACGCATAAGTAAGACAAGGAAGGTCAGCTTCTCTTGGACCAACTTCTTCTGTTATATCCCACACATATGTGTAGACCTGGCCTGGAAGCACAGCATCATCTTGTTTTTCTGCAGATGATGTTCTGTCATCATACAGAGAACCTTCAAAGAAGAGAAAGCAGGCTGACATGAAAACTGAGTACTTAAAGTATGAGCTAATTGAAGTTCCTACAACAATTCCAAAAGCTTGCTATCTTTCTTATGAAATATCAAATACATAGGGATGACTGATGGCTCCACTTACATTGTGGGGAGTAGCACGTAGGAAAGTATCTATTTCACTATCCTGTTTCTTACAGATTCAAGATTTTCTAAGTCTGCCACCTCTGTCAAAAGGTGTCTGTCTTCAAATTAACAGAGTTAAGATGGCATGAACCTTCAGCCTCTGCTCACTGATATTCAGTAGAAGTTGAAATACTGCTCTCTTTGCCAGCTTTCTAATCACTTCTCATAAAGCCACTGTGCAGGCTAGCATTGGCTTGCTGCCTTAGAGCTTTTGTGCACTGCATATCTAAATAACAGTAATGTCTCATATCTAAGCCTACAATAACCAAAGAAATGTAATATGAAAAAGGGGAGTCAGAAATTGAAAATTCTAAGTGCAAAACACACATTAATAGAACAGTGAAACTGAATTACTAATCACACCTATGTGATATCCCAGGAGATGAAGGTAAAAATTTTGTACCCACACAGCAAATAAAGCCTCGAATAAATTTGGAAACAGCCAGTAAAAACTTTGGTTCAGCACCTAGGGCAAGGCAATCCAAGGAGCACAGGCAATCGCAGAGATTCACCCCATGATATAGCAGGAATTGATGTGTCAGTTTGGACACTATCAACAAGAGATCATAAACTGTATAAATGAGTTTACAGTTCCTGAAGAAGATTATTTTACACTTGCAGGATAATATTCTCCGAAAACAGTGTGTTCATCCTAGCAGTTATGTGAGGGAACAAGAAAATGGCCCAAGTTTCATTTATTTCATGAACAGTTACCCACCTACTCAATTCAAAGGCCACAAAATTGTCAGACCCTCCACGTAGTCTACAAAACCATTCATGGAGAACTTTCTCAATGTTTGTTTCTGCGATTCTAGATCAGTGTTGTTCTGAAAAGCTTACAGTTTAGAATCCTTCTCTCTTCTCTCTTCCACTTCTTTCACCAAAATCTGCTCCAAAAAGAAAAGGCCAAAAAACCTCAAGACGCCCTTGCCCCAACACTTTTCTGGGCCACTCTCTTCCGTGTTCAAATATCAACAACTGCAGCTCTTTGAGAAGAAGGGGCGCTTCATTCATGCCTTTGCTCTGTCCAGTTCAAATTTACAGTCATTTTCAGGTTTCTGGGGACAAAACCTGCATAAGTACCCACTGTTGAAGATGCTTCTCTTTTTATGAATAAGCATTCTGTAGCACAGTCTTGAGTCTAATTTTCCTTCATTCTGAAAGAGCTAGATTATTAATTAGCAACTTTGTCTTTCTACCTGCTTCAGGCTGTCTTCACAGCCTTAATGAATTTTATAAGGCCAGTCCACTACTGCATCTTTTTTATACTTCCATGTGAATTCCAGCTTTCTGCAGCCTACTTGCCTATCCTTTAAATTGTCTTAACATCAAATTGTATTTTATTTTTGATCGTTAGAGAGTTTTAAATGGCCAGACAGCATTAAGTTGAGGGATAAAAAAAAAAAAAAAAGAAAAATGCTAGTTCTGCCCAATCATTGTTGTACCCTGGAAAAGCATTAGACTATATTTGTGTTATCCAAATGCATATATTCAGGTTCTGCTAGGAAATACAGCTTCTCACCCCTTCACTCCCTTCACTTCCTCAGGTTCCTGAGGTGCAAACTGAACTAGCACAGTGGAGCTGGTCAGGAGAATGTACGTTTCAGAAGACACTCATGTTCACTCACAAACAAGAAAGAAGCTGAAAATAGGTGTGAAGTTTTAATCCACTATCAACAGATATCTGTGCTACACATAAACCCAAACGTTCAAAGAATCACCAAGGTTGGAAAAGATTTCCAAGATCATCTAGCCTAACTGTCCACTTATCAACAATACTTCCCCACTAAACCATCTCCCATAGTACCTCATCTAAACGTTTCTTGATCACCTCCAGGGATGTGACTGCACCATGCCCATGGGCAGCCCATTCCAGCACTTGAACACTGTTTTGGAGAAGAACTTCTTCGTAACATCCAACCTAAAATCTCCCCTGGTGCAACTTGAGGCCATTCCCTCCAGTCCTGTCGCTAATTATGCAGGAAAAGAGGCCAACCTCCACCTTGCCATAACCTCCTTTCAAAGTAATTGTAGAGAGTGATGTTGTCAGCCCTGAGCCCCCTCTTCTACAGACAAAACAATTCCAGTTCCCTCAGCCACTCCCCATAAGACCTGTGCTCCAGACTCCTCACCAGCTCCGCTGACCTTCTCTGGACACGCTCCAGGGCATCAACATCTTTCTGGTAGTGAGAAGACCAAAACTGAACACAGTACTTGAGGTGCAGCCTCACCAGAGCTGAGTACAGGGGACAATAACCTCCCTGCTCCTGCTGGCTGCATTCTTTCCGATACAAGCCAGGATGCCATTGGCCTTTCTGGCCACCTGGGCACACTGTTGGTTCATGTTAACCAGTCTAGCATCAACCAACCTCCCCATGTCCATTTCTTGCACACAGTCTTCCAGCCTTTCTGCCCCAAACCTGTAGCATTGCTGGGCTATTGTGGACAGCATGCAGGACCTGGCACCTGTTGAACTTCATCCCACTGGCCTCAGCGCAGCTTTCCAGCATGTCCAGATTGCTCTGTAGGGCTTTCCTACCTCCAGGCAGATCGACACTTCCTGCCAGCTTGGTGTTCCCTGCAAGTTTACTGAGGGTGTACTCAATGTCCTTGGTCAAGATCTTAAACAGGACAGGCCCAGCACATACCCTTGGGGAGCACAACTCATGACCAGTCACCAGCTGGATTTAGTTCCATTCACCACCACTTTCTGGGCGTAGGCCTCCAGCCAGTTCTTTACCCAGCAGAGTGTACCTGTCCAAGCCACGGGCTGCCAGTTTCTCAGGAGAATAATGTGGGAGACAGCACTGAAGACTTTGCTGAAGTCTAGGTAGACTACATCAACAGCCTTTCCCTCATTTACCAGGCAGGTCACTCAATCACAGAATGAGATCAGGTTAGTTAAGTAGGACCTGCCTTTCACAAACCCATGCTGGCTGGGCCTGATCCCCTGACTGTCCTGCACATGCTGATCTGCTCCATAATCTTCCCTGGCACCAAGGTCAGGCTGACAGGCTTGTAGCTCCCCAGATCCTCTTTGCAATGCTTCTTGTAGATGAGAGTCACATTGGCAAGCCTCCAGTCCTCTGGGACCTCTCTGGATGACTGGGAACGCTGCCTCTGCCTGCTCTCTCAGCACCCTTGCATGGATGCCATCTGGCCCTATGCACAGTCTAGGTGGAGTAGCAGGTCTCTAACTGTTTCCACTTGAATTCTGCTCCCCATCTGAGACTTCCAGGTCAGGGGGTAGAGTTCCTGAGGATAACTGGTCTGACTATTAAAGACAGATGTAAAGAAGGCATTGAGAACCCCTCAGCCTTTTCCTTATCCTCAGTGGTCACATTCACCACCACATACAGTAAAGGACAGAGATTCTCCTTAGCTCTTCTTTTACTATTAATATATTTGTAAAAAAAATTTTGTTCTCATTCACTACAGAGTGATTTCAAGCTGGGCTTCTGCCTTTCTAATTTTCTCCCGACATATCCTAACAACTTCTTTGTACTCTCACAAAGCTGCCCATCCCTTGTTCCACTGGAGGTAGATTCTTTTTCTCTTGGAGAAAAAGTTCCCTTTTCATCCACAAAAGTCTTCTTCCACTCCTGGCTCATCTTACAGCACAGGGAGACAGCTTGCTCCCACCTTTACCCTTCAGAACTGAATCTCCAGAGACCCTCCCTATCAGCATCCTGAATAGTTTAAAGTCTGCCCTTTGGAAGTCCAAGGTAGCAGTTTTGCCCCCCCACTTTCTTGACATCACCAAGAACAGAGAACTGCCATTTCATGGTCACTTTGCTCAAGACAGCTCCTGTTCTCCATATCTCCTACCAGTCCTCTGTTTGTGAGCAACAGATCTGGTGGGACATCTCCTCTGGAAGGCTCTCTTACAAGCTGCATCAGGAAGTTATCTTCCACACACTCTAGAAACCACTCTAGAAACTGCTTCATTTGCATTGTATTTACAGCATATATCATGGAAGTTGAAATCCCCCATGAGAACAAGAGCTGGTAATCATGCAACTTCTGCCAGCTGCTCATAGAACACCTTGTCTGTCTCTTCATCCTGGAAGATGAAGACCCCCACCAGGACGTCAGCACTGGTCAGTTCTCTCTCTAGTCTACAAGAAGAAAACATGGGGATTTTACAGCATTTACCTTCTGCCTTTTTGTTGTAAACTAAGCCCTGGGGATGAATACTGATGGGCTTGTCAGCCATATTCTTAAAGTGAACTATTAAAGTATCTCCCACTTCAGCACGCAGGGTTGGCCCAAGCAGTCCTGTCAAGATAAGGAGAGAAAAATTGTGAACAAAACAGTTTGCTTAATGAAAGGAAGAATTCTTTTTCCAGCAGAGAATAAGAGCTCGCTCAAAGTACAAGTTGCACAAACTATAGACAGGAACGTAATACCACCACAAAGATTTACCTGTAAAAAGGCTCATCAGGCAGAAAAACCTGCAGTTTACTGACAGTTATGTTATAAAACTGAGTGAGTAGCACTCTGGCTATTTTCCAGATATTGCATATTTATCAAATGGTTTCTGTTGGACGTTCATTGGGAATTTCTAGGATTCATTCCTTCACATGCAATTTAGTCAGATATTTTTAGGGAGGCAGAAAAAGAGATTTCAAGGGCATTAAAATATTTCTTTAAGTAGCACTCTCAATGCACCTGTCAAAGAACAACAAGTACCTAAAAGGTATTCTAAAGTTCAAAATCACATGTTGAAAATTTTTTTACGCAAAGCCTGCAAATGGTTCTAGGAGGGCCTTAAACCTGTTCTCATATTGCAGAACCAACCAAAAAAAAAAAAAAAAAAAACCTCGTTAGAAAAAGCCTGCTAAAGTAATCTTTCACCTGTTTGTTTCCTTTATTGTAAGCCACTTTGTGAATTTCTTTCTCTGTTAAATAAGAATTTTCAGAAAAAAAGAGGAAAACACATTTGGAAAAAAATCAGATTTTTCAGGCTCACTTGGAACAATTCGGTATCACCAAAACGACATAAGTTTGCTTTGAAATTAGATGCTTTTAACATCTGAAGTTATTTTTTCCATTAATATGAAGAACAGACTATGTAATTACTCTGCATAAGTATCAAAATACAAGTATAACACTTATGTATAGCATCAATACAAGACTTTGCCTCTATCCATCTAAAGCACCTTGAAATAGTAAAGGACATCAAAGGCAAGGAGTTATTTTTTCACACTTGACCTCATAATTCATTTCTTCCTTTCCATTCCTTCCTTTCCGGTGATCTATCAGAAACACATTTAGTCTCAGACCTTGAGCAAATTATACATGAATTTATAGTGTCACATATAGTGTCACATATAGTGTCACATTACTGTGTGTTACTGGCTTTAAGACAAGCAGCAAACAAGCATCTTCTTTTCTATTTACCTGTAGACTTATCTGCTGGCTTTTCTTTTTTAAAATCCACTTCATATTCTCTGTAAGAAATTTTCTTAAACACAGGATCCAAATGTATCAATCTGAAACCACAAGAGTTACAAAAAAATTAAAAGAATGAAGATTCAAAAAAATGTCATTACAGATTAACAGATACCTTGGAAAATGAATTCTGGAATTACATTTCATCACTTCCACATTTCGCTGAAGGCTGGCCACCATAGTCCAACTCTCTGTACAGTCTTTCTTTCCCTGTTACTTCACTGTACCTATGATATTCTTGAGCTAAACTATTTCATACATATTAGACATGCAATTACAATACCTAGCTCAGTTTACCCCTTATTTTGCTTCTAGTTTCTATAGTCCTGATTTTGTGATGAAGATGTCTTTATTTTCTTCACTATTTAAGACACAGTGGAAGATGTTCTGACATTTTATCTGGAAAGCATCTGACACAACACTATGAGAAACCTGTATTTCTCTTTAAGGCTCATCACAATGATTCTATAATACCATAAATAACAAACACCAGTAGCAGCTATGACAAAAATAAACAACTAAGACAACTGCTTTTCAGGGAAACCTGGCAGTTCTTAATCTTGTTACATAGATGACATGCACACCAAGTAGACCACAAACTGTTTTCTCAGCAAATGCACAGGCAAGCAGGCAGGAAACCAGCACAGAAGCCTTCTGGAATTAAAATAATGGTGAAACAAATGTTAAAGGGAAAATACTTTGTGCTTAGCTTAACATTTATGGTTGATTTCCTAGTACGTACAATGACTGAATCCAACAGTACTTCTACTTGCTATTTTTGTAATGCCCTCTCAGTTAAGCAAGGCACTTTTGATAACAGGAAGTTTATGGGCTTCTCACACACACAGAGGCTGTGCAGAGATAATCAAATGAGCTGGCTTCAGTGACATTCAGGGTCCAGATGGGGGAGATCTATTCTTGAAGAGATTTTTGTAAATCCTTCTCTTACACTTTTGCAACAACAGTCAGGCAGAAGCAGTTCATGCTTCAAATCTTGGAAGTCACTGATAAAATTTAATTTCACTCTGAAGGAGAAGGGCATGATCCATGATCTTCACTGATGCGCTGCCCTAGTGTGGCAATGTGCAATAGAACACGTACATAAGACTACAGGGGTAGAGGAAGAAACTTACCAATGCCAACTGTACAGCTAAAAGAAACAAAGTAATTGGGTTACCAACACTTCACAAATCTCAGAACATGCAATTCGGTCTAGTTACAAAACTTTCAGTAGCTGCATCTGCAATGCTTCACTCACAAAAAACACATTTTCACTCTAAGTATTTTATGTATGTTACTTATACATGGTAATCTATAAACCTCTATAAAGATAGAGGGACCTTGATAAACTCAAAAGGTGGGCCCATGTGAAATTAATGAAATTTAATAAAGCAAAGTGTAAGGTTTTGCACCTAGTTTGGGGTGATCCCAGATGTTTATACAGACTGGGAGAAGAACTTCTTCAGAGCAGCCATGCTGAGAAGGACTTATGGGTCCTGGTTGATGAAAAACTTACCACGAACCAACAGTGAGCCCTCATAGCCTGGAAGGCCAACGGTACCCTGGGCTGCATGAGAAGAGGGGTGGCCAGCAGGGTGAGGAAGGTGATTGTCTCTCTCTACTCTGCCCTTGTGAGGCCCCAGCTAGAGTGCTGTGTCCAGGTCTGGGGCCCCAAACACAGGAAAGGTGCAGAGCTACTAGGAAAGGCTTAGAGGAGGGCCACAAAGATGATCAGAGAGATGGAGCACCCCTCCTATGAAGACAGGCTGAAGGAGCTGGGCTTGTAGAGAGGGGAAGGCTCCAGGTAGACACCATTATGGCTTTCTAATATTTATATACTAGTCATTAGGGAGATTTTAAACAGGAGAGAAATCAACTTTTTACATGGGTAGATAATGATAGGACAAGGGGTAATGATTTTAAATTAAAGAGGGAAGATTTAGATTAGATGTCCAGGGGAAGTTTTTCATTGAGAAGATAGTGAGGTGCTGGAACAGGTTTGCCCAGAGAAGCTGTTGATGCCCCACTTCTGGAGGTGTTCAAGGCCAGACTGGATGAGGCCCCAGGCAACCAGAGCTGCTGAGTGACAACCCTGCTCACAAAGGGTAGCCTGGAACTATGAGATCTTTACAGTCCCTTCCAAACCAAGCCATTCTATGACTCTGTGCTGAAGAGAAGCTAAGTATCCTTAGTCTAAACATCTTGAAGCTCAATTAAAAAAAAAAATAAAAAAAAAAAATCAGCAGAATCCACTTTATTTTCATCATCATTTACCTAGAACTCTAAGAAGCAAACAATCACATTCTTTACATTTAAGCACCGAGTTTCTGTTGAAAGAGAATGAGTTACATACTCAAATGCCTTTGGGATTCAAGTCATTAGCCTTTCTGCAATAAATATTTTTCCAGAGTTTTTTTTCTTTGAGCTGATGTTCTACAGAGTTCATTAGATCCACTCAATATTGTGTTGCTCTACATACTTATGTGATATTACTTCAATAGGCATTGTATATGGAAAAAGTCTTGCAAAATTATAGACTGAAAACTTCAAACTGAGGTTTGAGGCATATCTTATCCACTGCATGAAAAAAATTTATCCAAAATGTGATGTTCAATAAAATGGTAGGTAATCTGCATATTGATGCATTTAGTGCAGACAAGAATTAAGTTCTAAACATTAAATCCACACGTCCAGGTCAATAGTTGACATTTGGCTTAGTTTACCCACACTTAAATTCCATTTTCTTCTATCTTGGCTGTTTGGTATTAAGGTGATAGCAGTTTTCTTTCACTTCCAAGGGGAGTTTTAGAAACCATAGAAACTTTGTTTGAATTAATCTTGAAAAACATTTAGAAAAACTGAAATCTGACCTGGAAGTTCAGATTTACACACACACAAAACCAGACTAAGAAAACCAGTCATGCGCTGATACAAAAAAAATGCAGTAGTATTAAAATACATCCTTCAGTATCAGAGAAAACACATAATTTGTATTATTTAACCCCAATTCATGAACAAATAAAAGCTGTGAATTGTGTCCATATAGTGAGCATAGTATAAGAATGAAGTATAATTAATTCCAAAGAAGGTGCAAGTCATTTGCAGCATTGCACTTGCAGTGTTTATTATCACAAGCACATCTTGTCAAAACAAAGAAGCTAATTTATATGCTCTATCTGCATGTGCATGTAGCATTATCAGCTTGCAATGCAATAAGAAAAAAGAATTTTGAAAATAGTATTTTCATTTAAATAGCAATATTTGATTCTACAACCTTTGCTCAGCAGAACCCAGGATGAACATTTCACAGAAACTACTCAATAACTCAGAAACAACATCAGCTAGTTCCAAAGTTCATCAGGCTCTGATTTAAGTGAAAGTAAGAGTACCCAAATTAGAAGCCACTTATTCCCTAAAGTCTGAAAGCTTTTGCAGAATTACCAATCTAGTGTTAATTCTAGCAATTCACAAAATCCATACTTTTAAAAATAACGACATTAAAACAAAACAAGACAAAAAAACCCAAGACAACAAAACAAACAAAAAAACCCACCGTACAGATACAGAAGATGATAAAAGCAAGTTCTGAATATATGCAACAAAAGTGCTCTGAAAATCTAAAAAAATGATTTTATTAAAGCTTCTGATACTTCATTGGTTCTAGTTGAGATCACACAGGTCCTCCAAAACCAACTGAAGTATTCCTGGTCTCTGAAATTCCATAAGAGACTAAAAAAACTTTTAGTCACAAGACAGGACTAGTTTCACCCTTCCCATCTTGTTCTTTGTTACCTGGACTTTTCCTCAGACTCCGGTTTGTAGGTCCAAACAGTGAACTGAGCAGCTATATAATGCTCCCTGACCTTCACAGCTCCCACCACGTGCTTCTCTGAGTCCGGCCACCATGAACTGAGCAGAAGCAAGAGAAAAAGATGCATGCAGCGGAGTGTCATGGTATGAATGCCTGCTTATGCTGCTCTGGAAGATGAAGCAGAAACTGCTACTTTTATTGCTGTTTCAGCTTCTAACTTCCCCTCAGAAATGAAATAATCCTGACGCAAGAGGGTAACGCTGTTCGCTACACTCAGGTCACTGCTCTTCACCTCCTCCTCCCCTTGCTGACAGGGATCCAGTAGAGATAAAAAAAAAAAACAAAAAAAAAACACCAACCTGTTTAAACTACCTTCACTCCCCTCCTCCACATCATTTTCAGGAAGAGACAGGCACCAAGGGGAAGCTGCTTCAGCCCCCCTACAGACTGTGGGTGGGTCATTGTCTACTGAAGCAGCAGGATATCAGATGCAGGAAACAATTACTTAGATTACTTACAATTACAAGATCTTTGACTAGGTTAGGAAGAAGGGGGCACGTGTTCCATTTTCCAAGAAGATTTAAAAAAAAAACAAAACAAAACAAAACTCAGCAGATAGTCAGTATAGTGGAAATTTCCCAGTTGGATTTTACATCTCTTAGAGCCTAAGGAATCATTCCTTTTGAGAGACAAAATGCTGAAGGATTAGATACAGGGACTAGAAGTAGATGCAGAGCTAAATATATTTCAAGTTTACTTCAGGTTATTTCATACTGAATATTCATAATTTCCAAACACGTTGTTAACTTCAGCTTGGTTCTCACAACATTCTCAAGAAACTCAGATAATGGATAATGAAATGGCTTCCCATTGGCAGCTCACAGGCCAGCCTGAAGATTTGTCTGCAATCAGAATCCTTCTAATCAAGTCTTCATTAGGATTTATTGTAATTTATCTAAGGAAAAATTATGAGGAAAGTACCTTTTGATAAGCTCAGTATAAATGTCAACTATATCAACAAAGGCGTCTCCCTCTTTTTACTAGTGTTTAAAAACATGTCAGAACAACAAGAAAATTGTTAAATTTGATCCCTGTACACTGGGATTATTGGAGAAAAAGAAAAAACACTATTTTTTTTTCCATGAATACATATTTACAATGTTGTTGTTTTTTTCTTCAAGAATGTCTTGCTGATGTTTCCAAGAAAAAAAGAACCTAACTTACTTAAAAAAAGAAGTCAAAATAATTTCATTCCAGACTCGGACAAAAATAAGGATGAAATTACTTCATACTACTTCAAAACAAAAGCTGCTAAGTTCCAGGTTCAACAATTCCTTGCTCAACAGCAGAATGCCTAACTGGCAGCTTCTATGGTAACTCTATCCAAACGAGTATGACATAGCCTTAGAAGAGATAGGGAGACAGTCAAAAATAAACAAATGAGACATGACTAATTGCTAAATGTTCACTTACCAAAGTTCTGGATAGTTTGGTGCCTAAACCTGAAAAAAAAAAAAAAAATCACAATCAACTTGTAGAGCAAAAAACCACAGGCATGGAAAAATAGGTTAGCTCCTATTCCACCTGCATGGAGCTCATTAGTTGTAGCCAAGAGCTGCTTTGACTCATACATGAACTTGATTCAAAATCCAGAATCCAGCAACAACCAGATAGGACTACAGTGTGTGCAATACTATTGAAGAGAAAATCTTAGGTACACAGTTCAATAGTATCTCATTATTAATTATTGTTTTGATTAAAGAATCCACCACAATCCTTAGCCAACTGCTTCAATGATTTTAAAGTAATTAGTTACAATATTTGTCTCACTTCTGCTTTGGTCCTAATCTTATCTCTGGCTAAGGATTTATTTCAGTGCCAGTGTTTAAAAGTCTGACAGTGTAAAAATGCCTGTAATTTGGATTTTACAAAAAAATAATTTCTGGGCATATGAACAATCCGTACAAAACGGATGAAGAACAGCTGTTTCTGAAGTACATTCTGTTAAAACTAAACCATCCTCACTTTTAAATCAGTTGTCTCATCTCCAGAAGCACATTTCTCAGACACCAAATCACGAAGAAGTAATCAAAAAGTAAAAGGGATCAAATACATTAGGAATCAAAAATGCACTGTATCAGTGAAATTGCTTTTCACAAACTTGACTGAAAAAATCAATAGTTTTAAAAGAAGAGTGATCAAAATAGACCAGACCAATCTTCCATTAAGCTACAATGATTAGCATGCATCAGCTTTCTTTAATCTTTTAAGAACAAAGTCCCACGTTGGCTATTTACCTATTTTCTCCTCATTTTTCCCGTCTCATAAGATCCACATAAAGATGAGTAGCCTGAAGTCATCTGGGTTAGCCTGCTTCTTTTTTGGTAGTAATTTAAAAAAACTTACTGTACCTCACTGTGTCCTCCAGGCTTTGGGATGTTTCAGTGTTTTGAACATCAGTATTAATAACCTGAAGACCCTGATTCTTTCTATTTTTTTTCTATTAACTGCCTACAATTGTGGTTGGTTTTTTTTTTCAGTTAGCATTGGCTGTCTGCAAAATACTAAAATAAATAATGTTACAAGTGATACAGAAATACATTTTCAGGTTCAGTTCTTTCAAAACCATGCAATTTTATTGTCTATACATAAACATAGCTACAATATTAACAACGTCTCCTTGGCAACACTGTATGTGCATCTAGTTTAGTAATCATCATTGCTTGCCCTTATTTTTAAACAGCAACAGTAACACCAAAAGATATTGTGGGCAAAAGCCATGCATGGAGTTGCATGGATCCAGTCCACACTGACAAAAGACATTCAGTGTTATTCCCAAAAGCTATGTAGGACTTTTGGGATATATTGATATTCACATGATTTTTTCACATTGATATTTGGGATGTATTGATATTCACATGCTCCATAAAAATAAAGCATGGAAAGAGAAGCATAAGCAGTATTTTCTAATAATAAAAGCTAGCTACTTCCTACTGAGGAAATGTATTGTCTATTCCAACACCTAGTAATTATGGTCCTGGAACAGAAACATACTGAAATGGTGGCCCTGAGATTGACCTTTAAAACAAACTAGAATTGTAAATTTTTCAGGCCTAATAGCCTAGACTGAGTCTGTGCAATCAAGAATAGATGACTTTTCAAAAAAGAGCTCTGAAATTATTTTCCTCTTTCTACAAATTACTAGGACCTATAACAAAATTCTTTCTGCTCTATCACAAACACTATCCTAAGTGCTCCAAGGCAGCAACAACTCAGAAGTTGCTGTCAGTTTTAACAGTTGCATTATTGTGACAAAGAGGGAGCTAGCATAAAGAAAAGGTTATATAGCAATTATTGAAATGGTTGCTATTAATAACCTCACACAGACTTCTCCCTCTCCCATTCAAGCACACAAAAAGCACAACATACCCAGTAAGAATACTTCATTTAGCAAAGGGTGAAAGGACTTCTATGGGCAAACAGTGAGTTAATTATTGATCAGCAGCAAACACATGGTTTTGAATGCAGGTAAAAGATGGAGAGGGCACTTACCAAATCTACCAGGCACAATTCATATGAGAAGCCACCAAATAAATATCTTCACATCTGTAAGAATGCACTAAAGCTAATAAAAGTTAAAAAATTACTAATTTTAGAAAATTTGAAGCAGATGTACTATGTTGAAAGCCACAAGTGCATACTGTGAAAATGAACAGTATTTAGAAACTCTTCACCTTTCTTTCTGAGAACAACTTACACATTCTGTATTTGGTGGCAGCACACATATAAGAACACATTCTGTGCAGCTCCTATATGACCACATAACATCTGTTGTCATACAGACTATAGGACAGCAAAAATGCAGAACAAAAATATTTAACATATTTGTCTGACATTGTTGCCTTTTGGTCTGAAAAATGTTCATATTAAGAAAGAAAAACTACCTTCCATTAACATTAGTAACAACAGACTCAAAATTTTTACTTATTTTTGCCCCAAACTTTTCAGTCTTATTCCACAAGGGATTTTGCTCCTACTCTCAGTCCTTCTTGTATTCTGTGTTTCTGTTTGACTTCTGTACTAGGATTTCTTTATTTGTTCAGTCTTACAACTGATTTGCTAAACAGGACAAACTGCCTTCATGCTAAGTCAGTCATAGCAGCACGTCCACCTTGGCTTTCTTTCTGCTTAGAATGAAAGCGGTCAGAACACAGGCATTCTGGTTTTCTAGCAACTGATTAGGCTGTTTGTTACCAAGCTGGTTAAACCAGCTGCACTTTCCCACACCTACATGCAACAGATGAATTGAACTTTCAAAATTCTAAATAAATAAATGGTGGTTTGTTTATTTTGGTTTTTTTTTTTTTTTTTTTTTTTCCCCACATCTCATTTAGTATCACTAAGGTTAGTCCCTTTTCATCAAAACCCATTCTCTCTAGTAGTAAATAAATAAATTAAACCACAACTTCAGTTCAGATTCAATGGAATCAGAATTTTACCCAGGTTTCCACTGCAATACCTGTAAACTAGGATGTATTCAGAAAAGTCTAAGACTGATACATAGTGATCTAGAAGGCAAGTGAAAAGCCATAGAAACTATAAAATGTGCAGCAGAGGAAGCACACCAGAAGAGCAGAACTTCTCAGGAACTTTTTTAACGTAGAAGAAAAATTCAGACCATGCAGGATTTGCTAAAAGCTACAACTGAAGTTATTATATTTGCTTAAATTTATAGCAGATCCTACAACAGCAATCTTCACTTAAAAAGGAATTATTAATACTAGTGCCAAACAGCAGAAAATATGAATGTACAGTATAACTGCTGGAAGCATACACATCAGCTTTTCAAGTCAGGTACAGCCACTCTGATATGCAGCCAAATAGAGAGCATCATACATGTTAGTCACCAAGTATCTGCTTATTTTCATGTATGGGATGGGCTTTATGGTACTCAGAGTATATTAGTGCTACAAATTCAATATTTAATATCCTGGTGCTGATGGAAGCCACTGGCTAGCTGGCTTCAGTGCTGTTGCCCCGTTTATCTGAAATGGTCACACAAAAAAGCCTTCAGTAGTTTAAATCATGCCAACTTACTTTCACCAACAGCCTGACTAAGAATGTCGTAATTACTATCTCAGCATATTGGAAACCAGTGAAAAACTAATTTACCTTCCTAACGAGAACATTTTGGCAGAGCAAAGAAACAGAAACTCCAAAACAATGTATCAATGCTGGTTAATTTTAAATCATAAGATCTGTTTGGTCCCCTCATTAAAAAAATAAAAAGAATCTATTCACTAGGTGAAGAACAACAATTTCACTCGCTACCAAAAAATCCAAAACATCTTTGAAATGAATCTGATAAGGAAATCTTACTGCATGACTCAGTGGGTGTGGTTTTTATCATGTTTCAGCCAGCATTACTGTTCACTTACGCAGACATTGCTTAAATTCTGTCCAAGAAGGAAGTGAAGATGGATATCAAAAGAGGAAAGTTAATTTAAATACAGAAGAAAGAATTGGTTACAGGCTCTCAGGTAAGAGCATGGTATAGAGAACAGCCAAGAAAGGGTTCCCTTATGCCAGCCTTCTTCTTCAACAGTAAATTCAGACAGCCACAGGTATCCAACTTCGGATTCTCTGGCACGATGATGTTTGGCAGACAATGATGTTGCGATAGCTACACAGATTTAAGTGAACCTATGACATACACTTACCAATCCTTTCTCCCCATCTCCATCAATGAAAAACTAATGTTGTACAGCGAAAAAAAAGTGGCTGCCAAAACCTGGATGTGTCTGTGATATCTGACTTCACAAACATCACAAACAATACCAGGTACAGTTACCCTCAAAATGGAAACCACGCTATTAAGCTACCAGTTAGCATAGTCTATAGGTCAAGACATGTTACAAGACTAAACTTTAGTCTAACACAGTGATTTTATCCCTCCACCTTCAATCTGGGATTTTTTCAACACGACTGTTCTTGCCTTTATTACAAGATCAGCAGACTACACACTAATACTATTTTTCTCCCTAAGAATTCCATCTCAAAATGCTAACCTTGTTCTAGTGTGAATATAAATTAGTTTTCAAAGCATGCTTATTTAGAGCTACTTTAGTTTAAGATGCAGTTAAGTTTTCCTAACAAGATTCTACTTAATTTCTTTCAGGTTTAAATCTTCCTACAGTTAGAGCAAATATAATCATTCACAACAAGGGGAAAACAAACAAATAAACAAACAAACAAAAAAAACAGCAAAAAAAAAAACAAACCCAAAATGCCTTCGCTTTCAGGTGAATTTAAATCAGACAAAAATAAATGAATCACATTTTTGAGAATCATCTTAGCAACAAAGCCAAAAGCATAAGGATTCTACTAATAAAGGAGACTGACTTCCATGTATGGAGGAAAAATAGTTTTCTGTTGAAATCATTTTGAAAGAATTATGAACAAAAAAATTCCACTTCTTATTGCAGTATGTATACAGGAATGAAAGTGGTTTATTTATTACACACAAAAACTTTTATTAAAAAGGCTGGTAATGGAACATTTTATTTTCATCTATCAGCTTGATAAAAGGTTAATTACAGAAATTGTGTATAATGTATGTCACATGGATGGGTTATTTAAAAAAAAGACTTGATAGAGGATCTTTTATCTTAGTTACATTGTAAAGTGCCTTGTGTAGTCATATTCTATTGTTGGAATGACTGCCTGTACAAATTTCAAGAAAATAAGAAGGTACCTGAATTTCTTGTTAAGGAAGAGTTGTAAAAACTGGAAATCCCATAAAACAAACTAGAAGTCACTTACAATATTTCATTCAACTGTTCTTCTTGCTAGCAGGAAAATAGCACTTAGAAATTATACAGTTAGAGACTGGGAAACTAATACAACAGATCTCTAGTAATAACATCTGGTGCTTGCCCAAACATAGAAGTCTTACTTTTTCAAGATAAAACAAGGAACTAGAAGTTACTTTCAATAACTCTTACAAATATCATACAAGAACATATAATGCCATTTATCAACTTAACATTTGTTATTAACAAATGCCAAGCTGAACTGAACCTAGCAAGGCTAATTCCTTCCTGCAGCTGCAGGGAAAACAGGCTTCTTCTCACAGAATGGCTCATGGATCATGAATCTCCAACCCCCCTGCCACAAGCAGGGCCACCAGCCTCCCCATTTAATGCCAGACCAGGCTGCCCAGGGCCCCATCCAACCTGGCCTTGAACACCTCTAGGGACAGGGCATCCACAACCTCTCTGGGCAGCCTGTTCCAGCACCTCACCGCTCTCTCTGTACAGAACTTAAACTGAAACTTCTCAGTTTCAGTCGCTCAGAAAAAAAAGTAAGCTGCTGTTCTGAAACACCCTCTGGAAGTGCTCCTTGCTCTTGAGAAGGGAAGGAGAAATAAGCTTTGCTAAGCTCAAAAGCTTGCCTTTGAATAGCAGATTTTCTTAGTCTTCCCTGTATGATACACCTTCAAACGATTGTTGGTCCCAAATTTGTAATGTTGAGTATGCTGGACAATTGTAAACTGAGGTGTCTGTCCACTTGTGACTGAGGCATGCAGTGAAACAAAAACTAAAATAAATCACTAAAATCAATCTCAGAGCCAAATCTAATACCAAAGTAGTACATCTGATATTTCCAAGTCTACTCTGTGGTAATATCAAAGCATGGATTCTCAAACTTCACTTAAATACATGCCAACTCCAGCCAACGTCTATGTAACTCCAGCCTTATCTTCTTACTACATCCTCCCTCACCAGGATCTCAATTGCATATTCATAGCTACCTCCTTAATTGAGATGCAAACTTTCAATCTTGTCCCTTCAATACTACTCGTTTTCCGCTCTGGTTCCTCACCTGCCCTCCCCTCTCCCCAGCAGAGTAGCAGTGTTCATTTACACAGAAGGAGCTCATCCCAGAACTCTAATTAAGTACTACCACAAACATGGTTTATTGCTTTCACACACTATTGAATTCTAGTTTAGGAACCCTTAAGTAACAGCTCCCTACACTGAAAGAAATCCTTACAAATAGCATGCAGTAATGAAAAAGGATACATGTGAACTCCAAGTTCTCCTCCACCTTCTGCAACAGTCTCTATTATTTTCTTCATCACTTCCGCATGCCTGAAATACAGATTAGAAGCAGTGAATGAAAAAATAACGAAAAAATAACTTCTTCATCTCAATAAAATCATATTACCTGCAAATTAAAAAGTTTCGGATGTTTGGTTCCACAGCAGCAAGATGAAACTTGCAGTTTATTAACAGAGAAGTCCCAACAACGACTGAAATATTAATATTGAAGTGCTGAATATAACAATTGCCAGCCTCTTACATTCATAAAGAAAAAGAAAATATTCTATGCTACAGTGAAGACTGAATAGCATAATGCAAGACAGTGTATTTTCCTTCTGCTTGTACAATTGTTAATTGTAAAATGACAAAGTCATCAGGAAAGTCTCTAGAAGGTAATCCTCACTAGAAGCAGCAAGCCAGCAGAAGTCCCCAGATGATCTCTGAAGGTGACCTAGAAATCCCTGCAGCGTTTTCATCTGCCTCGGGTGATTTTCAGTGTGCTTAAGAAATATCAAATACACAACTCATAGTTTCCTTGGAAATGCAGGGTAAGCCAAACCTACATAAAACACCTTTTATAAGAATATAAAATGGAATCACAAACTGAGGTTAGAAAAGTTTCTGGTCATTGCCTAGTACTGCCAAGTCCAGCCTTTCCTGCAAGAAGAAGAGTAAGCTAGAACCGATTGCTCAGGAGCCTGTCTGATCTAGTTTTGAATACTTCCAACAAGGAATGCTATAAATCTTCTAATGATCAGCTACAATTCAGGAATAATAGTCTTGTGTTCAAGACAGCTCTTCTATGTCATAAACTAAGGGATGAAGAACATACCAACTCAGAGGAGGAAAATACTGTACGGTCAATTGAAGTTTTAATTATAACTTATTAACTC
Organism: Centrocercus urophasianus; assembly: GCF_019232065.1. Taxonomy (NCBI): domain Eukaryota; kingdom Metazoa; phylum Chordata; class Aves; order Galliformes; family Phasianidae; genus Centrocercus; species Centrocercus urophasianus. The sequence goes on along the minus strand of NW_024884364.1, from coordinate 7,845,689 downwards.
AGACTCACAGGTTGTCACTTTCACCTATCCATCAGCTTTAAATTCATGATTCTGTAGGCAGTCCTGGCCAGAAATGCCACATGGTGTTATGTTTGCCCACCCATTTAACAGTGCAAGTCAGTCAACAGTAGCAGTTTAAAGTACTCATCCTGAAACAAACTGTATTTGTAAGAACCAGGAAGAGTGGTAAGCACAGTCTGAATAACTTACTGAACATCCTTTGACATAATTATACAAATCAAAACAGCCTAAATAACTGACTAATAGTGGCATTCAGTAATTATCTCTAAAGTTACTCATGCTGACAGTGACTGCAAACACAAGGAAGGAAGTTGTTGTAAAGTTACCAAGACACTTTGTAAACAGGAACGTGTAAGTCTGGGAAATAATAAAGGTCAGCATTTGTCACTTACTGTGCTGTTGGTCATTAGAAACCAACTAATCATCAGAGTTGATTCCAATTCTGGATCCTCATGATGCCACTGCAGAACTTATGCTCACACAGGTACCTAAGCCAGATGCTTCTTTGTAGGCATGTGACCTCTGTTACAACGTAAGTTTCATCCTCTCATCTGTTAATGGGGAGTTATTTTTTGTAGTGGCACAAGTACAAGTCACCACACAGCTATTTTAATTCTTTTTCAGGATACTGGCTCAACCTCATACAGAATCACAGAATGGCCAGGGTTGGAAGGGACCTCAAGGATCATCAATCTCCAATCCCCCCCCACCCTCACACAGGGCCACCAACCTCCCCATTTAATACTAGACCAGACTGCCCAGGGCCCCATCCAACCTGGCCTTGAACACCTCCAGGGATGGGGCATCCACAACCTCTCTGGGCAGCCTGTTCCAGCACCTCACCACTCTCACAGTAAAGAACTTCCCCCCAACATCCAACCTAAATCTCCCCTTCCTCAACTTAAAACCGTTTCCCCTTATCCTGCAGTTATCTACCCTTTCAAAGAGTTGATTCTCCTCCTGTTTATAGGCTCCCTTTAGGTACTGAAAGGCTGCAATGAGGTCACCCTGCAGCCTTCTTTTCTCCAGGCTGAACAAGTCCAGCTCCCTCAGCCTGTACGTACATCTTAATGAGATTTGTTCCTTCCAGTTTTCTAAGGATTAGTAAAAGATAACTGGAATTCTCTAACAGCCACATAATGGTCAATCTTACAGTTTTAAAGTTACCTGTGAGAAACTTTGTGACTTAGAAGCTTTCAAAAGTTGGTTTCCTTCTACAAGAAAATTTTGAGAAGACAACATGAAGAATACATATCCTAAAAATAAAAGAAGCAAGCTAACTTCGGGAGAAGTGTAATTTGAAAAACCCTATCTAGAAATCTCAAAGATTATTATTATTACCTTACTTCTGAATATTAGTTCCCCCAAAATAACTGGTTGCCTTAACCCAAGGTAACTGTAAATGCTACGTGTTCACTGATGTTTGTTTCAGGCCTGTTTGTATATCACTTCATCTAACAAGTAGATCAGTAGATCAAACATTTGAAACATCTACTAAAATCTCTTAATTTACTTACTGGTATATTACCAACTCTTGATGTGCTTCAAGTAATATGAGTTAACATTCATATTCTAAGTAAAAAATACTGTTGTTCATATTGAAAAGAAATTGAGACAGATACGTACAGAGTTAAGTCCATAAATAAATAAATTGAGAGAATCCAATTTCTTAGATTGATTACACTTTCATAAGTTTTTACTTTGTTAAAAGTTTTTGCTTTTGAAGAGAATCACAGAACTGTAGGGGTTGGAAGGGACCTCCAGAGATCACCAAGTCCAATTCTCCTGCCAAAGCAGGCCCCCTGCAGCAGGTTGCACAGGTTGGCATCCAGACAGGTCTTGAATATTACCAGAGAAGACTGCACAACCTGGGCTGCCCATTCCAGTGCTCTGTCACTCTTACTGTGTGGAACTTCTTGTGCTCCAGTTTATGCCCAATTCCCCTTGGAAGTAACTAAAATCTTTCAGAAGTAAATGAATAAATAAAATCATATCTGACAGTGGAATTCAGCACAGTCGACATACTGATATTTTCTCAGTATCAGCTGAAAGGGAAAATTACAACACTGAAAAGTAAATGTATACAATAAAAACCATCCTGACCTATTGGGGGGAAACACAACCCACAAACCACACAACAGCAATACCAGAAATGATCAATTATTCACAGTTCAAAACAGTAAAAGGACTTCTTCAGGACTTTCAGTGTAGTGGACAACTATAAGCTTCTAGAACAAAGCTGAATCTAAGACACTGTAGGACAGTGTATTTTCAAGAGAAAACTGTCCACGAATGTGACTCAGTGTCTGTAACTGCTCACAGAAAGACACTGGTGGGAAAAAAAAGCACACAGGTGCTTTTTTCAGTATAAACCTGCATAATCTTGACAGTTGACCATAAACTCTACAATTCACTTATCCTGAGCCTTACAATCACTTCCCTGCTGATAGCTTACACTATGTAAGGTTAAAAGACTTCAAAAGCCTATTATTATACATTCTGAAGGAGAGGAAAATATGATCTCGGAATTAGCATATGTAATTCAAACCCAATTGTAAATGTGTTTAGCAGTTAACTAGTTTGCTATCAAATTATCAGTCATAAAACCCACATAAATAGTGAGAACTGTGGTTAAACCAGTTTCCAGCAATTAATGAGGAAGTTGAATGTGTTCCTGCTGGTATCATAAAAATGCTGATAAGGAATACAACTTCCAGAAGAGCTGCAAGATGAACTCTTTCAACTAACTACTTAAAATAGAACCAGTCTTAAGAAGTGGCAGTCTCCCTCATGCCAACATCCCATTTCCTCCTGTTCTCTGACGCAGGACAGAAGGACATACGCATTGCAAGAAACAGCCAAGTGAGTTTAGGACCACGCAAGTACCCCACGTTACACAATATATGTAATGCGTAGGGAAGCAACAGCTGCAGAGTTAGAAAAACACTAACTTAACAACAAAACATTTTTGACCTTTTAAAATAAATTAATAAATAAAATCTCAGAAGTCCAGACCTTCTCAGCTATAAGCCTTATTAAATTAAGGAGATCGAATAGCTTGCCTCATACAGCAAGAGAACATATTTAATGCTTTAAGAATTAAGCAGCATGAGGCAACCTAATTTAACCATGGCCTTTGTAACATTAGTACCTAGCAGTCACACAGAATTCCATTTTAAACCACCATTTTAGATACACTATCAGTCACTTTCTTCACATTCTCAGGACAACACCTGCTAACTTACACAATGTCAAGCAGTTGCCAGTCAATTAGATCACCTTGTCTTGTTTTGGGAGAAGGCTACATTGCTTCCTCTACATTTAAGACTAGTGACAAACTGATCTCACTGCAATATCAATCTTCCTTTTTTGTTCTTAAAAGACTAATTGCAGTAAGTCTCATGATGCAAGCTGTTTTTCCGAGGGTAGATGTGAATTATGTAACAAAGTCACTGAAACTTTACTCATTTCAGAGGAGGAACACATACACTCGCAGCTCTCCTCTGTGAAAAAATTTCAATCCAAATTCACAGGCTAATAGGAAATTGGTTCTTCTTCTATAAAGAAGTCTGCAAAATTAAACAGGATACATTGTAGTCACAGACAAGAATATACTCTACAGCTTTAAGTAGTCAGCAAGGGTTGTCATGCCCAAATATCTTGTCATCTTTATTTCTTTTGTGAGTGCCCTCCAACATGCATCCATCAGAGGCTTCCTCACATCCCTCTATTAGCAGGTCTTTCAGCATCCACTAAATTGAGCCACATCAGGAACGTTTTCTCCTTTGCTTTGGTTAATTGCCTTCCCACTCAGTCTGCTAAACCTTCCTACATTCATCCCACCTGATCAACCATCAAAAGGAAAGAACAGCATATGCTTTTTTCTTCCCAAATCCTTCTTACAGCAAAAGATCTTTTTCATTCTCCTCATTATCTGACAAACTCATAGTACATGCTCAAAAAAAGAGGCCTGAGCACGTACTTAGTAATGCTTCCCTCAAATTTTTCAAGTCTCCAGCAGTACACAGACTAGAGGCTCCCTAATTCTGGAACAGTAACCACACCTGACAACTCTTGACAATTTTTCTTCCATTAACTTCCTAAACAACTTTAATATTTAGGTTTCTTAGATATATGCAGAGTTTACTCCTTTTTCTGGCTTTCAACATGCCAGTAGTGAGTTCCATTCAATAATACGCACTTTACTACTGAGGAAAAAAATAAAAAGAAAGACCTACTGGCTATTGTCCCTCTGTGGCTTTCATGATAAGAGTCACTGAAATCAGAACTCATTCCTCTGTCTTTTGCTAGCTGAAGGGTCCCAGATTACTCAAATCATTTCTTATTTGGAAGAAGCTTCATAACTGCAGCTATTCCTGATACCCTATCTGTACCTCTTCCTTTATCTCAAAGACTACAGAATGGATAACAACAACTTACTGCAGTATTCAACATATAGGTCATCCCACAGATTCACAGTAGAAACTTAAATGTTTTCTGTTTTAGTCTTTATTCCTTTTCTAATAGTTCTCTAAGTTGTATCTGCTTCCTATACTACTCTCGAGTACCAAGGCTTGTCTAGATGGGTCTTTATAGACTTAAACCTGGTCATTTAAAGACCAGCAATGAAGTTCATTACTTAAATTTCTCTACATCAGCTGAACTGGGCAGAAAGCTATTTCCCACTTGTGAAATGTTTTCCCTGCTTAATATTGTGCAGGCATAAGCTCGAGTGCTTGTTAAAAGCAGAGACTATTGCAAGGCGGTGGTTAAAGAACCAAAATCTGGAAGACAAGATACAGATTGTAAAACACATGGATATACAACCTCATAAGATCAAGAGCAGCCATCCACCAGTTCAAAGCTTCCATTCTTTATAAAGAATGGTACAGCCTTCCCAAAACTAATCGTATGTTCAAAGAATGCCTAACCTAGAAATAAGAATGCTTTGACTCTGCAGAAGTTACCACAAGCTTGTCAGTCACATGCTAATTATTCGGCATCTCAACTAGTGACACAAGATCCAGAATTGTTTCTTCAAGCACAAAGAAACTTATGTGAGTGAAAGGGACAATCAGAATTTCTATTTATTTCTATAGTAAGCATGTATACGATACGGGATGTTTTTCCTTTTTATTTTTTAATGGGAAAAAAAAAAAAAAGACAGAGAGAAAGCCCGAATTCACATCTCCAAGATCTTGATAATAGCAAGAAGCTGAAGAATCACTCTACATCTAAGATAAAAGCCATCTTCAAAAACATGTTAGAAAAAATATCTGTGCAACTAGTCTAACTACAGACTACTTGTACATTGGATAAGAAATGTGGAAATGCAACAGAAAAGATCCTGAAAACAATTTTTTTTTTTTTAAACGTAAGTGCAAAATAATATTTCAGTGTGACAATTACAGGACCTGTACTTAGCAGTTTAATGGACATTTTGGGGAGAAGGTAGTAATGAAAGAGAGTTCTTTCACACTGAAATAACATTTTCCTGCTCTCAAAGCATATGTTATACTTCTACTCCCCCAGAAACAGCAAATGAAAGCACAGAACTTGCTTTATAGAGTTCTAGTAGTCTGCCATCTTCTGGAATTTTTGGGAAAGTGGAGGAAAAGCAAGTTAAGCACAGAAAAGAGAACTCTAACTGCATAGTACATTTGCAGCAGTGAGCAGCGGAATGATCTCAGAGAAAAACTATTATCTGTATTTTATATTCCCTCAGAAGCTAAGAGACCATTGTGGCAGCCAAGTATGGAAATAAGTCCAAAAAACCTGAATCAAAACCTTAACAAGAACAGCAAAGTGCCTTATGTCCACATCCCACATCACACTAGAAACACTTACCTGCATGGATGAACTGAGCACATGGGAGGTGGAGGAAGGTGAGGATGGTTTTCAATGGTCACAGTCTTCTTGACATGATCTTGACTAATGTCTTCATACATATGCTCTACTGTTAAAGGCTGCCGCTGCTACAAAGAAAAAAGGAACACTCCATCAAAAGCATTACTAAAAAAGAATTTTTTACTGCTTCTTAGTAGTTCTAGCATCACGAACACATGTAGTACTGTAAGTCACAAGCACAACAGTTCTGAAAGTACACTGAAAATACAGATTGTGTTAAAATTCATACGGTGTTGAAATAGTACTACATAAAACCTTGCTTTTAGTATATAAGGTGAATGGTCAATTCTATATACAACAACCAAGGCCCTGGTTCCCATCTAGGTACCTGAGTCATAAGCCCTCATCAACTTTGATCCAAGAAACTTAGCTAGTAAAAGGGAAGTGATTTATCTAATCTTTTTATCACAATAACACATGTTTAGTTGTCTGAATTGACAGGGGTTATTTCTCTTAGCTTCTCTTAGAGCAATAGCTTAAAAAATAACAGTGCACAATCCCCCTTTTTGCAAAAATACTTAGTTATCAAGCACAGTTTTTCAGTGAAATAATTTCTGTGTCCTGCAACCCTAAAAGCCGTGTCTGCAATCCTGCCTGCATAATGGCTTCCTCACCATTTCTTCCTTTCAATTTGCACTGTGATTTAGAAAGTAATAACAAAGTAGCCTTGTTATCTGACTTGGTCTCATTTCACAGAAGTGGGAAAACAAACAAACAAAGAAACTTCGCTGTACCTCATCATATCCAAATAACCAGAGCCTTGGAGTTTGGTAATACTTGTCGTAAGTGATGTAGAGGTCATAAGTTCTAGTCTGTAGAATAGCATCTTCCCCTCCAACATCAACTTTGGCTTTGTTAACTTCTACAATCTGTCTTGTGTCAAGTGTTGCCTGGTTTTCAAGGTGAAAATGACAACATTAGTATAGTCCTGTTTGTATTCCCTCTTGTCCCATCCTATGCAGCTAGGTAGGGCTGCAAGATCAAAATAAATGTTCTCCAGTGTACATTAAGAAATACAGGCTTTTAGGTTTTGTTTTCAGTCTTCAAAGAAGTAATATAAATTTCTCTCCACTTTTTTTTGTTTGTTTTTTAAGACACGATTTCTCAAGGAAAGGTGCAACTACGTTGTCCTACCCTCTTCCCTTCTTCCACCAAAAACTTTTAAACAAAAAAGACAATCCCAATGAAATTCACAAGGCAGGTCTCAGATTATGCAGGTTTCATGAAAACCTCAGAAAAGTGCCTCCAAACAATGATGCCCTGTCTTCCCTCATTAGATTCTGGAGTGTGCATGCAATTAACGGAACCTATAAGACACTCCGTCCACCACATACAGGTTTTAGAACAACCACCACACTTTATAACTTGTGAATTGAGCATAGTATGTAAGCAGAGCAAAACAGAACAGCAAAGAAAGCAAAATTACTGCGGTCAAAATTTCTAAGGACCTATGAGTTAAGGTAGTCAGGAAGGAGACAAATCCATAGGAAACCAAGCTCAGGAATCCCACTGCTCCTAATAACCTTATGTGAGCCACTTATCATCTTTATTTTTACTCTGCCTGTGCTCATACTGGTGATAAGTATTTTAACAGACAAGACAGAACAGTTCACTCACATCATCTGTCTCCAATAGCCCACTTTCTTCATATTCTGAAAAGAAGACCCATAAAATTCTGTGTTCAGTTCACAGCTAGTTGTCATATTTCTCATTCTCATTGTCACATGTACAAAAAAATGTTTCACTCGCATAGATTTCCCAACCCCCAAACCAGACTAAGCCTTTTTTAATACAAATGTGACACAGCCTACAAGTACATGATAAACAATCCTTAAAAAAGTGGTTTTTAGTTGACGGATTAGGTACAGCCATGTAGCAGGAATGAAACTATGCTAAATTCCTAATTTTTCTTTGCTTCTATGTTGCTACTCAAACCTATTCGCCTGTCAATAGTCATTGAGATTTCATCACACAAATTAAACATGCACCAATAAGACCATACAAAAGATAATAAAGGAGATCTGCCTGCTGATTATTGTTAGCATGCATTCTGTAAAAATAAAGTAGTATTCTCTTAAAGTGTACCACTATAGCTAAAGGCCTGAAAAAAAAGTGCATCCCATTCAATTACGGAAATACCTTCCATGTCTGCAGCTTCTCCTTCATCTTCCTCGTCATCATCTTCACAGGATGCTGATCGCTCTGGTATTTTTATATTATCCTTTAGATAAAAAGTAAAAATTGAAAGCACTACTTTAAAGACAGCTGCATTTAAGATGCCCCAGCAAATCTCAAGTATTTAGGTCCAGTCAAAACAGCCGTGCAAAAAATAAATAAATAAATGAAATAAAATAATCTGCAATACTAACAAGGACTATACTGAACTCAAACATTAGTCCAGAATGATTCTATTTATATGTAAAGAATAATCACAAATAAAGTATTACACAGCCATAATTTATTTTCAAATAACCCACTTGCCTCAAATGAAAGCCCACAACTAGACATGCAGATTACGACTTTCTATAAACTAAGCCACAAACAAGCCCTCAAACAACTTTTGTGCCTATGGATAACGTTTGAATCCAACAGACAATTCCAGAGAAATTCAGAGAGGGAGGCCTCAATTTATGCCAATGTCATGAAGACTTCAAGAGAATACTCAAAACAATGATTAGAATTAGGAGCTGCTCTAATTATAAGGAAAACAAAACAAAACATAATCAGTACATAACTATGTCGTTGAGTACTTCAGCAAATGGTACATAAGCAGAAAAAGATTTGTCATTCTGGATTGGCCTTGTGATCCAAGAAATGAAGTACTCTACATGCAGATTTTTTTTTCTGTGTACAAAACAGAAGTGAAATCCTTAACACAACAGCAGTTACACATCCAATAAGGTTCTACAGTTACATTTTGTAGAAACGCCAGTCACCTCCAGGTGATTCTTAAGAGAGTTTTTTCTACCTTTACGTAAATGAGTTGTCAAAAAGTTGTATTTTCACAGTGTTCAGTACAGTCTCACTTGGATGAATTTCACAGTTAATCACATCAACAGAGTTTGAGTTGCTTACAATTTCCGTTCTCTTTCCATCTAATCTTCAGAATCAAAAAGATTCATGCTTGGATGGTTTCACACATTCTTAAATGACACAAATAGAACTCCACTCGAGCGTTCATCATTAAAATCATTTTGCCCTTTGTGACATTCTCCCCATCTCTTAAGCACATTAGCTATTACACATATCCATTTCAATTTCTGTTCTCAGTTTCATGAGGCCTTAAGTTTCAGATTTGGATCCTGCTACCGAGTGATTTTTTGGAAACGTACAGAAACTGATGACTTTGTAAGCTATTTAAACAGTGCTAGTATGTCAGTGAATGTGAGGGCATCAAACAGGACTTAAAGAGTTTAAACACTACTGCAAATGAAGTTTAAAGATTATGAATAAATACTTCCTACTCCTGCATTATTTTTCCACAAAAAAAAAAAAAGATTATTTACATTGGATCACCAAACATCAGCTTCTTGAGAAACAAGGGGAGTTATCACTGTAAATTCAGGTGCATTTTCAGTTTGTACAAGCTTGGCACAAGAGCACACTAGTTAAACACAGCCTAAAAAGAACACCGCTCTGGTAAACACATGGTAATGTAGAGATTACATGCTTAAATCTGTATCACAGCTATGAAGGTCAACGAATATCTGCAACACATCTAGTGACAAAGAGTATTCTAGACTTTCAGAAACAACACTAGATTGCTGCAGGGAAGATCTCTATTACCTTTATGTCCAATAACAAAGAAAAAAAAATAATTCCAAAGCAAGTACCTTACAGTCTAGAGTGATCTCCTTAACTGCTTCTGTTGCACCCGCTATACCTGTTAATTGAACAGCAAATTTGCATTAAAGAAGCCTGCTTCTTTGTTACAGAACACTACAACGAATTACAAGGAACTCAGAAAGCAGCATATGATCATTCCTATTACACCTCACAACAATTCTATAGATTTGAAAGGCTATTTATTTGGTGTTGGCAGCATGCTTGGAGCTGGACATCCATAAACAGACCATGCTAGTAATGCATAGCACAATAGCACAGCTCTTATGCTGCAAACAAATTTTGTTGATGGAATAACTGCAAAGTAATTTGGATTTTTTATTTTAAGGATCATTGGCACAAAGAATGAATTCACAATGTGAATTCTCTCAGCTTCACAAGCAAGGTATGCTTCATTAGTTGTTTCGAAGCATCTTGAAGGCAAAGTGTTGACAACAAAGCAGAAACATGGTAGCACACAATGCTTTCAGCTGAGAAGAAGTGGAAGTAAAAAACACCCCAAATCACAGCAGTATCAATATTTCAATGCCTCCGCATTTGATTCCCACTTTTATTATAGCACTCATTTGCTGCTCTTTGGGATACACAACAACATTCTGCTTTGGAACAGTAAATGAATCTTCTTAACTGCTCAGGTGAGAAGTTATATCATGAATGAATGAACTTGAAATCAAGTTACTGTCCCGCAGAAATGCAAAAATGGACCTTAATTGCTTAGGAAAAGGGATGTCAGGTGAATGCTGCTCAGAAACAACGTATTTCTAGTGGAAATGTGATTGTTTACATGCAGTTTTGCCACACACACCAAAAAGTGTTGTTACAAAACTTATCAATACAGATGAAAGGAAATAAATTTTTACCTCCTAAGATTGTTCAGAGACCCAGCTAGATCTAGTTAGAAGTCTTATGGCTGTACTAGCAAAGCACAGGAACCAAATCAATCAACCCAAATAATCTCACCCAATAAAACAAAAAAACCCACACCCAAAACTTGACAGAGTAGAGGAGAAGGCATACCTAATTAAAGAATATGACAAAGCTATCTCACATGATTTCCTCGCGGAGATGTGTTCAATTATGAAGAGCAGGAAGAAGAATTTCCAGTGATCAAAAATACACATTTACAGAAGCAAAAGCATCTTCTTGCACCCCTGCTCTCCTCAGTATGGCTAAATTATTTAATGAGAGAAGATTTGCCAGAATACATTTTTGCCAGAATACAGCAAAAGAAATTACACTGAAAAAAGTAAAGCTGACTGAAATATATTCCAGCTTTGGAGGCAGTAGAAGACAATGTAATTGAAAGATTGAATTTAATCAACTCATTACAGCTCATGAAGAAATTGATTAAAACTAATAAAACTGCCATTTCTCAGAAAAGGACAACGTGGTTTACTAGAAGCTGTGCTACATAGGATCATAGAATCACAGAATCCTAGAATGGCTTGGTTTTGAAGGGACCTCAAGGATCAACAAGCTCCAAATCCCTGCCACATGCAGGGCCACCAACGTCCCCATTTAATAAAAGACCAGACTGCCAGGGCCCCATCCAACCTGGCCTTGAACACCTCCAGGGACGGGGCATCCACAACCTCTCTGGGCAGCCTGTTCCAGTACTCATAACTCTGCTGGTAAAGAACATCCCCTGATATCCAACCTAAATCTTCCTTCTCTCAACTTAAAACCATTTCCCCTTGTCCTGCTGTTATGTACCCTTGTAAAGAGTTGGCTACCCTCCTATTTGTAGGCTCCCTTTAGGTACTGGGAGGCTGCAATGAGGTCACTCTCCAGCCCTCTCTTCTCCAGGCTGAACAAGCCTGATAATGAGACAGATCCCTGTAAGCAATAATTTTTAGACACAAGCTCATTAAAAATAAAAAAGGATCATCTTTCACAGTCATCACCTTATTTAACAATATTTTTAGCCCTTCAAATGACATCAAATACTAGGAGCTGTTTTCTAATTGTTCCCCTTTTTAACTCAAACCCAACAAATTAACAAAATCGGAAATACTACAATCATTAAGACTCTTTGCATCATCATTTAAATATCAAAATCCTTCACATGCAATCTGACTAAAAGCAGAAATTACTATGTTCTTGACATATATTTTAAACCAGTGTTCTCTTTAAGAGAAGATCTCTTTGCTAAAGAATGAGCCAGTACACAGCCCCTAGCTTCCCCCCTGGCAATAACTTCCTAGAACTTTTCTAAGAGAATACCAAAATAACTAAAATACCATTGACATCGCTGAAAAGCAGCCTATTTCAGACACATACAGGCATACAGTTAAATATGTCATACAAGCAGTCATACACAAAGCACGTGGGTTTCTGGCACAGTAACATACTTTCTTCCAGATTAGATACACAGTCAACCGCATGAGAAAGATTTTACTTTCTAATAGTGGAAACTGATAATCTTATTGATTACCAAATGCAAAGTTTGAAGCAAGACTCTGAATACCTGCATTGTGAAAGGTGTCTACCCATCCCCCATCACCATCATCTTCTTCTATAATTGCCTCCTGCTCATCTGAGTACTCCATCTGCTTGCACCTTTTGTAGCACGGTACTGCAAAAAATTGCAAAACAAGATGACTGCAGCCATTCCTATACAAAATCAGATTGATGCAAGAAACTTTTCTACAAGGTCTTCTGAAATATAGTTAGCTCATATCTTTATTTAAGGAACCCTGGATATATATATTTCAAATGAAATTAATTATGCTGATGAGCTGTAAGCGGTGTTTTATCTCACTACAGCACATCACTTGAGTTGCTGCAAGTTCATTCTTCTTCTAACAATTAGAACTTTCACCCAAACTCATAAGCACCAGAAACAAATTAACTTTTCATGTGTCTTTATGCTACCTATTAATTTGCTAACAACTAAACTACTGCTAAACACTAAATTACATCTAGCCCAAGTACAATGTTGCCTACATTACCACGAGTTTACTGAGCTGATTTGTCTCTAGAATTCTTTTAAAAGTTTGTATCAGATATTTACTGTTAAACGTACCTAATTTATCATGCTAATTAACATCTACAAGTTTGGAATAGGCTAAAATTAATTTGTTAATTAAAGCAACTTCAGTCATACGTATTATATTGCCATTTAAGTACAATTTAAATATAATTTTCAGAAAACAGTCACAGAAAATGCGGATCCAGTTAAGACAAAGCAGACTCTTTCCAATTGCATAAACGAGCAGTACAACAAAAATGCTAATTTTCAGAAAGAGAGAAGAAGGCTTGAAAGTCACAGTGAAAGAACATTCTCCAAAGACTTCCAAAATGAAGCCTGTAGAATGGCTTTTGGCTTCACCCTTAGCCCACAGCTTCTACTCAGGTGCTTGGCCAATGCGTCACTACCAGTAGAAATAGCACAAACACATTGCTTTAAAGCGTGGCCTAGGAAGCTCACAGCAATGTGGCACCCTGGAGGGAGTAGAAGAGATAAACAAAGTAGATCACCTGGCCATTCAGCTATCAAGACTATCTCACTGAAGTCTGTCCAACACTAGCACTAACATCTTCATATGACAGTTCCCTATAGTTCCCTGCAAGACTTCAAAAGCTTGCAAGTGACATCAAAGCATGAAATACAACTTCCAGCAGGTAAAAAAACTTTTGAGGATCTTCACAGTATTGCAGGTACCTCTAATTACATTATCTTTGACACATTTTTATACAAAATCTCTCAAGAAAACAATTCTACCATGGTACTGCCAATGCACATCAATGTACAGGTCTCTCCTGTATTTTCTTGAAAAGGTAGTCATCATAAGTATTATACATACACACAATTGTGAACTTGATGAAAACTGGATTTAAAATTGCATTTCATATAACAGTATAATATAAATTATTGAAAGGAACAGTGACATACCAGAAGCACTGGTATGACAATTCTGGGAACTTCAATAACCCACCATTTCCAAAAGGAGGTGTAAAATAAACATATCTTATTTATTTAAACTTAATAAACCAATTATGATCCAAAGGGTGGAGGAAAAAAAAAGATAGACAAGGACAATAGACAAGTTTATGGCATTTACTCTTCATTTTTACTTCATCAAAAGAAACTGCACTGCTGGTATAAAGTCCTGGTAATAACAGATAAAAGCACATTCAGATGTGCAGGAAAAACTTCTAGTATCACAAGAACAAAATATGCTTCAATTGTCAATACAGGCAATGAGTAGAGTTGACAGCACAATCAACCATGCTGTCCTAAACACACTTATATTTAAACTTCAGCCTTACCATTTTTAGTTACCAAAAATTGTTTGTCTGTTGGCAGATAAGCCTTGACTTTTAGCTCTTCTCCTGAAGCCCTGCAAAACAAAATGCACCACAAAAAGGTTGGGAATTTGATGACGTGCAAGCAAAAGAACCCTATTTTCAATCTACATCAAGAGTATTTTATGTACTCCTTTTGAACTCTTAACAGAATTTGTTTGCTATAACTTTGCCCTTGGTTATATAGAGACTTCGATATCTGTATGGGATCAAAAAAAGTTGGCCATTCCTAAACTATCAAGTCTTGGATTACAAATATTTTCTGCTTCAATAACCACCTTCACTTTGAGATAGCCTAGCAAAGATGGGTTGACAAAACAATCTAGTCTGTAAGAAACATACTAGAATCAGCAATAACATAGTACCAAGCATCTCTAGAAAGCAACTTCAGAAAAAGAAACGGAAGTTATAAAACCTGTCCATAGTAACCAGACTCCAGTAATTTTGCTAAGCTCACATTATTCAGAGCACTTTCTTTTACCTTCCTTGCTTTTTGGTTTGGAATAAAAGTCTTCTAATCTACTAAATAATCTGCTGCAAACTATGTGCATAAAGCTTATGTACAGACATGATTCAGCATCTTATTTTTTCTGAAGACAGTAAAATAGGCAAGAAACTGATTCAAGTATAACAATTCTTTATCTGTTCACGGTCCAGAATGATTTGTTTTATAATGCAAGATACTAATAAAATGTAAGAAAGTACCCTGTTTGCACCCCCCACTGCGTGTGAATAACAATGAATTTCCCAGAACAAACACAGCACAAAGCAACCTGGCGTGGGTCTACTTGAAAATATTTAACCAAACTCTTGCTTAAAACATACCAATTACAACTTGTTCTTAGCAATTCTGTTTGGACATGGCCTTTTGTTTTTTTTAAACACGAAAGACAAACTTGGGAAGAGACACTGCCACCGCAGCTAAGTACTGAAAGCATGCATGGTATGTACAAGTTTATTTCCACCAGAGCCTTTGGAGAACAATAACAACGAAAAAAACCCACAAACAAACCCTTATTTTCCATACTGCTACAAAGAATAAAAAAGACCTGTTTGACTTAAAGTTCAGATATCTTCATCATAGAGATAGAGTAGATTGCACCGCAAGAGTCAGAGTACTATTCTGAAATGAGACAATTGTACGGTTGTATCCAATGGAAACACATCAAAGCATAGGTATGTAAGGATGCTACAACTTTGTGCAATTCTTTTGTGTATACTTACCATTGCCAAGTAGGACAGTGGTGAACTAAGTGATCGCCAGCTGCGACAAACTGTTAAGGCAAGAAAAAATTAAAGAACTGTTAAATATAGCATAAGAAAGCAACATGCAATTCCTGCAATACTATTTATATTTCAGTTGCATATTCCTCTGATACTTATTACATAGTTAATCTGTTTAAACTTTGTTTGATGCTTTCTTTCAACTATTTTTCAGCTAATCATAAAATGACTTACAAAACTAAATCAACTTCACCTGAAGGAAACGCATACTAACCACTGTTTCTTAATCCAAGTTACATCATTGATTTTGTGAAGGATAAATTACTTTTATTTGCTACTCTTCATGTTTTACAAAGACATTGAAGAGATTAATATGAGATGCATAACTGAACTTAAGCTTTCCATCCAAAATCAATCCAGTAAAAACTTTATGTACATTTATTTGAGTTTCAGCTACAAAAAAAACCCAAAAATTTAATTCTCTTCTAGTGTTCACAACAATTTTGCAGCAAGAACAGAAGCAAGACCGTCACTACTTCATTGAATTAGTGAGAGAACTGCAACAGAGGAGTAAACAGTATGCTTTAAGAAGTGAGCACCAACCACCATATTTCACCACTGGCATTTACTAGATATGGATAACCACACACTTAGTAAATTGAAAAAACTTACGTAGAACGTTGTTCCAAACAAAGAACTTTTAAAAATCTTCACTCTACTTTTTCTTAGTATCAAAGATAACAGCTATTTCACCATGCAAAACTGTACCAACTCAGAATCTACCCAGCATAATCTAATGATAACAATGATTATATAATAATCATATATAATGATTAATGAAATATAATCAAATATAATGATTTCTGTGTTCCATGCACTAGTTCACTTTGAAAAGAAGATACACACCTAATGCTACAGTTGTTTTCTTTTCTTAGAATGCCAATTTACAACAACATATTTGTAAGCTGCCCACAAGGCGTTATGGCGTGATACAGCAGGCTTGCAGCATAAGCATCAGCCATTTTCTCATCGTGCCTTCCAATGCAAAGGCTCAGCACACAGTGGAAAATACCAGAACATGTACTGCATATGAGTTAGCAGACCTGATCTCTGCAAAAGTGAACCGTTTCAACCATTCTCCAAGAGAAGCCTCTAGCTGAAGTGAAATTTTCAATTTAAGGAAAACTGTAATCCCTTCCAACACACAGGGAAATTAAAAAAAACAACAACAACAACAACAAAAGCATGCACTAGGCTTTATGTGATAATAAACACCACATGGAAATCCAGAATCATCTAAAATTCTCTGTCCAGGGAACTGGAACAGCGCTTGCAGCTCCGCTGTTAAAAGACATTATTCAAGATGAAAAAATTCAAAGCATTCTTTGCAGGTTCTGTAATACAAAAAACCTAAAACAATCTCTAAATTTCACTTGCATTTTTCTTCAGCTTGGACTGCATAATTAAATCAGGTGGTTTCACTTTCTGTTTCTCCTGTGCTACTGCTATCGTACCTTAGCCGGTAACACAAAAGTGACAAGAGAACAATTTTAGGACAACATCTTACTTCTACTCTTGAAAAGAATTATTTTAAAGATTTGCCCATGCTCACATATGAAATTTAAAAGGCTATCTTTATGAGTTATTAATTAACAAGAACACCTGGCAGGCAAGAACTTGCTGAAATTACATCAATTACACAGACCCCAAAAAAGAGTACTAATGTTGAATTTGATTAGTCATCATTAGTGTTATTATGGAATGGTTTGGGTTGGAAGGGATGTCTAAGACCACCCAGTTCCAACCTCACTGCTATAGACAGGGACACCTCCCACCAGACCAGGCTGCTCAGAGCCCCCATCCAGCCTAGCCTTGAATAGATTCATCTTCACAGACAAGCCACAAGATCATAGAACCATTAAGATTGGAAAAGACCAATAAGATCATCCAATCCAACCCCAACTCATCCCCACCATGTCCACTAAGTCATGTCCCTCCTCACAAAGTTTACCACAGTGGTATCTCAGACTAAGATGCAGGAAAAACAAGTTAAATTGAAATTCATTACTTGGGAAACCCAAACTCATTCAAAGATAACATCCTACCATCATCACAGGTGACTTCAACTCTTTAGCAATCACTATTCTATAAAGAACAAAACCATCAGTGAGTAAAAAGGTTCTCAAAGAGACAATAAACAGGTCCACGCTTCAGCCCTACCTAAGTTTAAGAAAACAATTTGTCTTGCTAGATAACCATTTCTCTTGAGTACAGCTTTGAAGGATTCAATTTATTCATCCTATCAGTATCTGTGTTTACACAGATAATACATATTATTTGCATTATTTTACTGACCCATAAATACTGCAAACAGCTTAATGTAGCATAGAGTGTTTCTTGCCACTACAGAAACTATCTTTTCAGTTCTACTATGGAGTTCCCTCCTTCAGATCAAGAAGGGATTAGGCACTAGTACATTCATTTACACTTTCTCTGTAAAGTTATACTTGTTTTATATAGAAAAAACAAATATATTAGTATGTAAAACATATAACCATCTACACATATATATTGTTATCAATACAGCAGAACACTTTGTTACTAAGCCTGTTCTTCAGAGTACTGCTCTTCTGGATGACAGAGAGCACAAATGTTTGCATGTCTCGTAACACAGCAGAACAATACTAGCTACCAACATTAGGAAAAACACTCCTGCCCATACTAGCTGCAGTTGGTTTAATTTCATCTTCATATCTGTAAGTCATCACATTTTTCTTTCATTCTACCTAACTGTTCAGTAAGGACAACGTATTTTCAGAACAGTAGCATTTTAATGGGAGAAGAAGCGCAACCAGGAAGCCCAAACAGCACTGCATATTCAGTGCTTTTACAATTCTAGAAAAATTCTTTTTTTCCTCTTTAAAAATTGCAATTGCTTGGCAGCATGAAACCGCCTCCGGGGGGGGGGGGGGCAAGAGAAAAAGAAAAGTGTTGAATGAATGCTTACCGTAGACAAGCATATATAATGATTTAGCCATAGTCTTGGAAGGAACCAAAAGTGAGGTAAGCAAGATACAGTACTAAATTTACCTCATGAAATGTTTATGAGAAAAGCCTTTGAAATAAACATATTCCTGTTAACCCCCCAAGACAAACGGAGCTGTTGACCCAGCAAAAACTTTCTAACTAGTGTTTTAGGACATAACACAGGAAAAGACATCCCACGTTCAGATCTCAAGAAGAATTCTGATGCTGACCTACTTCACCTGTAGGCTAAGAAGGCTTTTTTTTTTTCACATTGTGGAAATTGTTTCAAGAAGGAATACTTAACTGACAAAGAAGTAAACTGTTTGAGATGAGCACAGTCACTTTGAGTAAAAATTATCAGCACTTTCACAGTTTCCAAATGTATTTCAAAGGTTCTAAATACTTACTTCTTCAGGTGTAATGACTCCAGTTTCTTTAAATTTGGATTCCTGCAATAAATAAAAGGTAGAGATTTTGAGCTCGGCTGGCAAATCAACATATTCACTTTCCTGGTGACAAAAATATCTGCTCAGTCCACATAGATCTGCAAAGCAGCTTGGAGGCAGCCTCTGCTTATGCTGATACCTCCATATCCTATAACATAAGGCCTGATAAAATTACTTTGTAGCAGACTTGGAGGGGGGGAGGGGGGAACAAGGTTCATGATAAGATTACAAAGTGGTTTTTAATTTATTCTTTTTTGCTTTTGATAGAGTCAGTTATGTCAATAATAATAAATATATTATAAAAGTAATAATAATAATAAAAAAAACAAACAAGAGAAAGAGGACACCTTACACTCTGTATTACATTTACCAGTCAGAGACAGAAAAGCAGCTGGAAATAATGATCTTTAGAATAACAATTTTGAGACTGTTTAAATACTGAATGACAGCGTAATGCATCAGTATGTGGGTTTCTAGGTCATGAAATGAAGGACTGAACCAGCGTTCACCTGTGATAAGAAAAGCTGCAATGACTGTTACTAAATCTTTTTGGTACCCATTTTGTTTTGATGCATTCATTATACACACCATAGAACCAGTTATGATTACAACAGATGGCAAACAGCCACGTAATTTAGTTTTGCATAGAAAAATTAAGATCTTTTGCATTAAAGACAACATCTATGAAGTTTAAGACTACATTTTCAGCATGATCAAATTTGGAGAGAGAGTACTCTGTTTATGATTCATTTGTTTTTTCATTCAGAAAAGCCTCAAGGAAACCTACAGTTTTTCAGCTATTTAAGCAGAACTTTTGAAAGAATATAAATTTCAAGGATGGCATAGCTCACTTTTCAAGTCATCAATTACTACATAGCTTCTTGCCCTGAAGAACTCACGATTCTTTCCATCAAGACTAAAAGCAGCAAACACAAAGGATTTTGTTTGGCTACAACTTCAGCAGGTTCAGTCACTGGGAAAGCATTAAAGAAAACCAGCTGCTACTTAACTTAGTTCTTCCCGGCGCTTGACCCTGGTGCACACTACCACCTGCGCTATATAAAAGGAAACAAGCTCACCTATTTCACAGAATCACAAGGTTGGAAAGGACCCACAAGATCACCCAGTCCATCCTCTCATTATGATTTCTAACGCAAGCTACTAAACAATATCTCATAGCTCCTTATCCAGATGCCTCTTGAACCCTGCCAGGGATGGCGACTTCACCAGATCCCAGGACAGGGGAGGTATTCATGAATACCTGATCCCTTTCTCTCCCATTATGTCTCTGAAGAAGAGACACTGAAGTGAATGATTAATGATAAACAAACTGGTTGTTGTGCAAACATCACTATATGCACTGCTATACGCAGTTAACAAAAATAAAAAAAACTAAAGAACTAATTTAGCAATTAGGATTACTATAAAAATTGAGAATAACATATTATGCAACACCTCGTTACAGTCTACTTACTATTTAACCTCAAAATTATCCATACACTTTATGCAACAAGAACAAGCTTGTAGTTCTGGAATTACATTAGGAAAAATGTAAAATAACCACTCTCTGTTCCCAGAGGGTAAATCGTTCACTTTTTTTAATCTATGTGCATCATGTGGTATGCAAGCCTAGCACAAGACACAGTAGCTAAAGTTAATTTGTGAAGTCAAGAAATCAGCGTACTTGCTTAAATCCCCTTGTAAAGGGAATACATACATGTTATCATCACCTCCCACCCATGAGAAGTTCCACAGCCCCCCAGCATATCTGAGCACAAAAACTCCTCTGCTGTTCACATAATAAAATACCAGTTGTGCAACAGCCATACTGCAGTGAACAAGCCATATTTCCACACAACTTCACAGCAGCAGATGGCTCGCACTGGTGGTGAAACCTACAGAGACAGACTATCCAGGCAGGAGCATGTTATTTGCTTTAAAGGGACAAGTTCAATTAATAACTGCATATCACCAACTTCTGTCCAAGGATCCAGGTTGCACAGTACAAGTCATGTAGAAGGTCACGCAGCAGAACTATAGCCAGAGAGCTTGTTGTTGTAGGCAATTACAGCAGGCATACAAGGGTTGCTGCAGAAATAACGCCCCCTATTTTATTAAGTTGGTCTACAATGTCAGAGGTAGATGTAGGTGATATGGCAGGATTGAACACTCCCACCAATATTCCATTACATTTGGTTGCCGTGTGACAAATGGCAGCAAAGGGGAAGTACAATAAAATGGTGTCTGACCTATGAGTGTGGATGAAATGAAGATGTGCCACTGAATTCCTCCACGCAGAAAACATGGCTGCTACTGACATTCATCGACACCTGCTGAGCATTTCTGCAGACCAAAACAGTGGATGTAGTGAGCTTCTTTACAGTGAGGGTGACAGAGCACTGGAACAGGCTGCCCACGGAGGTTGTGGAGTTTCCCTCTCTGGAGATTTTCAAGACCTGCCTGGACACCTAGTTGTATGATCTGGTGTAGGGAGCCTGTTTTGGCAGGGGGGTTGGAATTGATGATCTCTGGAGGTCCCTTCCAACCCCTCTGACTCTGACATGGGCACAGCAAGGTGGTGAGTGGTGTGTTTCAGCAGTGGCAGCAACTGGTCATCTCCAATGATGCAGATTTTGATGAGTGGCATGCAGGCTCTTGTTCATTGCTGGCAAAAATGCACAGCTAATGCTGGTGCCTATGTTGAGCAATCATGATTTGTAGCCGGGTATTTTCTCTGCCAAATACTGTTATTGTATTCAGTGCATTTGTTATAGCTTCCACAGAAATAAGCAGGAGGCATTACTATTGGAGTGGCTACATATTTTAATGAAAGCATGGAAAAAGTCTGAAAGTCAGTAGTGAGAGAACTGCTGGGAAGTTAAATATTTCCATACAAAGTCAACTTTTGAATAGGAAAACAGTTGAAAACTGAAGGTAGAATATATTACGAAATTGAGAAATGGAGAAAAAATAAAAAAAAAAAAAAATCACTTCATACCTACCTAAGCAAGCAGGAATAGATTTGCTGTACACCTTTATAAGCATATTATTAGAGGAGACCATGAAGAATTTCTACTGTTTGCTGTTACGTCGTGCAGATGCTTCCATTTATTTAGCAATGCTGATACAGCCAGCCACGCTATACAGCTTTATAGTTGCGCACATAACGGAGACTTGATGAGTTTGTTTCTTTCTGTCAGCTGAGAAAGCTGCACTCTTACCCAAAGACCCACTGCAACCCACCCCTGAAACCACACTCAAGCCTACCACTGCACAAGCACGCTTGGCTTCCATCCCTGCTCACACAGGCAAACGTTCAGCCACTTCAACACAAAACGATGACAGCAGACAAGCCGTTCTTCCAGCAACCCGCCGCCGCCTCCCGAGGCCTGCCACCATCATCTTCCCCCACCTCCCCAAGGGATGCTCCAGCCCTGACGGAACGCAAAGCGCAGCTCAACCCCACGGAAGCAGGCAGCTGCCCGCTCCCTCCTTTGGAGCCAATTCGCAGAGGCGGGGCGGCGCCCTCGCGACCCTCGGGGCGTCAGCGCGGCCTTCACAGAGAGGGCGGCCACCCACTCCTCCCCCCTCCCGGAACGCCTAGCAAGAGAACGCGCTGGGATCTCCGCGCAGAGCCGGCACCTTGAGGACGGGAGTGAGGTACTCGGCCACCTCCAGGGCCTTCCCCTTCACCGTGTTGATGACGTTCTGCATGCCGCCACAGGAAGGCCACGGGAACGATCGCCGCAGCCAACGGTCACGGCGGCACCGGCAGCCCCGCCCCCTGTCCCGGCCACGTGACCCGCCGCCCGCTCCGTCGCGCACACGTACCTCATGTGCGCACGCGCAGGCACAGACCAAGACGGGAAGCCGACAGCTTTTCTTGCACTCGTCCCCGAAAATAAACGTATGCGTCACGTGGTGGGGAGAGAAATCCGGAAGTAAACCTGGATCACGTGGGTAGTTGTCATGGAGAATGAGGCGGCGGAGGAGGGGCAGTCGGGGCGCGCGCTGCCGTCCGTCTCGGGGAGGGTTCCGCCCCGTTCGGCTCCGCCCCGGCAGGTGAGGCCGGTGGGGAAGCGGGAGAGGGGCAAGGTGCCGGGGATGAGGACCGGGAGAGAAAGAGAACGAGCGGGATTAGGGACAGGGTCGCGGTCTTCGTTCCCCACCGGCGACGGGTGTGTTTGACGGCAGCGTCGCCGTGCCCGGTGCCTGGCTGCTGAGTGCAGTGGGGCGGGGAGCTCAAACGGGCTACGGCCGAGGCCTGTGGGAACAGAACGGGGAGAGCCGAGCGTCGGCGGCAGCCGCCCTCTGTCGGCTCGGCTTGCCCCGCGCCCGCGAGGCGGAGACGTGGCAGAGAGCGGCGAGCGCAGCCGCGAGGCTGAGGCGCAGCCGCTGAGGTGGATCGGCGCGAGGCGAGAGACCGTTGACAGCCGGTGCCTGGCGGTGCCGGGGCCGCCACCCTTCCGTCTTTCGTTAGCGGGTGGCTGAACTGCGGAAACAGCCGCCCGGAGCGCGTCTGGTAGCGGACGAGCCGCGGGCGGCCCTGTGCAACTCTCTCTGCTGCGATCGGGAACAGGAGCTGTTTGTGAAAGAGATCGAGGCCGGGTTGGATGGAACCCTGGCAGCCTGGTCTGGTGGGTGACAACCCTGCTCGCGGCGGGGGCTGGAACTGGATGGGCCCTTTTAACCCAGCCATTCTGTGATATACGTACATGTATATTCAAACATAAAAATTCTGTGGAGAAATAACAATGTGTTATTATACATTTACATTATAATTATAATATTACATGTATTTTTTATAAAATTACATTTATAATTATACATTATAATAACATTTATCTTGTTCAGCTGGTGAGTATTCCATAGATATCACTGTGTATGTGAGGTGTTTATTTCCCCCTGGCTGGCCCTCATTTGAAATAAAATGTTGATTTTAGCATGCAATTATAGTTCTCAACACAAACCATTTTGTTTGAGATGAAATAAAGCAATAAAAGGCAGACGTTTCACCTCACCATATCAGCCTCTGAAAGTACTGTTTATAGCATATGTGTGTTGTGTCATCCAAAGGGCACTGACAGCAAGGCAGCAGAATGGAGAGCAAGTGCTGTCGTCGCTCTGCAGTTTGCTCCAAGACAACCATCTACACATTTCTACTTGGAGGAGTCTTCATTGCTCTGGGCTCAAGTCGAATCCTTCTGATGAAATATTCTGCTAATGAAGGTATTGTTGGACAATAAACGTAATGAACTTCAAATAAGATTTGTTATTTCAGGTGTAACGGATACCCCAAAACCTAGTTTTCCACCTAGTTTTCCATTACATAAACTGAGGCAAAAATTTCACTGTGTCTAACATAGAATAACAATTTGAGGTTGCAAGATATCTGATCCAGTTGAAGATTAGCCTCAAAAGATGAGACAGTAGATTACTTTATAGCTGATTTCCAAATATTAAACTGTGCAGACACTGTTGGTGGTGCATGACCAGTTTATTTGTTTCACAGCACCTTCAGGAGAAGGTGGTATAGTGGTGTGCAAGCTGTCTTAGAGCAAATGTTAGCAAAATATGCTGTCCTTTTAGCAAACGTTAGCAAAATATGCTGTCAAAGAAAAGAAAATCCACGAAGTAGGTCATGTCATCCTGGAAGCTTTCTCCTACTAGGAAAACATACTCTATCACTCTGGGGGGGAAAATATTTCCTGGTTTGATTGTTTTAAAAATGATGGTTAGTTCTTCCAAAAAAAATGTACTGTAAACTGAGAGCAAATGAGGAAAGATTTCAGCCTAGAAGGGCACCTGACTTGTCAAAAACTGACTATCTGTAATAGGAGTGCTAACACTTTGTGTTTATGAGCAGGGGGTCTAATCCTGACTGAAGGGGTTAAAGTATTTCCTTTTCCAGTTGTGAATGCAAAAGGAATCTGATGGTGTACTCTTTACAATTTGCTGAATCCCACAGATAACAAGTATGATTATCTTCCTACAACAGTGAACATATGTTCTGAAGTAGTAAAACTGTTCCTGTGCGTGGTACTGGCTCTATGGGTTAAGAAAAAAGGTGAGTACATATGTTTCAAGTAACTAAGATGTGTTGACTTGCTAAGATTTATTATACTTCATATCATTTTTTTTTTTTATTACCTTCCCACTAATAGATTCACATGTAATGGCATGAAGTCCTGACAGTAATGTTCTCTGGAATTATGTCTTTGATACACAATTATAACCATACTTATTATAACTCCAATTTTTCCATTCAATTCAGATGTTCTCAAGTTGTTTGTATGATAGCAGAAATGAGGATAATGAGTTGAGTTAGAAAGTGTAATGAAGACAATCTAATCTTTTTGAAATTTTAGCACAGCATTGGGCAAGGGTAATAGGAGTTGCCTCACTGTGAAGACATGACTGAAAAGATGCTTGTTACTGGCTACCCTTTGGGTGCTAAATGAACAGATCCTCCATCCATGTCATTATTTCTGATCTAAATGAGATTGATAATCAGCTGATACTGATGTGACTATTGTGTGGGGGCTTTCTGGAGTGCTTTTTGGTCCTCAAAGAATGATTATGATGTGTTTTTGCACCAGTGGAGAAATACTCTGATAGGGTTAAAGGATTCTCTAAGCATCTTTTTGCTGTTTCTGTTCAGCCCTAGAACAGAACAAGACAAAATGGCAAAAGAAAAAAAAAAAAAGGAGAGCAGAGCTAGAGATTGCAAATTTTGTTTTAATTCTCACGTGAGAAACCACTTGAGAAACCCTAATTCAGGTTTCTGTCTTGTGGACAGATTAGCAAAATCTGCTTAGAGAAGTTGTGGAATCTCCTTTGGTGATAGTCAAGACTTGTCTGGGTGCCTGCCTTCGTGACTTGCTGTAGGGCACCTACTTTAGCAGGTTTAGCAGGCAGGTTGGACTCAATGATCTCTAGAAGTCCCTTCCAACCCCTACAATTCTGTGATTCCTTCATAGTTTCCTTAGTGAAGCAAGGATGTGAATGCTTACAGACACTAGATTTCTGTTTTAGCTGTGTGTTCTGCCTTGGGGCTGTCCTCTGTGTTGCCAGAGAATGCTGGTGACTATTCAGAGGGCTTCAAAATGGACTTCTGATAATAAAAAAGTTGCTTCTCCTATTGATTTGTTTTCCTTCCAGAGGGCTGCTTAGATCATCCATTTGGCTGTCTTTCCTGGAAGAATTTTTGTAATTCCATGAAATGGTCAATTCCTGCCTTTCTTTACTTTTTGGACAACTTGATTGTCTTCTATGTGCTGTCCTACCTCCAGCCAGTAAGTATGCCTGTACTGACTAAAGTATCTTTTAGTGTGTTAATAATTGACAAGACTGACTGTAGGCTATCAGCAATTGCTACATTGACAGTACAAGATTTGCAGGTAAATGAGTCATCTGAACAGCTAGACCATCCTTCCTCCTGCCAGTGATCCAGTTTTACAGCTCTCAGTAGAGGAATGTTTCTGTGCGTTTTCTCTCTCCTAAGTGAGTTAGGAATAGGCTGAATTCCTTAAGTAAGGGGCAGGTTTTTTGTGCTTTCCAATCTTTGGCTTCTTCAATTCTGTATTTCTCTCTCAATGCATTTGCACATGTTGCTGATGCTTGAGTTGCCCTTTTCTGTGTGGCTTCTGCCACTTTATTTACATGACTTCACATGTTGACTTGTTTTCTTTCCTCAACAATTCCAAAGAAAATCAAATAAATGTAATCTCCCTAAGTGAAAAAAGTGTAATGGGAAGTGAGTAGGCAAGGAATAAAACTGTTTGGCTCTCAATTTTTTACTTTTTATTTTTATATAACAATATATGGGACTTAGTTATGTTTAACATGTTTTATTATTTATACTTTTTTTTTCTAGCTACATTCAGCCTTCTGAATGAATCTATGTATACTTGGGAAATATGGTTTTATTGCGCTCTCTCTCTCTTTATGCTAAAGTACCTTTTGGCTCAGAATCTGTTTGAAATTTCATGGAAGCAAACGGTTACTGCTTGCTATAAGATACTGTCTACTCTTTTTTTTACCATTAAAAATCTGTTTAACTGTTTCTGTTCATTCTCTTTCAGGATTTCTTCTCTAAACTAATGTCCTTTTAGATGTGCATTTCTGGTAGGGACAGAACAGAGTCTAGAATAGGACCTGGCTGAAAAAAAAAATGATTAAAATGAATAATCCCCCTAATTCTGTAACTCTTTGTAATTTGGTATTTTAACATTAGTAGATGGTATTTTATTTGTGTTCTTTGCTTTCTTGGAGGGGGGGGGTTGGTGGAAGGAAATTCAGCTATAGCATTTATAATAGCAAAGTCTGATATTTAAAAGGCTACACAATACTTATTGCTTTCTTAAACAGCTTGATTTGGCTGAGTTAGAGCAATCTCTTGTTAAATGTGCATTGCAGATTTTGTGTTGCATGCACACACCCATATGCATTCACATGTAAAACTTTTCTCTCTCCTCAGAACATGTGCACTAGAGTTACTTTTCTTCGGAATTCTTAGTGTCTTTTAGTTTTTACCTGATGGGTAGATAAGACTGTGACACCATCATGGCTAACCAGACAGAAATAGTAAATGAGGTAACCAAATACCTATAAGGTAGAATATCTTGATGGAGTTGCAAAACCCTCAGAGTGAAAAGGCAGATGCAAGATGCCTGAAAGAAGGCAGCCATGCCTGGCTACACTTTGTTTCATGTGAATTTTGACACTAAATAGGCTTTGGACTATGTTATACTTAGGTGAGCAGGCATCTTGACTGTAGAGTTGCTTTGGTGAGGTCTTTTCTCTTGAAGCTTCAGCAGTAACTGCGGTTATTCTTCAGTATTTAATGTATGTTACTGGTAGACTTAATTTTACAAGCTTTTCTTGTAATGCTGGCAGCATGTAGGCCATTAGTGTGGTGGCCTTTTGTAAATTGTTTTCTAATTCGTACTTATGTGAGATTGATGTCCCCTGTGTCCCCAGAATAGAGCAACTCAAAATTAATTCACTTTAAGTATTCTTCCATCGATTTGGGTTGTATTAATGTTACCAGAGATGTTGTTCCATGTATGCTGTGTTTTTGTCTCAGTCAAAAGCTCAATCATTGTTTTGCACGTCATTTGTACATCAATTTTAAGTCTCCTTCTTCCAGAGTGATTTCTACCAGCTCCAGTTCCATCTGTTCATTCATTGTTATTTTCTTCCATAATTTTCACCTAACATGAGTTTTTAACTGAGTTGTAATTTCACGAAGCATAAAATGAAGCTGTGATTTCTTAGGCAGATGTGTCATGTGTCAGCTTACTTAAGACCCCGCGTAGTTTCATGAGGAAGTGATCTGAGAGAGCCAGCACAGCTTCACCATGGGCAGATCATTCTTGACCAATCTGGTGGACTTCTACAATGGAGTTATAGCAACAGTGAACAGAGGAAGGGCAGCTGACGTTGTCTGCTTTGGCACTTTGAAATGATGCTCCAATGTTATTTTAGGGCTATGCTTTCCTACCACTTTGTTAAAGAAAGAAGGTTCAGTACTAGAGTGATGCTTTCCACTCTGGTCTCCCTTCTGTAAGGTATTACTGAAAGTTGTTGGGCTGATATCAACATGTCTGAATTATAACTTTGTTCCTCTTCTTTTTCTAGGCAATGGCTGTCCTCTTCTCAAATTTTGTCATTATAACAACGGCTCTTCTCTTCAGGATAGTGCTAAAGTAAGTAGTACTTAATAAGGTAAACAAAACTTTAAATTTTGTCTTTCTAGCCTAGATACAGTGGTTACACTACAGTCTTTCTTTGTCTGATAGCAACAGTAATACTGTTCTCTTGCAACTCTACCATCTTAGAGAAATGGCTTTGTGTTCTACATAAGAAGGTGTTGGAAATAATAGGTTTTCAGAGGCTCCTGTGTATCTCCACGTATGGTCACCTGTCACAGATTGCAAGTTATAGCTGTTGAATGATCAGACTTAAGGTTTGGGTTGGTGTATCTTTGTTTGTGCGTTAAATCTCATATTTAATGATGAGCAGTACATCTTTTCAGACCAATGTAGCTCTTACAGGAATGTAAAGGTAATCTAGCAAGAAAGGATGAGATATATGAGAGTGAAATAGGTGTTTTCAGTAATATTGTTCCTGCCCTGATGTGTTTCTGCTTATTTGCATAGGTTAAGTCTCTTCTTTGTTATTCATGTGATAGGGAAAAGGATATTAGCTTTCTTACACTACCTGAAAAGTTATTTGTGGTGAAGTCTGAACAAAGATGCATTTTCCACAGGTGTTAATATTCCAAAAGAGCATCTGGTAGTTTGGCCAAAGTGCTTTTACTCAGTTCTTTAGTTTAATATCTCTTGTGATGTCACAGTTTGTTTAATCTTCCGAATTTTGATTTTTTTTTTTGTTTAAGTTTTTTTTCCCCCCACAACAAACTAGTTTCACTTGCTTGAGTGAGAGAGTAGTTACAACAGATAAGACATTAGGCCTTGTACATTACATTTCTGCCATCATAAAATATGTAAAAAATGTACAAAATCATGGGGAAAAAATGAAATGCTGTAAAGGTTTATTGGAGAGAGAATTATTGGAATGTCTGACTTCTTTTTAATCCTTCAAATCTGTGATTACAAGGACAGCAGTTGATTTCAGTTGTTAGGTAGCCAGCATCTACAACTGACTTAATCTTGAAAGATTTTCCTTTTGTTGTCTCTACATTGGTTTATTGTCTATTCTGTGTTTCTGCGATCACCAAGTTGGGATCCCCTTGCCATAAAGAAGTATGCTATGTTTTGGCATTTTCCTGTCGATTCTGAAAAATCAAGATTTTTCATCATGCCACAGATAAGGAAACGTAGTCAAGCACAATGTTTTGTGTGTGCTTTATAGGGTTTGTTCTCATTGAATTTGTGTGACCATGTTTCTAAAGTTCGTGGCTTTTTTTGTCTGCTCCTAGGCGAAAACTCTCTTGGGTACAGTGGGCATCTCTGGTTATCTTATTCTTATCCATCGTCGCCCTTACACTAGGAACTGGAGGCCATCAGCAAAGCTTGGCTGTGCATGGATTCCATCACAGTATGTTTTTCAGCCCATCTAACCACTGCCTTTTTTCTGCTGGACCGGAGGAAACGTGCATGGAAAATGGTAGCTGTGGAGCACCAAGATTCCTTCCCACCTTCCGGTGGAATGTTACAAGTACCATGGCAGGAGCACTGAAACCTCTACGACTCAGTCTGGGGCATCTGCTTATTCTAGTGCAGTGTTTCATTTCTGCCCTGGCTAACATCTACAATGAAAAGATATTGAAAGATGGAGATCAGCTTGGTGAAAGCATCTTCACACAGAACAGCAAACTGTATGCCTTTGGAGTGTTGTTCAATGGACTGATGCTGGGCCTACAGGCTAAGGACCGGAGGCAAATAGGGAATTGTGGTTTCTTTTATGGGCACAACATCTTCTCAGTGGCTCTCATATTTGTCACTGCTTTCCTGGGGTTGTCTGTAGCCTTTATCTTGAAGTTCCGAGACAATATGTTCCATGTTATGACAGCTCAGATCACCACTGTCATCATCACTACTGTGTCTTTTGTCATCTTTGACTTCAGGCCTTCTTTAGAGTTCTTTTTGGAAGCTCCTGTAGTGCTTCTCTCCATATTCATCTATAATGCCAGTAAACCAAGAGGCCTGGAATATACTGCTATGAGGGAAAGGGGCAAGCTTTTCAAAGGAGATACATGGGAGAGGTCAAGTGGGGTAAGGCTTTTCCATGCTTGTCTTCTCTGATTTTTTTTTTTTTTTTAATTATTTATTTTTTCTTATTTCCCCTCTATTTACGCTATGGGATATGGACTGAAATCACTCATCAACTGAAACACCGAAATCCGTGTTCTTTGTCAAAAGCCTTCAAAAGTGATTGAATATTGCTTTGCATGTCACCCTCTTTCAATTCATAAATCCCAGATAAACAATGCTTTTCTGCAGTGACTGTGCTGTGAGCAACTTCAGCTTTGTGCAAATTCTCTGTTGAGGATATTGCTGGCCCTGGGAATACAGAAATTAGAATCGATGCCAGGAAACTAACAATACTTAAGTGGAACTGAAATTTTTGTGTAGCTGAGCCCACATCATGAAGAAATCAGTATTTGTTATTAAGATTATTTCTGTCATAACAGTCAAAGATACAAACAGACACAATGGTAACATTGGAGTAGACATTTTAATATTGTTTCTTACACAGCATTTTCTCCAGGGCCTTTTGTGTGTTGTTTGTTTGTTTTTTCCCCTTCCCTAAGTTGAACTGTAACCTAGATAACTCTAATATGGCACAGAGAGCTTGCCCTTAGGAATCCCAGTTAACTCACCTGAGCTGAGAAGTCAGTCTAAGGGGGAAAGAATTGCTTCATTCTGTGTGGACAGCTGTATGTCAGTAATACATGTTGTAACCAGCAGAGAGTGCTGTCTCCATTTAATTCTAGGAAACATTAAGCTTCCAACAGATGTTTTCTGAAACTTATAAATGGTGCCCTTTTTAGATGCTTGTTTAACGAGCAGTATGTGGGGTTTTCTTTTGTACCTGAAACTATTTATTTTAGCATTTATTTCATTCAGAGGGACCTCGACAGGCTGGAGGGCTGGGCTCGGGTGAACCTAATGAGGTTCAACACGGCAAAGTGCAAGGTTTTGCATTTGGGCCGGAAGAACCCCAGGCACCCGTACAGGCTGGGAGGAGCGGTCCTTGAGAGCAGCTCGGCAGAGAAGGACCTGGGGGTCCTGATGGACGAGAGACTGAACATGAGCCAGCAGTGCGCTCTGGCAGCTCGAAAGGCAAATGGGATCCTGGGCTCCATCAGGAGAGGGGTGGTCAGCAGGGACAGGGAGGTGATCGTCCCTCTCTACTCGGCTCTTGTGAGGCCCCATCTGGAGTACTGTGTCCAGGTGTGGAGCCCTCAGTACAAGAAAGACATTGAGATTTTGGAAAGGGTCCAGAGGAGGGCGACTAAGATGATCAGACGGCTGGAGCGTCTCCCCTATGAGGACAGGCTGAGGGAGCTGGGCTTGTTCAGCCTGGAGAAGAGAAGGCTGCGGGGTGACCTCATTGCAGCCTATCAATACCTGAAGGGAACCTACACCCAGGAGGGGAGTAAACTCTTCAAAAGGGCTGACAACAGCAGGACTAGGGGAAATGGATCGAAGTTGAAGTGAGGGAAGATTTAGGTTGGATGTTAGGGGGAAGTTCTATACAAGGAGAGTGGTTAGGCCCTGGAACGGGCTGCCCAGGGAGGTTGTGGATGCCCCGTCCTTGGATGTGTTTAAGGCCAGGTTGGACGGGGTCCTGGGCAACCTGATCTGAATGTGTGTGTTTGGTGGCCCTGCTAGGCAGGGGGGTTGGAACTACATGATCCTTGAGGTCCCTTCCAACCCGGGTGATTCTGTGATTCTGTGATTCTGTGATTTACAAGTGAGCGTATGTGGTAAAAACAAAGAATACTATGTGTGCAAGTTTCCTGATGGTGGGCTACAAGATTTTTCAGGGATCAAGCTACAGAAAAAAGCATTGAAGATAAAGAGGTTGTCATTTATTAGCATATGTGTACTAGAGTAAGATTTGAACACACTTGTAAAAGATAAATTACTGGGTGTTGACATCACAGAGATTGCTTAAAAATAGTCTTTCTTCTTCTCTCCTTTCTTTATGCATTGATAACAAGTTCACTTTTGTTCACATTGTTTTCTCCTGCTTCTGGTTCTTGCAGGATGGAGAAGAATTTGAGAGATTGAACAAACCAAGCAGTGACATTGATACAGATGAAGATTCACTCTAGCATGGAGCAGGCTGAGAAGAATGCTATTACTCATAGTGAGGGAATGTTCATGTTTCCTTTTTCCCTTTTTGCAGAATGATTGAGATTTCTTTGGGCCTAAATGTCAGAGATAGATGAGGAAAACATTCAAACTCTTAATTTGAGCCACACATTCTTGAAAACTGTTTTCCCTCTTACTATCTCTGCAAATGAAGAGGTTAAAATCTGCTGTAATAAACCAAGTTTATAATTGATGTGAACAAGAAGAGACTTGGATGCTGGACTCAGTTGTGTGGGTGACATGCTGTATTGGAGGGCAGTCCTTGCTGCAAATACGCCAGCGTGTGTCTTTCGTCACTTTGGTTGGTTGTGAAGCGGTGCAAATTCCTTTATGAATTCTTTTGTTAGCAAAACAGAGGTGATAAAACTGTTGTTCATGTTGCAGAAGTGGTAGGAGGACTGATGAGCATCTTCTAATTAAGCTGGGACTAATAACCTTATAAATAATGAAGCATATTGACTGTTTTATTGTATTTTGGTCAATCAGATTGAAACATCCCTAGCTGAGTGAAAGAGTCCCCTTGAAACAATCTTATCAAACCTTGACTTGTGAATGTATAATAAATCAGACAATTTGGGTTAAGGATTTTTCAGACAGAGGAATCTCTAGAGTGTGATTTCAGTATGAATGGTTTTAATTTAATTTTCATTCCTGTTCTACACCAGTGTAACTCTGTACTGGCTCCTGTGGAGTCCTTCCTGATTCTTTGATGTGACTGAAGCAGAATAGATTTCAGTGACTTCAGCCACTAGCTCTCTCATATTTCTAGTATGAGATTGCTTTGTGCCTGTCTCCCAGTGTTTGGGGAAAATGAAATATGGAATGCCTTTATAGAAAATAGTGTATTTTACATGCAACTTATGTGGCCTAACACCGAAAGAGCCTGAATAAAACAAAAGTATGTTATTCAGTTTGAATGTATCATAAGATCTTTTCTGCATGTGGAAAGCATGTATGTAGAGATATACTTTACACTGGGGCCACCATCTGAAAGTGAATATTACATAGCTACAGTGAGGCACTACAACATGTAGTACTAAATACATGGAGCACCAAGCAGGAGGGCACAGGTGTTGGAATCGTTTGGCGTTGCTCCACTAACTCAGACTGATAAAGGTTTGCATTCGGTTTACAGAGTGAAAAGTTATTCTGCAGAGTGCCAGGCAGGGTGATTTCAGAATAACTGTTGGCTTGTATTTTGAGTGAGATGAAAAATAGGTTCCAAGTAATTCAGTGAATCTTAAAAATTGAAGGATGAAGTGAATAGGAATGCAGATAAGAGTTATTAATGTGTTCTTGGAAAGATACTGTCAAAGGAATTCCTAAGGAGGTATGCAATAAGTTCAGCATCAAACTCTCATACCACAGAATATAGTAATGCATTTCTCTGTGGACAGTTCTGTCTTTGTTCCCCTCTTCTACCCTGTTTCCAGGCTCTATGTGCTAACAGCTTACTTACACATACTGTATTGATGGCTCATTGCTGCATTTATTAGCATACCTCCTGTCACTGATCCATCAAAAAGAGCAGCCTGTTTCCAGTTGTGGCCAATGCCTGTCAGAAACTATGTATGTGAAATTCTTACTCTGATTTTTGGTTTTTTGGATGATGAATGTGAAATCTTACTGTTTTTTTTTTTTTCCCCCCCAGAAGTGTAAGCTTTTTCTTGTATGTATTAAGACTAATTATACAAAGAGAAATTATTGTTGTGGTTTGTTTATATGAGGTAACATTGTAAGTAGTGTTGAAAAATGAAAAACATTTTACAGCTGATGTCGTTGTGCTTGTTGTGCTTTCAACAACAAGAAAAATCTTGTTGTTTGGATCTATACAGAATGAATAAGAAAGTATATTTGAATGTAAACTCCACATGGTTTCATTGATGTATGATATCCTGATTTGGGAAATGAAAGTTCAGTGTTAAAAAAGAAACAAAGAAACCCTTAAACTGTTTTGAGACTTAGTTTGCAATAAGACAGCTTCATTTTGTTTTCCATTGCATACAGGTTTGCAATATATACTGCCTGAGTTCATTGTTTTTGCTTCTGGTTTTTTGTTTTCCAGTCACAGCTACCCACTTTTAGCAGATATTTTCATGAAAAAATGAAAGTACTGTTGGCTTTAGACTGCTGTTAAAGTGGTAGCTTTTTACATTGACTTTTGCAGACAGTTTTGCCTTAGATTAAGTCACAGCATAGAATTCTGCTTCATACTTCTAGTGACAGTGTCAAACCTGAAATGAATGTCTTGAAAACATTATTTGACCTTCCTGCGTGAACTGTCTGCCTTAAGAGAGATAAGAGTTGGAAATGACTGATTTGCAAATTTTATGAAGTGTATTTGGGATTGCATTTGGCTCTTGTCAGCCTTAGTCATTTCTTCCCTCTCTAAGTTTCACTGATGCTGTAACGCTTGACTTGTTTTGCCGAACTCTGATTGCACAAAGATATCAGGTGTATAACTGTGAATGTATGCTGATATACTGATTTACTGATCTATCTGATTTACTTTCCATGTAGAGTTAGGTGCTGTCTAATGTGTGGAAATCTTTCTGTTGTCTTCAGGTGAACAGGTTGGAATGAGGCTGTTGGATTGGCCAGGCAGGTTTCTTTTAATAATGGAAGAGAACTTTGAATCCTCTCAGCAGTAACAGGAACATTAACTGTCTAAAAATGGGTAAGGACTTAATATAAACTTAGCAATAAAAAGTGTATAAGTAATTCGGAAATATGGCCATGCATTTCTGTGCAGTCATACTGCCCATGGTGATAGTCAAATGTAGTGTGTATATGACATTTGTTAGAGAAAGTGACTATAAGCAAATGTTAGCTGAAAAAAACAACTCTGGTTAGCAAGTGAGGCTGTTCTGTGGAGCTATACATTGCAAATAGATCATGTGATCCCTACAGCAGTAAGAGTGGTTAAGTACTTCCACTGTGGTGTCCTTCACCTACTCTGTGTCAGAAAGCTTACTTTTTTTTTTTTCTTCTCTAGCTTACTATTTTACTCCTCAAAAGGCAATAGGGAATTTTATTAGGAGTTTTTTGGAGATCAGCATTAATTTGACACGTAGTCTTTAATGAAGGTGTTGGACTGAGAGCTCTTTCAAAGTTGTGAGTCAGAGCCCAGATTCACAAATGTTTGAACTTTATCACTGCTTAGAATGTTATGTTCCTCCCTTGGATGGGAGGAATTAGTTCATAAAACCTCTAAGGAAGAGAGATCTCTTCATGTTTCTCTTGTTTATAACAAGTTTGTTAAAGTAGTTTTTATTGGTTAATTTCAGCTACTTTGTGAAAGTAGAAGCTGAGCCATTGTGCTTAAAGGACAGCTCAAGCTGAATCAAATCCCAGAAATATGGATGAGAAAAAAGTTTTGAAATTTTCCTTCATTGTGTCAAAACTTCCTCCTCAGAACTGTAAAAACAGGGCTTTAATCTCAATAAACCTGTCCTCACAGTGGTGCTGCAGGGACAGATGCAGTATTTTTGATCTGTGTTTGGCACGATTAAGTGTTGGTCTGGAGTTGTCTGTCTCTCTGATACTTTTGGAGTCTTTGAGGTAATTTTTGTTAAAAGGATTAGTGTTCCTCCCACTTCGCTTTTAGTTTTCCACAGGGAGAGGTAGGTTGCAAAATCAGGGTTTTAAATCGTTGCTAAAAGTTGTTAGTAATTTTAAGCCATTTTGTAATGAAGGCAGAATTGGCACCAGAAGGTACAATCATACTGAGTGTCTCAAATTTTATAATGTTAAAATGTGCAGTTTTGGTTAAGAGCACATCCCAGCCTCCCTTATCAGTACATAACTTGTTTGGAGTTGCTTTTTTTAAATGCAACTTCCACAGCCAAGACTGGGTTTGATATTTGCACAACTTGGATTAGGCATAGCCCTGTCTTTTGTAAGTTTACTGTCTCTTCCTACTGCTTGGCACAGGATGTCTAGGTTCCATGTTTTGTACTGTCAATTAAAACAGCTTTTATTTTTCATTTGCATGAAAAATAAGGTTATAGGAAAGTTGAAATGAAAAATTGAAAGAAGACACTCCAGAGATGCTTCTTCTTTTGTCAACAGGCGGTGGCTGTTAGGTACACTTTCCTCTGCTTTTGCTTTAGGCAAAGATGGTTAGGTAACTGACCTTAACGCGTTGGTGCAGTACTTGTACTTGTTCTCTAAGACTAAGCTGTGGGACTCAATCTTTTTTCTTAGAAAACTTTCAGTTCTATAACTTTTTTTTTTTTTTTTTTTTTAATCTGTCCTCTTTGGGCTTTTTGTTTTGTTTTCTCTGTCCTCTGCTTTCAGCTGCAGAAGTTCTGTAGGTAAAGAGAAGTACTGTGCAGGCATCAGTCCTCTCATATTGGATCTCTCAGAAGTCTATCTTTGCCCACTTAGCTCCAGACGCAAACCTGAGAGTTTTAAGATAGAAGCAATATCCTGTGTTGGCTAGACCTTTTGGCAGAGGGCAGCCAGCCCTGGAAGGTGACTAGGTCTAATGCAGAGGAACAACTGGCCAGGCCCTGTGACCTCTTGACATCTGTCTGCCTTTCAGAAGGGTAAGCAAGATATGACCTTCTCCCCCAAGCAAGATATGACCTCCCCTCCTCCCCCCACAAAAAAAAACCAACCCAACAACAACCACAAAAAAACAACAAAAACCCTCACTCCATCAGAAAAACTAAACAAAACAATCCACATCTGGGGGGAAAAAGAAAGCAAAAAAAAAATAGAAAATACAAAATCTCACATGGTAGAGCATGCTCTGTCCAGTTTTGAGTTGTACTTTCTACCTACTCCAGTGCTACTGCTGTGATGACAAAACCTAATGAGTGCCCTGTTACACATATGCATGAAGGGCATGAATGCATATCTGGAATATGCTTCCATGTAACAGATTATAAAAAGAAAAGGTGACTAATAGGTGTGCCTGAAACAGTAGACAAGACTACTGTGCCAATGTGAAGATTTGCATGATGCCTTCACTTCAACATATTCCTGAATCTTGCTGCTGAGTCTTTAGCATTTGGGAATCTAACCCAAACGATACTGAAAACACAGCTTTGCAAGGAGTTTCTGCAACTGACTTCAACAGAATAAGGTTGTGCAATGGATCCAATGTGCGAAGACAACAGTGAGAAGGGAGAAGAAAAACATTTCAGAAAATGTGGCAGAAATACAGCTGGTTTAGTAGCAAATCAAATTATACTCAAACAATTCTATAAACATTTCATCCTTTTTTTCTTTTTTCAGGGGGTAGGATATGAGAAGAGGTAGAAGGAAATCTGGAGTTTAGAGCAATAGTTTACATAACATTACAATAGAGAGCTAGT
This sequence comes from Centrocercus urophasianus, assembly GCF_019232065.1. Taxonomy (NCBI): domain Eukaryota; kingdom Metazoa; phylum Chordata; class Aves; order Galliformes; family Phasianidae; genus Centrocercus; species Centrocercus urophasianus. The sequence continues at coordinate 7,807,739 of NW_024884364.1, read as the reverse complement.
ACAACTTATTTAAAATATGTGAATGACAATGTTTTCCTTTTTTTTTTTTTTTTTCTGATTAGAAATAATGCTTTTAGTTTATTTCAGACAAGACTATATGGCTGGTGTTTTCACTTAGCTCTCATTAACTCAGAATTAACTGCCAGGTGTGTAAGACCTAAAAGAAAAGGGACCCAATTAAAAGACTAGATGGCCACGTGCAGCCAGCTTTGCTGTTAAGAGAACTTTACACTGTTCAGTGTTGGAACAAGTACTGCCAGAACCAAAAATTCTTACTTTCATTGGCAAAGTCAGCAAATTACAATGCTGATGCACTGTACAAGGGATGCTGTGTTTTTTAGACAAATTACTTCAAAAGGATTTTTTTAATTATTATTGAAGAACTTGTCAAAGGTGTCTTTCATAATGTTTCCTTTTTTGGGAAAGTTTTGAAGTTCTTCGCTTATCTTCATCAGCGCAATGCAAAATTCTCACTTTCCAATAAATACAGGGTTTTTTTTCTTAGAAAAAATACTAAAAAGAGCATTGCAATATTTGTCAGACCATTCATGTCCTGCCCTACAGTAGCGTCCATGGACTGAGGCTGTGGGGACTTTTTGTTTAGTTTTAGTACAAAGAAACAGCAACTGCTGATGCCTTTTGTTTTTAGGATTAAAAATATAAAGGAGTCTTTATTGTTTAAAGCTTCAATACTATGGTTTTGAATTGTTTCACCGTAAAAAGGCTTCTGCATTTTTGAGAAGGCAAATAACCAAAGTCCCTTGATTGAACAGTGCAAGAAGGAGGCGTGGATATCTAGATGGCCTGGAAAAACTCTGCAACAGGCCACATATTGCTTGGATAGCTATTAGAAGACAGGCACAGGGCAGTCAGAGACTAACTTGCTCTTTTCAGTATGGATATCCATGGTGGTAACTTCCATGGTGACGGTAGTCATCTTGGTAACCTTCCTGGTATCCCTGGTGATAGCTATGGTAACCATACCCACCATACTCATCTTCTGGGCACTGCATGCCGAGCGATTGCTGAATTGTCATTTCCTGTCGCCGAAGCTGCATGGAATCAATCAGATCATACACAATTGCCATAGACCACATTGGAGAAGGGTACCAGGATTTGACGTTTCCATCTTTCCCAACTAGAAGCATGGAGAAATACTCTGGGCTAATTTGGAAATAATTTCGAATGTCTTTCACCAAGTTAGCTGGGATATCTTCTCGGTCCACAGTAGCGCTTCCTAGAAAGTGATCACACAAAACAGCATTGGCATTTTGTTTAAGCAACAGTGATGAGTGTCAGTAACTCAGTGAGTTTGCAGTGTGAGAAAAGATACAGCCTAGTGTTTGATAACGTAATATTCTTGTCATTTGCAGTGTAGTATTTCCTGGTTCTGAAATGAAAGGCTGCTGTACTGTGAACCAAAGATGCATTTTTAATGGTTTTGTTAAGGTTAGTAAATTTGTCTTTATCCTCTAAGCTGAAGCTACTGTGGTCTGGCACACCTTTTCCTCACCTGGCATGCATGTGTGTCTTTTGCTTCTTTTGCAGCTTGAGTAACGGTTAATGTCTGCAGAAGGCACACAAAAATAGTCACAGTGAAAGAAATCACTACACTAGAAATGTGATAGTGTGCAGCATTGCAGGATGAATATGCTGGGTCATTAATGGCAGTGTAGAACCTCACTTTTGAACTGGAATGCTGTATGAAATATGAGAAATGGCAGATGTCACAATGACTTTAAAAAATAGGCTCTCATGCTGATCTGCTGAATTTGGCTTATAAATATGAAGGCTGTACTAAGTGGGCAGAAAGTATAAGACAACTAGGGTCAGTGGACACCTATATGCAGAGTTGATGTAGTAACAGGACTTCCACGAAGTGGCATCCTGCTTACCCACTTTGTGAGATTCTCCAAAGGAGATCTGTGAGTGGGTAGCTGAGAGTGGTCAGGCTGATACAGTTGATGAAGATTACTAGAAGGCTTCAAAATAAACTTTGATAATATGATTGGAAGGCAGAAACAGGGTAGGAATAATATATCATCGGTTCCTAGAGTACAGGAAGGTAGCTTGTGTGACCTATTGTAGGGTACCTGCTTTGCCAGGGAGGTTGGACTCTGATATTCTGAAGTCCTTTCCAACCCCTGCAATTCTGTGATTCTGTAACCAGTAAAGTTCACAGCTGTCTATGGTGGGACAGGTGCTATTCTAGGTTAGAGCTTATGTTTATGAAAGGGAGTTATTTGAAAGGCTTGTTCTCTGCTCACTAGTGGTCAAAAAGCCAAAACAGATGTTAGAAGCTATGAAGAAAATAATACAGGAAGAAAACAATATCATTATGCCACTATGTAAACCTTTTGTGTCCCTCTTGAATACCACATACACGTCTGATTCTCTCACCTTGAAACTGGAAAAAAATCCAAGGCAATGAGGATGGTCATAGGTTTGTCAGTGGGTTGGGGGAGATCTACAGGATTGTGTATGTTACTGCAGGGATTAATTAACTTTTACCCACAGAAAAGGTAAGGGATATCTAATAGCCCTATAGGAATCATGTTTAGGACAAGTAAGAGTTGGTTTGCAGATTTATGGAGTTTCTCAGAGGGAAGTATGGATGCTAAAAGTTGACATGAAATCAAAGGGTGATTTGACAAGCACATTAAAGGTATCTGTTGAGAACTACATAGCATGTATAACAATATCTGATTTGCTCCTTTGATTGTTATCCTTTATTGATAGTTCAGGCCAGCAGCGATGAAGTTGCTGAGAGAAGCCTGAGGATTATCAAAAAGAATTTCAGGGGACTGAGGCAGTTAATAGGCAGAGCAGGTGTACAGGTTGTATGTTCCTCTATCAGTGGCAGGGATGCATTCTGAGAGAAGCAAGAAAACCCATCTCATAAATACATGGCTGAAGCTGGTGCAATCACAAGAATTTGGGGTTTTTTTTGACCGTGGGGCAGTTTACTCTGTTCCTGGCCTGATGTCTGCTGGTGGGTCTCATCTGTCTTAAAGCAGGATATGGATGCTAGCCAAGGAGCTGGTAGGGCCTGTTGAGAGGGCTTTAAACTAGATGTGAAGGGGGAAGAGGGGGTTAAAAACCAAGCTTGCTAGAGATGAGCCTAAGGGAATGATGATGGGATTGGGAATGAGGCAACAGGCCCAGCTGAAGTGCATCTACAGCGATGCATGCAGCATGGGCAACAAACAGGAGGAGCTGGAAGGCATTGTGTGGCAGACAAATATGACTTAATTTCCATTATGGAAACATGGTGGGATTGCTTCCATGACTGGGAGTGCTGCTGCAGTAGATGGCTGTAAGCTCTTTGGAAGGGACAGTTGAAGAAAGAGAGGTGGTTGCATGGCTCTCTATATTAGAGAATGTTTTGATGTTATTGAGCTTGGGGCTGGGAATGATAAGATTGAATCTCTAGAGGTAAGGATCAGAGGGAGGGCCAACAAGGCAGGCATCCTGCTGGGACTCTTATAAACCACCTAATCACGGTGAAGAGACAGATGAGGCATTCTACAAGCAGCAGGCAGAAGTAGCATGATCATCAGCCCTTGTTCTCATAGGGGACTTCAACTTTCTTGATGTATCTTGGAAATAGAATGCAGCACAGAAGAAGCAGTCTGGGAAGTTTCTAGAGTGAATGGAAGGTAACTTCCTGATGCAGCTTGTAAGAGAGTATACCAGAGGTGGTTGCCCTGCTGCTAGACTTCAACAGAGTCTTCAATGAATTCGATGCTGCCTACCTGGACTTCAGCAAAGTCTTCGATGCTGTCTCCCACATTATTCTCCTGAGAAACTGGTAGCCCATTGTTTGTACAGATACAGTCTTTACTGGGTAAAGAACTGGCTGGAGGGCTGGGCCCAGAAAGTGTTGGTGAATGGAGTTAAATCAGCTGGTGACCGATCATGAGTGGTGTTCCCTTGCAGTCAGTATTGGGTCTATGTTGTTTAGTATCTTTATTGATGATGTGAATGAGGGCACAAGTGCACCCTCAGTAAATTTGCAGGTAACACCAAGCTGGCAGGAAGTGTCTATTTGCCTGGGGGTAGGAAAGCCCTACAGAGCAATCTGGACATGCTGGAAAGCTGGGCTGAGGCCAATGGGATGAAGTTCAAGTGCCAAATCTTGCACGCTGGCCACAACAACCCCAGGCAGTGCTACAGGTTTGGGGCAGAAATACTGGAAGATTGTGTGCAAGAAATGGACCTAGGGAGGTTGGTTGATGCTAGACTGGTTAACATGAACCAAAGTGTGCCCAGGTGGCCAGAAAGGCCGATGGCATCCTGGCTTGTATCAGAAAGAATGCAGTCAGCAGGAGCAGGGAAGTTATTGTCCCCTGTACTCAGCTCTGGTGAGGCTGCACCTCAAGTACTGTGTTCAGTTTTGGTCCTCTTGCTACCGGAAAGATGTTGATGCCCTGGAGCGTGTCCAGAGAAGGTCAGCGGAGCTGGTGAGGAGTCTGGAGCACAGGTCTTATGGGGAGTGGCTGAGGGAACTGGAATTGTTTTGTGTGTAGAAGAGGGGGCTCAGGGCTGACAACATCACTCTCTACAATTACTTTGAAAGGAGGTTATGGCAAGGTGGAGGTTGGCCTCTTTTCCTGCATAATTAGCAACAGGACTGGAGGGAATGGCCTCAAGTTGCACCAGGGGAGATTTTAGGTTGGATGTTACGAAGAAGTTCTTCTCCAAAACAGTGTTCAAGTGCTGGAATGGGCTGCCCATGGGCATGGTGCAGTCACATCCCTGGAGGTGATCAAGAAACAGTCACTTACCATTAATTGGATACAACTCTAAGACACCACCGACATCTTCTCCAACTCCTAACAACTTGAGGATAGTTATATGGCGCAGACCTGTGGAAGAAATGAGGGAGATTTTGAGTGAGACCTGTTCTTTATGCACATTCTTGGACATATTTCAGTTAATTCAGCCAGACCTATGCTAGCTTAATTAGCAGCTGGTCTCAGCAGCCCTCTGTGAAGCTGAACAGCCAGTTTCCCTGTAGTCTCTGCCAGTCACATCACCTGTCCCAAACATGGGGATAAGCTAGCATACTGACATACCAGTAACTCACAGAGGCCACATCCAAAATTAAGAATATCTCTGCACTGTTTTGTTCATTTCATATAGCAGAAATTTAATTAGAGGTGATATAAGAAACAGTTAAACTGCCGATCGCTGTACTGTACGGCTTAGGACAGGCATGTACTTCTTTCACTTGCTCTGAGCAAAAGCTTGAACTGTTGCCTCAGCACTGAAGAAAGTCTTAGGCGGCTGCAGAACCTGTTTATGAAACGTGAGTCTATGTGATCCACGAAATCTCTGTAACTTCTTACAATGTGGAGATAAGATGCTTGGAAACATCACTTGGTTAAGAAAAACCATTGAAGACAAACCCTTTAGGAGCTCCTTCAGTCTATTCTTAGCAAGAGGTAGAAGGAATGGCTGTGTTCTGTTCTTCTGAAAGGAGTTTACAATGGTTCACAGTTTTCTTTGGGAGTTACCAAATAAGATGTTGCTAAAGCTCTAAGTGAAAGCCGGGTGATTATGAGTAAACAAGGCAGTGTAGCAGTAACAGTGTTGAAATGTACTGAAATAATGGCTTTTGAATGGGACCTATTTCATTCTGTTACAGGAGTAAAGTTTAGGCCTTGCATCACTCTGTTATTGCTAGGAACCTAAGTTAAGGTGCAAGACTCTCTAGGCTTTTGTAAACAGTCTTGCTCTCAACTGCCTCGTGGAACAGTCCGTCTCTCTAGTGAATATCTTAAGTGCCTAGTTAAGGAGCTGAGAAGGTTGTTGCTGGATTGAAGTAGCTTCCATTAACATTTTTTTACAGGTTTAGGAAATGGAGCAGGAAGGAAAAGGGGAGGGAAAAAAAATAAAAAGAAGAAAAAAAAAAAGGCAACTGATACCCATGCATCTCCCTAGTTCTAAGCTGGGTATAAGAATCTGACTCTTCCAAGGCATTGCATAATTAATTCATGCAGTAAGATAGGTCATCAATAGTATAAGCTGGAAGAGAAGCTTCAGAGCACTAACCTTTCCTGCCTAAAGCAAAAGATTCTAGGGAACACTTGATTTAGTGTTGTTAGCTGACGGTGCTGTACTACCTGCTTATCATGGTATTTTCCATTTGTATTTGGAGTAGCTACAAGCTTCAGTTGTGAGACTCCTCAGATTGTCTAGTTTCAGACTTGAGCAAAAGAATCCATCGCATCACCAGGAAGGATGTGGGTTTTGGGGAGCAAGAATGTAATTTCCTTTGACTCACCAAAATTACAGGCTTGTCCACTGAGAGCAGCAAGCTGCTGGGAATAAGCCCAGTCCTCATCACTGGGAGCAGAGATTACCACTAGCCGCCTTCTCCATCGGAACCTGAAAACAAAAGGGAGTGCAACAGGGAACCATCATGACATACGACTGGAGTACTTTGAGGATTTTTGTTCTTTAGGCTGAGATACGTATAACTTTCACAACTTCTAAGAAACGGCTGCTGGGAGTTCTTCCCAGTTTCATTCATCACGGAAAGAGGATAAAGCCTATGTGGAATTGTACAGCTCCAAAACAAAACAAAAAAACTCTTGCAGCTTTGCTGCAGTTTAGCCAAATAAACACTGAAAAGCTTAAGATCTTTGCTGAAGGCCACCTTTGCTGGATATTACAATGCTGAGACCTGCATATTCAAGTGCAAGAGAGATTCCTGTAGAATTTCTCATTAGACATTTTAGCTTCTATGTCATTTGCTGTTGCTGGAACTGCTCTGTTATTTTGCAGTCCAAGGGCTGTCTGAGAATTAGGGTGTATCTTCATTTCAGACATAACTCATGCTTCTATGTAAATAATCACTGATCTCTTTTTCTTCTTTACCACACACGCTCACTCAAAATACTTTTAACATTCTCTTAAATCTAGTCTTGTTTATGTAGATGTCTGTATGAGACTGTGGCTACATAAGCCATCCATTGGGCAGCAGAATAGATTTTGGAATTCTCTTTAACAGGGGTGTCTCATCAAACCAAACTTATGCACTGAGGATCACTTTTCATTGTCCTCTCAGAGAAAGGGAATGCCATAGGGACACTTGAAACCCTTAAGAATTCTAACTACAGAGTTATTTAATACTCTGCAAACAACCCCTTTTTTGAGTAAAGGTACTTATACACTGAACCTAAATAAGTCAGATTTATAGGAATTTGCAGAGCTGCAGGGATATTTTTATAGCAGGAAATGATATTTTAAATGGATGCAGATGTTACTCTGTTACAATAATAGTCTGCCTTTCTGCAGCGCCACATGAAGATCTCAAAATAAAAGCTAATGCAGTGGATCAACACTATTCCACTTGAGAATGCAGAAAATACTGTGGGATTTGCTCAGTCATAGAAGTTACTGAGAATGCAGAGGATGCTCCTGCCTAATTGTTTATCTTGTTGACTGACTGATGCTTTTTTTTTTTTTTTAATAAGTGATTTGTTTTGTTTTTTAAAATAAGTTCCTCAGTTTTAATCTTGCCCAGGAGGAACAGCTAGGAGATGTGAGATGTGCATGCAGTATGCAAATGGGAACAAGAAGATGCATTAATCATATAATGATGTAAAGAAAAGAGGATGAATTTCTTGTTTTTCTGAAAATAGTAGACATTTTTTTTTGTGATACTTTGTATATCAAAAACACTTGGCTGCCTATAAACAAGGACAGAGAATGGAAAAATTGGATCACATTTTGTCTACGGCATAAATGAGTATAGTACCTTACCTTTGAGTTGCGTTAAGATACTCTAATGATTACTTACTAATTTTTGAGTATCTGCTTTGGATGCATAGAGATGAGGAATATTAACAGTCACTTGAGTTGTGAATTCTTCTATCCCAGGCAAGGCCTATACCTGTGTGCTTGTTTGAAGTCACATCTAACCAATACATTAATTTATTTAGATTTTTACAGCTGCTGGTTTAGAAACACTAATATACAAATTTATGCCTATTTTCCTGACGTGGGAAACACAAACTGGCATTCCTGTCCCAAATAATCTGCCAGACCTTTCCCTTTGTGCACCCTGTCTTCCTCATTTAACCGGTTTTATTTCTCATTCTGATTTGTGAGCCCAGAAAGCAGCACAGCCAGTGTCTCAGTGTTACAGGGATCCAAGGAAATTCAAGGATCTCTTGCCAATATGTGTGGTTTTTAAGAATTACTTAAGGAAGTCCTGGCTCTTGGTCTTCTTTCACACTAGACAGAGGTGTAAAGAACAACATTTGCAATTTTACAAGGGCTGTTCTAAAAGTAATGTCTCCTGTTTTATTATGTTGGTTGTATGGAAGTAGAGGTTGAACCTCCTACCAATATTCTGTTAAATTTTGTTGCTGTGTGACAGATGGCAGCAGAAGGCCAGTCTGACAAATTGGCATCTGACATGGCAGTGTGGGTGAAGAAAAGGTGTGTTGCTGAATTCCTCCATGCAGAAAAAATGGCACCCACTGTCATTCATCAACACTTGCTGAATATGAAGATCAGAGTGTGGATGTGTGCACAGTGAGGTGGGGGGGGGGGGATGAGGGGGACGAGGGACTTTTCAGCAGTGACAGCAGCAACAGTGGGTCACCTCCACCTGTGCAGGTTTGTACAAGTACTGCATGTATGCTCTTTTTCATCACTGGTGAAATTGCACAGCTGATGGTGGTGCCTATATTGAAAAATGGTGTTTTGTAGGTGTTAACTTGCTCTATCAGATAGTGCTGTTGTGCTCTTCGTATCTGTTATAGTTTCCATGGAAATAAATAGGCATTACATTCAGAGAGACCTAAGTACAACTGACCTCCCAAATCTGCAACGCTAGGACTCTTGTTCAGCTGGAAAGTTAATCTTGGACAAAGCTGGAAGTAATCTTGCTGGGAATCTGACCAGTTATCGTGGCTAATGAAGTCCACCCAACACTTAAACCTGATGTCTATTCCACAGACAACAGACAAATTTTGTGCAGCAGTAGTTCTGTTTATAGATGCACCATTCTGTATTTTTCCTGCCTGTTTCTCTAACGTGTATTTACTACTAAGGCTGTTCATAAGCAAAGAAGTATTTGGGAACTGCCACTTCTCAGCATACAAGCTCTTTCTTGTGTTGGACAGCTGCTTCCAAACTGTGGTTCTTCTTGGTGGTCTTGAGGATGAATCACTGAGACCTAAACAGGAGGTGGTGAGGAGGGTGGGGTATGTCTTGTTAAAGGTTCTCTTTCTGTAGAAGTGGCCATAAAATTTTGAAATGTTCATGAATAAACAACCTACCAATTTGCCTGTTGCTGCATTCCCCCTCGTGTCATAACACATTATTCTGTCCCACTTATTTGTATAGGCATCTGGCATTAAAGGTGTACCTGGATAGATTCTGATAGTAGGTGCGGAGAACACAGTAGTACCACTTAAAGCCTAGAGTGATGAGATAGCCCTAATTTTGTGTAAATTTTTCTGTACACTGCTGTTCTTTGGGTCTGAATTTTCCCACAACCCAAACGTTTATTTCAAGGTATTTAGGTCTCGCAGGTATATAGAGACTGCACAAACAAAACTGCCTTTCTACAGAAGGTCTCTCAGGCATTTTACAAGAAACATCTGCAAGATCTGTAATGCATGACTAACATGACTAATACTGGCAAAGGCCAACTGTTATCTCAAGCAGTATAAGAAGGAAATTACAGCAAATGAATTAGTGAATCGAACTACATGAAAAGGATTAGAAGGGGATTAATGAGACTGTAATGGCGGTTGAAACATCAACATTGTACTTTATACGTTCAAAACAATGAGCTAACATCTGTGAATTAATCCTTATTTGCTCTTTTAATGCAAATCAGTGTTATTATCTCCATATCTTGGGGGGGGAAGTTGGGGGAGACTGATATACAGAAAGTTAGTGTCCAAAAAATGTGCAACAACATGCACACTGACTTCTAGCTCTCTGTGCAAGACTGCATGCAGCTGTGGCTACATCTCTGCTTTGCTTAACACTGATAGCACTGAGAAATCTCTATTAAAAGTTGTAGAAGTAGTTGGATAGTTATTTTTCTAGTAAGACAGTAATTACTAGGACAAGCAGCAGTTAAGAGCAGAAGGTAATACCTGGATAAGAAGCTTTCGAGGGATTGCTTTTTATCTTCTTTGCAGACAATGCCCTCTTTTTTCTGTCTTTCCATGTCTTTAATTCGTGACTGGAAGGTATCGATCAAATCAAACACGGACTTCATTGCTATGGGTACTTCATAGTATTGCTGTCAAGCAAAAAGAACAGTTGAAAACTGGTCCACGTATTAGCATTCTTTCTGCATGCATTGCAGCACTGTGGGGTATACAGATTCAAATATCCTCCTATGCACACAGGTAGCAATGCCTAAAACAGATGATGAACTATGGTAATATTCCTATTTTTGCAGTCAGACTGCTCCTTGGGAATGACAGATTGTTTGTCCAATGTGTTAAGACCAGGCCATTGCAGGCAACACATTGTCAATATATGCTTTTGTAGGGCGTTGTCATATAAAATAGTTAACATCTTGGTGAGTTGTCATACTGTGTTTAAAATACCAGGTACTGCATAAACATCCCTTCCAGAGGCTGTCCTGTCCCAGCAGTGTCAGCTCACCATCCCCACAGAAAGCCACAATCCCTGAGATCCTCCCATCTGCAGATTATGAAGATAATGATCTAATTCCTAACATATTCTCTTACTGTCCTTTTTCTTGTCATCTAGCAATGACAGTCTCTTATGTGCCTGACATGCTAGCCTATATTATAATTTCATCTATTTATTTTTTTCATATTTTTCAATGCCTTTTCTTTCCAAGAGTCAAAATTCTCACCTTGACCTTCATGTCAGTGTCTGTCAGCACCATGAAGAAATCATTGTAGGTCATCCCATACTCTTTCCTCAACTCACTGATGAGCTGCTGATCCACAAGATCTTCATCCTCTATCACTTTCATGGGCTTTTCGTTATCTTAATACAAAACAGAGGAGAAATGAAAACGGTCATGGAATTGCACAGCAAGTTGTCTTCAGTTACATCTTGCAAGAAAAGAGGAAGTTCATCTTCCATAGTACCTCTTCCCACTGCAATGGCAAGATCTTCAAAAACAGTGCTATGCCACTAGGGCTTTTAACTGTCCAGTTTTCTGTCTCAGTATTTTTGGAAAATGAGTTTACCCTAGGTCTCATGTACTTCAACATTAGGCATTTTTACTTGCTTTTGAAAAATTTTGGTTGCCTACTCTTTTCTGGAGAGGGATTTGAGATTCTTTCAGACATATTTATATATTCATGTGTGTGTTAATTATTTCAGTAGCTCCTGAAATGCAGCTGCTCCTGCAATAGAAAATAGAAACTTACAGTTTCCTGCAGAGGCTGGAAAGCGTTGAGAATTTGAATAAGTAAAATGTAGTTAGAACAACTTGAGGCTGTCCAGGACTCTGCAGTATCTTTCAGTCTTAAAAAATTACATGGGATGTTTAGTGACTACAAGAAACTAGAAACCATTAAACATATCTTGGATACTGCAGTTTTAGCTCTTTGGGTCTGCACAAATACCATGCTGTGGCACTCTTCTATGTGCTTGCTGGTGTTAGTTTCCTATTCTAGCACACTGATGGGGAAAAAAAGGTGTTCTGAGAATGATTTTATGCATACTCACTGGCTCTACCCTAAGAAAACTTTCAGAAAAGAGAGAGGAAGAAAAAAAAAGCAGACAGTGATTTCATTTTGAAACTTACAGAATTACTAAATGTCCAAATTATTCAAATGGAAAAGAACCAAACACCCAAAAAGATTTTTAACTAACTCAGAACTTTATGCCCGCCTCAGAACTTTATGTCTCTTTTCTTATATTTAACATGAAAAATGATTAGTCTGATGCTTCAAGTTTCAACCTAAAAGTTTCACCTCTTTCACCATTTTCAAATGATTTATCATCATTTGATGACAAGTACCAAAAGAAACTCTGGGTATGTATTTACAAAGTTAGATCCATGTGACTTGTGACAGAGATTTGAAACGTGTTCAGGACAAGCCCATAGAGGTACTGAGGATCCCTAATTTCCTTAAGCCAGAGTGCGTTAGGGCCAAGTCCTGAAAGCCTGCATATCATCAGCTCATCCCCAGCATCCAGAACAGCACTATACAACTACAACAGTGCTAGAGCAGGCCTCCAGATGCAGCTGTGGGCCTGGGAATTAAAAAGCAGGGAAGTCTCACACACAGTGAAATAAAGCACCTGGGGGCCAAAGAGCTGTCTTCAAATACTACTTGTTTATGCCCTAAGACAGCACTAGGTCATAAATACTCTCATCATCACTTAGCGATCTCAGTCGTGGCTTAAGTGATCTGCCTGAAGTCAGAGATGCCACAGCCAGTAAAGAGCTGCAGTGCAGAGGTTCAGCTTTACTGTCTCCTGCTTCACTGTTATTCATCAGCAAACAGACATGAGATGAACTGATTTCAACATGCAACAACAGAAAATACTTATTCAAGAACAAATGTATATTTTGAAAATAGTTGAAAATGTTTGGATCAGAACCTGACCTAAACTTCATACCTTGGGGGGAAAAAAAACCAAACACCATCAAGTGCTATAATTTGGCTATACTAATCATTCTACAGACAACATTTTTAATGGTTGTGCATGGTTATATGTACTTTACAGTTTTGTGAAGGACTGTAGGTAATGTTATAAATTCTCTGTTATATGGGTCAGTTATGCTTTAATGCTTCTTAAACAAGACTTACATCTTACTAATGTCAAGCATGACTCTTAAAACATTAACCAAAATTCATACTTATGCCTGCAATTTTATCCTAAAGCAAGATCAGCACTTTCTCATTGGTCTGTACGGAGGTAAAATAATGCAAGAGAGGTTAGTGGAAAACAGCTTCAATGGTACATTACCTTACACTAACTGACTCATAGCACTGTTTTGCTTCAAAGGTTGCAGATAGCAACATGAAGATAGCACTCTAGAGTTTCACTGTTTGGATGTTTTCTTTCAGAGCTTACAATGTAAAGTAAAACAAATGACAAAAGTGATACAGAAAAATGTTTTCTGGGGAAAAAAGCCAGAAGGACTGACTTGCCTTGAAAACTTATGCAAACATAGAAGTGGTTTTTGGAGAGGAAAATATAAGTTAATCCGATAGCCTTTTTCCAGTTCACCACTTGTCCCCAGCCTTCACTGTCATAAAGCATATTGGGTCAGCCTGAAGAACAACACAGTTGAGACTGTCTGCTACCACCAGCAAAATTCTCTTTGATGTTTCTGTATAGGTCACTGAAAAAGTGTAAAATCTTTTCTCAGTACATCTTTAGCAGCCAGATAGGCTGGAAAGCTGAGTTACTCTTTACAAATAATTCAGTCAAACAAAGAATGTCAGTACTTAGCTGTGAAAGTATAGAAGCCTAGTAGATTATGTGCTGGCTTTGGTTGTAAGATGGTTGTGTTACAGCTTGGAACTGCAGTTTAGTTCCCTGAAGCCCTGTTCCCAGGATGTGGGGGAAAGAGACCAAATGGCTAACTTGAGGTGAAAAGGATTCTGATTTTCTGTCATTCCAATGGGAAACAGTCTTTGGTTTCATCATAAATCAGTCTAGGCCAAACAGTGTTAATGAGCTCTTTCATTAACTACTTCTAAATATGTTTGAAATTCCAGATGAAGTATTTTCTGTGGGCCTTTCTGTTTTTGTCACTTATAATTCACTAGCACAGCAAGTCCGAAGATATAGCAATTTAAGTAGATCCCTTTGTGCTGGCTGCTAAGACTTCTCACTTTGGCAAAATACTGTGAACAAAACATTTGTTAGGAGTTTTTGCTGCCTCTGATGCTGACAGAGACTGTGTCATTAAGAGGCTATGCCAGCAAGAAGAGTAGAGAAGAAGGGGAGGGAGAATAGAAAAGTGTTTGTATTATTAAAATTTTGAAAAAGCTCAGGAGATTAGGTGTTCTGGGCAAACTTGTAAGGTGAGCTTCTCATGTAAGGTTAGCTCATACCCTTCTAAGTCTCTTGCTTTTTTTCAACAAGTTAATTCCTCCTATGAGAATTAAGCTGTTATACACATTTGTGGTTTGGAAGAAGTTTGGGTGTAAGTTAAGTTTGGAAGAGGCTGAAAGAGTATGGTCTGTGTCAGAGTGAATGTCTGTTTATTAGAGAGACTGGAGCTAAATATATTCCTAAACAGTCCACTGACAGACAGATGGTGTAGGTACAGAAAAAGTGACCTTGAGTAACCTTGGTCTGATGTGGAAAATTCTGTACCACTCCAGATTTGCCAGAGAGGTGCATGGATGGATAGTCTGGATATGTGAGTCTCTGCTGTTCACAGACAAGTCTGCTGGCCCCCAGCTAGCTCCCCTCTCTCTGATAGTAGGGGGGGCATGGCTGGAAGCCAGGCATAGTTCCATCATTTTCCAACCAGTTTTATGCCAGATCTGAAATACTCTGGAAGAGACAGGTAATGGGAGCATCATGTAGTCCTGAGCTTTCCATTCTATCATACATTGCTTCTAAGGTCTGGGAAACCAAACCATATGAATTTCTGAATGTGGTCAGTTATAAGCAAAACTAGTAGTTTATATACTATTGATTTGCCTTGGTTCATCAAAACACTTAAACTGGTGCGAAGCTGTAGATGCAGACAGCAACAGGATTGCTTACATTCTTTAAAAGACACTAAAGCTTAGGTGCTTTGCTGGACCTGGACTTGATGTCTCTGTCCAAATTCCACCATAATTGAAGGAAAGGTTCTTGCTGGGTTTGGTGGGTTTCCCCAGGACCTGAGCACTGACACCTGTTGTTTAAACACTACATAAGAGTTGGATGCCCAGTGCCACTTGCAGATACGGGAACTCTAAAGAAAGTGGAACTAGATAATGCTGAAAGAAGTGCTTTACAAGACCTGCACAGTCTGATTTATAGTGCCTCCAAAGATTAACCTCTTAACAGCCAGCAATAAACAGACACACTGATGAGTATCTTGCTTTCTGGGCAAAGAGAGGCTATCAGAATTAAAACGGTAAACCTTTTAATATCAGGTATGCTAGTACAAATATATAGGGTTGCCCATACTTAGAAGCTATGGATGAAATCTCCTAAATGAATATCTCTTTACTAGCAGAGAGAGGAAAACGTTCTTGGACCTCTACTTGTGGTAGAAAGTACTCACTTTAAACATCTCAAAATCATCTGTTAAGCCTAGAAAAGCTGATCTTGGAAGGAAAAGAACTCACTTCAAGGAGTCTACCTGGCACACTTCTCTCACAGTCCTGGGTTCAGTGAGTGTGTCCCTGTGCAAAATTAAGCCTTTTCCATGGCCTCATGAGGAGTGAAAAGGCGTAAGTAAATGTTATATGGCAGGGCAGAAAGCTAATGATGTTGAACTTCAAAACAGAGTAAGCTTACACCAAGTTTTGAATTATCATCTCAAACATTCTCTTCAGCTTCTTCTGTACCCCACCTCCTCTCCTTCATGACATCAGACAGTTTCTTTAAACCGTGTTTAAAACATGCTAGCAAATATCTAGCCACCCATGGTTTAGAAAAGAAACAATGGTGGAGCTGTATTAGGACAACCATCCTGATAGTGAGGTTAGTATTCATGATACTGGTAGAACTGAGCCTCATTTCCCCCATTTTCCATGTCCTCATCAAATTTTCAGGCCTTTTCTCTGTTACACTATTTTACTGTCTTTATGAATTCCCACAAACAAAGCTGAAGTTACAGCGCTGGAAGCCTAAGCATGGAAAATATTAGAGGCCTTTACATAAATACAGAATGACAGTAGTCAGCATGGAGGGAGGAGGAATGGGTTTGAAAATCTTACTATCCCACAGCAGATGGTCTTGCTTAGGTCTTGACCCAAGCTGGGGAAATTTCTCCCTTTGCTGTCTGTTATGTGCCCACAAGATGGAAAGAAATTATATAAAAAAAAGGAACCTAGCTGGAAGTGGTCAATTTTCATGCTGCTGTTGTTCATGGTGCCAAAAATTGTAATGACTGAGATTTTCCTTGTTGCCATCTTGCAGAAGCTCTCCAGATATTCGTCTCGCTGCTGAACATACATGGTGTTGTCCGCCTTGGGGGTTGTAATCAGCTGGTTGGTGGCAGAGACAAAAGAGCTTGTTTAATATAAGAAATGAAGCAGATTACTATTTCACTGAAGGAGAACTAGTCTCTGTCTGCAACCTTGGATTTCTTTCTCATAAAGCTATTGACTCCTCTATAGTTTTATTTTGCTTGTGGTTGTAGCATACCTTTAAGACTAGTCCTCTCCAGCCAGTCCCAGGAAAGCCATAGGAAGCATGGTAGCACCAGCTCTTCCAATGCCTTTCCACAGTACTGGTAGGAGAAATGACACTGGAATTTACAGGAAGCCCTCTACCTTCTTATTATCCTTTGCCCTACCACATCTCCCCCCACTCATCAGGGATGCAACATATTTAGGATTCCTCCCACCCAGTCACAGCAGGAGCACTGGGAACATGGCAGCCTGGCAGCTACTCCATCCTCATCTTATGCTCCAAGCAGAGCTCCTGTGGCTGTTTCGACTATGACAGTGCAATTACAACTAGAGCTCATTGAATAATTATATAACTGATGGTCGTATAAGAAGACCTTGAAAACTCAATAAGGCCACTGTGACCTCACCTGAAAATCAGATTTATCATATATTTGTTTTAAGTCACTTTGCTGTGATATGGGTCTTTTATTTGATTAGAAGGCATGGCTATGGAGGAAAAGCAGGGGGAAGAACAGTTATAAAAACAAAAGTATAAAATTATCCACAGTTTATATTACTGCATTCATTTCAAAGTCTCCTAACAATTGAAAGCTTAAAAAAGTTTAAAGCACATAACTTGGCTCCTTCATCAGTGACTAGGATTCTGAAGTCCCAGGAAGGGTGTTTGTCTCTTAAATGTTCCCTGCTTTGTTCTGCAAGGTTTGATGACAGGTCTAATTCAGACTTCAATATATGTTCTCACTCATGGCTTCTGAAACTAAGAGGAAAGTGCAACCAATGGTCTGGTCAGCATGCAGTAGTTCTATGCAGCAGTTTCCAGAAGAAGTTTGGAGAGGAATGCCCCCAGTCTAGCAACATAATCGTATAAATGCTGTCAGTGCAACACACTGAAGTACCTGCAACCACTCCTCCAAACACAAAGGGAATTGGAATCTGAATTTTATCATTTAATATATTAAAATACCAGAATCCGTCAATTGCAAGCTTATGCTTCAGTCTGTAGCAGGTAAAATTATCTTCTATATACCTCATGTTCACAGAGCCTGAAGGCTAATGTTTACAATACACTCATTATTAATTTTAATAACTGTACTGAAACGTAGGGGACATTTATCAGCTTGTAAAATCTGACCAGTTTATAGAAAGACTCCCTGGCATGACTATAGCCCTGGGTGAATGAGAATTAAACACAAAAAGTGTTTGATTTACATGTAATGAATTGTTTTTAAATTGCACAGAAATACTTCAAGTTAAGAAAAGATCATCAAGAGGATTTGAGGACTGGAACCAAAACCAGACCATTGGTTTGCATTGTACGTTTAGTTTTAGAGGCTGTAAATAAGAGCACACACTGAAGTCTGAATTAGATGTACTTGTTCGGATCTTGCAAAATGAAACAGGGAGCATTTAAAAGGCAAAGCAATCTTCACATCAAAGCTTTGTTCTAGGACTGTTAAAGCCAAACAGAAAATGCGTCACATCTACCTGCATTTTCATGCATGTGTGTGTATGTGCATGTATGTATTCATATATGTGCACCTGTGTATAAATGGTTATACAAACTGTCAGCTTGCACTTCATCGCCATAAGGAAATAAACAGAAAACCCAAACTCAGTAAGCCAAGACTTCTCAACGTTAGTAAGAATGAAACAAAACCCTCAGTATGGACTGGTGGGGCTGCAGACCTCAATACCCATATGCTTGTTCAGTGTTCACAGGTGGATCCTACGTTTGTCATTAATTGAACTTAACGCAGATTAGCCTTCAGAATCTATATGTTTGAAAAGCATGCTGAAACCTGCAAACTGAAATCCTTAATGATGCATAAGTCTTAAAAGCCTGTGACTCTCTTAAAATTCTCTTGTACTGGGAGAGGATTGAAACACATCTTTGGGAGACAGTCTACTAAAGTGGCTGTAAGACAGTATCACAGCAATGTGATGGTGTTCTACTCAGGTAGGGCCAATTCTGTAACAGCGTGGGCTAATTCTTTAGAGGAGTTTGAAGACTCATGAATGGTAGAGTTTGTCCAGCTAGAAGGACTTACCCTAAGCGAACTGAATAGTTTGATAGGAAGGAGTGCAAAAATGCATGTGTATGGATTAACTAAGCTTGGAAAGTTTTTTGTTATCCACGTGCTGGGGATGGAAAAGAGAGAACAGGCTTCTACCATTGCTTTTATTATTGATTACCTCAAACTTGTCCTTCAAGAAACTTCAGGACAAGCAGGCTGAAGGTAGTATTAGATACTAGA
Organism: Centrocercus urophasianus; assembly: GCF_019232065.1. NCBI lineage: Eukaryota > Metazoa > Chordata > Aves > Galliformes > Phasianidae > Centrocercus > Centrocercus urophasianus. The sequence goes on along the minus strand of NW_024884364.1, from coordinate 7,789,195 downwards.
GAAATATAATGGAACATGGCACAATCATTTCTCTTCAGTGAGTTCTGGCCTGACAGCCTGAGATTGTGCAGCTCTTTTAATGAAAATGCAGCTGACAGGTGGCCTGGTATCAGCTGATTGAAATTTCAGACCAGCCTTTAAGTTGCTGTGACTGTGCTGGTGTAATGAATTAACAGTTTGACATCCATAAGCTCAGATTTTGACGTTTTACAAATTTGTTTTTATTTGTCTTGATGCTAGACATGTTGTTGGAAGCCACAACATTGACATATATGACCAAATTTCAAAGATCTCAAACTTCTTTGGTTTGCCTAACTGGTAGTTAACATGTAACTGACAAGCATTATTTGCAAAATTAACTTAAGTTCAAATTTTTCAATAATAATAATAATATAATTGAATAATATTTGAATATTATTCAAATATATTGCAAATGGATCAAATATAAGGCCAAGTGCAAGGTCCTGCATCTGGGTTGGGGCAATCTTAAGCACAAATACAGGTTGGGCAGAGAATGGCTTAAGGGCAGCCCTGAGGAGAAAGAATTGGGAGTGTCAATTGATGAGAGATTCAATATGAGCTGACAAAGTGTGCTTGCAGCCCAGAAGTCCAACTGTATCCTGGGCTACATTAAGAGAAGTGTGACCAGCAGATGTAGGGAGATGATTCTGCCTCTCTACTCTGTTCTCGTGAGACCCCACCTGGAGTACTGTGTCCAGTTCTGGAGCCCCCAACACAAGAAAGACATGGAGCTGTTGGAGCAGGTCCAGAGGAGGGCCACAACGATGATTAGAGAGCTGGAGAACCTTCCCTATGAGGACAGGCTGAGAGAGCTGGGGCTCTTCAGCCTGGAGAAAAGAAGGCTCTGAGGATAGTAGTCTTCGAGTTCCTTGAAGGGGGCCTACAGGAAAGCTGGGGACGGAGTTTTTATAAGGATATTTATGCGACAGGATGAGGGGAAATGGTTTTAAACTGGAAATAGGTAGGTTTAGACTAGATATTAGGAAGAAATTCTGTACTGTGAGGGTGGTGAGATACTGGAAAACAGGTTGCCCAGTGAGGCTGTGAATGCCCCTTTCCCTGGAAGCATTCAAGGCCAGGCTGGATGGGGCTTTGGTCTAGAAGGAGGAGTCCCTGCCTATAGCAGGGACTTGGAACTAGATGATCTTAAAGGTCCCTTCCAACCCAAACCATTCTATGATTATATGATTGTTCTCCACTCACAACATGCTAGGGATTGTTCTTCTTCTAGCTCTGCACAGGCCCTGAAGCTGGAAGAATAGGGAGGGGAATAAGAAAGTTGGATTCTACTTATGTTTGTGAATCATCAACAGAATGATTAATTACATTCCAGTGGTTGAAATCTTGGCTTGGCGTCTTAGGTATTTGAACTGAAATATGGGGCATCAAAGTGAAAACTGTGTTGTGACACTGACTGTTGAACAATAACTGTCAAAGAGGCCAGCTTGCAGTGGAATAATTGCAAGAAACCAGCTCCCATAATAATATTTTTAAAGAACTATTTTTCAAAGTGTGCCGTTTCAGGATATGTGCCATCTGCCAGGAAAAACATCTGTACTACAGCTAAAACTGTTTCCTGTTGCAGGTGAAGTGTTTTTTTAGATAAGTCGTTGGAAAAACATACAACACTATTAAACCCTGAGAGAAGTAACTCCAGATTGTGCTGAGTTTCTAAGACTTGAAAACTAACCATACAGTTATTGTTTAATAAAAACAGCAGGAGAATAAAAGGGAACAAAGTTTGTATGGGATCCCTGAAGATATCTAGGAGATCTGAACGCCAAATTCCCACGAGAAATAATGGCACATATAACAGTTCTACCTCAGGGCAAACTTGTCATATGCCTTTGTGCATATCGTTAGTCAGACATGCATAATACTGCCAAAAACACCTGGCTTGCTTCCAGTTTTAGGACACCAGCACCAATACAAAACAGGTTTGCCAGCTGGCAGGACATGCTTAGCATCAAAATGTAGTGACATTGGCAAGTACCCTAAAGCAATGACTGAAATCCACATGAACTTCATTTTATTGAATATAGTTGTAGGGATCCTGATACCTGTATATCTATTGAAAATAAAATATTCTGATGACTGTATGATGGCTCATGGAAGTGAGTGGGAAGAAGTTTTAACCTAATTCCTGTCTGATGGATTTTTGTACCATACGTAAGATTTTCTACATGAGGCTGCAAAAACTTCCATGTTGGCAATGATCCTCCAAATCTAGAGATCTGATCTCTTAAACAAAATCAACAAAATAGAGTAATACAAAAGCACCATAAACTTTCTGTTCCCCATGTTCCTACTAGGATGGAGATATTAGTTCATTTATGAAATAGAATTCAGATGAACAAGTTACTCACAATGAGCCGCCTTTTGCCTTCAAAATAGTCTAGGAGGTTGGCCACCGATTTCCTGGGAGGCTGTAAGAAAGGCTTCTTGTTGGACTTGGGGAAATCCTCATTTTCTGTTCTGCTCCCCTTCTTGTTTTTTTTGCTACGGTCTTTATCCTGCTTGCTCTTTTTCTCAGCTTTATCCTTCTTGGACTGTTTCTCACTCTTCTGCAGCTTGTCAGGTCTGTCCTTTTTCTTTTTCTTCTCAGGTTTATCCATTCGCTCATGCTTCTTTGATTCTTTCCCTTTCTTTGGGGGAATACTTCCTACTGCAATCTCTTCCTCTAGATGGGGACTAGCAGGCTTACTTGGGTCGTATTTATCTTCGTATTCATTACTCAGTATCTTCTCTTGCATCTTCTTTTTTGGTGGTTTAGTCTTAGTTGGTTTGTGTTGCCCTGGCGTGACATTCAGGTCCCTGTGGTTATAGTCCTTCCTGTCTGTTCGATTATCTTTAAACCTACTCACGCTTGCCTTCGTGTAATGCACTGAGGGGGCGGTTGGGACTTCTGTGAAGCTCTCATAGCGGCCACCTTTGCTTGGTTTCCGTGTGGCTGCCAGGTGTTTCTCTGGATGGCCTCGCTGCCGGTCCCTGCGATTTGCCTTCCACACAGGAGAATAGAAATCCTCAGAGGCCATGACTCGCGGTGTGGTGGCCTCAGGAGCTGCTGGCAGCCTGTAGTACTCTGTGGTGGTATGTGACTTTGTGGTCCATGTCCTCTGTGTGGTGGGGACGGGTGTAGTTGTTGTTGTAGGCCTGCTTGCTGTTGTCACTGTGCGGGAGGTGGGCCGGGTGGCTGCGGTGGTGGTAGGGAGGGCAGTGGTCCTTACTGTAGGCAGAGGAGTAGCCACAGTGGTTGTCATTGGTTTTCTCACTGTTTTGGTCCTTGTTGGCTGGTTGTTGTTCCTCCTTGGTTCCTCCTTCCTCCCTCCGGCTGATACTTGGACATGCCCACCACCTGGGGTAGATTGGGTGCTCCCCCCGTTATTGTCATCTTCAACCACCTGTCCCTCCACCCCAGCTGCTTTGCAAGTCTGTATGAAACCCTTCTGTCTCATCTTCTCAATTTTTCTGATGGGGTTCTGATCAATGACCTCATACATGGCCTCCAGCCTTACAGGGTAAGGGTACCTTTCCTCCACCTGTAGAGTTTTCTTCAGCAGCACCATGCCAAATTTCCCCTTTTCTAGTTTCAGAAAGCTCATGAGTTTAGGGATGAGAGCAGGATCCAGTGGCTGTTCCAGGATTTTTCCTTCATTGGTTATCCTTCTGACTTTTCCTCCTTCTTCCCCTTCTTCATGGAACAACACAATCTGCTGGATGTGTCTCTCAGCCAGTTCACAGTAAACATCATTTTTCAGCAGGCTCATCATGAGCCGGTAGTAGCCCTCCGAGGCATGAGGGGCAGAAATGACCCACACCCGATTTTTCCCAGCAAAGCTGGCCAAGACATTGGGGGAGCTTGATCCCAAAGGGAAGCGTACTGCTCGTGACTGCGGGGCAGTAGATATCCCTTCATCTTTGATCATCTCAGACTTGGAATATTTGGCTGCAGCTGTGAGTCTCTGTACCCGCCTTGTTCTGGTGCCTATGCTCCTGGGCTGGGAACGTGATTCCTCTTTCAGGAGGTTGGCAGGTGCCTTTGGAGGTACTGAAGAATCTCTCTTGGTGACGGGGTGTTGGGGATTCGGGCTCAGATTCTTTAGGGATGCTCCAGACCTTCTCAGGAGGCTGCTTGCAGCCCTGTGAGACTGAGGCACTTTCCTAACTCCATGGCTCCCTCTCTCTGCTAACCTCCCTGTCGTCTCAGAGCCACAAACTAGCCATGCTGTCCACAGCAGGGCTAAGCTGAGAGCTGGCCTCCAGTTCATTGTGCAATCTGCTTGTGGGAAGGAGGAGAAAAAGTCAGGTGTTAACAGTATGATGATTTGCACAAATGATTAAATAAAACCACAGAAAGAGACTGGATAGTTTTAGGAATTTAAGAGTGCTGGTTACACCTCAGTATTACCCCAGTGGTTTTGTAGAGTTTAAAAGTTATTTTTGGAAAAGCACAAAATGGATCATTTTATCAAAAAATGACATCATCCACCTGTGACACAACTCTGTCTATCCAAAAGGACATCATGATCCACATCCTTCTCACTCTCTCAGTCTCTCACACTTTCACATGCACACATGCAAACACACAGAGAGAATAGGTCTGGTACATAGAGCAGAAAGCCAAGAATTAGACTTGAGACTTACACTCTCACGGAAGTTCCCCTTCCAGAGACGAGGTTTCACGTCTTTTTCCTTTAAAAGGAGACAAATGCCATACAGCTTTGCTGCTGCTCGGTGATTTATCCTTACACAGCCTAGCAGGTCCCAGAGCCCGTCTGTCTACTTGTGTATCTTTTACCTTTTCTTTTTTCTTCACGTTCTTGACAAGCGGGATGAGGTGAGTGGAAATTTCCTTTGGGATCTCTGCTTCTCCATTTACCTGCAGGTCTGTCTTCTTTCTGTACCGGTTACCCACACAGGCAGGGATTTCATTTAAGAAAAGGAAACTCCTAGCTGCTCTGAGTCTCTCTCTTTCAAACTTCCTCAAGCCTCCTTCCCACTCCTTGCTTCCTCAGTCCAGCTTAGCTCCTTTGTTTCCAGAAAGGAAAGCACAAGCATTAATATATTTTCCAGGCTGAAGAAAAACACAGGAATGTGGTGTTGAAAAAAAAGCAGATGCTTCCCTTTCCCCTTTCTCCACACTTAGACAAAAGCAAATTGTGTAAGTTTAATCTTTTCTTCTCCTTCCCTTCTTGGCTCTTTACGGTCCCAGAAATGTCAGGGTAACCCCAGCGCTGCTCAGAACCAGCTTCAGACAACAGTGGCCACTGGAAATGGGGGAAACTTCACTCAGGATTTAACAGCTCAGCAGAACCCGCCTCCTCCCCACTCTGACACAGGGAGGGAGGGAGGAGGAAGGCTCTGGGGGCTGAAACACTGCACAGCATCACAGCGCACTTCAGAGAGGGTGACTCCAGCCTTAACTCTTTCCTTTGCGCTTCCGAGCTCCCTTGTGCTCCCCAGTCACATCTTTCTCTTTCTTCCCATTACAAAGACACGCTCTGAATAAAAAAGAGTCCCGTGAGAAATGTATTTCCCCATCTGTGTCAGAAACCCCTCTGCTGTTTTAAAAGTAGTTGCTTTGTAACCCTATTGTTTCTGCCTTCTGCTCCCCTTCTCCCCGTTCGTTTGTTTTCTGGGAGTTCTCCAGTAAAATCCTGTTTTGCTTCACTTTCCTGCCGATTTCACTTTCAGATCCTCTTGGATGTGTCACTATAGTCTGCTCTGTAAACATATATACACATGGCTGTTTGTTCATTTGTAGTTTTAAAGAGATCAAGATGTTTACTGCATTATGGTACTAAAAACAGCGTCACATGTATTTCCCTTGAATGTACACTAGCAGTAAAAAAAAAAAAGTGCAAAAATACCTAAAGCAACATGGTTAAGGACAGGGTCATGTCCTTTGCTCTGTTCATGGGGTAAATGACACCATTCTATTGAGCTGACGTAAGCTGGCACTGCTGTACTGCCAGCACCTGGTCTTTAGCTGATTCACACCGGCTTCAGTGTGTCATGAACCTTTAGTGTAAAACACCACTTAGTTGTGGTTGATGGATAACAACTGAAAACAACCAGGATCTTAATATTATTTTTATAGTTTTCCAAAATCTCACTTATTTACAGAGATGCTGCTGCATTCTTGTGATCGTGATAAAATACTGCATTTGATCTGAATTATTGTGGCAAAAGTGTACCTTCTTCGTCCCTTGAAATGACTGTTTCAAAGACAAAACACTTCCTCTTCTTTCTCTTTCCTTATTTGCTTCATTTTAACTTTATGTTATCAAACGCACTGGTAAATGTTGGTGGTGTTTTTGCTCCACACTAATTTGTGTGCACTGTTTGCATTCTATGGCCTGTGGTATGTGTGGAGGTATGGGAGGATGGTGCATGCCTGTGCTCACATTAATGTGAATGCAATCAGCCCCTCCCAGAATATCAGCTACAAAATAGGAGGATTGTACCTCTCAGAAGGACCACAAAAGTGGAGTTCTGTGAAGCAAGGATTGGGTAACATTTTCCATTTAAACTTACACTAGTGGCAGACCTGCTGGATTATTAATCTTGACAAGGAAAAATAAGTCTTTAAACAATTTCACTTCATTGTGACTTTTTAAAGTAAATAAACTCTAGCTTCAGAAGTGCTTTTCATTTCAGTGTTTCCTTCAGTTTTACTACAAAGATTTAAAAAAGAAATCACAGAGTTGAAGTTGAAGCCAAATGCTTAATTTGGAACAATTGATTTTTTTTTCCCACTAAATCACTTCAATTTTCTTGTTGTAGGAATCCATACAAAAGCAAAACATTTATCTGCATAGCTTGAACGAAGCCACAAAAAACACATCTAGCACATGAAAATGAAGGAAAGAAACAGAGATTCTCTCTACTGTCTGTCCTATCAAATTATAGATACACAAAATAGTCTTTGTGAGGACTTTATTGAAAAGTGCTTCAGAATTTCCTTTAAGCTTATCAAAAGGTGACAGATCACCAAAGGTGACAGATTGTAAGTCAGCTGCAGGGACAGACTATCACACAGCAAGAGCTGGAGCTGCAGGAATTGTTTCCAAGGCTGATGCTTCTTGGAATTTTTATTGGAGGTGAGGAATGAAACCTGAAATGACTGCTGAAAATATTTGGCATTGGAATTTCATAGGAGGTAAATAATTTTTACAGGCCAAAGTGGAACTCCTAGTAAAGCAAACTTACGTCTTACAGGATCAAAGCAAGGTCATACTGCAGGAAACAAAAAAATGTGTGAAATATGCATGAGATGAATAAAAATATCCTAGAATGCAGCTATTCTGTAAAGAACTTAAAGGTCAGAGTAGATAATCCACTGGAAATAAGCTTCTGCTTTGATACTGCAGCAAGGAAAACATCTACTCACATACAATGCGAAGTAAGGAATTAATATGTAGTACCAATAAGGCTGTTCCTGCCATGCACATCAAGCTTTTCTGAAGAGTTGCATGGGATTCAAAAAGTGATGTGACATCTGGATACGGTCTTATGCAAACAGAGGTGGGAAAAGGTCAAGCTAACTGTAGAGAAGGCACAGCCACACCTTGGGCACGATCTCCGCATGCATACACAGGAAAAAGTCCTTTGAAAGAAAATGGCTTTGTAATCCATCAAAGGGTGGCCAAAGGATTAGGAATTAAATCTTGACAAATGCAGACTTGAAGTAATTGTCAATTACTGCAACTTCTTTTATTAGTGATCTTTGTTAATCCCTGAGACCATTTCCCCAGTGGTATGGTTGTTTTCTGCTGTCATTTCTTCAAATCAAGCCTGTAGGAGATCTGTAGATTAGAAGACATGGCAAAAGGATGGAAAGAGATCCTTATGGACTCACCAATATGGGAAATTTGAGAGCAAAATGCCATCCACTCTTGAAGAGTGTGGCTCTTTGGAGACTTATGGAAATCAGTTCTTATTGCTAACACAAGCTTGCTATTTGAGACAGGTAGAGTTGCTACAAGGCAGATCTTGTAGTCTTCAGAGTGGTTTGAATGAGGAAGTGATAGTTAATGCTGTGTCCACAAAAGGGAAATATATATGTGCTTATGAATAACTGTTTTGTGGGTATTTCTATGTTCTGCTTTAGGTATCAGAATTAAACATATATATATAGATAAAGTGTGTGTAAAGGGCTGTGCACAAAACTGCGCTATTTTAGCTGCTAAGGAATTAACAGAAAAGCCTTCAGGGAGTTTACATGGAAGGTGATGGGAGATGAAGGGGCTTGGGAAAGCCAGCATCAGCTGCTCTGTGCTGGGAAGCTGGGAGCCAGAGGAGCAGGTGGAGATCCCCTGTGGATGCCAGTGGGGGTGACTGGATAACAGAGAACCAGAGTCTGAGTCCTGGGAAGCAGACATTGTTGCTCCTCTGAAAAGGGGCAGGTTTCTTGAACTCTGCTGGCTCTTTGCTTTCCTCTGAAGGGAGGAAGCTATTATTAGTGATGTGCCTGGGGTCATAGCCCATCCAGCAGCTGGGGAAATAACAACTAAGAGTGTACACAGTGGACCTGTGCTGCAGCCCCCTATATGTAAGCAGGAAAAGGAGTCAATACAGGGAGGCTTGCAAAAGCAATGACCCATAATAAAAAGAGCGGTGCCTGGTTAGTCAGATCAAGCTCCTAAAATAGAAAGGCGCTTTTGATAAATAGGGAGGCCCCAGCAGAGCCTTCACTATTAAAATGTACATTTTTTCTGTAGAGTCCCCCAGCAGTGTTGCTTAGAAACCAATGATGCAATATGACACATATTACAAACTTTTAATTCTGAGGTTAAGCCTTCAAGATAGTGACAGGGCTGCAACCGCATAGGTTTGGGCTTTATTTGAGATGCAGTGAAATTCTAATGTCTGGATATTAGTACTGGCCTGCATGCAGGGTGACCTTGAGTTTAGCACCTCTGTCAAGTTTACAGGGCCTCCTGGTGAGAGAAAGGCTCTCAGATAGACCCATTTCTTGTTCTACATCTGGTTGACATCTGGGATGGAAGTGTCAGCCAGGAAGAACATAACATTTTCTGGCCAGGACAGACACAAATTCTATTCCAAACTGATGCAACTGATGTCATGTACTCTGAGACCAAAGTGCTTATTGAGAGCAAATGAGTACGAAGATTGCCATCTGCCGGCCTTTCAAACTGTGTTACTAGTCACAAGCCACTGAGAGTCTCAGAGCCATTGCAGCCTGCTGTAGCTGATCTCTTGATGTTATAGCTGCTGATGTACAGGATTCTTTCAGTCACAGAAATAGTTGTCTCCTTTCTTGGTGTTACTGGGAAAAGGAGACTTCATGAGCTCTGATCAATAAGTGAGGCCAACTTCCCTCTCCTGGAGCAGTATTACCCATGGGGAAACTCTACTGAGGGCATTTTATGATGCTGAGGTTTAGAATTGTCCCATGAAGCACAGTGGTTTCCCAGGTCATGAATTCAGCTATGGCAGTGGACTCACCAGCTGCAAGGGCTTGGTTTCTTTTCCCACATTTGTACCTCTGCACAACAGAAAGTTATACTGGTGCAGGTCTGAGCAGTGATCCTAGCCACCTCCTCCCTCCAGCAGACTTTCTTTTTTCTTCTATCCTGTCTGGATAGAGGGGAAATTCTCTCCTGGCTCTTGCTGCTCTGCTTTGTGGTATGAAATAGATTTAAGTAGGATGAAAGCTAGAGCTTATGCAACTTCTTTGCACAAATGCTGGGACTTCAGCTCCCAGGTCTGATTTCCCTGATTACTGTTTTTGTCCAAGTGCAACCACTTATGGATTTGCACATGTGGAAGCAGATCAAGTAGAAAGTGACCTGCAGTACAATCAGCTAATTCACTTACCAGGGAAGGCTCAGTTCTCCTCTTCATTGACAGAGGAACTTGAAGGAATTTCTGCCAGAAAACAGCCCACTGATTCAGATGAGGTTGATCCTTAGATATTTGTGGGCCTTATTATCTAGCCTAAAATATTATGGTTTGTAAACCTTTTTCTTTCACCCTGTAATTTAAGTAAAAAATTTGTTTGGTTCCTTCTTTTTTTAAAGACTTGTTTTGATTATAAAATTGAAGGGGTTGGAATCAAGGAGGATCCTGTTTAAAAAACAGGCTGGGCTACAGTTTAGCAAAAGAAGACTCTTCCAAAACAGGGCTGTGCTCAGCGATTACTCTCAGAGATTACGTGTCAGAAAGCTTTATGGATGAATATAAAAATGACTAGTTACATGGTTGCAAACATTTTTGTTCTAACATTTTACTAGCCAGTGGCAAAGATTCAGATTTTCCTATGATTCTAAGTCAGATGAGCATTTAAGCATATACTGACGTTCATCTTGTTTTGGTAACTCTCGTGGCTCTATAGAGGGAAGGGCATGGAAGGCAAGGAAGACAAGGCAAGGCACTGAAGTGGAATAAGAATGTAATGATTCTATCCGTATTCTTTAGGTCAGACTGAAGACAGTTCAAGCCTGAAAGTGACATTCGGAAATATTATCACCTTTAAATAATGCACCACACTTTTTTGTCAGATTGCTCATGCTCACTTGCAGGCATTCATGGTCCTTTTTTAAAATTTGCTATCAGGAGCATTACCAAATTTCATCTTGTGTGAATTCACTCTTTTCTCTTTGTGTGAATGAAGAGAATCAGATACTACTACGTTTAGCTGAGGGACAGCCTGTGGCTATCCCTTGCCTCCTTTGGGCTAAACTAAGTCTTCTCGCCAGATGCTTCTTGAGTCTTTCCTTAGTGGGTGGCAGAAGAGGGTGCTACCTGTTTGTAGGTGTGACCATTAAGTAAGCAGATGCTCCAGAAGCCGGAGACCTGTAGGTCAGTTTATAAAAATGAGAAAAAGGAATACAAGTAGTTGGAAGCCCAAGGCTCTTAATTTCGTTCCTTGAATCTAGCACAAGTGTCTACTACTGCCCAGCTATGTCCAGTCATGAAGGAGGAGAAGATGGGCCTTTGAAGATGGAAGAGAAAACTCTGGAGGAATGCTCTTGGAGATAGAGCAGAAATGTGCAACTATCACCTTAAACTCGAATATTTAGAAAATGGAGTCAAAAGTTCTGGAGTCATTTAGAGCAGGATGAGGATCTATAGCCTCCTCTAAGAGCTTTTATTTTTGGTGAGAAGACCCATGCCAGCCTTCTGGGTGTGGGCTTTGGCTGGTGAATACAGGTCTTGCAGAATTTTATTTTCCTTCTGTGGCTGTGGAGGAGCAAAAAGTACTCACCTGGGAGAGGAGACGAATTGCTAATTTGCTTAATCTCATCATTCCACCAGTGTACAGGGTCATAAATCAGTCATCTTTCTGCACTACTTTTGGAAGCAGAAATATGTGCAGAATGATGTAGGCAGCGAGTTCTTAAACCATAATTCATGAGATAATGGCAAGTGGTCAGCAGCTGGCAATACAACAGTGCTGGCTATTATGGTCCTTTCAACTGAAAACATACGAAGAGGGTGCAAAATGGTGTGAGGAGTCTTGAGACATGACAATGGTCCAGAGGGTTTGGCAACTACAATTTGCAGTTCTTTAGGCCAGTGATTTAAACTCAGCTCAGATTGGAATCAAAGCAAAACTGAGGTCTTGTGGATAAGTTTCCACAAAGCCAAAGACTAACGATGCATTTGAATCCTAAAGTGGTTTTCTTACCAAGAGAAGCAAACAATTAAAAAAACATCCTAATCCCTGATATGGTATCTTACACTGACATGTACACACCTCTCTCTTTCCCATTCAGTAATACTGGTATTAATTTTTAATCAAATGATAATAAGAAAAAGCTGGGTTTCTGAGATTGCTTCAGAAGCAATACGCTCACATAAACGAAAAAGTTGCAGATGGGGTTAGCATACATAGCAGAGGCAGGGAATGGTCTCTGCCGTGCACAATCACCATCAGTATTTTCATTCAGAATATAAAATGCATTTTAAGAGTGGAAGAACTTATGCATATAAATTCCACAGCTCAGTTTGGTACTGCGGAGTGAGAGAGAGACATTTTTTCACAGTTATTGACGAAGGACATTCCAGCAACTAGTGAGATCTGGAGTTCATTATATATTTTGGGCTAGAGTGCAAAAGCACTATCTGCCAGAAAAAAAAATAAATATGGTTGAAGCGTGTTTTATTAATACATTGCTGCTGTTCTTGGATTATACTCCTGTAGAGGCTCACATCTGAAAAGATGCATCTGATATGCTATATACTAGATAGCTTTTCAAGGTTCGTTTTTGGATCTGGTTCCCTTTCAATATACAGATACTATGTTAATTTCTATTTTTAAGCTTTCAGAGACATACTGTCTCTGCCCTTCTGTAGATCATTATTGCAAGCTGTTTTTGCTCATATTCTAAAAGCACTAATATTACTATAAAGCAATACGTTGTTGCCACTGAATCTGGTACCTCTGTGTGTAATGTATGAGTGGAGGGTGACATCCCAGTCCAGACAGGTTCTTTCCAAATAAAGAGGTCCGATGTTGTCAACACTGCATGTCATTGCAGTGAATGTGCTGTTAGGAGAGAAGCAGTGGCAACACACTTGTGCCGCTCAGCAGGAAGCAGACCTAGAGGACCAGAAGAAATGCTTTTGCTTCCCTGTCACCTAAGCCCAGAGAGCTGTATTAATGATAAAAGCTCCCTGATAATTATCTCCAGAATGAGCAAAACAAGAAAGAGAGAAACATGTACAGTCGACTTTTTTTTCAGGAAAATATACAATTAAATCCGATATTTCCATTTCTGGTTTTGCATTCTCATTTTCTTGTTAAAGACAGGCCCACACATGTTCCTGATATATGAACCAGCTGCCTTGAAATCAATGGCAAAGTTCCTGTCATCAGCAAAAATTCCTGGATGTTACCCATATTTATAGGATATGATTAAACTGAAAACTTAAGGGAGATCACAGCCTTCCAACAATTAAAGAGGAGGGAGAAAGAAATGAGAAAGTAAATATGTTGTGAAAGAGATCCCAGGTGAAATAATTGGTCCAAATTTTCAAGTCTGGATGTTGTTAGTTTTTCCATAATTACTACAGCAAGCTCCTGCTTTCACTGAGGGGAGGTGACCTGGTTTTGTTCCAGTAATAATAGAAATTTTATCACACAAATGGCCAGAACTGCTAAAGCTGCTTTACATACATGTGTCAGCACTGGGAGAATCGAGATATAGCAGACATCATTTAGTCAACTATAAAATTTTGTGTCCATGAACTCAAAATGGAAAGAAAGCAAAGAACAGAAAATCACTGTTTATCAAGAATAGATTGATTTAAGCGTCAAGTCATGTAAAAGTGTACAGTGATGCAGGTGTGGTTAAAACATGATTTAGGTGTCTTATTTCCTGCAGGTGTTTTAGAGAGTCATGTTGTTGGAGTAAGGAAGTCCAATTTACTCTTACACCACCTTTAGCTATGAAAGTATCTGACACAACGCAGCAACTGATGTTGGAAGTCCCAGTGTATTTAAGCCTCCAGTTTTCTTCATTGTTGTTTCTACATAGACAGTTAATATTAAATGGTTGCATGGTACTGATGCTTATGAAGTAGCCAACTCAACTCAGCTCCCAGAGTGAATGATTTTATAATCCTTAAAAGCCTGAAGCCAAATGTCTGTGCTCTCCAAAACTGTTTGGAATCTGTCACATTTCTGCAGGAAACAAAACTGGTGACCAGATACAAAGTTAATTTAAAGTTCCTTTTTCACAGGCTCTATTTTCCATTTTTTTTTGTTTGTATTACTATATTATTGTTGCCATCCCAACCAGAGGGAAAAAAAAAACACTGAAATCAGAAAGCAACTAAATCCTGTTACAGAGTAACAACATCAAAATTTATCAAAAATTATTTACTGAATGAAATGTGCTAGTTTCATATTTCCAGTAATATCTTCCTTCTCAAAAACTCTTTACAAATATCCATAATTGTTGTCTGATGCTAAAACTGTGATTGATATGCTAATAGTGTTTGCCCTTAATCTCACCCTTGGAAATATACTATTACATCTGATATGAATTTATTCTAGCTAACAGCTAAGAATTAAAGGAGTAGAGAGAGTTTGATGATTTCACAGAATGGCTTGGGTTGTGAGAGACCTTAAAGATCATCTAGTCCTAGATGGGTTTCATTCATGGTCATTAGTATTAATAGCCTGGCTAGTGCCAGGATGCTGTTGTAACAGCAATCAAAGATCTGAAGCATCAAAAAAGTTCTTCAGGAAAACTGCAGTCTCTGCTGAAGGCAATAGGTGGTTATAGACAGACAATTACAAGACCTCAAGGAACAATGAAGCAATAGAGGCAGGAGTGCCAGGCTGTTGTGTTAGACATGAATGGCCAAATACGTGTTAGACACATAGGTCTACACATCAGTGGTGCAGGAGTATCTTAGCATAGGGAAGTTTATAGGGAGCTTTTAAAGAACATTCTAAAGAATAAGAGTGAACATTTTTCCTCAAATGTGAGTGAAAAAATGTGATTTTGCTCATCAACAACATGAAGCGAAGGGACAGAACTAACCCTCTGTTATTTAGTTCATTTAAGGCAAGTTCTCAAGTTTTTGTGTTAGAGGAATATTTCTTTATTGCTGTACTGGTAGCCAGAAATGTCTAACATCTGTATGACTAACATCTGCATGCCATCACACATAGCAGATGGTAAGCTATATAATGACAAGAAGCTTTGGTAATGGAAAGATCAGCAGCAGACTCGAACAACAACCAGCTCTATTTATAGAGGGAGAGATTTAATTCTCTTTGAGAGGAAAAGCAGAAGTGACAGAGAGACTGAGAGACTGACTGATGAAGAGAGAATGAGAAGGAAGCATATACATTAAGCTTGGGGAAATGATAAGCCAAAATGAGCTGTGATATGAAGAACCAGGGAACAAGAGATTTTTTACAGGGAATGTTGGGCAATAGAATCACTGGACAAAGACAAGGCTAGCATGAGGGATAAGAGTCCATGGAAGTAGACATATCAAAACTTTGCAGGTAACTTCCAAAGGGAGGTGGCAAGTGCTTGTTATACCTGGATTTCCTAAATGTGAGCTGGGCAGAGCATGAGGGAACATCTTATGAGCAGGGAAATAAGTCTTAGGTGACTGCATCAGCATTTTGTGTCTCATCCATCCAGTTCTAGTATTCCATTCCTAGAGCATACATACCCGTCCTCATATGCATCCTGTGCAGAAAGAAGTAGAATAGAAAGCTCCAGCTTCACATGCTTCTCCAACCCTATACTGAGACCTTCAGATCCTCTAGTTCTGGTTTCCTGGGGAGTTAGAAAAATGCCTTCTGATTTTAGTGACAAGAACAAGTCTCATGCTGTCCCTGCTAGCCTTGGAGAACGGGCACAGCTCTGGGGATGAGAGCTGGTCTCTGTTACAGCTCATACATCATCAACAGACTTCTTAACTGAACTGCAAAGGCAGAGCCTCATCTCTGCCAGTCCTAATGCTGCCAGTGCAGCTATATGGCTGTAACTGTAGGCAGGCCAGAAGGCAAGTGGCAGTGCAGTTGTAATTTGGAACTAACCTCAGCTGAGAGACGGGTGGGTAAAGTGGGGGATGAGATGACTGTCTTGATTCCCAGAGCTCCTAGGAGGAGGGCAGGTTGTCTCTGAACATTTATCCTTTTAACTGTTAAAGTTTGATGAGCTGATCTCAAATACATATTAATATATACAGCACCTCTTCATATCAACTTTAGAAACTCACTCTTAGGCTCAACTACAACACAGGCTTTAAGGAAGGGCAATCAATCAGTCATCTGCATAAAGCTGGAAACATGCCCAACAGATTTCCTAAGACAGGACCATGTTCACTATGAAAATAGCCCTGACTTTGCTTCTCTCCCTGGTTTCAATGAGTTAGTCTGGTAGGAATGAGGATCTCACTACACTTGCAAGATCGCTGCGTCGGGGCAGCAGTAGAGAAAGAAAACTGGTCATTTGTGTGTGTCATTTGTACGGTCTGTCACTGTAGCATCTCTGACTGGGAACTGGTACCTGAGCCTAGTTCAGTGAATGTGGTACATGAGCAGGTTCTCCAAAGTATCACATGTGAGCACAGCAGCTTATTAATCAACTTTCACAGCCTTGTGGTTTGCCATTAAGCTATACCATAACTGTTTTGCAACGCCATCTAGTGACATATACAGATGCCTCAAATCCCTCAAACTCTTGCTTTTCTCTTATTTTATTGTACTGAATGGATCATCTGTGATTTTTGCAAGAAAAAAATAGATGTTTACACTTATCAGCAGTGGCAATTAGACCAGAAGAAGCATTTGATGCATAGGATGTGAGCTGTTTTCTTATTCTAAATGAAAAATAAAAAATGTTTGCTGAAGCAATAACCTGTCTCCAAGCAGTGTTCAGTTCAGCTTCAGGTTTCAGTGAGAGTCCATATGATGCACAAATGCTCCTCTGCTTTTAATATTAATTAAAAACATCAACAACAAACTAGTTCAATTTATGTTTCATGCAAAATACCCCCCAAATTAACATAATACGTACATTACATCTGTGTTCTTATTTTAAAGCAAAATTAAAACCTCTCTCCTTTAATCAGATGGTTATTAAAATGGAAGTCTTCGAGAGAAGTTACTGACAAGTTCACCATTTGATGAGCCTGCTGCATAGTAAGCTTCCAACTTTTGTAAATCTATGAGGAATTAGAGAGAAAAAGAGCTCGGAATCCAGAGAAGCCAATAACCTCCTTCTATAATCCTTAGCTGTCTAGAAAGGCACAAATCAATTTTTCCTCATACTTCTTAGCTTTAATATTTTGGAAAATGTTGAATTATTGCTGCTTTTTCTTACTTTGGTACTCATACTTTTTTCTCTGCTTAAAAAAAAAAAAAAAAAATTGATGGAAACCTTATGTTTGGAAAATGTACTAATTCTGAGGAATGGTAAAGCTCTTATCCTGTGGCAAGCTTGTAACTTAATTTCAACCCTAATGACTGTTTTTACTGTAGCTCTCCTCTTGCCATCCTTGGACAGGTCATAGCAAGAAGTTACTTTGCATCTGCTGTGTTCTCTCCATCCTTTCCCTTTCGAAGGAATCTGGCTGTTTCATGGTGCTGTTGTGCTTTTTGCATTGAACAGAAAGTTTTGGAACAGATTCCTTAATCTGAAACAGATGTCTCTTCCCCCAACTCCTTGCTAGCTGACTGCAGCCACAGAGGATGGAGCCATGAAGGGATATGCTCTTTTCTCAGGAGCACCTGGCAGAGGCCATCTCACTCATGCAGGGGCAAATAGTGCTTAAAAACTTCTCACTCTGTATGTGTGTGGGAGGAAAATAAGCACATTCAGACAAAGAGAATTCACTCTTACCTGTGCTTTGTGCTGGGTGCTCCTTGAACTAAGGTAGTAAGGGTGTGACTAAGGGACAAGAAGGCCTCTTTGTATGAGAAACCCATTTCAGTACTAAACTCTCTGACCAACAACCCACTTCTGTAGAAAGCATTCCCTTTCTGTTATTCCAGTAAGCAAGTGTAATAATATGCAATCTAGCAGGTCAGAAAGACATGTGACTAGGCATTGGTAAGTGTTTTTATTGGAATCAGTAGGACAATGCAGAATAATGTCATGGTGCCTTCATTTAGTGCATTCACTGACCCATCTCAGGCCAGTGTTTATACGGGGATCTGTACAGACTTGTATAAATACAAACCTCAGCCCCTGTCGCGCCATTCACAAAGGGGCTGTTGTGGCAGTGCTGGTTTTTTTGTTTCACACATTGTGGCCTATCTTACAGGATAATGTTGTCTATTTCTATTATTTCCTATTTGAGATCCTAAACTGAAAGCTGATGTTTAGCAATATCCAGGACTCTACTATCAGTGGCTTCAAGGCACTTTTGAACTACATGCCTCATGACAGCCTTTGTGGTAGCCTCAGTTTGCAAATATGGAAACAAAAGCATAGGAAATTTCAGTGGTTTGGTGCGTCATTTGCTATTTGGAACAGACATCAGCAGTGTCATCTCCCCTTCCCTTTCTGTCTGTACAGGACACAAACTCAGAGCTATTGTTCTTGAACATGGATGTATCTTTTTTCAGCTCTTCTCATTAATAAGCAGCAGACTGTGCAGAGGCAGGAGGAACTATATCAGTGAGCATTTGGATGTTACTGAAATCTCTTGTGTTACCTTGGGAAGGTTACTAAGCATATGACTCAAGTACTGTCATTTTAATTGTAAAATGCATAGCCTATAAACAACCATAATATCCCATGAAGAGCGGCCAGTCTTACGACACTGTATATTTTGAACCCTGGAATATATGATTCATCTTTAAAGACATATTTTTTTCTGTCGCTGCTACTAGTGGGCTTCTCATCACCTCATCTGTGTATTTCTGCCTTTTCTGTTCTTAGCCACAAAAGTTGGAATTTTCATTCGTGTCATTTTTTCCATCTCATGGAATGCACAACCTTGGTTATGGATTTGTCTGTTGAATGTATGACAGAAAGCAATCCAGAAGTGTCCTTCTCCCTCTTCTGAAACATAGAGTCATAGAATCACCAAGGTTGGAAAAGACCTCTTAAGATAATCCAGTTCAACCATCCATTTATCACCAATATCTCCCACTAAGCCATGTCACTCAGTACAACAACCTAAATGTTTCTTCAACATCTCCATAGTCAGTGACATCACCACCACTCTATGCAGCCCATTCCAGCACCTGACCACTTTTTCAGAGAAAAAGTATGTTGCATGGAGAGCCATAACTGCAGCACTGGTGTCATGGAAGGATTTTAGAATTCAGCAAACTGGGCAGGCAGCTGTGCATGGAACAGGCAAACCAAAAAGACTGAAAATCTAAGATCATGATAGGAAAGATGTGGGGAGAACACAAAGCAAGTTTCAGATATAGCTGGCAGCTTCTAGGCAATATGGGCTTACAGAATGCTGCCTTGCTGACCAAAGCAGGAACACACTGGCCCATGTAGTAGTAATTTATGACAGGATGGAGGATACAAATTACAATCTGCTACTAAACCTTCCTTTCTCCTTCCCACTGACCAAATCTAAATCTCCCTTCCTTTCATTTGAAACCATTTCCCCTTGTCCTGTCATCAGCAAACTTGCTGGGGATGCACTCAGTGCTATCATGTATGTCACTGACAAAGATGTTAAAGAAAACCAGACCCAAGACCCCTGGGGAACACTGCTTGTTACCCGGTTCTACTTGGAGATAGAGCCATTGACCACAACCTCATTGCTGTGACCTTTCAACCAATTCCTTATCCTCTGAATAGTCCATCCTTCAAATTCATTTCTTTCCAATTTAGAGATAAAGACGTGGTGGGAGACCATGTCAAAGGTCTTGCAGAAATCCAGGTAGATGACATCACTTGCCTTCCCTTTGCCCACCTATGCTATCACTTCATCATAGAAGGCCACCAGATTGGACAGGCACAACCTTCCCTTGATGAAGCTGTGCTGACTGTCTCAGATCACCCACTCATTGTATTGTATTAGCTATTAATTCTATTCTTCCTAACATAAAATTTGCTTCTTGAGTCAAAGTCAGGATCTCAAAAATAATACTGAGAATTATATTAGTGGTAAAAGTGCCCAAATTTAGTCACACTTGGGAGTCTGCATAGATACTGACAGAGATTTTTATTTAGGTCAGGAGTGCAATTAGAGTCCAAGGTGAAGGTGAAGACAAAGACTGTGAACTGCGCTATGTTAGCTCCAAATGTAAGTGGAGACCCTGTGCCCACAACCTTCCTCTTGAGCTCAAATGTCCCAGATGTTATCCTACAGAATAAGGCATGCTTCTTGTTACATTTTCCTTTGTAATATCTTAGTTTTTGAACATTTCCTCAGGGGATGTCAGGATATGTGTAAAACACTGGGATGGGTGCTGACAACGTTTACAGGGCTTTGTGGCATCGGATGATTTGAGAGGAGAGACAATTTTTTTTTCTTCCCCAAAAGCAGAACTGCAAGAAGGAATTCATAATTATATTATGTTAGAACATGCAGCTCTCGTGGCCACAGATAGCTCTTCAGACAGAAATGCTCTAATTAAAGGCAGAAAGATTTGAGGAACATGTGATTCCAGCTTATTTGGAAGACTGTGAGAGGCCAAAACTAATCCTAATAAAAGTAGTATAAAATATCAACATGAACAGAATTGCTCAGGGGAGGGAATAAAACCATAGCAGCTATTTTGTGTACAGTTTGTGCACACTCAAACTGAAGGAGGCAGGACAGAGAGATTGACTGAGAATGGACCAATAGGTGTACTGCTGAAAGCAGTGTAAGTAGAGAGAGTTAGACCCACCACTTAGAAAATTATAATAGGTTTGTGTGGACAAAATTCAGCCATTTTTTTAATCTCTGATAGAACAGGTGCAACAGGATGAAAGAAAAACAGTCTAGCGCTGAAAACAGGGAAGCTTGATTGCCTGGGGTCTAGGCTAGGAACTGAAGAAACTGTGAGGTCCTTACAAGCTTAGGAACCTAGGCTAAAGGTCAAACCACGTGCCTGGAGCATTGGCTAGTGGCTGATGTGGGAGAGGTGATGTGGACAGTGATAGAGACTTTCCACATATGCACTCTGCTGTGCATGGCTACCAGCCATCTTACTGCGGTCAACACACTTGTCACACTTACTGCCACTGGCATCCCAATCACTTTCCACATCCAGTCACAAACAGTGGGATCCCAAGCATTCTCATAAAACTAAGATTAGAGAGAAATGGAACCTGGTATTGATGGTACTGATGATCCACAGCAACTCCATTTTGAATGATGTAGTTAAGAACAGAGACTGTTGTAGATAAGAAACTCCTAGGACAAGATGTTATTTAGAAATGATGTGCTTGAGTATTGCTCAAGCTTTATGGTAGAATGCAGAAGAGAAGACAATTGCCATGGGCCCTGTGAAGCACAGGGTGATTCTGTGATTCTGTGATATAATACAATATAAGGACATGTTACGTGAGAGAGGTGATGGAAAATTGAGCTGAAGTCTTACAGATTCATAAAAGAATTGAAGAAAAAAATGAAAGCTCTAAAGGCATAGCCCTACACCTCTTGAAACTGGCAAGTTTCAATAGCAGCCTACAAGTAGTTAAGGAAACTGAGGACCTGCTCTAAGTCTGAATCAATGGCACAATCCATTATTGATGTTGGAAGATATAGCTACTTGATTTGCCAGAAGCAAAAAAGTGAAACCCCTTGTGTTGCTTTCACTGGGTTCAAATTTCCCTCATCAGACTATCTGCAGTTGCCAGAAAGCGCAAATGCCTACAGCCATCAGCCACTACCAATGATCTTCCTATGACAATTGAACTGGGCATTGGATGGATTCCCAAGTATTTGTCAGATTTAATCTTTATAAAGAGCTTGCATGAGACAAACAGGAAGGCTAGAAAAAAAACAATAAATGATAATCTAAGAAGATTCAGTAGCATCTCTTTGAAGGAACAGTTGGAAAGCTATTTCTCTTTGGAGAAAACGTTAATATACATATTCACAGCCAAATCTCCTAATTTGGGACAGTATTAATCAATACTTTGAGTGATACAAGTGAGAATGGGCATGAAGAGAGTATCTTCTCATCTGCTTTGCATGCTGTTCAGTTGACCTGGCTAGCTGAAATACATCACGCATACCTGGGAGTCTCTTCCATTTTACTTGTTCTTTTTCAGCATAAGGGTAAGTTGTGGAGGAAGTGGAACCATCTGTTTAATCGTGGTACGTGATAAAAAGATCCAGACTTTCTCTTGGTTTACTACCTGGGTAAAATATTTATATATGTGAGATGCTGTATTTCTTTGTAAACTTACTTCTGCAAGCCAAACCAAGCTAATCTTCCAGCATCATGAATTTATATCCTAACAGTGGCTTCCTGCCAGCATCCTCTCTATTGAACTGTATTTACATTAGCACTGTAGAACATTACTTCATTCAAGCGTCTGAAGTGAAGCACTCACTCAGTGCACACACTTAGTTCTTGTTCATTGCCAGCTAGTAAGATGTTAGCAGATTGCCTTTCCCAGCTGGGCCCTGCCGTTCTACATATAATGAGAATTAGGGACAGTGGTCTTCTATGGTTGCTCAAGCTTCAGTGTTGGTTTTAGTTGTTTGTAGCTGGTGTAAATGCAAAATATTCGACAATTTCCTTTGCTCAGATTGAAAGATGAATCCTTCTATTAGATTCACAGGCATTACTTAAGTATCAGATCTTGGTGTCCTTAGTGATAAGTAATCTGGAGAATGGTTTGTTGTTTTTCAGTCTTTTTTTTTTTTTTCTGTAACTTTCAAAGTGCTTTACAAAGTGGAAGTATTTTCATTCTGTGGAAGGCAAAATTGGTAGAAGAGAGGGGCAGATAACATTACTGAACCTGGTATAGATCCTTATGTGAAGCTTCTTTTATTTGCAGAGTCAATAATGCAGTCTCAGCGAGTGTGTGACTGAACTAGGACAATTTCATAGAATCATTAAGGTTGGAAAAGATCTCTAAGATTTTCTATTTCTGCTGTCAACCCACCAACACCATGCCCACTAGACCATGTCCCTCAATGCTATATCTACACGGTTCTCGAACATCTCCAAGGACAGTGACTCAACCACCTCCATGGGCATCCTGTTCCAATGCCTCACCACTCCATCTGAGAAGAAATTTTTCCTAATAACCAACCTGAACCTCCCCCGGTGCAACTCAAGGCTGTTCCCTCTAGACCTATCACTATTCACCTTGGAGAAGAGGCAGACCTGCACCTTGCCGTAGCCTCCTTTCAGGTGGTTGTAGAGAACAGTAATGTCTCCCAAGTCTCCTGTTCTCTAGACTAAACAATCCTGGTTTCCTCAGTCACTCCTCATAAGTCCTGTGCTCCAGACCCTTCACCAGCTTCGTTGTCCTTCTTTGAACATGCTCCAGTGCCTCAATGTTCCACTGCACAGCTATCCAGCCACTCTGCCCCAAGCTTGTAGCATTGCATGGGGTTGTTCTGACCAAAGCGTAGGACCCAGCACTTGGTCTTGTTGAACCTCATACAATTGGCCTCAGCCCATTGATCCAGCCTATCCAGATACCTCTGTAGGGACTTTCTTCCCTCAGGCATAGAGAAGCATTTTCTGTAAACTTACTAAAGGTACACTCAATCCACTCATCCAGAACATCAATAAAGATATTAAACAGGACAGGCCCCACTACAGACCCTTGGGGAACACCACTCGTGACTGGTCAGCAGCTGGATTTGACTCCATTCACCACCACTTTCTGGGCCTGGCCATCCAGGCAGTGTTTTACTCAGAGCACACCTGTTTAAGCCATGAGCTGCCAGCTTCCCCAGGGGAATGCTGTGGGAAACAGTGCCTGGAGAAATGAAAGACTGAAGAAGTCCGACTGTACTCTGTGTGCTCTGATGCACAGACTGTTACTTCTGGATAAGTACTTTAGAATGGAGTTAAAATTATACATTCTCTCTGTGTTCTAAAATGGCCTGCTGAGCACAAACTTTGTTCTCTTTATTTAAAGAGATGATTTGAAAAAGGATTTTTCATCCTTGAATTTCACTAAAAACACTTAAGTTACTCTCCTTGTCCCATGTCATGCTGTATTCTGAAAAAGCACTGGGACTTTGCTAGCTCACAAGAAGGAGAACGCAAAAACATTTGGTCCCATCTCCAAAAACGGATGAATGACAGCAGCTGATGAATGAAGTACATGCTTCGACTCAAATGTAGGAATTAAATAAATAATTCTCTCTGGAAATTTGAAAACACTTTACTTTTAGTGGTAAGAAATATGTGACAGCTAGTTTAAGGAGAATAATTGTGTAATAGCTTGGAAATCTGATTTCTCATACAATGGTTCCAGTTCTTAATTACCTCAGTGTTAACATGCAGACTGGGGTATTGAAAAACTTTTCTCACAATAATCAATTTCAGGGCTGTGTGAAGTTTCTTAAGGTCATTGCATACAAGGTTTGAAGGAGATTACCAAGAAAAATGGTAGTTTCATTATAATGTAGTCTTCTATTTTGATTTGTTTAGATTTTTATCTCCATTTTGAGGAAGTGGCAAACAGAGAATGAGGAAATATTTTCACATCTTTCTGGGAGAAGAGCAAAAAACATGAGTTGGGGGATTGTAAAGACAGCAGTTACAGTAACTGTCACTCCATTGTTCCTTAAGATGGGCAACAAAACAAAACAACTACCTGCCCCCAAGTTAAGTGAAATTAATTCATTTTAGTGGTTTTAAATTTGCTTTATGAATGTTTGTGTCTTCATGGGAAGAAAACACTTTCACATTCCAAAACCACTGGACTAGGACAATAATGATCTTTCCTGGTGATGAAGCCAGCCTGTACCTCCTGGGTATATGAGTAGCTGCCACTCTTTCCTACTCAAACAGTTTTCAAATGCTGCAAGCCTAATGGAGGGTAAGTTTGCCTCACTGAAGCAGGTCTTTGACTGTAAAGTGCAGGTGAAACCAGTGGAGATGCATTTAAATTTGTCTGAGAACTTGACCTTATTTCTAATGTTGAATATGTTTACTTCTGTCTTACCGGGTCATCACTGGTCAGCAATGAGGGAACATTAAAGAGTCTGGAAGTCCATTTTGGCTCTGTCAAAGAATGTGAGCACACTTCTGTTTATTTTCTTCCCTCCTTCATTCCCTCCTTGCCTGTGGTGCAGATTAGAGGTAAAAGTCTCCAGAGAGTGGATTCCTCATTAAGATTCCCGATACCTCCTGGTATGCGGTGCCTGAGATTACCACATGAAGGGTATCCTGCTATTTTTGCCTCTGGTCCAGTCCCTTTGAAGGAACCCTGGAACACTTTACACTCATGCAGATTTATGAGTGCTGTGTACCCTGCCAGAGACTTTCTGACATACTCCTGTAAACTAATTATGGGAAAGTCCCCCAGGCCCCTGATGTTAAAAATACATTCTTAGCATTTCATGAACAAAGCTTAGTTTCCTCCTTCTGTTCCTATAGGATATGATCTATTTCCTGACAGATGTTTATCCTAAAACACCAAGTGATTGCTTCTGAGGAAAGTAAGGGAACAAAATCATGCCATACCACCTAGAATGAGTCACAATGTGAATCCTGAACTCCAGGTGTGATCTGAATTTCTCTAGTGGCCAAGGATTTTGATTTTTAAAATTTTGATTTATTAAAGTTTGTCTCAGTTGAAGACTGGGCACTTTAATTTCTGCAGCCAGTCATGAAGCCTTCCTTTTCAATGCCTTCAATGCCTGCATGGCTTTTGATCAAAATCCATTGTGCACCTGCTGACTGTTTGGATACCTGAATGAAAGAAGTTGATCCTTCCAAGTGCTTGTGCCTTGCTTCCTCTTAGGCACTACAACACGAGATGCCAAGAAAGACAAACAGATATAGAATAAACAAGAATGGGTGTTGGCAGGAGTAGAGTTCTGGCTCATATAAGTAGAAAAACACAACATTTGTTGGCTGACAATTATGTGTGATCCTAGGGGCTCCTGGGAGAGGGGAAGGTGGCATGTGCATCAACTGTGAGTGCCTGAAACAGTCTTGGAGGTTATGAACATAGGTATAGATGCTCTCAACACATATATCACAAACAGTGCCTTTGGAAACACTTATTCCCTAACTAGACAAGGAGCACAGGGCTAGGTGCAG
The DNA here is from genome assembly GCF_019232065.1 of Centrocercus urophasianus. Taxonomy (NCBI): domain Eukaryota; kingdom Metazoa; phylum Chordata; class Aves; order Galliformes; family Phasianidae; genus Centrocercus; species Centrocercus urophasianus. Next base: position 7,763,520 of record NW_024884364.1, on the reverse strand, counting down.
TAGGGAGAACTGGATTCAATTCATAATCTTAATCTTCAAATCATAATCTTAAAATTCATCCCATTACGGAGCCATGCTGAGATGCATTCTGGCTTAGACAGGTGGTCAAGTTATTGCCATTTACCTGATTGTCTCAGAGCAACTGAGCTGCCATAACTGTGTACGCTTCAGTCTGCCTCACTTGTTAATTACTGTATTTTAGCTCAAACTTCAGTGAAAGGCCTGGCATACATCAACTAATTAACCTGAGCTGTCACATGGACTTGTGTTTGATCAGTGAGCATGGTCTGTGTAGGAATTTCAGCTTCTTGTTGTTGTTGCTTGTTGATGGTGTCATTTGGGGTCCTAATCCTTGATACGGCCTGAACTTAGAGTGTTTCAGATGTAATATATATGTGCACAGTGGCCACAAAGCTATTGATTTTGTTAACGGATCTTAAAATCTGAAGGTGGTGTTCTTCCCAAGGCTTTCAGCTTGTGTGAAGGTCAAACACCAGATGATCTGCTACAGCACAAGGCTTGGAAGTGAACCCTGAAATTATATGGCCATCCTCCATACGGCTATAAGGTTTTGAGTTGCCAGATAAAATGCAGTGGGAAAAATAATATGCAGAAAGATGTCCGTATTTTCCGCCTGTAAATGATTAAAACAAAGATTCTGCAAGAACAGACCTATTTTGTACTAGTATTATTACTTAAGCTTTCTGTTCTACTGCACAGATTTTGTGTTTTATTGTTGTCGTTTGCTTGTTTGCTTGTTTGTTGGTTTACTGTAAGTAAAGTGATGGGTCACAGAATGAGAACAAAGCAGGAGAAGAACCTGAAGCACACTTTCCTTCCCTTGATACATGATGAATAGCTGGCACTAAGGTAGAATCCTTTATGGGGTGAAGAGCTGAGAAGGCAGTCTTTTTACAGAGATGGCAGGAGATGCAGAGAAGTGACAGTAAGAAAAAGGGAATTGAGAGATAGAGTGAAGGGACATTCTGGAAAGTGCTGATACATGTCCAGGCAAACTAAGGTGGGATTAGAAAACAATTCCAAAGCCTCCTTCTCTGCATCCTGTCCCACAAAATGATGTGCAATAGCAGTGAGCCCCAGCACCATCTTGGTAATGCTTGTTGATGAGTAATGCTGAGGAGAATGGAATAATTCCACTAAATGAAGCTCTCGCTCTTGACTTTACAGTCTTCTATTTACTCTTGGTATTGGTATAAATTCTTAAGGAAGCAGAGGAGCAGAAAATCAAGATGAGTCTCTGGGAATGCTGGATAATTCCCAGTGTGAAAAGGGTGAGGCAGTAACTGAAGCATACAAAGTGAGAGATGATGTGGTCAAGTGAAGAATTGGTGGAATTAGTTGTCTACGTATAGCAACTCCACCCATTTTTCCTTTTCTCAGTGGTGTAGTTTGGCTATAAGCCTATTCCAGACAATCCTAGCTTTCTCCTTCCTTATTTCTTGCAGTACAGTTGAATAAAATCAAATGATAAACAAACTGCAGGCTCCAAGTTCCCTCTAGGATTTACAGAAAAAACAGTTGTAGGATTTTTTATCCGTTTTTCCCCCGCTCTCAATCTTTTGTACTTTTCCAACTTGTTCTGTGAACAGAACAGGCTTTCCTCCTTGGAGTTGATGCTGATAAATGGCCTAAGCGAGGGCCAGCTGGGTGTGTCCCTGTGATAATTAGTATTTTTATTTTTCTGCAAGGGGAAAATGAGAGGGGGTATGAGACCCCTTCCTCAGCTAGGGTCCACCACTGTCAGAGATAGAGTAACAAACAAGGAAAACACTCAGGGGAAAAAAATCGTAAGTAATTTTCATGAGCCGTGGATTAGCTGATAATTTGCCATTGGGGTTCCATTCTGCAAGAAGCCTGTATGATTGATCCCACTCCAAACCCACCACTTTCAAATAAACTTAAGCTGAACTGAGTTTACACTAGGAAGGCTGAAAAGCTGCACAAGGAACATCCTTTGTGGACCTGAAGGATGGCATAACAGAGATTCTTTCCTTTTTTCCCACAAAGATGTTAAATACAACAGTACTGCCAACTGCTCCAGATCCAGCAGAGCACATACCAGCTGGGGATCTTTTCCAATGTGCTCCTTTGAGCAGGGTGCTATGTATATATATTCTTGCTTTACTGAGTGTGTGTGCCTGTGGTATATCATCCTACTTCTTCATCAGCATCAGACAAGTGTTCTAGTGCCACTAAACATAAAGCATATGAGTCTTCTTGGCTCTACTACAACGTTTTGTACTGATATGGTATTCACCCCTTTCCAGAGTCTTAATAATGACTTTGTCATGAAAGCATGAGTTTATGAAACAGTCACCATTGTAGCCACTTCCATCTACCTCTGCTCCAGAATAAACAAAAGTAGAAACAATATATTTGGTGTCACCTAATCAATCTCTGACAGTATGGAATAACTCCTACTACTCTACTGCTAATATTTAATTTGATGTAATTTTTACAGTAGAAGAATATTCTCCCTTCTTTGGAATTCTATTCCAAACTCTAACTCCTAACATTCGCTGTGGGATGCACTGTATTGTCTGTAAGATGCAGACAGACATGAAAAAGTTGCTGTTGGAGCAACAAGAATGATAAGAGACTTAGAAAGCATGACCTGTGAGTAAAGGCTGAGAAAATCAGCTTTGTTTAGTCTAGAAAAAGAGAATATGGCAGGAGCAAGGGGTGGGAAATACGATAGTCTTAAAAAATGTCTAAGTTCAGCAAAGAAGGCTTGTATTAGATCTTTCAAAAAGGGAGAAAAAAAAACTTCTAGCTGTAGGAATAGGTGAGTGCTGACAACCTAGAGACCTGCAAAATTATTTATGTAGGACATTCATAAGAATGAGCTGGAGGGATGAAAATTGGAGAAACTAGATCCCAAACTTTCATTGTGTTTCCAGGCACATTTTTGTGTATCACCACCAACGCAAATTTCCTTTTTAGTCTTGAACATTTTTAACTAAGTGCAGTCCACTTTTTTTTCTCCCTCCTTTATTATTCTCTCATGCCATTTCATATTGCCAGATCAAAACTCTGGGTGGCTGTAGACTCAAATAGCTCAATTTCTATAACTTCATTACGTTAATTTGAGCATGATGCTTTTGTCTTTTTTTACCCTCACTCCCAGGGGAATAAAGGTCAGAATCTTGCTCTACTTCTGAACAGCGCCTAGCACAGTAAGGTTCTTGTCTGGCACTGGGACTCTAAAGGTTGCTGCCAGTCAATTACTACATACAATAATAATAGTTACCCTCTGTCTTTAAAAAATATACTGATTCTATCTGTGGCTGCCCTTGACCAAGACTGGGATGTTTGATTTTTTGAACTGAATGAAATGTTTCATCTGATTATCTAACGCTGCATGAAGTTGTTGTGTTTGAAGTATTTGCCAGGGGTCAGCAGTAGGATCTTATGCTTCGAAGGAAAACATTGTGATACATACTCATTTTTGCAGTTTTGAGATAGCGTAACTAGGTTTTCTTGAAAGGAAATGACTGAGGGCACGTAATGCAACTGGACCTTATGTGTTAGCTAGACTACATTAGTTGCCCAGTGAGGCAAGACCGGCACCCTGTAAAGACTATGTGAGATCAGCCCTCAGCCCTGAATGAAACAGATTAGAAGCAAAAGGAGGAGAATCATGTGTCCTGCTTAATGACAGTGGCTTTGAGCAAGTCACAGTCATCTTGTGCTTGACTTTGAAGAGGCATTATAGTGGATAATGAGGAAGAAAAGGCTGAGTTACTCCTCCATCCGTTCAGGGGAACATAATGCTCCTGTGTTAACATCCAGATTTACAGCCCACACATCAACATGCAGCATAGCAGGAAATACAGCCAAGGTTTCCTGTGGGGAAACTGGCAGCCCTTGGGAAACCCCTCCAGGACTTCCTCACTCCTGCCTGCAGGAGGGCAGACAGCCCATGGCCTTCTTGGCATCCCCCTCCTTCTCAGCCTTCGAGCTGTGACCCCCTCCAGAGCTTGGGCACTGACCCTGTTAGGGCTGCAGCCCCTTGCAGGAATGCTGTGGCCCGACAGGCACTGTCTAGCTCTTCAGTTGAGCAATGCCTGGCATGGCAGGGGCTGAGCTCGCAAAGCATCTCTGTATCCAAAAGCCAATATGCTCAAGCTGGGATAATTCAGAAATCCAAGCTGAGTTACACAGTTTTAGAAGGTCCTGAGACTCAGCTGAGGCATTGAGATCGCTCTGGTGGCGTTTCCAGCCTGCTACAATGTCGCTGTGCTGTGCATGGCAGATTGTGGGTAAACCCATTGGTTCAGCTCTGCTTCTGGCTCTGCCAACTGCCCCACTGCTGTAAAGAGTGTGGTGGAAAGATCTGCAGGCCAGACATGGAACTTGTACCAACGATGGGATACAATTAGCACAAACCTTCACCTAACTCAACTTCTGCCAGACCCAGTGGAAGAAAATGCAAAGCAGGTGAGGAAAATATGCCAACCACAGTATCTTGCCATAGCTGATTGTTGTTTGGAGATAGTGTAGAACTGGGACCACTAATCTCCTTCCCACAAATATCAGTGGGTATATATCTAGCCCTACATTCAGATTTGGTGATGGCAGGTCCAGTTGGCTTGAAATGCCCCTGTCCAAATTATGCCTCTGTGAGAACACGGGTGAAGATCTGGGGAATGTTTTTGTTCTAATGCTGATCTGTTGAAAATTTGGGACACTTGTCTTCTGGTAACTAAGCCCTTTTTAAACAATTTCAACTTGAACATATGGTCTTCTTTCTGTCTCCATTCTACAGCATCCTCTGGTGCTTCTTCTATCGTGCTTCATCCTCCACTTGCTCTTCCACCTCCAACACTGGGGCTTTAATAGATGCCATGCAAGTAAGCTGTTTTTCAGGCTTTTGTCTTGCTGACGCATTGAGAAGAAATTGGGATTTAAATTACAATGTAGGGTTGATAACATTTTCTCTTACTGTGTGACCGTGTTGGCTCAAGCTATCTTGTATCTATCCAAAGTTATTGCAGACAGACAAGCTTTGATCTCTCCAAAAGTGCAGAAGTAGATGTTTGTCCACAATGTACTGTCTCTCCTATTATTTCAGAGCCTGGAACACAATAATATCTTATGGAGAGCTTTGGAGTTTAGATTACAGCCCGTTCATTTATTTTGCTGGAGCACTGTCCCATAAGGAAAATCCTGTGCTGGGTTTAAAGAGCCAGACAATAGAGCAGCCGTCACATTTGGATGTTGCTTTTGAAAGAATACCCTAATACTACATCACTTTGCTCTACTGGGTTCTGCTCCTATTCTTCAATGGCAAAAATCACAAGATCAGAATTAGTAAAAGGGCTTTAGTGATGCTTAATGCAAAACATGTTGAAAATGAAAACACCAGCTCAACTGTGCTGAAAAAGCAGCTCTCTGGTTCCTAAGTTTCTTCTTGACCAGTGGATGCAAGCACTACCTCACAGTCAATACAGAGTCAGACAATGGATTCTATGTCTCAGACTTTTGCAGGAGAAAATATAACTAAATTAGGGTATATAAATATATAATATAAATAAATTAGGGTAACGTGACAGTTCTGTATATCAAAGATACACTCCATCTCTTACCATTGAATGGGGCTTTAGAGTGCCTGAATATATAGAAAAATATTTTTTTCTAGTCCTATTGTATGTGAAAATAACCCTAATCCTTCTCCTGAGTTTGCAGATAGCCTGAAGTAGCAGCTTCAGCATGTATGACTTACTGTACGTATACTTGATGCATTTTCAATGAAAAAATGAAAAACAGGCAGTATTTTTACAAACGTTTTGTTGAAAAGGGTGTTTATGAAAGACACTTAGTGAAAAAAGTTGATCATGTTTTGCTTGCTCTATTTCCCACATTCCTCCCTTCCTTCTTTTGCTTCCTGTTTAAAAAAAATACTAATATGGTACATGTAAGCAGCTAGAAAGAGCTCTGTATTGCAAAGGTATGTATTGAAAAAAAATCAAAAAGAAAATACTTGAAATTCATTTTACAGAGTGAACTTTCAATTCTCAACTTGATTAGAGAAACATAAATGACTGCTATGTTGACATTTTCCCTATGATTTGCATCTTGCATGGACTGCTTAATTTCTTAGACAATTTGAACAACTTATCTAGCCCTTAATAATCTCTGTTAAACTCTCCAGATTTTACTTGCTCTCTTAAAATCTCTGATTTTCACAATGCAGTTAAGTATAAGAATTATGAAAACTGAAGTTTTGTGTGCATATATCTGTATATATCTATCCAAGATAGATACTAGGATACTAGAGCAAGGGAGTTCTGCATTAAGTATTTATTAAGTTCATGATTAATCTCTTGATGATGTCACTATTTTTCAATGGGTGCAAAATACTTGAGATATCTCTGTCATCAGATTGCTGCAAAACCTGGGAATCTTGCCATGAAAATTAGGGCTGGTTTGTCATGGATTACATGGGCTTTTGCTAGCAATTACAGGAACAGCACATTCAGTAAGCTGGCACTTGATGTATATACACATATGGCAGGTCAAACAGGGTAACAGGAAGTAGTACGAGCAGCCCTTTCAGACAAGTTTTCTTTTTGAAGGATCAAGTCAATAAAAACAGGCCAAACTAAAAATTTACATCTCAAACAGGACAGCCAAGACTTTGTGTGATATCTCACCTAATTGCTTAAGTCCTTACTGATCAGCACTTCTGTTTTAAGTTGTTTTTTTCCTTATGGGTGCCATTGAAGATTCCAAGCCTTTGCCCTGAATATGAATCCATAACTCTGCTTAAATGCAGATGCTAGGACTCATTTCAAATTACAGCTACTCTGTTGGACAAATTGAGAAATAACAGATGATGAGAAAACTATAGACATAACATACAAGCTTGGGTTCAAAGCAAAGTCTGTAGATCCAACTGGAGGGCTGAAATTACTAACCTCTGAATAAAAAGCTGTGCAGCCTTTGAAGAGCCCACACTGCAGGAGCTTCATATCTTCAAGATTTTTGTGAGATACCAACAGCATAGGTCTATGTGGTCCTTTCATAGATAATTCAAAGCCTGGAAACCTTACCTTGAGGGTAGAGATATAAAAGGCTTAATCTATTCATTTTAGCAAAGAGTAGGTGAAGAGGTGACTTGATCAGAGCCCATAAGGCTTTAGTGTAGTAGGAGGTTTCTGGGAACAAAGAACTCTTTTACGCAGAGGGAGGCATAACAAACCCAGTGTCTGGAAGCTGCGACTAGGTTTATACAGATGGGAACTGAGGTGCAAAATCATGGGCTTGTGGCAGGAATCACTGGCAGAAATTCTATGCCTGGTGTTACACTGTGGATCAGACTAGGTCATCACAACCAGCGCTCTTGGCTTTGAAATCTGTGCGCCTATGATTAACGTGATTCCCACATTATATGCACACATCAGCATTACATTTAGTCGCTGAAGAAGAGAGAGAATGCATCCAATTAGCTCCGGGCTTTCTGCCCGAAAAGGGAAAATGAAGTGGGATTTTGTTTAAGGACAACCCCGAAAACTCTGAAAAACACACCATGGGATCATTAGCACTTGGGCAGAGGGGACAGGATTTCAAGTCCAGCACAAAAGCCCCTGCAGAAAGAATTCTGTTCAGTGAGCTGTGTAGAAGGAAGGACTGTGCCTACCTCGCTCCCGGCTTAGTTACAGTTCTAGGAAGTACAGGACACACTTAGATAACCAAATCAGAAGTATCCTGTATTGTTTTAGAAACAACTGTTTCAAGAACCCTTTTTTTTCTGCTGGGTCTTGCACGAGTAGAAAGGAAAATACCCTCTTCTCTGAGAACGGTCTTGTTAAAATAGCTGACATGGATGATGATGGTGGGAGGCATCTGCTCCTGCAAAGCAGGCCTGGTTTGAATGTCTAGTTTTGCTGGAAAATCCCCAAGTTCTCGTAAGAACTTTGCAAGCATCAGTTTCAAAAGTTCTTGACTCACATTACAGGAAAAAATGTAAAAATGCAAGTTTCAAAGCTACAAAATACATTTTTCAAATTCAAGAACTTGTCTTTGAAAAGGTAAGCAAAATATGTAGTTTTTTTTTTAAACTACATTCTCAAAATCCCATTAAAGTACTTAACAGGTGTCATAATGAAAGGTTTTGGTGATTCAAATAGAAAATACGTTAATAATTTTGCTGGATGAAAAGCATTTGGTCCTCTGACAATCTATGCAGATTGGAAATATTTTGAAGTTGTTCATGGAACAAGAAAAGCCAATTCCTATACAGTCTAAAATTCTGCTGTCGAAGGTTGCTAATAATCTGTAATTGTTGCTCATGTATGTAGGTAAATCCTTTTAATACAGCTGCTTTATTTTCATTTTCCATTCTTTCCAACACAGTAGCCAGTTATCCTAACCAGACCCCTCTATTTGTTCAACATTTCCTGTCATCTGACTCTAAAATTTGAGCAGCCCAATAAGGAACGATCAATTGTGGTTCTCACTCAGGAATTCAGGTTGTTGTTAACTTTTCATTCTCTTCTCTCTTGTATCCAAACTGACTGACAAAACAAGCTGTTTCTATCATTGTAAAAGAGCACTTTACCCATGCCAAGTTGTGTAACATGGTCTGAGATCTTCTCACTCTATTTTCCAGCCACCTTAATGAGGAAGTATCATGCGAAGTCATGCCTTTGATTACACTGAGGACTATAGGTGCAAATCTGAAAAAAAACTACTTTAAAGAGCCCTTTAGTTTTCAGCTTATTGCTATTGGCAGGGGAAAAAAAAAAAGAAAAAGAAAAAGAAAAAAAGAGAAGAATTTGTTCCTGGCTGATTTTTAAGCTGAATGCACATACGTATTTTTTTTCTGAAAGTCCTTTACATGGGACTGGTTTTTGAGGGCTTGTGATCATACATACAATTTGCTTTTCATGTAGCCACATCAGTTTACTGCATTCACAGAAGAGTCTTTCAGCACCTGATCCTATATCCAGGGCGAGTTCTGCAACCTTTAATTGTTTAATTAGCTGGTGCTAGTTTAAAAATATTTAACTGTGCTCTTTTAGGTAAACAGTTTATTTCAGGAAGCATCACCACCAAATATTTTCATTCCTGTTTTACTTCCTTTCTCTTTGCTGCTTCACACAGCAGAAAGGAGCAATGACCATGTCTTTGAAGGTGATCTCCAAATGTTTGCAAGTAGTTCTCATTTTCACAACCGGTGAACGAAAAGCTTCTGCCCAAATCCTCTTATGCTGAGGGTATTTGTGCTTTACGTGCTCTGTGATGGTGTGTTAAGAGAAGTGAAAAAAATGCTCTGTATCTTTCCATTGCTTCTTAGTTTGTTTAGTGGTGAGTGGGTAATTCTTTCATCTGAAACTTTGCATGCTCTTTCCTTCTCCACATACATACCTCATATAAAGTAACAAGTAGCACACAGCTGCTTGTCCTGGCTTCCTCTGTAAAAAGGACATTGAGCAAAAGTGAAAGGCAACATCTGTAAAGTTGTTTAAAAGAAAACCTTTTGATTGCTACCTAGCTGGGAAAGGTGGCACTGAATTTGAGATTCTTGTTTGTACGTTGAGACGTTTTGGATTGATGAGGAGAAGTCTGTGCTACTGAAAAGTTTTTACTCTTTTGGTGACATCCAGCCACTCCTCCTTTCTCATCAATCAGGCTGTCAACTGGCTTTTAGTTTATTTCTGGTAAAATTTCTGATATTTTTCATATTCAGACACTGGCAGATGAAAAATAAAAAATGAAGTGATTGTTCATTCTGATACGGATAAACAGGAGCAAACATAAAGTATCCCAGTATCACTTTCACGGAGCCACTTTTTAGACTGCAGACTCTTTTGAAAGTCAGCATTGCACTTGGCTGAAATGATGAGATGCTGACATTGAATGCTATTTAGGTAGAGCCAGTGTTAATATTTTCAATGCCTTAGAAAAAAGGAAAGTATGTAAACTAATTCTACTTCTGTAATGATGAAGTTCCTTCATAACATCTGAGCAAAAATCAAAACTGTGTTTGAGGACCTAAGGAAAGTATAATTTTTCCGCTATTTATTTGGGGTGAGATATGATAGGGGGAGATTATTTTAAAAATGCTCTGTGCGAGTCATATTCCTTTCCTCACCCCTGTGTGAAAACTTCCAAGTCACCTTGTTTCCCATGGTCAACAGCAGAAAATGCCAGTAATTACACATATTGTCAGCTAGTGAAATTCATAATTTCTATGTTCCAGAACAGAGACAATGAAAAAAAAAGCTACAGCCTTTCAATTCCAAATAGATCTTTGGGCTAAATGCTGACACGACTAAGAAAAATACCTATCTAAAGAAATCACTGTGCAAAAAAAACCCCAACTCCTTGCCTACCCCCAACCTTGTGTTCCCTCCAGCAATTAGTACTGGCTAGCTTAACTATGTGCTGTAATTCCTGCAGCAGCTAAACACTTTTACCTACAAACATTAATGCGTTATTTCCAGTAACTCCACTAATGTGCTACTCCTATCCATTTTACGGGTGAAGACAAGTGGCCATTGCTAAGATGTCATAGAATCATAGAATGGCTTGAGTTGCAAGGGATTGTACAGACCACCCAGTTTCAACCCCCCTGCCATGGGCAAGGATACCACCCACTAGATCAGGGTACCCAGAGTCCCATCCAACCTGGCCTTGAACACCTCCAGGGATGGGGCATCCACAGCTTCTCTGAGCAACCTATTCCAGTACCCCACTACCCTCATGGAAAAGAGTTTCTTCCTTGTGTCTAACATAAATCTGCCCATCTTCCTTTCAGTGTTAATTTGATTGGTGTTGAGTCCTACCTGTGCCCATATAGTAGACTGGTGTATCTTAACTCTCACACGCTCATCTGCCACCTGCCTGCTCTGAAGCCTGATCTGATCTAACTGTTCCACTTTGTGTTGCTGAAGGAGCAGCCTGTGCAAAATTCATATTAGCTCACAGTGCGATTACCCACTGGCGTGGCTGTTGTACAGTAGGGGGACATGGCACTTCAGTTTATCTGGAAATTAAGACTGCTGACTGTGAAGTGAGCACCAGACTGTCTGAAAATTGGGCTATTCATTGATTTAATGGTCTGTTGAGATAAAAGAGGATAAACCAGCATCACTCCATGATCACAGCTTATCTTCTAGAGTCCATCTGCAGTTTATGATTACTAATCTTACAAATGACAACTCCTTTCCAAGAAAAAGTGGTGTCCCAGACTAATGGTAAATAACATCCTTCAGCTAAAGCAGTTTTACACAGTTCAGTGCTTTGCGTTCCATAGATGTTATTTAGTATTTCTTGCAGTTCTCTTTTTCCTCTTTGCATGACTTTGTGTGACTGCGTCTTCCTGGAAGTTGGATAAGAATATCAAGTCTGGGAAGATAAAGGGGTGGTTCTTGCTGTCTCTTGCAGGAAGAAAAGAAAGTAGAAAAGATTGCAAACCTTAACACATGAGAGATATAAAGACAATATGCTTCTTGTCAAAGCAATCCAGCTGAACCTTTCTGTATCATGACCCAAGCCTTACTCTGGTACCAGCTTAGCTGTAATTTGGCCAGGTCCATTACTGAAGCAAGTTGGGCTTAAAGAAAGGATTTTATCCTATATGGTTTCCAATACTGCGAAAAAAACATGGTGCTATGAGGAGGAGGAAGCAGTAAAATAAATAGATATATTAAAGAGTGATTGAGACCAAGAGAATGCTGTTTATCTGTAGGAGCAAGTGAGGGGTTAAGAAAATGTTTCTGTTGGAAGAAACATACTGGTAATTTTCCTATGCCTAGGGAAATGGAACCTCTCTAACTAAAAAGTTTGTACTAAAAATATGTTTATTTATGTTCCTGTCTCCTTCAACAAGAATTTAACTAGGTCCCAAGATTCACCAAACCTGGCGTTTCAGGGACACAAAAGCAGTAAAGAGGTGAGGAAATCACTTTCACAATTTTAATGCTAATATCCTTTGTATTCACGGTAGCCTATTCAATTTCCTTGCTTCAGCAGGAGAAGTGCATCTCATTCCCTCTGCTCTGGGCATCACTGTCCTATGTTCTTTTTATAACTGCTCTCTCAGTTCAATAGCCATTTGCATAGTCACTACATTCTCTTTTTAAAATATTTCTCTGGTTCTGGGCATTTTTGCTGCCTTTCTCAAGAATCCATCTACTTTGCTCCTATAGATTTATATCAGCTTAAACAAATTGCACTCGGTCAGACTGCAGTGCCCTCGCCCATATTACACAGTGCTTTGCTTTGCAAGCAGTGAGCAGTACTGCTCAACAAAGAAGTTAGCTAGCTGCAGTAAAAGATCTTTGCTTGACGTAAAAATCTGTGTGATAAGAATCTTCCCCATCTGCATGATGAAAGTCTGTTCTTTCTTTGGTGAGTGTGCTGAGCCCTACAGATCAAAACCTGGCTATACACACTAAACATTTTTGAGTGTTTAGAGGCATTTATATGATACTCGGAGTCAACAGTGTTGTGAAAGAACCTGTCAGGAGGTAGGGAAGTTATCTCTAAGAAGAATGGGTTTTTTTCAATAACCACAGAGAATGACAAATGCAAAAGTCTGCCAGGGAACAATTTTTGAGAATCTCTGATCTGATGATTTGCTAGTTCCTGGACCTACTTGGTGAAAACAGTCTTTTCTGTATTATAAATGTCTGCACAGAACTTAGGTGAATATTTATAGAAAAGCCAAGCCTCAAACTTATTTCTGCTTTTCTTTTTTTAAATCTTGGTATTTATATAATCTAACCATAGGGTAGTTTTGGTTGCAAAACTGGCCGACAGAAGCCCCGAGGCCCTGCCACAAGAAAGAAAACTTCACTGGTTAAAAAAACTTTTTTGGGGGGGATGTGCTGGAAAACATTTTATTTGACTGAAACAACTTTTTCTAAAGACGGGACAGCTTTGTGGCATAGTTCAGCAAACTACTGAACTTCTGCCTTAGAAGGATTCTGACTCTACACCTCTTGCCTTTGCTATCAAAAAATACTCTACTTTTTAATGTATAATTGAATCTTGATTACTTTCTTGCAAGTGTGGTCTTACTATGAGGAATTCAAGTGTTTTCTACATAGCAGAAAATTGAAAAGAATACATCACTAAATGTTTTTGTTCTAATCAAAGAAGAGAAATTAGTCATTATACATTCTGCTGTTTGAAAAGCCTGAGAAGGTAAGTAGCAGAGAATATAGTTCCCATTTCAGAACAGCAGAAATGTGAGTTCCTCAAAGTCATACCAAGACAAGCTCTACCACAAACTTCAGTAGCCCAAATTAGTTTCATGTCAATAGCCTAAGATTGGAATTTGCCATCTTACCCATCTAACCACTGAGGTTTAATTATAAAAGAACTCTGTTATGAACAATCTCACGTCTGAACTAACGGAACAAAACCAAAACTGATGAGGTTTTGTGACATTAAACCAAACCTACTTCTCATAGAAGAGATAACAATAGTGTAAAGCATTTTATCTGAGTGCCAAGTTCTGGTGGTTTGGATGAGCAGAGACCAGAGACCAGGCTTCCCACAGAAGCTGGAACAGAGTGCAGCCACCCAGGTCAGATTCCAGTCACAACAGTAAAGCTGATTTCTTTCATTTTCTGAAAAGAGAACTGGAGTATCTCTCATGAGAAGGCTGGCTGGCTTCCTGTTCTAAAGAACCCAAGGTGCTGATATCATGATATGAAGCTTCAGTCAATACATCCGCAGAACAAGTTCCCGTTTTTACCAGTCACAGCAGGGCACTGTAACTTGCTGTTACCTCTAGCAGTAACTTCATCAATAATTAGTAGCTGTGTGGCTAACCTTACATGATACTCTTGTCATACTCTTTCATTAATTCTCTTACTGCACAGACATGAATAAGTGACCTCCAGCTTTCATTTGCATTTATTTGTTGTGATCATTTGTGGGCTGAGAATGAACATTGGCATGTCTCTCCTGGCCACCTGATGACATCACTGTTTACCCAAAATTGTCCTATGGTTTTCATATTCATATTCCAAATGAATTTGCTTGGCTTTCATTAATTTTCCATTAAAGATGATGTTTTTCCCCAGGGCTCATATAACCATTCCCAACTCACCGTGCTTCAGATCTCCCTCTGCTAATTTTCTTCAGCTTACGTGGAGCATGTGTTTTTGTTGTTGTTGTTCTTTTTCCCCCCAGTAAATTCAGTAATGTGAAAACTGAAATGTGCAAATGCCTTGCTGGAGAAGCTATAGATAAGAAAAAGAGGGTCTGTTGGGTCACCCAAGCTTAGAGTTTCCTAGCCAACTGATCCCTCTACTGTACTTCAGGATGTGAACAGATAGGTTTTGTTCTGTTCTAAAACAGAAAAAGCACCTGTTCTTGTAGCAATGACATTATCACAGGATATTCTTCAGAAAAAAATAGTATGGGAAGAAAGCACTTATTTTCATATTTGCTCAGATAGCTTGCTAGTTACATTCATAAGATTAATGGACTGACCTTGTTCATAGCTTATTTTTTAAGTTTAGGGTAAATAATGTAGTATCTACATCACAGTATTTAATTAAATAAAATGCTCAGTCTGGCTCCGTAAAAGTGATGAAGCTTGTATGCATGGTGTTTATGCAAGACAGAGTTTTTGACTGTACTTTGTCCAAGGTGTCTTCAAATGCAATGTCACCTGCCTCCTTCTAGAAGCAGTGCTCTGACTAATTAAGTCTGTGCAACTGTTCCCATTGGAATTAAACCTCAGCAAAAGAGATGTAAAAGGTTGCAGAAGGCTATATCATAATTATTACTCATGCTGATTTGCACTCTGCTTACATAAAGCAATATGCTTCTCAAGAGCTGCAAATGCTTCTCAAGACTGCAAATATCTTGCTAATCTATAGCTTTGCTGTTTTGTGCAGTACCAGATGTCTTTTATTGTGGGAACTCTACTGTGTATTTGAATAATGTGTCACTACAGGCCTTATTGTTCTCTTTTGAGCAGAGTGAACAAGAGAGTACTAAATCCTTTGAAGAGTTAGGAAATGACAGTAACTAGTACAGTAGTACTCCACAGCTGATGAAGAACCAGATGATCTGGTTTTTTTAGGTCCTGAAAGCACAGATGGACCTGTGATGAGTTTAGTGAGAAAAAAGACAAAGGAGATTTCTTCTGTTCTTGTAGTTTCAAAACAATTAGAATGTAATACTCCACTTCAAGAGATTTGCTAGCTGCTCAGAACCATGCCTCTAATTTTCTGCCTACGCTGCTAACCTTTTTTACATTATCTCAGCACATATCTGCTTCCTCCTTTGCAAAAGTTCTTGACATCTGAGAAAGACTTACTCTTCTCTTTGTAAATTGTTTTGATATCTAAGGATAAAAAAAATGAAGGTCACCATGTAAATATTCAACAGACTGGTATGGTGATGCTTCAGTTGCAAAAGTAAAGCTCATATGTGGTGAATGAGATGTACATTTTCTTTGTCATGCATGCCCATTCCCCTGTGAATAATAAAGAGGACCCTCAATTTTTGCTTTAGGTAAGGTTGAGGCTTTGACGAATTTGGCGCTGAAAAATGCTCTTTTGCCAGTGCTAGTGGAGAATTTGATCAGTGCATCACAAGAAATTTTGGTGTAGGTCATGCAGATTGTCAAGCACATTCCATGACATCTTTTGACAGCAGCCACAGTTTGATCAGACTTTGGGCTGCACCTTCCTGCATGGGGACTCTTGTGAGCGAGGTGAACTTCAGTGAGAGTCAATCAGTCTGGGTGGTGGCAGAGCTCTGAAGTGTCTCCTCCTCTTCTGCCAAGTCACTTTCTCAAGCACTGGACAGCTGGCTTGAATATCTCAAAGCAAGAAATTGTATGAGATCACAGTGCAGCTCTGGGCTTCATCACCCAGATTTCTTGTGTGACTGTGCCAGAGCAGAAGGTTTGGCTTGCTTGAGAGGAACATCCCTGTGAAATATGGGCACTTTGAAATGAAAGTGGCTGGATGGGGGAGAACAGAGAGGACTGAGTGCAGAATTTATCCTGTTGTGCATTTCACATGATGAAGTTTCCCTTACTAAAGTGACCCAAGCCAAAACAAAAAGAAGGAGCAGAGGGAACTGAGAATTTTTGTGGTAGAACTGTGCTTCACGTGCTGTTCTGCATTATGAAATGAATCCAGCTGTATCCAGCAGACTGTAATTAACTTTTATTAAGGGGAAAATAATAGTTCTACAATACAGAAGACTATTTAAAAAATGAAGTATCTTGGCTGTTTTTAATCCCAAATGCACAAAAGATCTAGACTACAAAACATTCCAGTGGCTTGAAATATTCCAATTGGAAAAAAAAAAAGAATTAATATATTTTTGACATGTGAAAAGACATCACTGCATCCTTAGGTTTCATTGCCTTTATTTGTGCGGTAATAAATTGAGATAATTTTGGTTTGAAGTCATGAAAAAATTACAGTCCCGAGGATGAAACCTTGATTGTGAATATCAGTGCTGAGTGAAATACTTCCAGCTAAATTGCTAACCTCTCTAAATACTCCTTTAGCTGAATGAACCAAATCTGAGAAGGAGAATGCTGATTTTGGGCTTAATATCAGCAAAGCATCTGTCTATGTGGCAGAGATTATGTCATCAGGGAATGTGGACTTGGAAGCCCTCATCGGCTTGCCTCCTACACTTAAAAAATGGCTGTTACTTGCATCCTGTGGTTAAGTATTTAACTTACCCTCGTTTGCTTTAATTTCCTCATACAAATTCTCTCTAGTATAGTGTTTTCTTAACATGAACTTTTTTCTCTTTTTTTTTCTTTTTTCTTTTTTCAGCTTTGTTAGTGGGCTAATCTTGCTTTTCATTTTCATCTAGCAGTTCTTGAAGCTGCTGGAAATCTTGAAGATAACTGTATTCCTACAACTTCTATGGCAACCAGTTGCTAAGAAGAGAGAAGAGGTCCAAAGTATTGCTTTCATAAAGGAGAGACAGGAAGCCGGAAATGTCTATACATTTTATCTCATCTGTAATGCTCTTTCTTATACAGAGGTGAGCACTTCATAGTGGGGACTGTGGAAAATTACTTTGCTGCAGCTAAGCAAGGGAAAAAGAGCCTTATTTTGAAGTCTTACCAAGTAATATCTTTTTTTACAATTTTTCAGCAATGTGAATCAAACAATTTTGGAAAAGTACTAACACTTTCCTCTGCCCCCAGGAAAAGGTAGAGAATGACATTTACCTATTCCTTGTCTTAGGAGTTGTGTATTTCTGTCTCAGAACTAATGGACTGAATTTTGTTCAAAATCACATTTTTCCTAGATATACAAAAGAGTAAGGAATAAATAAATCTGACAAAATTTGCAAGGATCTTTAAGGGTGTAAACTGTACCCAATTTGTTTAAGCTTTCAAGGAGACTTGGCAAAGAAGCTGCCATCCAGGATCTAGAGAACAAAAAGATCTAACACAGTGCAAAACTGTCTTCTTTTAAATTCAGCTGTTCTTCAAGCTGAGTTATATGATAAGAAATTCTGTCCTTTTGCTACTCCTATGTACTTTTTATTGAGAAATAACAAATTCTGAGAGCCATCTTAACTTTTTTCTTAATGGAGCCTAAAAGAAGACTGTGGGAAATAGTGCTTAAGAAACAAAGCATTTGGCCCAGTATTAGTAATTTGTCGCCGTATCATCATTTTTTTAAGATTGTTGTCCAGGGTAAATCATAAACTTATGAAGTACAGAACTGAATCCAAAAACATTTCTACTTTACAGAACAACCATATTGCCAAGAGGCAGACTTAAAATCCCACTCTGTTAGCAACACTGACTCTGAAACAGAGAATTCAGCTCATCCTCCCCACCAGAAAAGAAAACAAATGTTTTGGACCAATGTTAAAATACTCATTGCATAAATAAATCACTCCTACATATTCTTTCCTAATCCTCCATGATCTAGTATAGACAAAAGCACCTAATATTTTTTGAGCAAAATGGTGCATCTAGTGGAGATTTTAGGCCATAAACATAGAAAAAGCTCTGTAACTAAAGGCCTGTAGCTGAAGTATTAAAGAACATTCAGCTCCTTTTTGGTCTAAAAGGTAAATGCTTTAATTTCTGGTACTCATCCTTGTTAGGGAGTGTATGCAACGAAGGTTAGAGTTCCCAGAGCAAGAACACAGCCTCTACTACAAAGAACATGTGGTCTGAGACAAGAACCCCAGGGCTCCTGGCCTGCCAGGCTGACAGAGAGCCACTAATCATTTGCCTGCAGATCATAACGTCCTCAGTGTTGTGGCCTGTTTGCCTGCAAAGACTGGGGACAAGCAGACAAGCTAAACTGAGAGAAAGGGAAACTGGAAACTCCTAGCTCACAGCCTAGGCTTCAACACAGCCATCCTACCTATTTCTCTCTGTACCTGCTTTCTGTTTGGGGTCAACTTCAAGATCTGTGTGTTCAAATAAGGACCAGTTCTATATATAACACACTTGCTTAGGTTGCCCTGCAGTGCCAGAAGTATTTTCTCCAGGATATCTGTGTTGCTGACTCATTTCATCATTATTCTTTCTCATCTCTTGCTGGTTAATGGCTTAGCTGTTTCCAGCTGGTACTCTACTGAGTTTGCAATTCATTAAGTATCAAGTAACTTTTAAAACAGCTCTCATAGTTTGATCTTGCCAGTTACCCACAAACTCCAGCTTTGTGCTTCTGTTTAATTTTCATTGTAAAAAAGTCCAACTGAGGAGTGAATTTCTTAAAAGAAAAACTGTCTGTCTTTGTGGAGGAACAGGAAGGAAATATCCCAGAAGCACTTAAGTAGGAGACATGACTCAGATCGAATATGTTGTTTTGTTTCTCGGATTTTCAGCCTTCAGAATCTTCTACAAACCATTGTTCATTTAAATGTAAATCTGCAGGTTTTCTGGGGCTTCATGGAGGTGGCCCACTTGGTGTGCGGTATCTGCTGCAATACAGAGGCACAAAGGTGGGTAGCTACAGTATTTTGTCAGGGAAAGGAAAGTAAGGGATGCCAGTGTGAAGGACTGGACACTTCCTTCCTGATTCCCCTGTGCCTATACAGTGCATAAGCATGCACTTTCACATCTGGGATCTAAGGTGCATTCGAGGTTATATCCAGGAGTTTGAGCTGAGGGCCCAGCAACTCCTAGATCACTTCACACAGAGCAGAAAAGGGAATTGGCTGGTTTCTCAGGAGAGGGCATCAATTTAGGCTAGTGAAAAGTTTTTCTGGTGAACAGCCTGCTGCAAAGATCTGCATGGCAAAGCACCATCACAATGCACCTTTGGGTGAGCAATACATCCTGGGAGAGACAAGAAACTTGTTAAATGTCTAAAGCATGAAGTTTGGACTCTACTAGACACAAGCAGTTCCCATACAGGAAGGTGCCTGGTGACAATGGCAAATTCTGCTTTTATTCGGAACCAGAAAAAATGAAGTTTGCTCATCCTGGCTCAGCATCAGCAAAATCATCAAGATAAGTTCCTGTGTGGTCTGAGATTAAAAATATCGGCTCAAACTGATTTTCTGTTTGGATTCCATTCAACAGCCTTTCCAAAATGGAATTAAGCTCTGGAGGATCTGCCCATTCTCAAGTGTACCAGTGTGCTTGGATGGTAAGAGAAAGAATTTTAATTCCTCAGTTGATTTTCATTTCAATTTTGCTGTGCTTTGCTGCATTACTATTGCATAAGCCAGTGTTACTACTCCCTTGTCTCTCATCAGCATCACTAGGATAAGCAGGCTGGCCACAGCTTAACCTTTTGGTTAAGGCCCCTTCTTTGTAAGATCACCCCTGTGTTTTTCCCTCCACGGCAACAGAGAAGCCAGTGGCTGACAAGGCCGTGGAAACGGGCTTCTTCCCTTTAGAGGGGTGTCTGGAGATAAGAGTTGGAACACATCAGTATGTGCTGTTTTGGCAATTGCCACTGCTGTATCTTATCCTGTATCTTTTTATATGTAGGAGATATCAGGCTCCAGGATCATCAATCATACATTTGTTTATTTTAATGAAAGGAAAGAAAGAAAGCCCCGGTTTCACTGGAAAATGTTAAAGAAAAGCTTGACCTAATGCCAGATTTAGAATGATTAAAGGGAGGCTGTTATTTTCCCCATCTTTATAGATTTGTATGCTGCCAGCTCATGGGCCCCAGTCTGTCAAGTCAGGAGTGCAGGCTGGAGCAAAAGAGCTGTCTTTTTCTGAGCTCTTCTGTATGTACCAACTGTAATGATTAGTCTGAGGTCAGGCTGGAGTGAGCACTTTCCCCCTGAGGAATAGCATCACTGTATGATGCCAGAATCAGCTGGCACAGGCTGATTTTCCTTTACTGGATTATCCTCTTCCATCTGTCTGCCTCCTCTTCCTGTGACCCCCACAACCCATGCTCAGAAGCATGCTTCAGCCCACCTGCAGTGCTCATCCAACTGGCAACTCACCCACAGCTGCTCTGGTAAAGGATTTGGTGGGCTATTTCCTGTCCCTAACTCCCACCCTAAGCCATACGCTTTCTTACTTTACCTAGACACAGACACAGATGTACTTGCACAACAATCCGCTTTATCAGCCTGGGCCATTTCATACAGTGGAGATTTACACTCTCTGCTGTTGTGGTTACAGCCTGACTTCACTGGCTAGGAATGAGACTACTGTATGATCTCCTAAGCTGAATAGGCGTTTGAAGGGCAGTTGCTTCGCCGTGAACATTTTATTTATTTCTTTACTTCAGAAGTAAATGGTCAAGCCATCTGTTTAACCTTATTTTGGGCCAAATCTCCCCTACTTAAAGTCTCTTGAAGCTGCTGCACACACGTAACAAATGGGAGAGTTTGAACCATTGATATTCGGGGCTGGAGCTATAGATATGATTACACAGGCTCTCTGGGAATGAAGCAGTGTGCTATATAACAGTTCCTTTCAGATGCGTTTGGGCAGTAGATCATTGTTTTCTTTTATAATAAGGATTCCCATTTGAACTACAGCTGAATTGATTCCAATTCTGTGAGAGACTGTTCCAAAAGAGACTTTATTTTCTCTCATAAAGTGCACCCTGCAGTGGTTCTTCCTTTTGTTTTTGCTGCTAAAGTTTGTAAAACATTTACTGAGAAGGGTGTCAAGATGTAAGTTTTGCTGGACCAAGGTTTATTTTCCATTCAATCATACCTGTACCACAGGAGAAAAACATAAGCTTGAACTGGTGTAACCGAACACAGAATTTGACTTATCTGATTTTGAGCAATTCTTATAATGCCTTAAATTTTAGTTTATTTGAATTCTTGCAAAATAATCTGTGACATCCTAGGCAGTCCTCTTGAGAAATGTATTTCTTTCATCTAGCTGTTGTCATTTGGTCTTCTGTAACCTACTTTTTTACTTGCAAAAATACAAGAATTGCCACATGAGATTAGATACTCCGGTATTTTGCATCCATATGTAGCCACTATTAATTGCTTCAGGAAAGCTGTAAAGGTCTCAGTAGCAAATACTTACTAAATAACCTAATGCTGATTGAAATTACTTCTTTCTACCTGTCTTAACTTACGAAAAGTTGGTTATGCCCAGCACGATATCCTTCAAAGCATTTTTGAATTGTCAATCAGTGAATTGCACCCTCTGCCCTGGTGTATTTTCTTTCCCTAGGAAATTTCTATTTCTTTCCTACATGCTGCTGAATTCCTGGCCTCAGTGACTCCCTCAGTGAGTGCTCAGATTCTTCTTTTCTCCTTTACAGGAGCTGGGCTTTACCTCTTCAGATTAATACTTCAGTTTGATGTTAATCTGGGCCACTTCTTCCCCACTCTGACATTCATCTAAATCGTTGCACTTATACAGCAGCAAGAGCATTCACTCAGTGCTGCACAAAGCCAGTGCTACACATTTACACAGCCTGTGTATTACTGATCCAGTATCTAGTGATAACACAATCATTTCCTGATTTTTTCTTAAGTATCTTCATTCTGACCTCAAAGGCCTGTTTCCCTCTTCTTCCACTCCTCCTTTCTGCTTGTCTCAACAGCGTGTGTGCTCCCTACTCGCCTCACCTTCACCATTAGAGTAAGGTCTGCGGTTTGCTGGACACTCTCCCTCTCATTTTATTTCATTTATTAGCTTCAGTTCCAATTATATTGTATTATGTTGTGTTTGTTATCTTGCATTCTGATATCTTTTTTTTAGTAAATTAGCTTTCTTCCTCAAATCACTGCCGCTGTTTTGTTTTTAGGCCCATTTCCCTACCCTTCCCCCTTTTCCCTTTTCTCTTTCCTGCGGCATGGGTCTCCCTGCCCCATTAGTCACAGAACCGGGCTGATCTGATATGTAAACTGTTGACAGTAAAATATTGCAGGGGAGTATTAATTCATGTAAAACTTTTATAATTTTCAACGCATTATTCATCATTCTGATGTTTTATATATATATATATATATTTTTTTTTTTTTAAGTCTTAGATGACAAGCAGATAATGCAACACTATCTTTTAGTCATCCATCACAGAAATTGTGCATAAAAGAGTGACAATTTTTTTCATTTGCAGTTCATTGATTCTGGGTTTCAGTCCCATCGAGACATCTAGTATGCCCCAATGGCTTGCTTCTCCTTTATTTCCATTCAGTGCTTCTATCTTCTGACAGCATTATTATCTTTATTATATGAAGGGATTAACTCCAGAGTTTGCTGTTCACTTTGCCAAAGGGTGAGGTGATGAAGGCTCTCTGCAGCTAAATCCCTTAACTACTCTGTACTCAACACAGATGGGATTCATCTAGCTGATTTCAGAAATACCACACACACACACAAAAAAAACCAACACACACACACAAAAGGTTCCTAGAGCATTTTATCAAAAGGGAAGAGTAATGAGAGGGATGAGGGCTAATATAAGGAGCCTCTCACCTGTAAGTCAATAGTTCAACTACATGATAAACAGAAGTTGGCTACTCTTTAGTCTTTGGTTGTTTTGTGCTCCTTCTAGTTCCAGCATGCAGCTGCATAATAGCAAGCGCTACCAGCTCCAGCTGCAGGGCAGACTGTGTGTGACCTGTAGACAACTGAACCCTAAAACTAATTTTAAAAGTAGCATTTGTACAGATTTACACTGCTCCTGTACAACTTTCATAACAGAGAGAAAGCATATGAAAAGCTGTCAGACCAGTGCTAAACAAAATTGAAGAGGAATGCACTTACTGATCCTACTTAGCTGTTTAGGTGTGAATTCTTGGCCTTATGTGTACACCTCCTGAATTCTTCTGGATTTAGACATAGGCCTCTGAAAGATTCAAGTGTATTAACATGGGATCTCTTACAGAAGGCTCAAGGCCAACATGATACAGGCCCCTGCTTTACATGCTTTACTTTGTTTTACAAAGTGCTTGTCAGATTTTTCAGCTGAAATTTTGGCCTTTGGCAGACGTCTAATATTTTGAAGTTGCTTTAGAGAGGAAAGTCAGGAAGACGTGTGTGGAGTCAAACCTTATCCGAATTACAGTCTAGACCTGAATACTGTTCCACAGTGTTGATCAACAACACTGATAAATAGGGATTAACAAGGAGACACTGTAGTGGAGTCTGTAACATTGCCCTGACCTCAACCACAACTTTTCCCTGGGTATGAGCTTGCTTATGCTTGTGTGGTGCTGGATCTGTCTGTTTGCTGCCTGAAACAGCAGTCTGAACTGTGCTCAGGCTGGAAAGAAGAGCCAAGGTACATTACATCATACATTAGTAATTCAAACTACAGGCAGTTGTACCAGCACTTGCTGAATTTCTCTTTTTCTCTCTCTTCTCCTGGGAAGAAAGCTGTTCTCTATTACAATGAGTTCTAATCACATATTATGGTTTTCCTGGACTGTCCAAATGACCTGTTGGCAAGAAATAGCTCACTACTAAGTGAGATATAAATAAATAACAATAATAAAATGTCATTAAACAGGTAAAAATGAATCACTGCACTGTAGCCAGAAGGAAGGTTTTGATCAATTTTTCCCAGTTCCCTGCACACAGAATGCTTCATAATTAGCTGTCTCAGTGTTATATACGGCATTTAAGTGGGAATATCTATATTCATGTAGACCCCTGTAGACAGAATCTCTTAAGATTCTGTATAGCTGGTAGTTAAGTAAATAGATGTTATGCTGAAGGCAAAAAAACCCAACTTTGCTAATTACTTATCTTCCATTCCATGTAACCCAAGATTTCACAAGAATCTCTAGATTCTTCAATTCATCTAGCACTTACATTCAAGAAAGACTGACTCAATCCTGACTCAAAGTTCTCAATTATGGGAGAGCCAGTTACGTATCTAGTTACCTTATTCAAATGGTTGATCTACCTCATATTCATTTTTGTCATATTACAGTTATCTGAATTTGCCCCAACAATAATTTCCAGTCATGAGTTCTCATGAAGCTTCTCTGCTAGGGTTATCCACGTGCTGTTTTGGGCAGAAGCACACTGTTATATGAAAGCCATAAATTTCAAATCTTCCTGAGATCTGCTTACAAGTTCTTCATAAAGCAGCACGCAAACACTACAAATTTTGCAAGGACTTCTGGTAGGGAATGTGCATCAGAGTTCATAGGAATGTGGTGTAAGTGACTAAGTTGGGAAGAATGAACAAACTAAGTTTTGCCACACCAATGCCATTAGGGAAAATTTCCCAGAGAATTAGAGGCAGCACAGTTAGTGGAGGAAGTAGACATTTGCTCAAACATCTGGCTGGTGTCCAGTCATTTGCTTTGTGTGATGTAAGGTCTGGTCTTTTTCTCTTTTTTAATCAGTGGGTATTATAAATTAATCCTGCTTTAGTGCTTGAGCTATAGTGTGTTGTAGAATTAGCACTAGGAGACTAACTCTGCTTTTCACCTAGCACAAGTTATTTCCATTTTATGCAGAAGCATCTTGGATCCAAACTGTGTAAGTCATAGTTGGCATCAGTGGACACTTGTTTTGATTAAAGCTGGTGGCTTACTCAGATTGGGTTGAGGTAGCTTACCTCTTAGCTCATTTTTTAACATGCAACCCTAATCAATTTAATGAGAATAAATGTTCAGCTTTTCTTTTGCTTTTTCACAGTCTTCTACTTGGTCATATAAATACATCTACACTGTCAAATGTCAACCTTTCCCAGTCCAGGTGGTATAGTGTTGCTTACAGCCATACTCAAGACAAACCTGCTGAAGAACAGGCTGACAGCGTTTATACTGAATCCATTCTCACCTCTTCCAGAACTACATGGCAGCTGTCTAGTCCTAGATACAATCAGTATTTTAAATTATCTTTCTTTTGCATTTAAAATGCCTGCAACAACAAGGAATATGTTGCAGCTCACTGAGATGATGTTTTTATCAGATGAATTCAGTGGCATAAATTACGTGCTGTGCACGTAGTGTGAGGATTTGTCAGAATGCTTGAGAGTGCAAAGCACGCTGAAGTAGGTACTGTAAAGCTGAACTCAGGTTTGGTATGGTTTATATCTACAGTTTATTTCTATGCCAGCTGTCTGGAGCAGAACATAGAATGAACTATTCTCAGTAGTGCCTGGACTTCCTCTAGCATAGACCCATTTTGCTCTGTCCTGAAAAATGTGGGGAGTAATCTGACCTGTATGCAGCATGGAGGGGCAGGTATTTAGTCTGGCTAAGGCAGTTACTTGAATGTAGGCACAGTCGAGGGAAAATCGTGTTTCAGGTCCTGCTCAGCCACAGGCTTTTTGTGTGACCTGAAAGAAACCACTTGCCCTCTTCACACTTCATTTTCCCATCTATAAAATTTCTGGCCTTTGTCTTGTCAAAATAATGTTAGTGCTGCTAACTGGAACTATCTCATTCCTTGTCTGTTTGGAGAATTCAGCACAATATGATGGCTGATTTGCAGCTTGCAGGCTCTGTAAAACTGTAATAAGAAGACATGTCAAATTTTATTTTTGTACATAATCATAATTTGACGGGACTTAAGAAGAATCTGTTCTCTGTTTTGTTTGTTTGAGCGTGGGTTCTTTTGTTTTTAATGTTCTGTTCTTTCAGGAGAATTTAAACTGGTACAGAGAACAATCCCTTAATTCTCTTCTTCCCCAGATGAGCGTATACGTAAAACATATGGAAAAACTAAGAATTTTTTCCACATTCAGGCCTTCATATAAGCATCTTGTGCATTCCATAAATTCCAGGTGAAGGAGTCAGACTTACTGAAGCTGTCAGTAGGGGCAGAGTCTGGCTTTGGTTATTTGCCCACAGAAAATGACACAAATCTTTTCTGAGAGCTTTTCAAATCTACAGAGATTTTGCAACTGGTCCAGAACAGCTGTGAGGTGGCAGTTCACCTAAGCTGCTGATACAGAAGCAAGTCAGCAGTGCATATAAAAATCGGTGTAGAGGAAATGAGGACCATGGGGCTGGGTAAGATTTGAAGACTCTCTAAGTCTACTCTCTTGCTGTCATTATCCCCCTAGTTTTCGTAGCACTCCTCATGAACTCAACTTCATCTTAAAACAGTTTAGCTTTTTGTTATCACTAATGTTTTTTGGCTTCTGTATATCACAGCAAGAATTAGAAGAACTTGGAATCAGTCTCCTCCTCCACATTCAGGATTCTGAGACTCACCTAGGCACTGTTTAAACATGTGCCTAAATGGAAGCTTGTACACTAATCAATGAGTCCAGCAGTGTTCTACAAGATACATATGTGCTTGACACCTTGTTGTATTTGTGTACTTCCTTAGATACATAAGCTTCCTTTTAACTGATTGTGTAGGGGTTTCCAGAGCATGATTTCACTCCTAGGGATGGAAAGAGGTAGAGGAGTTCCTCTGAGATGACAGAAGAGGAGTGGAAGTCCTCTGCAGCATAGGAGATGGTTCTATGTGTCTTGCAGCGTGCTGAATTGCCCATTCTGTGAGATTATGTAGTGAAAGACCCCATTGTCCAATGTGACATGCAGAGGAAAGGGGCTCGAGCTGCTGTGGGAACCTTCAGCCTGAACTTTCTGACCTTTGTGCAATTAAAATTTCAGACAGCCTCGCATGTATGCGTGCTCTTGGCACTGCATTCCCTGTGAGGATTGCTGTTCTGATTTTGGGCAAGAGATTTGAAAACACTGTTGGATAAATAAATGACAATCAGCTGCAGATGCCATTGTGTGACTATCACTCCTCCCTAAAACTGCTGCAAATATGAAACGTCTGGGTAATTTAACAAGTTGCTTATGTTAATAAGGTAATTTGAAAGGTGTTAGGGTGAGGTAAGGGAAAACAAAGCAAAGGATCAGTAAAGTGCTTATGAGCCCAAGTCTGCTTTTCCTTTCATTGGCAATGCAGCCAAGTGCTGCACAAAACATGCGATTGTTGCCCTCTTTAACTTCAGTTTTCCTCTGCAAATTCCAAGCAGGCCTAACACTCCTGAGTGTTAAGGACAGCCCTGTGCACAGGCTGCCCAGCAGCTGCTTTTCAAGTTATATGTTTCAGTCTCTTGTAACTTGTTAATTTCATGCTGTGTATCTGAATATGCTGGATGCCTGTGTGAACTTTCTGTGACTTAGTATTTACAGCACATTAGCTCTCTCAGGCCCCATCTGTGTTTGCACTGGATAAAGCAGCATACCTTAAGTGTAGTATGTTGGAGAGAGACTCGAGCTGGCTGTTAGCTAAACTCAGTCCTGTCTGTGAGGGAGTTTCATCTTCTCAGTGAGGTCAGTTATCCCAGGTGGATTTCCACACTAAGAAAGCTCAATTTTTCTGAGCCAGTTTTGGTGTCCGGATGGTGCAAACATACTCTGCTGGAAAAAAAGCCTGAACACAGGCTGCCAGCATACATGTGCTTGTAAAATCTGCAGACCTCAACTTTATTAAGTCTAAGGCACTTTCTCAAAGCTCTCAACAGTATGAGTGCAGGAATATGCGAGTGGGGGTAAACCATAATTTTCTGCCTCAGCAATGCTAAAGGCTTTAGCATAAATAGTAAATAATCTCTTTGATTCTGGATAATATCACACATCAGTGGTGCTAAGTCCTTGGGATTCATGTAGGTTTTCATTTCTTTTCCCGAGAGTGAGAATAACCACTCTGTCAGGTCACTAGCTTCTCAAAGGGGAATATTTCCAGATGGAAAATGGAATAAGCTCTGCTCAGAGGGAGGCCTCTCTGGTATGGAAAGAATGAATAAATTATGGCACATATACTCTAGTATTTGGTAACTTTAGTAAATTCCAAGCAAGCTGAGAGCTTTATTCTCCACAGTGCAGGGCAATGTATGCAGTCACTGAGTTCACTTTCACATGCTTTTCCCCCCCATTCTCTATATGAGGCTAGGAAGATTAGAAAGCAAACTTATGGTTATGAGTCATCCAAATGTCATAATCAAAACCTGATAATAGCACATAATGTCATGTCACGCAAGATATAACCACCACTGGGATAGTGATCTGTGCAGTATTTCAGTTGTACACTTTGCTGTTTTAAATACATTTTTGTGGCTCAACTCAGATTTGGACAACTCCAATTCAAAATCCATGATACTTCTATTATGGGAAAGAAAGAAAAGAAAGAAGAAGAAGGTATTAAATCTTACTTGGAGATGGTCGTTGGCACAAAATTTGGCTGTTGCCTGGCTCAGGAACATGTGCTTTTAGAGTCAGTTCTCTTGAGGGCTGCATTATTCCTAATCTGTCTGTTGTACATTTTATAGAGCAAAGGAAGTCTTTCGCAAATAGCTAAAGCACCACCAGCTTAGTGAACTGTAGGGCAAGGGAAACGAGTCGCCACCAGGATTCCCACATCCTTCTTCTAACCCCATTTTCAGTGTTCTGTACAGCATCTTGATTTTCTTATGGAAGAAGAAACCGGTATCTCCCTGGAATCAAGAGGCTTAACTAGTATTTTGGGATCATGTGGGAGAAACGCAAGTAGTAAAGACACAGACAGTAACAGGAAGTTGAAGTGGTACATAAACCTCAGTTTTCTGAAGAATGATTGTTTCAGATTGGATTTACTTAAGCAAATCCACATGATTAGGTAATCCCAGCATAAACAAGGATGTGTCATATCAGGAGCTCAGTTCAGTTTTATCTGGAACTGAAATTGTTCCTGCTCAGTTTCAGTACAGGACACTAACTGTTTGTTAACCAGCCTGGTAAATTGGAACTGACTCATAGCACAGTGCTGGAAAAGTTCGGGTGGAAATGGAGCTTCAGGGAGAGAAAATGTTAGTTCTCCTTAAGTAAAGTAAGTTTGAAGAGGGTCCAGTTCCAGTTTAAGTTCCCAAAGGCTATAGAACAACACTCTGGTTTTGGTTCAAAAGAGAAATGACAATTCTGAGTGATTTGCGGTTGGATTCATTTATCAGGATTTGCTGCATAGCAATTGTATTCTTCTCTCAGGTGTTATAATCACCTGCTGAAAGATGATGGGTACTACAAACAGAAGAGCAGTACTGACTCATTTTCTATGTGTCTTCAACAAGGTGGTTCTATTTGATTCCCCACATTTGCAATTCCACAGTCCAGTTTAATAATATTTAAAGCAGTTAATAAGGCCTCTGTTACTTAGGAAACTATTGTTCTTTTTTTATAGATTTTCCTATCTTACTATTTCTTCTAGCTTTACCATAAATACTTCTTTCTCCACGGAGGTCCAACTAATTAACATTTGTGGTAGATTTTTCTTCTTCTATGAGACTCCATACACAGGCTCAGGTTTGCCTCTCAAACTCCCAGAAGTTACTCACATGAGTAGTCCCACAGAAAGAAATACACTCGTATGACTAATCTGCTCAGCAGCATACAAAATGTGCTGTCTGGACTAGAATTAAATTACTTTAAAGAGTGCTACACAGGTTGCAAATGGGGTGAATTAAAATTTAGGAGATTCCACTGATAAATGCCACACTTTTAGAACAAGGCTGTTCTTGCTGTCCAGCCAGACTGAGTCTAGATGCCAATTTTATTTTCTCAGTTTTTTTCCTGTGTGAAGAAAATGCAATGTTTTTTAGTATTTCAAGAAACTGCATATAAGTTTGGACATTTTGTAAGGGTTACGAAACTCTTAAAATCAATACTTGGAAATGTTGCAGGTCTTGTTTCTCCCAGACATCTGATGAGCCAGTAAACATGTTGTTGTGTGTATGTTGGCACATGCATTACCTCAGCTTAAACTAATTTATAGGATACAGCACCTCTGACACAGTTCCCTGTTACTAACAGCAGTCCTAATCAGTCCCACTCTGAAATACGTGTGATGTGTGAACTAGAAGTACTGGTAGCTTTTCTCTTGCTTAGGACTGTTGCACTGGCCCATTTTTCAGCCTTCTATGAACAAACATGTAAAGCAGCTGACTGAAAGAGAGATGACATTAACAGGTGGATCAGTGTTTTTCTTCTGTCGGGAAGAACAAAAACATTCTGAGACAACTGTAGGGTAGGGGAAGTAATACAAGAAAAAAAACAGTTTTCTTTTTAATCAAAGATGTCTGGAGTGAGCCTGTATCAGAACACCATAATATGTATTTACTGCCTTTTGAGTCACTAAGGAAGATAGAATTTACTGAGGTAGTGGAGTAATCCTGTGGTTACTTAGGAAGATGGGGATACTGGGGCTGGCTCTTGCTGCGCCTCCAAGAGAACTGCAAAGAACAGCCAGTGCCACGGTGATTCCTCTCTAATACTTAAGTACCTCAAAATTTATGTGCCCCTCATAATAGGGATATTCAAGGGTCTCCCCCAGATTGAAAAGTGAGATTACATATGTATTTATGATTCATTTTGGAATTTGGGAGAACTAGCATCTTCATCATATATTGTATCTTTCCTAACTATCTGCAGTCTGCATTGGCTTGCCCTGACTGTCTTGCTAAGTATAGTGTAAGAGAACTGTTGTTTATGCACTAATCCTGCACAGTCTGTGGCCATTTTTTCAGCAGGATCATGAATTTGCCTTGAGACCCACTTTGGCACCCTTTTAACTGAGGAGAAGGAAGAAAAAGCAGAAGTGTATCCAAACATAACGATTGTATGATTCGGTGATGCTAAGAATTTACAGAGACGTTCTAGGTACCATCAAGAATAATCTTCCATCCATCCATTTCTTCAACTTGTCTCATAACTCACAAAAAGAACTAGGGAGATTAGCTGAAGGATTTCACTTCAAAGAGCGGCCAGTGTTTGGAATTGCTTTCTTTAAAAGTTGCCAAAAATATTTTTTCCATTTAATTTGAAATTTCTCACAGTTTCTTCCTTTATTTTTCCAATAAGTGAATGTTGGTTTGAAAAAACAATTGAGCGTCCTTAAAGGAAAGAAAGGAAGAAAAAAAGGAGGAAAGTAAAAAGGTGGTCTAGAAAACTTTACAAGACGAAACTTTACAAGAGTTTGCTTTTTCAGTAAATAACTTCAAACTACGAAAAAGAAAGTGTCTATGAAAGCCTTTTCTTCATCTCAAAATGTGTCGACATGAAGTGAGATGGATGGCTGCTGTTGCACTGAGTTGTATGTCCCGGAGAAGGAGACTCCAGGCAAGGACATGAGTCCAGTCCACTCCAGTCCACCCCACAAAATGGCCTCCTATTGATGGGTGTACGGGTGGGCGTGAAGCGCTTTTCTCTTTACCCAGATGTGCCCTGAAAAGGACGCCCTGAAATACCCTGATTTTATTTATGATGAAAAACTGTTAAAAGAAAAGGAAAACGTGACTCAGTTCTCGGTTATTTTTGTCACTACATTAAGGCAGTGTTGTTAGCAGTATCCCAAACACTGCAGCTGGCAGCACACTGTGCTGAGCTGGACTGCCTGAAACAGAAGAAAATAGGGCTGTTTTCAATCACTCCTGAGTTTCTGTGCAAAACCACCCCTTCTCATTGTGTTAAACCCTGTCTTAATCCTCCTGGCTCATACAAAGGGCAATTACTCTGTTCACATATCATTGCAGCCTTAAGCTTAAGATGTGCGGGTGATTCCTGTGGGGCTGCATCAGATGCTGGAGTCTTGCAAGGTGGCTTCTGCTGGAAGACTGCCTCTTGCCCTGTACGGCCTGGGGGGGAGGGGAGGTTTTGCAAACTGGGAAGGGAAGGTGAGGAGCTGGCAATTGGTGATTGGCAGTTGGCTGTTAGCAACTGGCCTCTGGCAACTGACCGCAGAACATTCCAGAGCCCTGCAGCTGAGGGTAGTGGGCACATGAAGCAGCTGAGTGAGGGGAGGCCTGGGGCACAGCCCAGCTCCTGAGGAGGCCGCTGTGGGGCAGCCTGGATTCCACATAGCACTGGTGGTAAGAGTGATGGGTCCCTTGGGGTACTGCGAAGGTGTGAGAGGAGGGTACCCAATCTGTGTCTGTTGGATATGTTTTCCACTCCCTTGCAACCTTTTCGAAATTCTCCACTGTGGAACTCATAGAATGGTTTAGTTTGGAAGAGACCTTTAAAATCATCTTGTTTCAACTCCCTGCTATAGGCAAGGACACCTGTCTCTAGACCAGGTTGCTCAGAGCCCCGTCCAGCCTGGCCTTGAATGCTTCCAGGGAGGGGACGTTCACAACCTCATTGGACAATCTATTCCAATGTCTCACCACCCACACAGTAAAGTGAGGGCAAAAATCTCTTTCTAGTATCTAGTCTAAATCCCACTAAATTCCTTTCCTTTGCTTCCACCCAACCACACCCATTCGATTTTTTGCTGGCCTGCCTCACAAATTCCTCTAGTGACTTTCCTGCTCTGTCCCGAGACAGACCAACAGAGCAATCCTGAGGGAACAGAGGGCCACTGCACAGCCAGGGCGCCATTTGCTTTTCCCATCTTGTACCATCACAGTAGGCACGAAGCGGTGCACAGTCTCTAAGCTGCTCTGCACCAGGCTGCATGGGTACTTTGCATGAGTTAGGTGAAGCTTGGAGTATTTATCTGAGGAGAGAATTCCTGCTCCCTCTGGCTCCTTCTTTTAAGCTCTCCGCTCCTTGGTAGTTTTCTTATTTGTCTAACATACCTTTCCTAGAAAGTCTTTCCTATCCCCTCTAGCAAAGGAGAATGGGGTGTGTAAGAACGTGGAGTACATACTACCTTGCCTGTGAAAAGGTTTTTTTTAAATCCTTCAGAATGAGGTAGGAATAGGGTGGACAATGTGATTTTTAAAAGTGAATAAGATAAGTCCATTTTTCTCAGTGAATAATGTCATCTGAGCTGAACTGAAAAAAAGAATGTGAAAGAGATGCAAGAAAAATGATATCTAGTGGAAAGATGAGCATAATTCTGCTGTGTACTCTTACAAAATTATATCCTTGTAGCAGTCTGCAACCTCCCTTTCCATCCTTCTGTTTTTATGTTTTTAAAGCATATGGATTTGTTCGCATCCTAAGGGCTGAGGAAATCAGAAGACAGAAGTTTTGAAGTCAAACTTTCCCCTAGATGTACCTTACTATGCTTAGCTTCTGTGTGTTAAACTACCTGGAACTCTTCTCTTTGACAGGTAGGACTAAGAGACAAAGGAATTGCACCTCTAGGTTTGTTCCTTTCCTTATGCTACCCTCTCTTACTGCCAGAGTCCCATGGCAAGCAAATTGCTGTGACTAATAAATTCCATCTCACACTTCTTATGAAGAGGTTTGGTGGCTTTTTCCAGAGCCTTAAATTGAATCAGGGGTAAGCCAACAAAGAGATTACAGACATATCAAGAGTTTACTTTGCGTGATTGCCACATATTTGATGCCAGATACAGTATCCTGTTTTCCCTCTACACTTCACTTGGAGATCACATCAAATAAAACTCAACCTCTCAGTTATGTAAAAATTAAGCAGGCAGCCCTCTGGTTTTAAAATTCTTTTTATTTAGCAAGAAATGGAGGGGGAAAAAAAAAAAAAAAAGAAGCAACCACATAGGCATTATGCTGCGGAATTAAATGCAATTTGAGAAGAGACCATGATGAAAGGTTTCTTCAGATCTTTCTGGGGAGGTGATCTCTGAGTCCAAATCATGACAAACAAGACTGGGTGGGAGAGAAGAGAGAAAAGCAACTCACGGTGTTCTTTTGACTTAAAAACACTTTGGTTATTTACTGACAGCTTTTCCTCTAAGCTGTGACCTATTTTCACTTGCTGCACAGAATCTGATGAAGCTTATGACTAAAATGAATCCTTTGTCACATTGGGAAATAAGAGTCCTCATTGGCAGAGGTTAAATTTTAGGATGATTTTCCTTAGACCTTACAGTTGCTTACAGATGCTCAGGTTTCTGCAGTAGCCCTCTCCTCATAAGTCTTTTGATGTCAGTAAGCACAAGTGAACTTTCCCTTTTGGTCTATACAGATCAATGCTAGGCACTGTAGTAGAGTTTCTGCTTATTACCCAGCACTGTTGAGTCCATAAAACCACTTCATCCTTCCTCCATTACAATGAAGCCCATTGTGTTGGATTGCCCATACACATTACAGACTGACAAAATTGGAAAGGACTTTAAGGATCATCCATTTCCAGCCCTCTGTTTACCTTCCACTAGGCCAGGTTGCCCAAGACCTTATCCAGACTGGTTCTGAACACTTAGAGGGATGAGGCATTCACAGCTTTTCTGTGCAACCTGCTCCATTGCTTCACCATCCTCACAGTAAAGAATTTCTTTTTTACAGCTAGTACAAAACTTCCATATTATAGTTTTAAACTGCTCCCTCTTGTCCTATCACTTCATGCCTGTGTAAAAGGTTGCTCTTCAGACTGAGATTAATTATGCTGCAAGCATTGGTGCATTTGGAAAGTTTAACTGTCCTTAGCTACGCTTCAAAAATGGGAAGACTGTTGCTGAATGTTCTTGCAGCAGATGCTGGTGACTGCAATCAGCTCTGGCAAATAAGCATGCCTGATCAGGAAAGAAAATGTCTTCAGTGCTGTATGAGCCTGACTTGGAAAAAAATTCCTCCCGTCTCCCAGACAGTTTACCTGTGAGAGTGCCAAGTCACACTGATATGCCCAGCAGATTTACTTATTTTCTCTTATGCTATACTTTCAAAAGTTGTGATCACTATGGTGTGGAGGCCGGAAGTGAGGTGCTGAGGAAATTCAGTTTATTTTCTTTGATAGATGAGAAATGCTTTTATGCATTTTGCCAGTGTTTAGCTCATGAGCTCTGAAGGCACTGCAGCTACTATCCTCCATTTTCTATGAAAATCATATAGAGTACTTAACAAAAGGTTCTGAAGAGTTTGTGTTCATAGTTGGGGAAATATGTCTACAGATGCATAAATATGCTCTGTACATTACAAAATAAAAATGAGGCAGATTCTTGCCACAGGATCTCCTACAGTAGTTCCCAAATGCCCATATTGATATTGAAAAGCTTGCAGAATTACACGTACTGGGCAGCTTTTCCAAATGCCTTGAGCCTAGGGGTTTGCTGAGGCCTCAGCTCTTGCTACAGAGCTCTGACCTTTCTCTTACTGTCTGGGTACTGTCAAGGGGCTGCTGCACTGTGAGCCAGGAGAGAAAGGAACGATTTCCCAACCTGGTAATTCCCAGATTTTCAGGGCTCTGAAACAGGTACGAGTACTGGGAAATGAATTTGAGATTTTGTCCATTACACTTTCTCTGCAATCAGTTGAGATAAATAGGTGGGAGTTGGGCACTCATATTGAAACCTGTGTCTGAAAGCAGCATTTGAGTCTCATTTCCAGAAGAACCAGTGGTGTGTTAGGGGCACCACACACTCAGGAAAAAGAAATATGATAAGGCAGTGGAGGAGTGGGCAGCTCTCCTCACTGCCTTTGGGAGGTGCACTGTAGAAGTCACGTCCGCCAAAGCTTTATTTTCCAGATAAGACCTTCATCTTTAAACTGTCAAGCAAGCATTAATTTTGTAACAGGAAAATTGACATTATCTTGCAAATGCTTTTATCCATCTTCAGAACAGAAAGATTATTTTCTGGAGTTTAAAACATAGCCCTTGAAGCTTGTAGACTTTATAAGCCTGCACTGTGTGGAGTAGAGAACAGGCTCTCCAGTGAAAGGCACAGGAACTTGCAGTTTATACGTATGTAGCACTTGCAATAACATCATAAATATTTCATTTCACTTCACACTTGCAGTTCCCAGCACTGTTAATATAGATGTATTGTCAATCTCCAGCCTCTGAGGAAGGAGAACTTGTCTGGAAACTGGTTCATTCCTTTACTGAAAGTGCATTGCCTCTACAACACTGTAGTGAGCTGACTGTGAAGCGTGGGCCCCTGGTTTCCCTTCTAAGTACATGAAGATTATTTTTGTTATTTCTTTCCTAGCAAAGACACTGGGATCTCTCATCTGACTTTCTGACAAAGTCTCAGTGGAATAGCTCAATTTCCTTAAATCTGTTGCTCAATAGATATCGAAATAATTTTTGCTGCCAGTTTGCTCAATAATGCAACACTAGTGGGATTGTAGCAGCACTGAAAACACCACTGGAAATCAAGAATGTTTTTCCCTTGCAAGGCAATGTCTATATATACACATTAAAATCCTAGTGAGCTTCCTTAATCCTTTTGTGTTTGTGTATGTCCTAACAGTTTTAGAAGTGGTCAGCTATGAAATAAGCCAAAAGATAAACTGAAATGTTTATCTGAGAAATGAACGTGATTTCATACACTAAGTTTCTGTGTCTATCATAATGAAAAGTAAAAACATCTTCTACTTGCATTGAATCTGAAAAAGAGTTAATCTCAAAAAAATTCTGATTTTGCTCTGGAAAGGTTTTAGTATGTCAGTGTGATGATATGTCAGAAGTGGATGGCAACATCTGTGCTAATGCAGCTGCAGACATCAAGGCTCATTTTGCAGATTTAGAGAGATGTGTGCCCCTGGGACTGCTCCATCATCATCTCCAACAGCTGATTTGACACTTAGTTGAGAGTCCAGCAGCAAGGAATTTTACTGTACCAGCACACATTCTGTATCACATAGTGGCCCAGAAAGGTTAACTGTCATGGTCCAGCCCAGCAACAGCAGTGACAGCATGTCTGGTTGTGCTCAACTTGAGCTGAATTTCCATTGGCAAAGCTCCATGGAAATGAAAAGCAGAGATGGTGATGGTGAGACTAGTTTTACTTTAGAGCCAAGGGCATGGCTTAGCTTAACTTCATACAAGCCCAGTAATCCCAAAGTGTTTGAATATCCTTGAATGCACGTTTGGAGACCACGGGGTTTATTAAGTGTGTTACTGAGTGAGCCCTTTGGTTTGCAGCTGTATAATCTGCAAGGTTTTCATGTTCTGCTGCAGCTCTTGGTGAGTACCAAAGCTCTACTGAAGACCAAGAGCTTTTAATGTAGACCTCCCAGTTTATTTAAAACCTGCAATTTAACTCTGCAAGAGGGGTATCAGAGCACCTGCCTTTCTGAACAGAACTTAGATCATAAGAGTAAATGTTGAAAGACTTCACCATCTCTGAAGAAAGCATCATCTTTCTAATGAGACCGAATGAATTAAATATGCGCAGTGCCATCTTGTTTGTTTGTCCAGATGAACAAACAAAACAGGCAAGTGCTGCTCTTTCTGAAAACCCAGCTGAACTTTTTCTGTCCCTTCTCATACATTACCACCAAGAAATACTGTGTTGAAAGTGATATTATAGTTATCGTACTAGCGAGCATTGCAGGCTATGCTCCATCTCATAACCACGGAGAAATCATCAATCCAGTCGTGCATATTAAACCATTATCAGAAAAAGAGCAAGAGAAATTTGAGGTGGCACCTTGGACTCTTCCTGGAGCAAAATCGTGCCAGTCTGCTCTGTTGCTTTGCTAAAATAACCAAGTTTTGAAGGAGATTTTATTTCCTGTTGCAAAGTCTGCATGTTCAGAGCAGTGTTTCCTAACACAGACTTTGTGCTCATCCTGTGTTCTTTGTCCTTTCATCTCCAGCATTCCAACATTAATATTTTGGTTCTGTGGTTTCCTGACTGTACTGTAGTTTTACACATGGATGCCTCCAGTTTAGCTAACAGCATGTGCTTTCAACTATTATTACTATTGTTAGCATTATTTCTGTCAGAAATACAGAGAGCCCAGAGATACAGAGATAGAATCAGAGCCCTACAGCAACAGGTGTTTTGTACACAAATACACTGTCTCTCTCTCTTCTGAAGTACCTACAGTCTTTATCCAACCTGTAACTGTTTTTGTGCAAATTAACTTAGTGTCTGGGACAGAGGCCCTCTGAGAATTTCATACAGAAATAAAAACGATGATGGAACATATCTACATTTGCAAGTGCTTCTTTTTTTTTTTTTTTTTTTTCCATAGCAAACTGGAAATCTTAAATAATTCTTTTTGCAGGCATTTTGTTCCTTTTATTACAACCTGGCACGCATCACTTATTTGGTTTTTTTTGTTTGTTTTGCGGGGGCTCTTTGTCACTGAAGTTTGCTTTTCTATGGTACCATTCTCATCTGTTAAAGTCTCACTACAATTCTGGAGATTAATTTTGCCAGTTTGGTCTTTAAACTTGCTTGAGGAGAGGAGCAAATGGGAGGCAGTACTCTGTGTGTAGTACCAGGTAAAAGATTTGTCTCCAATACCCAATACTCCAATACCTTACACAGACTTTTATGCACATAGCCACTGGCCCTTGCAGCCAGCAGAGGTTTTGTCTTCTGTTGCCTAATACACAAATAAGCACCAGTTATATAAAATATTGTAATGAAATGCAACGTAGTTTTGCCTACTGTGAATCAAGTTGAGCTGAAAGTAATTCCTGTGGTTCCCATGAGCTGAAACATTACAGCAAGTTTGGTTTCAGGTGCAAATTTTGTAGCTCTAACTCACCTGTAGAATTTACATTCCTGAATATTGCTAGTATTTTATTAGTACCTGATCATATGAATGCTGACAGTGACTCGTTTGCTACTTTCTGCCAGACAAAACATGCTTCAACATAAGGAAACAGGGAGGAGGAAAAGGTAGAATAATAGAATCACAAGGTTAAAAAGGACTTACAAGATCATCTAGTCCAACCATCCTCCCATTACCCTTGCTACCACAAATCACTAAACCACAGAGGAAAATATATAGGAAAGTCAGCCATTTTATTAAAATTAAACTTTTGTCCTGTATATTATTTACAAGAAGGCATAGCCTGTGAAGACTAGGTTAGAGACTCTTCATGTTGAATGTCTCAAGACCACAAAGCCAATTTTAAAAACCACAACAACAACAACAAAAAAGGCTTGAGGCCTGTAACTTAGCACAGGAGTTGCAAAACATATTAAAATGTCTGAAAAACAGAAAAGATTTGTTCTAAGTAGATACAGTGAGCCATGTATATTATCACACTTCTGTTTTTCCAGTGAGATAGGATAGCTTCATATCTAACTTCAGAAAAGGGAGGTGATATGGAGCTCCATATCCTTCTTGTGCTGGGGGCCTCCAGGCCTGAATGCAGTATTTCAGATGAGGCCTCACAAGGACAGAAACAGCCACCTCCATCACTCTGTGGCCACCCCTCTTTTGATGCAGCTCAGGATACTGTTGGCCTTCCAGGGTGCAAGCACACACACTACTGGCTTCACATCCCCCTAGAGCCCTAAGTCCTTCTCTGCAGGGCTGCTCTCAGTGAGTTCTTTTCCAGTCTATAAATGTATCTGGGTTTGCCCAAGCCCAAGTGTAACATCATGCACTTTGCTTTGCTGAATCTCATTAGGTTCTCATGTGCTCACTTTTCAAGCTTGTCCAGGTCCCTCTGGATGACATCCCATCCTTCTACCATGTCAACTGCACCACTCAGATTAGTGTCATCAGCAAACTTGCTGAGGGTATACCTGATCCCTTCGTGTCTTTGATAAAGATATTGAAGAGCACCTGTCCCAAGACTGAATCTTGGAGATCACCACTCATGACCGGCCTCCATCTGGACATAGAGCCATTGACCACAACCCTCTGGCTGCAGATATCCAACGCTCTGGCTGCAACATCTGATGCCTGTAATTATAACAAAATATATCATCAGTAGATTGTAATATGTTTGTCCCTTGGAGTCAGCCAGAAAGGCTTCATTTTATTTCTGTGATCTTTGGCTCGGACTCTGACATTTGCTAACATCATACTAACAAGCATTGCTTCAGTTTTGTGAAAACTATCTGGAAGCTGTTTATTTATACTCTTAACTTACTTTTCTCTTAAAAAAAGAAGCATGCACCCTCAATTCAGGCCAAGCATGAGTTTATCACTGTCAAAAAAGGCTTAAAAAATTATCTTTTGTTAAAGCAGCTTCATAGAAGAAAACAATTTTTTAGCAATAGTGTTAACAAAGTCAGACCTGCTGTTTTTAGTAGGCCTTCGTACACATTATTTCATTATTTTGACTAAATCAATTTAAAAATTTCTGACAATTGGCACTATCCAATTTAAGCTGTCATTGCTTATTGCTCTTCTTCATTGGAAAACATTTAACTGACCTGTAATTGTATTCCTGAATATGTTTTCAGGTACTTCCTCTGCACAGAGGAAAGTATTTAGTGGCAGATTTCAGCAGTGATGTAGGCATCAGCTACTTTCTATCTTTATTTGTAAATAGGACTTTCTATACTATTTTATTTAATGAAAATACAGTGATTTTGTCCATGCACAAACATAAAGTGCTGAAAAGCAACTGAAAATATTCCAAGGTTATTAGCTTTCAGTTTTATAATGCAATTCCTCCGATGGTCTCTTCTAACACATCAGGAAATGTATACTGAGATATTTCTAATTGAAAGATGTGAATGATGCTTGTGTTCTAATTAAAGTACATGAGGAAACTCCCTAATCAGGATGTAAACATAAGGTTTCTGTTGTCAGGCTTATAGTTTTCTGATAAGATTTCCAAATGTGATTTTATTATTGTTATGAAGTAAAGAATTATTTATGGTATTATAATAACCTAGCAATGAATGCTAAAATCCTTTTTCAAAGGAGTGAACCTAGTTTATATTCTGTGCTTTTCATGTAGTAACTTTCTTTAAAAAAAAAAAAGAAAAAATTAGCTCTTCCTGTTAATGTGGATTAATGAAAACCTGCTATATCATGTAGATTGCCATGTGGATAGTTACAAAGCTTGTACTATGGGCAGTTGAACAGTTTACCTCTGTCTCTAAGTGATTCCCAGCAAAGGTTTATACTCATGTTATTTAAATTCCTTCCTCAAGAATAATTTTTATCTGTAGCTCATAGCTTTAACAGAATCTGTCGTGTACAAATAAAGCATGGGGCTGTCACCCACACTGAAACAGAGTTCTGTAGCAGTGCCAAGCATTTGGGTTTTATTCACTTTGTTAAGCAGTTTCTATAGAGTCTAGATCCTGAATCTGACAAAACAAAATACTAGAGAAGCCTATAGGTTTGTGAAGTGTTGGGATGATGTTTCAGTTGCCTTGAGCTGAACAAAGTTTCTAACAGATGAAAAACATTTTTGTTCACTTGAGATAACTGCAAGGCAGCCAAATGATTACATTCAAACTTTCCAATCCTTGCAAAGATTTGCTTCTGAGTCAAAGCCAAACATCAATAACAGCTGCCCAGAAGGGATATTGTTTGGAAAGGGGGAGATGGCTGTAACTGATTGCAGTGCTGAGCCTGGAAATTCCTTGTCAGTCTCATCTTCAGCACCATGCTTTTGCAGTGCTCTTAACTCCACTGCTGTTGAAGCAGCAATCCAGAAGCCGCAAGCTTGTCTTTGTGATGTAATGAACTACTCCAACAAAAACTGTGTTGAATCCATACATCAGGGAAGGTACAGTCTAGTAAGCAGGTAGCCTGCAGAACGGAAAGCAGTCAACAGCATTCCTTCAATCAATCAGTCAATCAATAGATATACTGCATAAATCTCAGCAGTTAATCTTTTATCATTAGAAACACCGTGTAGCCAAACAAGATGCTCTGTCAGTATTAAATGCAGGTTAGGCTTTATCAAATGACAGTGAATAGTTGGCTATTAATAGGGAATTTGGGCCTTTAAATATTGGCCTACAGCAATTTATTTTTGTGTGTTGTTAATGAAATTTCAGCCGGTATTTTACAAATATTTTCTCTTGGTCTTAGAACTAAATGTTCCAAAGAGCTATCATAAATTAAAAAGAAACAGGTAGAACGTCTGCAGAAAGAAGTCAGGATAGGAAATACCTTCAGAAGAGCTTAATATTTGACTGAGAAGAGACATTGATTCCGGGATACTTGTGGAAAATCAAAAAATGACAAGCATGCAATGTTCAGTCCTTGACCTGACTTAAAGGCACTGACATGTCTTTATCCAATCCAAAAAGGATTTATCCTTGGATTCATCCATGTCTTTATCTTCCTCAGTAAGGCGTTCTTGAAAACCTTAAAATACTCTTCTTGAACATCCTGGCATTTTTAGTGGTAGAAGGAATTAATATTAGAAAACAGACTCCCAAGAGAGACTCCAGCCCTTAAAACAGTGTTCTTTCTGTGTTGTTTCTAGTTCATATGCGACTTTTACCTACCTCCAACCAAAATGTTCTTTTTCTAAAAGGAGGAGGACTCTCTTGTAAAGGATTAGGAAGATTCTGGGCATCTGGTGTCTCTCCTTGCTGCCAACTCTTCAGTTAAATATAGTTGCAGTCTCTCCCTTGTGTGTATGGGGATAAAAAGCAGATGTCTTTCAAATCCTACGTGAAGTTTCTGTAACTGCCATTTGAAAGAAAACACCCATGACTTGTGCATCAGGCAAGTCTGAACTGAAACCATTTACCAGAGTAAATATGATTCTCCTGGTGTCATTTTTAGAGGCTCTTTTTTGCACATAACTGCTCTTTAAATGAAAATAATCACTGTTCCCTAAATATGTGATTTTTTTACCCTGAGAACACTATTAGGGATTTCACAAATATTACCTCAGTGTATATTCAGACATTATTAAAACAAATTACTCCATTGCAGTACAGCTAAGGCCCATTCATTCATTCATAATGGCGGAGGACTGCATAACGTCCCTGAGGTATGCCAGAAAGAACTGCTCTGTTGTGAGTATACACAGAGTTATTTAAAATTGATTTATTTTGTTAATATCGTATAATGGTTCCCAGGAGGAGATAAAAACAAACAGATCAGAGCTGATTATGCCTCCAGGTTATTCCCTGAGACAAGGCAGTAACTTTCAAGTCTAGAACTTGCAGCCACAGAAAGATACTGCTTTGTGCTTTGTATGCTTTTTTTTCCCCTGCATCCCTTTGAACCTCACAGTATTCGTGTGCCTTGGGTGTTAAACCACCACAGGCCTGCATTGTACAGCTTGGCCCATGCTCTCCAGATTGCCTAAACTGTATCTGGCAGAAGTCCAGAGGGGTCTTGTGCAGACCACTGTAGCTATTGGAAACCACCTATATAGCTCTCTGGTTTTGGGACTCTAGTCTTGGGTCATCAGTTGGCACAAGGTTAAATTCTCTGCAGAAAAACACTGCAATAGTTGAGGATTCCCAGTGCACAGAGGCAACCAGTTTGTTCCACCTTTTCTGTTCTGTATATGAATATACATAGGACATGACCTAGAACACAAAAATGTCTGTATTAACTTTGGCTAGACTTAGAGATTAGGGCCAGCTAGGAAATTTGGACCCATATGGACCTTTATGGGATCTATAACAGTAAAGGCAGTTTTAAGATCCAGATAAGTGTTCCTCTGAAAACAATAGCAGGATTAATGTGTTGCATGTTTCTGACCCTCCATTTGCTTCCACTTTCCTGTCAGATGCAGGTTTCTGTAGACTTTAATGATAATGCAGCCCTGAAAAAATAAATCCTCAGGATTTTGTTGGCTGTCTGTGGTTTCCTCCACAAACCATTTTTTAAAATAGAACCTGATGAGCAGAAGCTGCCTGGCCCATGAGATGATAGATAGGTAAAAATGAAGTGGTTCACTGACTAAAAGAGAATCACGAGGTTTTCACTTATGCTCCTAGACCCTTAAGGCCTCAGTGGATAACACGACCTTATTTAAATCCTTTAGTAACCATCTAGGGGTCTACCCAATGAAACAGTTAAATTACTTTCAAATAAGATGAGGCCAGGACAAGGACACATTTTTTATTTCTTAATGCCTAGTTGAAGCATTGCTACTTTGACTATATGTCTGGTCT
Organism: Centrocercus urophasianus; assembly: GCF_019232065.1. NCBI lineage: Eukaryota > Metazoa > Chordata > Aves > Galliformes > Phasianidae > Centrocercus > Centrocercus urophasianus. The sequence goes on along the minus strand of NW_024884364.1, from coordinate 7,719,499 downwards.
GGTCTTCAGATAGAGGCCTGATTCAAATCTATCAGGGCTGCATTTTCGAGGCATTTCTAGTAGTCCATACATCTCCTTAGAACTTACGTGCATTAAGACTGAGTGAAGCTAACAAAATGTTGACCCTGGAGTGTACTTTCACCTGTGTCTGGCATTGAATATTTCTATGCAAAGCTGGTAAAAAGTGGGGCTTTTTTCCAAAGAATTTTAGTCGTGCTGGGGTCTGTCATTTTCTTGTAGAGAGTAGGAATGAGATGTTTTCTAGTGCTGCTTAGCATCAGCACATTCTCTTCAGAAAACTATCAAGCTCTAGAAGTATCTATAACTCTCTACTGTTAAGTATACCTTCTGCTGTTTATCTGCTTAATCCTTGGCCTCCACTGTAAGTTTAATATACTACATTATCACTCCAGATATTACCAGCAGTGAAGTTAGATTTGGAAACTGATCTTCTGCCCTTAGTTTCCCAGTTTCCAGTGAAACAAGGATGAATGTCATTGTATGCCCATCCTTATACTATAGTGTAAGTACTATACAGTGAGACCAACTCCCCTTTTTTTTTTTTTTTTTTTTCTTTTTCTTTCCAATTTTCACCTACCTCCCATAATCAAGCATTGATTCAGGAGAATCCATCTGTGAAAGATTCAGGTTCTCAGACTGTGAATTGGTAACTTGTGATACAGCCTTATAAACGAGGACGAAACATTTTGGATGAAATCTGGGCTCCAAGCTTCATGTTGACTTCTTCTGATCTGATAGAAGTCGGTTTCAAATATTTTATTAGAAACTTCTTCTGCTTCGGAAATGGGAAGCAGCAAACCATTGCAGGAACCTGACTATATGAGAGGGGCAGACACAGGGTAGACACGTCTGAATGGGGCTCATTCACCAAGACCCAGACAGCATGCTTAAAAGCTGTTGGGAATCTCTGTATAGTCTGGGGCCTGCCCAGCCCTAGTTTGAGCCATACAGATTGCTTTAATTAGGATCTTCTTTGCACTAGTGCAGGGGCCCTGGTGCACTAACGCTATTGCAAACCCCCAGTGCAGATGTGTCATACTGTGCTGACAATGGCTTCATTCTTTTGGCCCTGCATGTTACACATTTTTTTACTGATGGGTATAAAATCTTCTGTGTTATTGAAATTGCAAGTTACTTTTGAGATGCTGGAAAGGAATGAGGTAAAAAAGCTTTAAAGTACAGGTCTGGCATGAAGGCTTGGTGTTTTTTCTTCGACTCTGTCTATTTTGTCTTTTCAGACTGTAAACTCTACAAGGAAGAAGGTTTTATTCCCTGTTTTTCACTAGCATTTCTAAATTGTCCAGTGATCCTACTAAATAATAGTAAAATTATATACATACATTTGTATATTCATATATAAATATGCAGCTTGAAATTATTTTGTAAATACGTTTTTTTTAATTCACAGCTTTTCATCAAAGCAATTCTTTGGTAAAATTTAAAAGCACATGGAATTTCCAATAAAAGACAAACCCAAAGAGAAAAAAGAAAAAAAAGAAAAAAAACAAACCAAACCAAAACAAAAAAAAAAAAACCAGCAGGGATAGAGATAGAAAGGATGAGCAAATAATGAAGTTTATATGTGGGGTATGGGTCAGATTTCAAAAGCAGATGGAATAAACTTAAGCAGAACAGCATGTATTCCAAATTGGAATCAGCTATATAATATTACGAGAAGTCTGTGTACCTCCTATTGTAAATATTTATACTTTTGAATTTCCTTAGTAAACTGCCAGATATGATTCCCCAAAGGACATTATTTACTTGTTTTAGGTTTTAGCTAATCTGTTCTTAATTTTTCCTGTGAGATCAAATTCTGACATTACTGAGAGATGGAGGTTTTTGTATTGCAGATCAAAGAGGAATATAACTCATAACTCATTACGGCATCATATGTTAACACCTAGCAGACTGTAGTGACTAGAATTTGACTTCATAGAGCATTAATATCCGAATATTGTGACATTAAAGGTCCATAAACCTACCTGAGAACGGAAATCCTGTACTGATCCTTGCATAAGTGACTTCTGCACAGTGTTCCCTATCTTAAATTGCTGCCTGTACTTCCACACTACTTCAGCTTTTTCCACCTAAGCATCAGGAAGCACATCTTTACTGTGTGGATGACAGAGCACTGGCACAGCTTGCTCATAGAAACTCTGGAATATCCTCCTTGGAGATCTTCAGAAGCCACCTGGACATTGACCTGGGCAGCCTGCTTTGGGTGTCCCTACGTGATCAGGGCTGGGAGCTGGTGACCTCCTGAGGTTCCCTTCCCACTTCAGCCATTCTGCGATTCCCGTGATTAAAAGGGAGAGCTTAATGCATCCAAAGATCAATGGAGAATTAGTGCAGAAATTACGCTATTTAGGTTTATGCATTTCCTGTTCTGTTTCACTGTGCCTGCAGTTGTTAGATTTCTGATAATACTGACAATATGATCAGTCTTGCTCTAGATGAATGCTGTCCTATTAGTCTAATTCTGAGTTATTCCGTGTCTCTAATTAATTCCTGTCCTTTATTTCATGCCTTGAATTCCATCTGCTGCCTACCTTCTCTTCACAGCAGGAATATGGTGTCTTACATACTTTCAACTTAACTGCTTTGATGTCTGCCGAAAGAAGTCCTCATAAGAACTGGTTTCTGCTTTTTTTTTTTTATCAGAGACATGTAGTTATTTAAGTTGTTATTGTTGCTTGAATGGCATAATAATTTAACATTCATTTCAATAGGAACAGAAATGGAAACTGTATATCAGCTTGCAGAGTTAGTCGTTTGAGGTGAGACTTCTCAATACAGTCATAACTCTTACACCTCTGTATGCTTTTGAAAACCTTAACTTTGGTCCAGGAAGGTCTAACAAGGCATTAAAGCACTGAAAGTGCAGCCAACATTGCATGCACTTTCAAACATCTTGATAATATCCTGTTCTCTCGTATCTGGTGTGTATGTTTAAATTCTAAGTTCCTTAGGTCAAAGACTGTCTGCAACTCCCTGCTTATGTAGTGCTTACTATATCTTTGTCAATTTTGATTAGTCTCTAGATATTGCTATAGCACACATAGGTAATAAAAGAGCAATGATCTTCAGTCACTTCAGATTTGAGCCAGCGGCATAGAAGCAAGTCTTCATTATCCCCCTGAGCCATTCATTCAGTCTTTTGAAAGCAAGTTCTTAAACAGACCAAATCATTTTTCTTCCCCTCTCTCCAGCAATCCCCAGTCCTTTTTCTTTATGTAATTGAAAGGCAGGCAAAAGAGAATAGCTCAAAAGCCCTCGGGAAAAATATGTCTCCTGAACACCTCCAGATCCTGATGACAGGACAACAACAACAACAATTTAAAAAGATTTCCTAGTTTGGCAAAAGAGTTTTGATCAAAATAGCTGCAGTTTTCAGGGATTAGATTTGGTCTGCTGTCTTGCAGAAGTAAGAATTGGACAGTGGCTCTTTATGATTTCATGGCCCTATGGTTTGGCTGCCAAAGTAAGCATGTTTTGGATGAAAGTCTGAAAAAGGGAAAAAAAAAAAAAAAAGAAAAAAAGAGCTGGCATCAAAAGACATTTTGGTGTCTACCTCCTGCCCTAACAATTTTCTTTTGATCTTTAGCCAGGACATGAGAAATACAATCCTCCTACATTAAAAGCAATTAAGAGATCATATGTTAGACTGTATGTGACTTGAGATTTGTTCCCTTTATGGAATGAATAAGGTTAATGGAATCTGGCTATAAGATGAAAAGCCACCACGGAAATTTTTACAAACTTTCTTTCTTCTACCCCCTAAAAGTAGCTAGAAATTTCTTTCTCATTTTGATGACAAGAGGAGTAGAGCAGTAGGGAATAGCTTCCTGAAATAATATTTAAGAATTCTTTTGAGTTATTCTACTATACTTTAGTTCCTTAGATCTAGTGTCTTGGACTCTTTCACTCACATTCAGTCATCTAAGTGATTTTTTGTGTCCTGTTTTATGGTTACGATTATGGTTATAAAGAGTAGAAATAATGTTTACTTTCAGCTGGTGCAGTAGAGCTTGCAATGGTAAATGAAAGCAGATGACATCCAACCAAAGTCGCAATGTTATACATTGTTTTTGCAGTTTGTTTCCCACTCTTTTTAAAGCCACCCTCCCATCCCTGCGTACACGTGGCAGTGTTTGTAGATTCTCAGCCTTCAGAGTGTTAGCAGCTGAGTCTTGTGTAACCTTTCCACTTTAGGGCATGAGCTCATCAGCTTGTACAGCTCAAGCACTGCTGAGCACTGATCAGTGTGAAGAGACCATAGGAAAACAAATAAGCAAATAAAAACCAGCGTCCCATGGAAAGCATTACTTAATAAATGGAGAAGAAAAAATGATTTGCAGCAAGGTGACATCTGAAATCAAATACCAAAGGACCTTAGAAAGTTATTCCTTAAAAACTCAGCATTATTCTCTGTAAGAATGTTATATGCACTTCTGTGACATGGAGGAAATATGGAGGGATGGGAGGGAAGGGCAAGTTTCCCCATCTGACCTGAGTTTGGCAGTTTCAATGTGATATTACTGTTTTTACTTTCTGTTCTCTTAAATGGATTAGCAGTATTCACAGTTAACTATGGTCAAGCTCTGGTGTGGAAGCACTTTGATGCTAGAAGAAATGCTTAGTTTCTACACAGTATTATAAGTAGAAGACCATGCAGTTCACAAAGTAGGTCACTATCATTGCCCTGTTTTACATAAGGAAATGTGGGACTTCTAGAATTAGTTTGCCTGTTTTTACTGGAGGTATTGTCAGCTTTTTAAAAATGGATTTGAGGGTGCTTATAACAATCTTTCTTTACTACTGCAGTTGATCTTTCCTGATTTCTATTCACAGAGACCTCAACAGACTCGAAAGATAGGCCGGGGTGAACCTAATGAGGTTCAACATGGCAAACTGCAAAGTTTTGCACTTGGGCTGGAGGAATCCCAGGCATCCATACAGACTGGAAGGAGCGGTCCTTGAGAGCAGACCTGGGGGTCCTGATAGATGAAAAGCTTAACATGAGCCAGTAGTGTGCTCTTGCAACTTGGAAAGCAAATGGTATCCTGGGCTCCATCAGAAGAGGGGTGGCCAGCAGGAACAGGGAGGTGATTGTCCCTCTCTACTCTGCTCGTGAGGCCCCATCTGGAGTACTGGAATCCAGATCTGGAGCCTCCAGTACAAGAAAGACAGAGAGCTGTTGGAGAGGGTCCAGAGGAGAGCCACAAAGATGATCAGGGGACTGGAGCATCTCCCCTACAAAGACAGGCTGAGGGAGCTGGGCGTGGAGAAAAGAAAGCTTCAGGGTTTGCAGCCTTTCAGTACGTAAAGGGAGCCTACAAACAGGAGGGGAATCAACTCTTTGAAAGGGTAGGTAACTGCAGGACAAAGGGAAATGGTTTGAAGTTGAGTGAGGGAAGATTTAGGTCGGATATCAGGGGGAAATTCTTTACCCAGAGAGTGGTGAGGTGCTGGAACAGGCTGCCCAGAGAGGTTGTGGATGCCCCATCAAGGCCAGGTTGGATGGGGCCCTGGGCAGCCTGTTTTTCATTAAATGGGGAGGTTGGTGGCCCTGCCTGTGGCAGGGGGGTTGGAGATTCATGATCCTTGAGGTCCCTTCCAACCCGGGCCATTCTGTGATTCTGTGATTTTTGAATGGGCACAGTGTAGTTCTGGGTGACTGTAAGCTGATTATTGTACCCTTCATGTTCCTGTCTATTTAAAATACCAATGATGATTTAGAGGGGGTCAGTGAGACTGAATATATAAGTAATGATGAAGTGCTGTAAAATCCTTGGCTAGAAAGTGTTACTGGCAGGCAGTATTATTGCTCTTCTAAAGTATTCTGACTGCTGCTCTTTAAATACTAAGTCCAGAGAAGGAGTGCCTTGTGGCACTGGCATCTCTTACATTTGCACCGTGCTCTTGGTTTGGATATCCCCTATCCCCCTTGTTAGCAGGTCTATTATGTGTTGAGTTGTTCTTCTGCCTTGTGGCTCCTGAAGTTGGAAAGGGGCAAGTGCTGGCAGTAGTAAACACTCCTAAAACACATGTTGCTACAGTTATTAATCTCTAAGCCACTCTCATATAACTTCTTCTAAAGTTTCTACTGCAAGTCTATGCTCTTGATCCTACCAGAAACAGTTAGGGTAGTATAGTTAGGTTGCATTTGGATTTCATGATCTTTAAGGTCTTTTCCAACCTGAGCAATTGTATGATTCTGTGTTTCTACTTTCCTTTCCTGAAACAGCATGCCAAGGAGTGTGGTGGATCACATACATCCGTGCCCAGTCATCTGTTTGTTTTGTGTTTGAATATACATCTTTTCACACCATACATCCTCAGTCCCTTGTGCTATGTTTATAACAAAACTTGATATAGGAAGCTTATTTTGGAAGCTGATGAAACTTCTAATATTATTATCAACATTTCAGTACAGAGAGGTCTGAGTGCTTGCAGAAAAGTGGGAAGAGAAAAAAAGCAGGGGCAGTGGCTTGGATTGAGGTGGTTACCCAGGAGAAACATAAAGGGGACTAACATCATACTGCAGGTGACTGCAATAAGATGCAAACTTTAAAAAATATATATATTTGATTCATGGTTCTCAGTGTGAGAGAGCCACGAAAGGTACAGATGTAAGGGCAAAGGGTTGATGACAGAAACATTCCTACCAGGTTTCTATACTTACGTTTTCTTGTGAATATAAATTCTTGGCCATGTTTTATAGGGTTTTCTTTAGAAAGAAAGACCACACATAGCAGTGTGGGAATGCCTAGATCCTACAATTAAAAAGGCAGCATAAACTCCCCTTAGTTTTCAAGATCCTCTCCAGTTTTATCTTTCATGAAGGCAGAAAATGTGGCCTCTACCTACTTTCTCCATCATGCTTTCCATCAGGTTTTGATGATTCTCATTCACTGAGGTGGTATGCAGTGGTCTCTTACCCATTTCCTTTTCCTCTTTCCAAACTGGAAGATGGAGATTAAGCTCAGCTCACACATGGTACCAGAGGGTCCCACAATAGGATTCAATCTCTTTGTATGTTGTGTGGTGTTCTGGGTTACAGGTGTGTGCTGAGGGAAAAGAGTAGGAAATCTGGCCAAAGCTGACTTCAGATGTTTATTTTACCTAGAATATAAGCAACAATTGTCTGAATTGAATAACAACTGAAGCAGATGCCATTCTGCTTTACTATCTGCACCTTTTTGATCCTACTAGCAACAAGAGTAGTTAGGCCATACGCCTCTGTCCTTCGTTGCGTTTCCACTGGGACTTCACACCCACCTGCTTCCTTTCCCAAAAGAGCAGTCCAGGAGGTTTGGGAACCAGTGGGGTCACAGGAGAGAATTAGCTGTGGGTGTCAGGCTGTAGATGGATTTGGATTCCTGTAATAAAAAGGAATAGGAGCCTTCCCACTGAGAAGGTGGGGTGCTGAAAAAGGAGAGAATCCACTGCTTTTAACTGCAGTCCTTTAAATTCTCATTAATTCCTCCATCTTCCCAATATGCCTTTTAATGCCCCACCTGTAGATATCCTACTGGCTTTTCCCCATTCTCTTCTCTGTCCCATCAGAACTTACAATAGTACAAAAAAGCTACTTACAAAACTGTGATTTTGTGTATACCATAGGGATGTCAGTAATCAATTTTGAATGAGCTTGTTGGTGAATATTATACTGTATTTGCTGCATTCAGAATTGCCTTATATGCCACTATTGTTTTATATGCACTGTTGTGTCACCTTCAGGAAAATGTGGGTTTTTTTTTGAAGTAAGAACCTCGTGTCACAAAAGAAGCTCCACATGTAAGAAAAAAGAATCACTAAAATCCCAAATCCAATGAGAGAATATATGGAGAACGACTATTCCTCCCGTGGCAGTGTTTTTCAGAGGATGAGGTGAAACTGTCATCTAGTGGTCATTACAGGTTTTAACTTATTTCCCTGTATAGCTGTTTTCATCTGGATATAGCTGGAATGTTTCTTATTCCCAGGATATATCACCTGAACATGCTAAGCTAGAAAAAATAATATTAAAAAAACAATGGTGAGGCTTTGAGAGGGAGGGAAAAACTCTACAGATTTTGATCAAGTGGAATCAAGTTTAATAACATTATGTAGCAAGGCTGTGAACTCACTCTTTCCTCTCTATACTATCGTTTACCACAGTGACACATGAGCTTCTGCCTTAGAGGTGTGAGGCCGAAGACCAAGATACCTGATGCCAAAATAGGGCGTCAAAAGAACTTCTCTTTTTGGGCCTTTTTATATTTTGTGGGTCAGCCTGAGTTTCAAATTTCCTCTTAACAGCAGCAACATTTTATCCTAACTCACCCCAGAAGAAGGTTTTGTTACAGCATCAGCACAGAGCCTGTGTTTTCAGTTGGATAGACGCAGATCGTAAGGTAGAAGAGCCTTCAGCCTAGAGGTGTAGGTCTTCTGATGTGCCTTGACTTCAATAAGTTGTAGTAAACCTACAAGGACTTATCAGCAGTCTACATGCACCTTGAGCAGGCACAGCCTCAGGCTCCTAGATCTTGGAGTGCAGCTATTGTAGAGCAAGTGTATTGATATTGCCAGACAGAAGCTGACTATGTGCATCTGCCCACCATGGCCTTGTAAGTTAATGTTTTACAGATTACTGATTGGTAAAGCTAGTAATAACACCTAGACAATAATGACTGAAGGTAAGAGAGAAACTGTGGGAAAAAAAGTGAGTCTGGTATGCAATGTGATAAGAATATACTCTTAGAAAGATTAAAGCAATTAGAACAGTGTTCTGAGTTTGATGACTCAGGCTAGGGTGTTGTTGTGTAGCATTGCTGATATAGGTGCTACCTGCATCCAGTATATGTGAAACAGCTCTAATTCCAAGCAGAATTGTGGCAGACAGAAACAGCTGTGAATTCTCAAGTTTTTTGTATGGTGAGATTCATGGTGCCAATCAGTGAGGAAGCTTTTTACACAAACAAGATCTGTGTTTGAGCAAAATGGATAGCGTGAGTCATAATATGTGACAAACATACTTCCCCTCTAGCTCAGTTTGTAGCTTCTTTGTGTTATTCGTATTTTCACACTGTGTTGGAGTCTCTGTTTTGAATTTGGATCCCTCTGTACAATCTGATAGCAAATTCAGGGCCTAAATATAGCGTTTGCCTTGTAATGCTTACAGTTTTAACTATACCAAGGGTCCGTGATGACAGAGACAGATTTTGGATACCATAAAGGAATGACAATGCAATCTGATCTGTCCAGTAAGCAGTAATTCCAGAATGCTCATATTCTAAATAATGTCATTTTTAATGAACAGATGTCATTGCAGAAGTTACACAAAGGCATTGTTTGGGGTATGAAGAAAAACACTGAGGTAGCTTTCTAAATGTTTATGCAGTTTCCTAGCCAAGGAATGTCCCATCTGTGTTAAATGAGAAAAAGCAAAAGTGTAATTATTTTTAAATTTAACATGTGGTTAAAGACATTTGTCACCTTTAGTCTGCCAGAGAGAGATACTTTCTCAGTAGTGAATGTCAGGGAGAACAGAACAGGCTATGGAAGCCTTTCTGATGTAGTGACTAGTGAAATATACTCAGTAATGTAACGTAATTCTGCTTAGTAATTTCTGTGAATTTGTTTTCTCCTCTCAAACTGTGTTTTTGCTTTCTAGCTATGACTAACTGCATTGCATACTTCTCTTCCCCTACCAATAGAATATGAATCGCTTCTTACACTGCTTATAAAGATTCCAGAACTTTCGCATTTCTTTTAATTAATGTTTCTTGAAACTTATTTATCAGTCCCTTGCCAATAGATTTTCCTAGATTTGTGTAAAGAAACGCAGTCATTCTCTCTCTATATAAAAAGAAGTCCCTTCTACATCTGCAGTTAAGTGCCCGTGTCAGTGCTCATGTGAAAGACATCAAGTTCTAATGTCAAAATTTACATTTATCTTCCAGAATGATGAAAACAGAAGATGTTGAACTCATTTTAATTCATATCTGGCAATAAGCTGGGCAGAACAGTGGGGCAGTCACACACCAAACAAGAGAACCCAGAAAGGACATCAGGATTAAAAACTAAACTGTGGATAGTAAAGCACAAGTACAAGGAGGTGATACTGGCAGGAGAGAGGAGCTGTAAGTCCTGAAAGCTGACGGAGTGCTGAACAGTTAATGGGGTCACGTTAGGAAAGCTGTGTGAAGCAGGTAAGTGGTCATATAATGACTACTCTGCTAGAAGTTGTGTTTTAATGAAATTTTATATATTGCTGTAATGAGTGGTGGAGGGGTTGACTCCGTACCCATGAAATAATTTCTGGTTAGAGAGTCCCAGTAACTGATGTTTTGCAGCTTTCATCAGTTGCAGGGTTTATAGCGCATCCATTTTTTCATACTGTCAGTCTCATCTTAAAAAATAAACCCTTATTCTGAAGGAAGCTGCTGTTCTTCAGTGAGCGTCACAACACCTGCTGACTTCCAGTGCATGTAAGCTCAGTGTTCAGGGTTCTTTATAGTCATAAGATAACCATGATTATTAACTGCCTGATTAGAGCAGGAATGGCAGTTGTGAACTAGCAAGAGACTGCACTGTATGTGTGTAAATACAGCAGCTAAGGTGGGAAATAAAATTAAGCAGAAGTAAATGTTGCAGCACAAGGTTATTGATCCTTGATAAATGTGGTGGAAACCAAAACTTCTGAAAGCAGTTGAAAAGCTGCTAACTTTCTTCCGACTCTGTAACATGCTGGGAAGTTTTAGAGGGTAGGATTGTCTGACCAGTAATAGATAAAGAAATTTGGGTATGGAGGATGACTGTAGCACAATAGCAGTACACTGCAAAGAGAAATAGCAAGTAGCCTGATAGAGAATGAGGAATGGAGGAAGGAAGATTCAGTGCTTCTTGAAAGAAAGATGATTTGATACGTATGTGTACCTGAGATGCTTGTATGTATTTATCACAGTCACAAGATATGGGCAAAAGCCTATTCTCTGCCAAATTACTGTAGAGGATCTGCCTGTATCCTTGGCTATGCTCATCAGTTAGGCACAAAAAATGCCTTCCTGTCTACATGAAAGGGCAAGATTATTTATTGTGTTGACTGATTGGGCCTTCTAGCCCTTGGCTGCACTGAGCTTCAGGTCAGAAAACATTCATGCCACCATCAACAGCCTACTGACTCTTGCCTCAGAGTGCATGGCCTGATGGCCTGATGGTGGAACAAAGTAGAGGACAAAGGAGATAATTGATCAGCTAGCAACTTAGCAAAATCTAGGTCTGAATCATACATGTTTAGTCCAGTGTAATGGACCTGTAAAGAATCTTAAAACCCTGCAGCTGGACAGCAGATTAGCAGGTTCTGTACTTGGATAGATTTAATATATTGCATATAAACTGGCAAGAATCTACCTTGAAAAACAGCTGCCCCACAGGATGAACCCCATTTTATGGACACTGAACAACATAAATGACTTTCCAGTCTGTAGGAAAAAATCTGAGAAGTGGTGGTTGTTTGCAATGCAAAGAAAGGTCACTGAGACAGCATTACACCTATTTAAAGAGGGAAATTTTAGAGGACCATGACTGACTGGTTCTCTCCTTTGGGAAGACACTGGAAATTGGAGTTTATTTAGACCTTCATGTCTGTAGCTGATTTATATTTCAGTATGCTAAATTCATTTTGCAGCTTTGATCCATCACATTTCAAAATGACAATGAAATGGAGAAAAGCAATACTTGCATACATATGAACATTTGGACAAAAGCAGCTGTTTCACAGCTCATAGAGTGAAAATCAATAATCACATCAGTTTACATGAGTAATGCATTCAAAGAACTTCAGTCAGTGTAGAAGTCTGTTTTCTAAGCATAGCCCTCAAGAGACTACCTCAAAAGAGAACTCTAGCAACATGTGAGAAAGAGAATTCTGTGATCTAAAGGAAAAATCCTGTTCTTCTCATCCTACCATCAGGCCAGCTACTCATTCTGTCTTTTCAAATACTGAAAGAAAAGGCAGTAAACAGAAATTTACAAATGGATCTCTTTACTGTTACTGTAAGCCAGTTTATACATTACTTAGTAAGACATCAGTCAAAAAATCTTGAGAGCTGCTAGTTTAGATATATATATATATTACTTATTCTGAAAATATATTTTGGGAAGATGAGAAGAAATCACCTTAACATGAGACACTTTAAGATATACAAGCAAATTTACATACAACAAAGGGGACTTGTAGTTACATTAAAAAAAATAATAGTGAAAGATCTAGACATATGAGTAAAATATCTCCAGTTGTACTTAAAATAAATATCACAATCATCAGGAGCTTTGTCCTTTTAGTACATTATTGCACAGTTATAGATAATATATTTGAACTTTTCATTGCTAAATACTTGAAGTTAATTTCTGTTAAAAAATAGCTTACCAGATTTGAGTAATGTAATTCTTTTACAGTACTTTAATGCCAATACATTTAAGAAGACCCCATCTCCAGGTAATCTTATAGAAAAGCAATCAAAGCAATAATCTGACTAACCAAATGAACAGGTTTAGTGGAAATACTGAGCATAAACCTAACGAGTTAAATCAGCATGCTAGTGATGTCTCTTTTTTTAGTGAATGAACTTGTACGTTCATGACTCATTTCCATTTTCAGAGCAGAGATTGAAGGTCTTCCCTACTGATACCTTTTGCTAGGCAAAATGTTCTGTGATGATCAGAGCCATTATGTTAGTCATTTGTCAATTAGGAAAAAGTGGCTGCTAACTGAAGGGTGTTTGACTTAAACACTCTCCGCATCTCCCAAATGTATGCAACATAGTGTCAAGAGTATCGAAGTAATGCCTAGAAGTGACCAACAAAACTAGAATGTCCAATGCAAGAACAGCAAAGGGAAAACCAATTATAGCGTATTTTTTCCAGGAAAAACTATGTCTTGATGTCAGTGAGATTTTCCCTAGGAAAAAAAGGACATCTCTTTCCTTTACCAATGAGGAAGGCAAAAAAGAGGGGAAAAAAAAGAACTGTGCAGACTCATCGATTAACATATATCTTTAAAGAGACCTAGTGAGCTATGTCGCCTCCCACTTTGGCCAAATGCTTTGAGAAATTTCTTTCTGTGACTTGTCTTAGTAATAGAAATCGTCTCTCCCCTTTCCAATGTTGCTGAATCACTCATGTTGCTGGTGACTGTCCTTGTGGAAGATTCTGCCTCAATGTCAGATCAGATACTGAGTTGTAAATTGCATTTTCCTTCTGCACATAAGTAGTATAAGGTTCCACCTCCACTGTGTCATCCTAGTAAAACAAAACCAAAAATTGTGAATACAGAAAGTAGTTTATTTTGTCAAGTCACTGCAAGCTTTTCATCTGGAATGAAGAAAGTATGAAGTTCAACAAGGTCAAAAGCAAGCTCCTGCACCTGGGTCAGGGCAATTCCAAGCACAGATACAGGCTGAGTGGAGAATAGCTTGAGAGCAACCCTGAGGAGAAGGGTTTGGGGATGTTTGTTGATGAAAGACTCAACATGAGCCAGCAGTGTGCACTTGCAGCCCAGAAGGCCAAATTGTATCATAGAATTATAGAATGGCTTGGGTTGGAAGGGACCCCAAGGTTCATCAAGTTCCTAAGCCCCTGCCCCAGGCAGGGCCACCAACCTCCAGATCTGGTTCTAGACCAGGCTGCCCAGGGCCCACCTAACCTGACCTTGAACACCTCCAGGGATGGGCATCCACAGTCTCTCTGGGCGCCTGTTCCAGCATATCACCATTCTCTCTGTAAAGAACTTCCCCCAGCATCCAATCTAAATCTTCCCTTCTTGAGCTTAAAATCATTCCCCCTTGTCCTGTCACTGTCTACTCAAGTAAATGTTGATTCCCCTCCTTTTTATGATCACCTTTTAAATACTGAGAAGCTGCAGTGAGGTCTCACAGAATCACAGAATCACAGAATCACAGAATCACCCGGGTTGGAAGGGACCTCAAGGATCATGTAGTTCCAACCCCCCTGCCTAGCAGGGCCACCAAACACACACATTCAGATCAGGTTGCCCAGGACCCTGTCCAACCTGGCCTTGAACACCTCCAGGGACGGGGCATCCACAACCTCCCTGGGCAGCCCGTTCCAGGGCCTAACCACTCTCCTTGTATAGAACTTCCCCCTAACATCCAACCTAAATCTTCCCTCCTTCAACTTCGATCCATTTCCCCTAGTCCTGCTGTTGTCAGCCCTTTTGAAGAGTTTACTCCCCTCGTGGTCTCATAGAATCATAAAATCATAGAATGGCCTGGGTTGAAAAGGAACTTCAAAGATCATCTAGTTTCAACCCCCTGCCACAGGCAGGATTGCCAACCACTAGACCAGACTGCCTCAAGGCTCTCAGCAGCCTTCTCTTCACCAGGCTGAACAAGCCCAGCTCCCTCCCATCTCACCTATCTTTATAGGATAGGTGCTTTAGCCCTCTAGTCACCTTAGTGGTCCTCTTCTGGACCCTCTCCAACGGCTCTACATCTTTCCTGTACTGGAGGCCCCAGACCAGAACACAGTACTCCAGATGGGGTGTCATGAAGGCAGGATATCCTGGGTTGCATCAAGAGAAGCGTGACCAGCAGGTCGAGGGAGGTGATTCTGCCCTTCTGCTCTGCTCTCATGAGACCCCACCTGGAGTCATATGCCCAGTTCTGGGCTCCCCAACACAAGAAGGACATCAAGCTTTTGGAGACGGTCGAGAGGTGGGCCATGAAGATGATCAGAGGGCTTGAGAACCTCCCATAATGAGGAGAGGCTGAGAGAGCTGAGAGGGGCTCATCAGCATGGAGAAGGGAGAACTCCGGAGAGACTGTAAAGTGGTCTTCCAGTACCTGAAGGGGGCATGCAGGAAAACTGTAGAGGGATGTTTTATATGGGTTTTTAGTGACATAACAAGGATAAATGGCTTTAAACTGGAAGAGGATAGATTTAGAGTAGGTGTTAAGAAGAAATTCTTTACTGTGAGGGTTGTGAGATACTGGAACAAGTTGCTTAGATAGGGTGGACACCCCTCACCTTGGAGGTGTTGAAGGCCAGGCTGGATGGGGCTTTGGGCAACCTGGTTTAGTGGGAGGTGTTCCTGCCTATAGCAGGGGGTTGGAACTAGATGACCTTGAAGGGCCCTTCCAACCCAAACTGTTCTATGATTCTGTGATAACTGTGTAGGGTCTACACTAATGAAAGTGTGCCAACACGAAGACTGGTATGTAACTGATTATTTTACATTTATGAAACTGTGTCTGTCAGCAACAATTAAGAGGCAGGGCAGCAGAAGATAAAGAATAAAAATAGCTAGAATTGGCTAAGTCATTTCAGAAATCTAAGCTGAAGTACTTTAAAAATGTGAGAATTTGAGCCTTGAATCTACTGTAGGTACATGGAGAAGCACAATATATATGTCTCACAGTTTCTGTGCATGCTTTCCTGTGTTTGTATTGTTGTTTAATCATTTTATTTACAATCTTTCTTAGTATTCCCCAATCCACAAAATTGCGCCCCTTCTTGGGTATTGTTAGTACAACAGCTGTGACCAGTGTATCTCATATGGCCAGGAAGATGCCGTGGGACTCGCTCCTTACAATAATAAAAGATGGCAGTTATTGAGTTTTTGCTGTTGAAACATGCTGCTAATATTTGCTCCAAGACAGAATTATGGTGGTGACAATACTGAGATACAGCTACATTCAAAAGTATATGACATAATATTGCCAACTGAAAAAATAATAATAATTAAAAAAATAAAAATCTTATGGTTTCTCTTACTTGACTATGTTTTCAGGGCTATTAGAAAATCCCTGATTTAGTGATGGCCTAATCTCCTTACCTGCAAGGAATATGTAGGAACAATATCAGGAGGTTTGGTTTTGCGACAGAATCTGTGAGAAAGAAAATAAGCATTAAAACAAATGTCATCCTCTGGAAGGATGCACAATTTGTCCTTAGTGAATTTGTACTGAACTAATTATTCATCTCTGGGAGAAAGTTGGAACAAAAGTCAGTTTAGGAATAGGAGACAGAGAGAATTTATCAGGAGTGTTCAGTCAAGTGCTAATTAGCCTTTATCTGCACAAATTATTTTTATATTCTTTTTCCATGGGACTGCTTTCTTCTCCACTCCAAATCCTAAAGGGTGTAGAATTCAGCTTCACCCAGAGATCTTGTTCAAAATACGTATAAAATCTGCTGCCCCATCTGTTGATGTGGCAGGATAGCACTGATGAATCCTCTGGCACTTGATAAAGCTTAGTGGAAGAGAAATTAATCCTCTGATCTGAACAAGAGAGACACTGACAGGCTCTCACAGTACCTGAAGACTGCATTTACTCTGCCAGTTTCCTGATAGAATGAAGTTTCCATTCAGTGCAGCATGCAGTATAATGAGTATTGCTTGCCAACATCTAACCATCTATGTTTTACTCAGGGGCATTATTCAGTGAAGATGTGTGCAATGCACAATTACTGCAGTAGAAAGTCAGAATATTTGATATAGTTAATTCACCCATAGCGGTTACCATGAGCAGCACAGAGAGACAGAATCATTTGATTTCAAGACACAAACAGTATTTAAAGCTTTCTGCTAACACCAGATGAGTTTTCCTTAGCCCCATCTTGTACATACCTGTAACCATGGAGCTTTAAATAGTAAATGACAGCCGCAAACGTGATGATGATCAGGAAACTGAGAACGATGGCTATGCACAGGATAAGATATCTGTGTGCTAAAAGCAATGAGTTAGTCTTAGTTATGTCTTCTTACTTCTGTTTCTTTAATATTTCAGTGTAAGTTTAAAGCTGCTTTAATATATACATTTTCAGCATGCTTGTAAAATATAATCCTCTTTAGCAGAAAGGAAAGTCATTAATGAAAGCTATCTGAGAAATGAAAACATGGTTTGTGTCAGAAACAAAAGCAGATGGCCCAAATTCCACAGTGGACAGCTCACAACATTTATGCACTAAGTTGTGGATGATCCTCTCACAAGGACTCTGCATATCTCCATATTGCAATTCACATGTAGTTATCCAATTAAAGAAAAAAAAATTCAAACCAAAATGCAGAAACCAATCTTACTGTGTCAGATATTCACAACTCAAAATGATTTGTTTGTTTCTGCTAGATATATGGTAGTTGGGTCTCTTTCTCTCTCTTACCATGATCCGAACAGGAGATCATTTGCATTTTAACAATAAGAGCATGTCTACTCTGATGCTGCTTCCTACAGCTTTCCAAATACCCAAATAACACTAATGCATCAATGTACTTCAGTCTTAGGGAAGAAACCACTTGGAAATAGTGTCTGGAATGCAAACAAACTGTCAAAGTTTATAAGCAAAAGTGGTATGGGATGGCACTCATCTACATAGAATTTGATTGTAGGTTTCTTTAGCTGTAGAGCAAGAATGTGAAGAGAGGGTTAAATGGGACTTTGAACACTGAGCACACACAGGGAAGCTTACGTGAGGAGCAGTCTATGGACTTGGCCTCGTTCAGAGTTGTGTGGGACACGATGCAGGTAGGATTCTTCCCATCGCTGCTATGTGCTGCAAACCTGCTGAGAACTGTCACTGTCCCGTTACTGTGACTGTCTGCTCTGGGTGTGGAGCTGCTCTGTGGGACCCACGAGATCTCAGCAGCCGGCTTCTCTGTCTCTGCCTCGCACACAGGGTTCCCGTGGTCATCGCAGTACAGAGCCATTCTCGGGGAAACTGCAGAGTACCAGGAAGGGGGGAGATGCGTGTGGGTTGCTGCAGTGGGACAGGAGGTTTTATCGACTATCCAAAGGGATCATAGTGAGAAGAGGGGAATTGGAAGTGCCATCTCATCACAGCAATGTGTTCCAAAGCCACAGGAGACAAACACAGTAGATCTTTTTTTCATTCTAGACAATTCTTTTACATTCAAGTGAGTTACTATGGCCACGTGCCCTGACAGGAGGTATTCCTGGACACTGGGGGTAGGGAATACCCCAGAATACAGGGCTGAATTAGTCTTTTGTACCAAGAGACAACAGAGTCATAGCTTAAGATGGATTGGAATGCCAACTGAGGAGGAAATTATGCTGTTCTTCCTATCTGAGTACTAACATAATGTGTTTGATAGAATATCTTGGTACTCATAGTTGTTTATCTTATATGCTTTAGAAAAATTAATGTTTTACTGAGTTACTACAAAATAACATGTTACCCATGCAAAATCCTTCTGTGTCTTGAAAATTGCTTCACACCTGTTACTTGTAACTCTATAGGAAGAAGAAAGAAAATTTTGGCAAATAAGAAAAGGGAAGAAACAGTTACTCTACATGAAATGCATCACCCTTTCTAGCCATGAGAAAGCTCCTCTTCTTACCCTAAACTTCCTCCCATGCACAAGGAGAGGAGTTTTGTTTGCCCAGGCCTGGACACCGTCCTCTGGAGAACAGTGAAATGAGGAAGGAGACCCTTACCTTGCACAGTCAGGTGATGCAGGCCATGGAAATTCCCATCTGCATTTACCACTTCGCAGGTGTAATTTCCCTCATCAGCCATTCCTACTTGCTGTATCTCAAGTGCATGATCCCAGTCTGGTCTGGATCTCCAGTTTATTCTGTCACTGCAGTTGGTTTTTTCTGACTTGTTACTACCAATCAGGTATGCCAAGACGCATTGGCCTCCAGTCTTGGGGCTTATTTTCCATGTTACCATAGTTATATTTGTTTTGTTAGGGCAGGTCATCACAGCGCTGTGACCCAGGTGTGCTGACACTCTGTTAATTCCTGGAGGAGACAAGGAAGGAGAAAGAGGTATGAAAAGGTGTCCAAGGATGTTACGTATGGCCTTGGAGTTCTTGTCTGTGCTTCACAGGGAAATGTCAGTAATATTACATTCTGGAGTGAGGCCCTGCCTTTGCTTATCCATAAAGTTGTCATCTGCTATGGACTGTGGAGCCAGTGGGCTATTACAGTCTGCTCTATCAACATGTTTCCCACTGGGACTTATCTTATTCGATGAGAGAGATACTGCAAGAAGAGCATGCTCCAGCACATTGATTTTATCAGATCAATATCTTATTCATATGTATTCAACTCTTTGTTCATTGCTTAAACATTTGTTGGTAGATTCATTTAATTGTTTCCTGCCTCTTATGTCTCTGTTCTTTCTATCAGAATCTCTGTATAGTTGCCACTTTTCCAGGTTTGTAACCTACTTTGTCTTTGCTTATGTCACTTGGATCTGATTCTCTACTGGCAGTCTTTTCTGAGAAAGCCATTGATTTCTACTGTCTTGATAGGTAGCAGGGATGCAAACTGATCTCATTTTCCTGTACTGGAGAAAGAGATATCCCTTTTTCCTAAGGTTTTGTCTACTGTCATGAGAAGTGCAGGAAATATATTTATCTTTTTTCCTTAATTGAATACATTTTTAATCCTCTTATTAGACATCTAAAAAATGTGAGATTATCTTACAGTTCTCCTGCTTGTTCCATCATGGAACCACTACAAGAATTCAACGAATATTAAAAGAATATTTTTAATATGGCTGAGTTGCTACAGTTAGCATCGTGGATTTGCTGACAATAATATAAGAGGCAAAGAAAGCTTATTCTCAGTCTTCAAGATTTGTACAGTATTTAGATCCAGTCCAGGATATTTCTTAGTTCTTTTTCTCTCTTTATGCCATCTTAAAATGAGTGACTCTACAGGTAGTGCAGCATCATAAAATGACCTAAAACACAGCATGTCAGACAAATACAAAATGGATGTATAAGAGCAATGATGCCTTTGTGGGGGGTCATGGTTATATCTATTGGATCTCTTCTGATTCAGACAAGATTAGTAACTCCTTAGGCCTACTATTCCAGAATGCAATGCTGATATCTTCTTACAAAGGAAATTAATTTTGTCTGATTTAGGTGGGAATTAAGTACTTTGCTCTTTGAAACTGCTCTTGGAATATGGCTTGTATCTGTGGGTAAATACAGGGATTATCGATCTTCATGACGGCCATGATCCAGCTATGTTTTCACAGCATTGTTTATGCTAAAGTATTGAACTTCAGTAGGACATCCCTAACATTAAGAACTGGAATGAAGGTTCTAGTGAATGAGGTTTCACTGAAAGGCTCACCTCCGCTAGTGAGCAAAAGCAATATTCATTATTTGGGCTAAACCATACATGTCCATCTTGCTAATTGTATGATTTGCTGCCCCAATTTTTTATGCTTTAATAAATAAATAAATATTATGATTTAATAATAAGCAAGTAAGTAAGTAAATAAGTAAGTAAGTAAGTAAAGTAGTTTTGTTTCTTATATAGCCTCAAATTGCAGCAAGGGAGGTTCAGATTGGAAGTCAGAAAAAATGATCTCCACATTTTCACTATTCTTGTTTTTAGCAAGTTTTGCAGGTTGGGACATTAAAAATAAAAATAAAAAATAATTTTAAAAAGAGGTTTATTTTTTTTAAAGTTGTTGGGTTTTTTTTGTTTGTTTGTTTGTTTTTTTAAACAAAATTTGCCATGGGTGGGAGGACAAAGCTTGAGAAACAAATGAGCTGAACAGGTATTTGCCACATACACGAAAACTAGTGATTCAGAAGATAGGTGGTTTTATATGCACCTCTCACCAGTGTCCTTTTCCCCCATTTTGTAAAAATGTGCCTAACACTTCAGGGCTATTACCACCTTTTATTTGACCATCTGGTCATGACTTTTTTCTGAAACTGTTATTACAAAGGAAGTAAGCAACTTTTATATCTGCATTCATGCAAAATAAATCCAGCACTGTGGCAAAGACCTTGATTGTATCTGTCAGACATGATTGCAGCACAGATAGCAATGGGGAAGCTTTGTGCGAGAGAAAAGTCTAATGTCTCAGAGGTGTCTTTATTTTCTGAATCTTTGTGGACATACTCATTCACACTGTGTGTACACAGTGCTCATATGTGCTTTCATGCTGTGACGGGCAGCAGTCCACATAAGGCATATGTAAGTCCTACCCATCTTTGCTCCATGCATGCAGCTACAGAGGTGTAAAATGTGCCCAGTACCTCTATCCCTCTTGCTTATGAGGCTAAGATCGCAGACAATCTTTATTCAGCTGGTATAGCAACTTCTGTTGACTCTAATATTGTGTCTTGTTTGTGTGTTCTGTTTCACATTTGCATGGAAACATTCTCTTTGTTTTTTGTTTGATTTTCTTTCTATGACACTGACTTCTTTTGGGCTTTAAGTGATGACTTTTGGATGGAGTCATGTACAATGACCTTTTTCTTTGTCTTTTCATGATCCATGAGCTGTGTGCTTAAATAACCTAATAACCTAATTAATAACCTAATTCCCTGTATGGAAAAAGCCTGGACACAGTGTTCATGACCTCTCTGTAAGTTGTCGCTTTGGCCATTGGAAGGGTGACAGCCAGGCTACTGTGATGGCTCCTCTGTATTATGTAGACAAGTAGCATTTTCTTATGCAAGACAAGTAGCTGCACAGTCAGGATTGCCTTCAATATTTTTTAAAATTATATTTTTATTTTTTCTTATGTGCCCATGAATTACCTTTTCCACAAGTTGTCAGGGCTGAATCATTTTTGAAATGTTAGATCTTTTTATACTGACCAGCCTTATAACTGCTCATATGCCTATGTCTTCAGCTGACACATCCAAGGGGTTTCCTTGACAGTTACAGTGCTGTGAAGCCACTCAAAATGATGTCATATTTGGGACAGTTCTGTTTTATTTCAACTATCCACACTGGTGTATTTTCCTTAATAAGTTAATATGTGATGGGTGTTGTTCACAGTAAACATTTATGTAGACAAACACTCGGAGGTGAAAGAAAGGTTATCTGTCATTCTTTAAGATTAGTTCCTTACGTGTTATGACATTCATAGCACACTTCCTCTGTGAGGTGCTTTTGAGATTGAGAGAAGGCAAAAGCCCAAGGCATAGGTAGCAAAATGGCATGAACAACTGCGAAGGGGATGGGACTTTTACATTTTTCAGTCCTGTTGAAGGAGAAACCAAATAACCCAAAAAATCAGCAGTGTATCTGTATGTATAAATAAACTCTTGAAGAATTAGGTGAAGTGCTGATGGAACACAAGGGAAGAGCCCAAAGCTGCACTGGAGGAGGCTCAGACTGGACATTAAGAAAAATTTCTGTACTACAAGAGTGGCCCAACACTGAAACAAGCTTTCTTGTGAGGTGGTTGATGCCCATATTTGTCATTCAAGGAACATTTGGGTAGTGCACTCAGTGACATGCTTTAACTTTTGGTTAGCCATGAAGTTGGACTGGATGATCTCTGAAGGTCTCTTCCAACTGTACTACACTATTTATTCTAAATGCAAAGAGTTAGAAGACCTAACTTGTGCTTGATTATTCAGACCTTTGCCAAAGTCTTCCCCAGACTGGACCTTTCTGAGTTTCTTGTTCCCTTGCTTAGAGCTGGAATTCTGTGACCTCTGCCAGCACAATATGAAGGCCAGTTCCTGAACATGTACCACACAATAAGAAATGGTCCTAATGAAAACCACCTTTAAGTTTTTAGTCAGATCATTATTATTAGTTTGTTTGAGAAATCAACAGATAAAGTGCTAATTATTCACAGTTTTCTGATACATAAATTATACACCAGCCCTACAAATGCTTGTTGTCTTAATTCAGTTATTTACCATTCTTTGATACATTGTTACACTGAAGGTGTTTTAAATGATGAGGTTTTTTTTCTGCCAAATGTCATTTCAAGAAAATGTGAGGTGCATGTTTTAAAATCAGATTATTTTACCAGAAAAGGAACTGAAAAAAAGCCTTTTCTGTCAGGATGGCTTCTGCAAGTGAGCTCTATGAATGCCTCTGAAAACAGGAGAACAAAGTGTTTCCTCTGCCAGCTTAACAAGGCCAAGTGCCTCAGAACTCTGAGTCATGTCATCAGTATAGCTGACCTCATCTAAAAATGACTAAGCAAACCTCTGCATTCAAACAGACTATATGTTGGAGCTGAGGGGGTTGGGGTTTTGTTTGGATAATGTTTGCAGTGTGTACCAGAAAAGACAATCTTGTGCATGCATAATGGTGTACACTTTCATGTACATCCTATAGGAATATCGGTTTAATGGTCTTTCAACTATGCATTTCCCAGGTGACCTATTGTGTTGGGTAGTTTCCCAAAATGAGTTTGCATACTTCAAGACTGGAAAGAAAAAGGGAACAGAAGTAATGCTTTCTGTTACGCCCTTCTGTCAGAGTCACCTCAGAATTAGTCAGGTACCATTCTTTAGAAATGATAAGTCTCATGAGTCAGCTTAAAATCTGTTAGGTCATATGTAAGTACAATTTTAGGTTTATGACAAATCTGTAGAAAGGTTCTGATTTCCCCTGTAACTTGTTTAATACAGCAAATGTTTTTTTCTCCAGATGATAGTTTAATTACTAAAAAATATATTTGCTTGTCCTATTCTTACATGCATCTGCCTACTAAAATATAAATATCATAATGTTAAACTGCTTTCACCTTAGTGTCCTCTTTCATTACTAGAGTATATGTAAGTGGCATTTACATAAACATAAATTGTATACATTCTTTCTTGCTTTTCTTCTTTTGTCTAGTATGTTGCTAGAATCATAACCTTTAGACTTCCTGTACTGAAGAAGGATGTGTGTGCCGAAAATGGTTAAAGGTTTGGTTGACTTCTATTTCTACCTTGACTGACAACCTCTTCTTGAAGCAGAGTAAGGAAGATGCTTTTTCCTCTGTAGAATAGAAACATATTACTAGGTTTTATCGTATCTTATGACCCTGTTAGTATTCTCCTAAAGCTAGCTAAAACTCTGTATGTCTGTTGTTGAGTTGAAAGAGGAAGGGAGAAAATGGTGAAGGAGAAAGGCATAACTGCAGGGCCTATCCGATATGAATACCTAGCTGCAAAACTAGCGTGGCCACGTTCTGCTAGTCTTTTGCTTATTAGCTCTGCTTGTCAGCCACATGGAGGTACAGTGCTACTGTATGTTTAATACTTGATGAGAACTTACAAAACAAGAGCTTACAAAGGACAATGTCATAGATTTTCTTAACAGTTTCTGATAAAAACAGGATTTGCCTTTCCTTCTGTTTTAAGCTAAGACATAGTCTAAATCCTGTTTTTATCAATGAGATATTGAGATTTCCTATTCATAACCACAAAATTAGCTTTATTTAAATACAGACTAAAATATATATACACTCCACAATTAGTCTGCTAATAGTTATGGCACGTATGTCCTACCCACAGCCTGGCCATCCACTGCCCAGCCCATCCCACCCTGTGGCCTCCCCTTGCCCCCACATCATCATGGCAATGACTCTGCCCCACTGAGCAGCCCAGCCCTGACTGCGCAACCATCATTCACAGCAACCACACAGCACTGTGTAAGCAGCACTGTCTGGGCTGGAAGCAGGACATAGGGCACAGTGCAGTGCTGACTCAAGGGATGGCAAATAATGTTACGCATTTTGGTACATTGATTGAACACAGTCATGTGATTAGTGAAGAATATGCAGCCATGCTTTCCGTTTTGATGAAGGTATTTGGGACAATGTTCCAAGATTACAAAAAAATCCATTTTTTATGCTTGCAACTCCACTTTCAGTTGACATAAATACATTTGTCTGTGAAATTTCAAATGGAGTGTATAGAGTTGTAATCAAGTATTCAAGTCAAAATTTTGATCATATCTCTTTCCCAGACCTTTATAAGCCCTCTCTTACCAGAGAAAAACAACCATCACTTCACAACCACATCTTATTTGTGTCATCACTTTTTGGCAGTACATATATTTGTGAGCAACGATTTTCAAGGATGAAACAATAGGACAGTAAAATTCCATCAAAAATCTGACAAACATATTGAGAAGTCAGTAAGAATTTCTGCTGCTGCTATTGAACCAGACTGATACATCAGTTTCGACACACACACAAAAAAAAGATCAAATATCCCACTAATTTTATGTGGGGCTTTTTTTGTTCTTTTTAATGTTTTAATAAAAAATATAAAAAATAAAATGATTTTTGTTACTTATATACATTAACAATACTATATATTCTATATGCAGCCCTAGACAGTTCCTCTTCACTTAGTGCAGCCTGGACAAGCCAAAAATTTGAACATCCATGAGCTATCGGATCAAACAGCACAAAATCAGTTCTTGAATGAAAATTATCCTCTTCCCTGTCCTTTCTGGTCAGCCACAGCTTTACTTTGGTGTGTAGGTATTGAAGGGATCTCCTGTTAATCAAGGGCTGCAGTTGGTCAAGCCATAACTTTTCTTTATAGTGAGCATTCCAAAAGCCTTCTGTCTCTAAAAATGTTCCTTGTTAAAATATAAACCAAGGAAGTGATAACTTTTCAGGTACCTTATAGTTGTTGGCTGTACTCATCAACGAAATGCTCTCTGTGCCTCATACAAAATGACTTCTTTCCCCTAGTCCTCTTTTCTATTCCACCAGCTTTCAGTGACTTGTCAGGCTGCATGGATTTCACATAATTTCTTCTTGTCTTCTTTTTCCATCACTTCTATGTCTTCCTGTAAATTTGTTCCAACCAAATCCTTTGCAAGGTTCTGTCTCCCAGTCTGTTTTCTTTGCCTTTCTATAGCCT
This sequence comes from Centrocercus urophasianus, assembly GCF_019232065.1. NCBI lineage: Eukaryota > Metazoa > Chordata > Aves > Galliformes > Phasianidae > Centrocercus > Centrocercus urophasianus. Next base: position 7,693,848 of record NW_024884364.1, on the reverse strand, counting down.
GCCCGAGCCTGCACTCTTGGGTATGAGCTGAGCAGCTCAGGAGGAGAACACAAATCCCCCTCTCTCCAGGAACTTAATTAAACATAAAGGATGCATACCTTCTCTGTGGGCAAACTAAACAAAATTATTCCACTACAAAAGAGGAAAGGTTCAATGCTGTAGGTATTAAAATTCAGACTGATCACTGTACCGTTGTTTCCTGGAATGGTGCTTTCATACTGTAAAATGGCAGTCAGTTGCTGAAGTTTTCTCTGTGATAGCTGATTGGTTTAAGACCTGAAGTATCAGGGCACATATGCCATACACATCAGCTTTTAGCTATTTGAATGATGGCTTGGAATCAAGCCAGTACATTGCATTGATGCTTCTCAAAAGGTGAAATCGCATGCTATAACTGAGCTGAGCTGGACTGATAGCTTACTCCAACTGAAAAAGTGAATAACCAGTTTAGCAAAGGCCTCTCTCTCTGTGGGTCTGCAGAGAAAAAGAAAATTGAAGAGGTGTGAGCTGTCACGCTTGTCTCCTTGCAGTGATAATGAAGAATGATAATTAAATGTCAGCCCTGCTAATGATTTCATTCTATTCAAGAGAGACTATACAAAGGATCACATATCTATATATTTATTGTAAATAACTTCTCATTTTCAGTCTCATTCACAAATGAGTGAACTCTGAAAAATGGCAATCATTTTTTTCTGTTCGTTGGAAGGTGCAGAGCCTTGGAGAATGTGTTGTCAATCATTCCAATGTAGAAAAAAGGCAAGTGAGATTCAGGGAGTTCTGTACAGCTCCAAGCTGAACTACCAAAATTTGGTTATTGAAACAAATCCCATTTGTGGGATTTCATGAAGATTTCACTTTGGAGCCTCCTCTGACAGGTTACGAGGTTGGAGATGGGGTTGAAGACCAGACTAAAGTCCTCCAATTTGACTCCAGACTCTGAAGTTCACCTTATTAAAATTCAAATAACATTTTGTCATCCTTTCAGTGTCTCCCATTGACTCTTGCATAGATTTTAAGCAATATTTGAGGAAGTTCATGAGCTCTATTCCAGTGTATCGAGTGTACATTGCAATGCACTGACAAATTAAGGGTAACAGAACACTGGCACAGGCTGCCCAGAGAGGTTGTGGGGTCTCCTTCTCTGGAGATGTTCAAAACCCACGCAGTCCTGTGTGACCTGATCTAGGTGCTCCTGCTCCAGCAGGGGGATTGGACTAGATGATCTTTTGAGGTCCCTTCCAATCCCTGACATTCTGTGATTCTGTGAAATTCCAATTTGAAAATGGACATATCCTCACTTGGGAAAAAGCACACTCAAAGGAGGAGTTGGTATTTGTGTTTCAGAAACGTAGTGGTTACTGTTGTCACGCTAAGATTATTGTAATTGAAAAAGACTGGGGAAACAAGTTGTCTTGTTTTTTAACATGGTTAAACATAGCCTGTTTCACAGCTCTGGTGGATAACTAGTTACGCCAGTTCTTTTGCAGTATCACTTAGTCATTTCTCTTGTTTCTACTTCACACAGTAGAAGGAGAAATAAATATTTTAAAAACAGGAAAATTTGAATGTGAAACCACTAAAATTTTCAGAGGAATCACTGCAAAATCAAAGACAGCTTGGAAACACTTCTGATTCCTTTCAAGTAGGAAAAATTTCCAGCCTCTTATTCTTTGCAGCAGATAAAACCTTTTCTTACCCTCAGAATGACTCAAGTTTCGTGACAGCCTCTGCAGAAATTCAGGTGCTAAAGAGTTTTTTACACTGTAAGGAGATTACTTTAATTTCTCAGGCACGATCCTGTTTGTGTATTTGTATCTTCATTTCTTGCTGTCACTATCTGCAACGTGTTTTGGAGCATCCCACCTCCCACCTTTTCCCCCTCCCTGTGATAATGACACATTAAATTTAGATATATAAAGAACTGAAACAGTGATAAACCACAGTTAAATGACTAACTGTATCTTGGAATGAATACGTTATATTAGTCATAGCAAGTTATGATCAAAAAGACAGTACCAGACACTTGGAAGAGGCCAAGTACAATAGGTTGAGCTCTGCATCTATTTTCCCCTTCTCCCATCACAGGGTGCCTGTGAACACTTAGAAAGTCTTGTCTGGAATGAAGTGAAAGATAAACAAATAGAAGGTCTTTGTACTAGGATATAATTTGCTAAATTATTGTCAGAACTTTCTATATGGCAGCTTCATGACTTTGTCAGTGTATCCAGAACGACACAGGACAGAATGCAGACTGAAAACCTGCCCTGCATTCTGGGTAGGCAGTTAGTAGTTTGAATGCTGTAAGTCTCGCAGTAGAAATACATGAACCAGTTGGCTTGAACTGATGTGAATTCACATCAGAACTTCAGCTACAGTCACAGCTTTTTCAGTGTCAACACATCCATAGATAGGCAATACTTGACACAATAAAAGACTGAAGTCTTTATTGTTGAGTTCCTTCAAACCCTCTTTTATCCATCCTTTTTCATTATTCCTTGAAAGTATCCTTTTCCCATTTCATTCTATTTAAGCCTTTTTCCTGTCTACAGAAATTTCATTTTTATGCCCAAACTGTTCTTTTGTTCTTGCAGCACATTTCTACCACAATTCCTGTGTCAGTTGCAGCATGTATCTCTTTCCTGCTGCCTTACCAAATTTAGTGGCAAATTTAAAACAGACAGAAAGTTATGCTGTTTCAACGTGAACTGTGCTTTTATAGTACGAATTGTCTGCAGCATGGCTGGATTTTTTTTAGATTGCAAACTTTAATATCAGGGAGTGATTGTATATCTTGCAGAAAGACAAGTACACAGACAGAACTTAATAAAGAACAAAAGGTTTCAGTTTTCACATTCCAGACAGAATATAACTTCGCAGTTGCCAAATCTTGGTTCTTAAAGTCCCTGTCATTTCCTCACGCTCTTTAGCTTTCTTCAGCATCCTTTCAAACAGTCATTCAAGACAACTGGTTTTGTAGGCAAAAGGAAGATGTTAAATCTCACCTCATTGGAAAAGAGGTTTGATACACTGTCCTCTCAAAAATCCTAAATTGAGCTGATGAGAAGAGGAACAGTTGGAGGGATGTGTGATGGATAAAGAATTGTTTCCAGGAGGGAAAGCAAAAGATAGTGTTGAAAGGAAGTGTCACACTGAAGGTGGCTTGCTAATAATGTTTTTCAGCAGGCAAGTTTTTTACTAATTCTGTGTAGCATTTCAAATAATTGCTTTGGTATTTGTATCTGGAGTTTGTGAGGAAATTTGTTGAAAGCAGAAAGTATACAGTATTATAGAAACACCTCAAAAGAATAACCAGGTAATATTCATGATGGAATAGTAGATATGCATTAAAATCTGTCATCTCAAAATGTAATAACAATTTTAAAAGTGCAACAAATATAGGCTGGAAATTGGAATAGAGTATCTTGCCTCAATCTGGATTAAAAGCAGCCTTTCAACGTGTTTAGGATTCTTTTCCATTCTCTTTTTTTGGTGCTCAAATTGTTTGTTTCACGATGCAGTGCCTGTAAAAAAGGGCAATTTGGTGCAGTGACTTAGGGATCTTTTCTGAGGCTGTTTCTACTCTTATGTAAAAGAGCTATGTCTCAATATCAACATGCCTCTGTAGAAAAAAAGGATCAGTATGCCTCTTTAATGGAGGAGCTGGCGTTGAAGTGATGTGTTGGCATCATCCAGCCTGTAGAATTAGCACCTTAGCCCAAATCTTCCATCATCTATAAATCTTCACTGAACTTAAGCTGTCATGTTTGTTACAATTGTGGTTACTATCTTTAAACTTGCTATAGCAACTTGTGTATGCAGATTCAATAGATCTTTATCTTTGCAGAATGTGAGCTGGAAAGGATAAGAGGAAAAGAGGTTTTACACTGGAAGCCAAAGTGATTTGGGTATTATTTCTTTCATAATGGATACCCTTTGAAATAAACTGTGAATGCCTTCTGAACTCTTCTTACTACAGAAACAGAGTGTTTGATATTGTATTCTGCATGCTGACCTTGACTTTCTACTCTCTTCCTCATCAGGAGAAGAATACAAAAAGTTTTACCATTTATGCTTAAGAGGAATTTTCCTGTTATTCCAAACAAAAATAGAGCATTGACAGCAAGTGATGGGTTGTATGCCCTGCCCTTTTTTCTTTTTTCTTTTTTTTGCAAAGAGCAGACAAGGAGCTGCTGTGAAAACAGGCTTACACCTTCATCTTTGTATGGTTAAAATCTCAGTCATACCTTGCTTAGTAATCAGCTTCAGCTTTTCTTTTCTAGCATTTTCTTACTTGGGAAAAAATAAAGCAGCATAAGAAGAATCTCTATGCTTTATTTTTTTTGAATGGTTGTACCACTGTGTATAAAATATATTACCAGTGAGTTTTAAATAGCCTGTACATCTGTAGGTTCATTATCAAAATAGATATACTTGTAGTGATGGAATATGTGGTCAACTTGCAAAACTGAACTTCTCTATTTCTGTAGTTATGAAGCTAGACACCTTCAAATGCTGTGTTTGGACCATAGCAAAGTAAATTGTTATGTCACATGAACATGCTTTGAAGATTGTGCTAGGGCAATTTAGATACCTTTTGAGAATTTTTTTTTTTTGCTTAATTTAGTAGTACAGAGTTCTGTTTTAAGCATCTTGGTAAGAAAAATTTGTTACGGTGGTTTAGGTTTTTATTGTAAAAGAAGTCAAAGTGATTCCAGCACATAGAAACAAGGGAACAGCAGAGCAATCATGAAACGGAGACAAATGAAAATTTACCAGAATACTTTTTTAGCCTATGATTTTATTTCCGGAGCAGTAAAGTAGAATAGGAAGCAACAAGGAAAGGGAACACACCAAGTCGGTGCAAGTAACAAGGCAATAAAACACCATCATATTAGCAAAGGAGAATTAAAAGGTTTTGTTAAAGAAAGAAGCTAAGTGAAAGCTAAAAGCAGTTGCATTCAAGAATTTGTGTAGTTGACCTTGTACTCTAGACAGGTTGGTCTGACGTTCTATTTCAATTTTATTCACCTCATACACTCTAATTCCAGCACCAGTGCAATTGGTTTCACTTCTTTGCTAATGTTAGAACTGAACTAACCATAGAGAATCACATCTCATTCCTGAGAATGGACTTACTGCAGCTTCCTCTGAAGCACTAGGTCATATCTATTGTCACATGGTAGTACTGGAGGTGTAGGACTTGAATAAGTCAACGCTGCTTGTGTTACTCCAATAAAGAGTTTAGTTGTGTGAATCTCTCATAGAAAAACTTGCCCTCCCTTATCCTTTTTCTTTGGAGCATGTATGCATACAGCCACTCAAGGTGCCCTGTTTGTTCTTTTAAACAAGGAAAAGTCTTCAAAGTTTGCCAGCAAGATTTTAATTCTGAATCATTTCCACTGCTTCTGCAATGAGGATTCTCAGGAAGAGTCATACAGATCGTGCACCAGCAGCTTTAGCAGCATATTATTGTTCAGCCCCATTTGGGTGCAGATTTAAACATAACAGTCATGGAGTGACTTTGCTGAGCTGCCTTTTTTCTTATTCGTAGAAACTGACCAAAGCCACATAGAGCAGCATGCTAAGGAAATGTTAAGGAAAGTACAAATGCAGATAAGGTCTGGTTATGCACAACAATTTTTGCGTGACATTATTTCACTTGGAGTATCTTGCTTCGGTCTTCAGAGAGGGAGCACAATTCCCTCTGAGCTTCACACAGCATTCCAATTCTCTGGATAGAGTACACACACCAGATTATCTTCATACTTTTGGTCTGGGATCTCTAAGTGAAAAATATTGTCACTATAACTTGCTTAGCACTGTCACACTAATATTGAAGTGCCCAGCTCTCTCAGAATTGTAGATTGTCTCTGATGCTATCATTAATCTGTATTCATGACCTTAGGACAGTTCTTCAGCATTCTTCTGAGATAGTTTCATTTCTGATAGCTGTTTTGTTTATGTTTTACCTGCAGTGTGCCTACTGTGTGCCACAGAATTAAATAGTTTGTGAAGTATTTTGAGTTTTTCCAAGTAGTGGTACTGAGGTTAGCATTTCAGATCCCTTGTTTGATCTACCAAATGCATTACTGAGTGGTGTTCCCTCACTGCCAGCAATGACTGCATCTACTCTGCTTAAAAATATCTTCAAGGAGCTACTCTTGCTTTCTAGCCAAGTGAATAAAATAACTCATTACCATGCAGCTTAATTCTACCTGTCCATAAGAGTAATGGGCACATGCATATTAAATGTTATTCAGAGATGTCTCCAGCTGACAGTTTAGGTTTCTGAAACTGCTGCTCAAATTCCTAATTCACTGGCCGAATCTTAGGACTACTGTTTGCTGTCTGGAAGAGCACAAACTCTGCAAATGCAAATAAACACTATCTGGAAGACATTAACTTCTATATCTAGAATATATTAAACTTAAGTTGATGACAAAGAAAGGGTTAGTTCACCATGTTTGGCACCAAAGCCCTACACATGCTTGATTGCAGTTATTCCTATTAGCCTTAGAGAAAAATTCCAGAAGCTGATCCCTACTGTCAGCTCACCAGTGATCTTCCACCACTTCTCAGAAAGATGCGAGAGATCCCTGCCATATTTCACTGTGCCTACCACCTCTCCTCAGCAGAAATCCTTACGAGAAGAAAATACCTGCACGCATTTCCCTTTTTTCCACCCTGATGCCTGTTCGCTTTCAGAGACCAGTTCGACTCACCCTCTGTTCTTCTGAGCCTGATGATAGTGAGCAGCATGAAGACACACACAGCCTTTCCAGCAATCTCCATATCAGCTCCTGCTTTCATGGCTCAGGCAGCTCCGTCACTCCATTGCTCTTGCTGACAGCTTAGCTGTGATCATGGAGACTGTTGTTTGCCCATGCATCCTCAGCAGCCAGTGCTGGTGTTTTCTCTTCCCTCTCCCTACTCCTCTCCTGACCGCCTGACTCCTCAATGCTGGAGAGGTTCCTCCTTCTGACTTTTCTGAGCACTAGGCTTCCTGTGCTGAGTGCCTAGGCGAACGCTGAGGAAACATACTAAGCAGCTCTGCCTTCCGTTCATTGGCTCTCCTCAAGAGGCTGATGAGCAAAGATAAACCCTGCAGCGGATCTCAGATGGGGTAAAAATGGAGGAGATTATTCAAGCCTGAGTTTAATATCAAAAAGAAAACCTTTGACTTGGGGAGCTAGTAAGAAAATTTTTTGTCCTCTTTATCACCTCTACTACCACTAATGTAAACATCTGGCACTTCTGTCACACTGCATTATAGAAAATTCCTCCTTCTGTCTTAAGGATTTCCCCCTTTCTGTTAGAACAACAAGGCTTTCAAGACACTGGGAAGAGAAACTGAGTGAGAAGAAAGAAATACTATTTTACATACTTTCCAACAGAAATTGTACCAATTGAAGCTTACCCATATCTTTCAATGAAAACTGTTTGGTATTTTTTCAGAATAATATTTTTTCTTTTGATAACATTGTTCCTGTTTCTTCACCTCCTCACTGATTTAGTCATTTCAGATTCAGAGCTTCATTTTTTTTCCTTAAGCCACAGCATTTCCCTGGCACCTGCAGGACAGCAGTAGAGAGGATTTCAGCTGCCAAAAATTACAAGTCAGAGTAATAATCATTGAGGACAGAGTCAAAAACAGCGAAGACAAAAAACAGATCAAAGTCAGCAGAAAGCTGAGGTTTTCAGGAACTAAGACTGCACAGCACTTTTGGACATAAACGTCTTTTGTGAATAAGTGAAAAAAAAAACAGAAAACAAAAAAAACAAAACAAAACAAAAAGATAATGACCATATAAAGAAATTCAGACGAGGCAGAAATTTGTTTTTCTTGCTCCTAGAGTCTTACTATTGAGTAGAAGTTTGTTTGGCAAGGAGTTCTATAGATTTTTCCCACTTGATTTTTAAATCCAGTTTAACATTCTGATATTTCTCTGCACTATTCTGAGGTTTTCACTATACTGAGGTTCTCACTATTCATAATAACACCCTGGTTTATTTTTTGACTGTTCAACACTGATCTAGAAATGTGACTAAATAACACATAGCTGTATTCTAGATAAGGGCTTGGAGAAGAAGAGGAGTCATTTATTTAAGTCAAGATTAAGATAAAGGTGGGAGAAGGAATTAGGCGACATACAAGCAGTACGAGGCCTTTGGTGTGAAATAAACAGTGATCAAACTTGATGCAAAGGCCAAGTGAAACTGAAGTGGTGTAAATGTGGAAGCCAGACTGGGCTCTGAACAACCTCGTCTAGCTGTAGATGTCCCTGTTCATTGCAGGAAAGTTGGACTATATGACCTTTAAAGGTCCCTTCCAACTCAAACAGTGTTATGGTTCTATATTTGGCAAACTGGACGATTGCTGCTTGAAGAGAAATACTTGAAGAATGAAAGATGTACTGGGTTAGATGAGATTTTAGAAGAGAGTATACTTATTAATAATGAAAATCCTAGTTTAAATGAACACAGTTAAAGATTTCTGCCATTCCAACAGGAATTCCTTTGGAACCAGAAATTAGCTGAGTTCTTTTGCTAGGCAGGTATCGTTTAAGATGCCATTAGAAAGCCCTGTGAACAACTTCCTGCTTCAAGCCTGGGTGTTCAGGAACAAGGGGCCTCATAGGAGAAGGTAGGACAGAAATCTGAGCATCATTCTACGACAGGAAGTGATGGATCCTTAATTTCTTCTTCCTGTCCTCTCAGTTACAGATTGGAAGCCAGGATTCCATGACAGAGGAATCAATCCCAAAAAAGGCCAGAGTGGGACAGAGGATGACCTAGATGAAAAATAATGCATGGAAGTGGGGGAGGGGTATCAGGGATTGCTGGCTGCATTGGTTTGGAAATATCGTTGTATTTGATGAAAAGGAGAAGAAAGAGAGGGACAAACTGTAATAGCTGAGGCTGAAGCCTAAGTCATAAAGACACTTATAGCGAATGCACATTTCTACACAGCAGCAGAGGCTCATTTGTTTAAGGTGCCATGAGGACCATGAGGAGCCACTGCAGTCTTTCTTAAGTCTGAGCATTCCCTGTCTTCTGTGTATAGACCATAAAGACTTGGCCTTTGCCTGCGGTTTTCAATGTGGGTTACTGCAGAACCATTTTATGTTAATTATCATAATGTTATCAGATATTATTTGACAAAGGCACTGTCTGTGATCTGCTCTGTTTGAAGTGGTTTTACTCAGCCTTGAAGTCCTTGCTGACAGCAGATTCCACACCAATCATTTGTTCAATAAGAAATGGAGATGTGTAAGGCTGGATTATGACTATCAAGATACAGACAGAAATGGAATTTTTTCAGGAATTTCATTCCCCGTGCTGATATGAATATCAATGTGCTGAAACCACAGCTGCTATAAACTGGTATGCTGGCCTGCATCTTGTGGATCTTCCATGTTTTTCTCCACATGAGAATTCTCTCTGTTGTATCTCCTTCTGTGTCAGCTCAGGACCCTAAATCTTGCAACCACACACGTAGCACAAAGCTGCTTATATATGGGAAAATCCAATTATCTCTGAACTTCAGAGTGGTTCTGGAAAAGTGTTGTGGTTCTCTGTGCTACTGAGAGAGTTGTCTTACAGATTAAGTACACATTCTGGCAACAAAATGCAATGGTCTTGTCTGGGAATTTGGCAAGTAAGTGGAATCAAAGCTAGAATATGTTATGTAGCAGCCTTACCCAGTGTATAAGGCATCAAAAACACTTCAATTCTTTCAAAGATAGCAGTATATGTCACTTTTGTCACTGAATTTCCTGCCTTTTGATGACCCGTCTTAGAGCCTAGAACTTGTTACATTTATAATGAAGGAAAAATAATTTCTTATATTTTATTTGCATCCTCCACAACAAAATACATTAATTTTGAATATAAGGGTGTGTGAAAAAGCAAGCATAAATATTGGATAGTCTCACTTCTTGTACGGGCAGATGCAAAACTTCTATATCCACCTTGCAAATGCACTTTACTCCGTATGTCTGTTCCTCCTAGTATTCTGGTTTAGAACTTAGAGTTTGTCCAGTCTATCTGGAGTGTGATTGACAGGCTCCACAAAATATGATCATCTGAATGCTTGCAATTGCAGGCTTTGTCATTTTAGCATACGGTGCACCATTTCCTAGCCCACCACAAGGTGAGTCAGTGGCACTATAGCTGGCTGTGGAGATAAAATTTATAAATTTTGTAGCAGTAAAGTGACATGGTATGCTTATAAAGTCGCTTCCTGGTTGTTCTGTGGTTGAGTGTTGTTTATTCCTGGAAACACCCACACACCTGAAAGTCCTGCTGAGAATATGGTTTCTTTTACACAACACCTACTGAAGCATAGGTGAACCTGAGATGAAGCCCACATTCCCAGAGTCCTTCTCCCTTCAGGGAAGCTTGCATTGAATAGCAAGACTGAAATTACAAGGCCTGACTCCAAGTTCAGAACTATCGTTCCCACTTTACACACATGCAGGTAAATAGAATTCTACCCATTGTTTCAAAGTATTTCTAGGAGTGCTGTATGGGGAGCTAAGTACGCTAACCACTTCCCTGCAGCCTAGTCTGAAATTCTGTTTCCTGTGTCTCCTTGGATTCCTGTCTCAAAACCTTCTGCGGGCAATGTCCGTACTTCACAGTTTCTAACATCCTGAGCTAGCTTTGAGCTAGCTTTAGAAATGGAAGAGCTACAGACGAGTCAGCAGTTCTGCACCTTGCCAGGCAGAGCAACTTGTTCATGCAACTAACTGCTGCCCCGTGGAGATGAGTGTTCAACGCAATGGCATGTCAGCTTACTTGGAGCTAGCTCTGGTATCACTAACATATGAACAATTCTGTTGATGTGGAATGTTGTGGCTCTTTTCCAGCATTAAGATTCCTAAAAACATGTGATTCACACCAGCTCAAAAGTCCTGCTTAAGCAAAGATATCTAGGAGTTTTACTCTGTGATACGCTTTGGTTATACTGTAGCCTACCTCCCAGAAAGACTCGCCTTGAACCCTGCTCCAGATTGTGCAAAGAGGACTGGGTTAGTTGGAGAAGTGCACTGAGGGCGGATGACTGAAAAGTGGGGAGGAAGTGACTCAGAGGACCGGATTAAATGAGACAGATGTTTGGTGAGCAGGAACTTGCAGATGAGCCCTAGCTCCCCTCTGTGCTGGAGATCCAAAACTGGAGTCAGCCCTTCTTTTCTTTAGTCAGGAGGAAAATCTTGCAAGAGGTTGTACTGAAATAAGTTACTGTTAAGGCTCTGCTTTCTCAACAGGAAGATGTTTCACTTCTCTGATTCCTTAAAATGCTGAGCATTCTTCACTCTATTCTTCTCTATCTGGATCAGAGGATTTCATTCCCCATATCACTATTTTCAGTCTCTGGGCTTGTGGGATGGCCTCTCCCCTGAAGATACTTTGGTACAAGTCTGCTTGTCTGCCATACAACCCTTTGCCAAAATAAGACTCCCCTTTAGAACCAAGAGCTTTTTGAGGAATGAGACAGGTGAGAAAGACACCTGTGATGGTCATTGCTGTGTGATGCAACAACTGAGATTCACATTGTATGCACCTTGATTTCCATCTGGGTGGATGGCAACAGGCACCTGATGTATCACTGGGAAATGCGATGAGTTCCATGACAACAGTCCTAACCTCAGGCAGATAAGGCTACCAACACCAGATAGCTGAATATTTAAAGAAATCATGCATGCAAACAGGATCTCAGTCTCCATGTAATCCTCTGGTGGACAGAGTCACAAAAATATAAATAATACAGTCCTGTGATGTTGGGAGTTTTTGGTTAAAGGTGTGGACTTCAGGAGAATGAAACTTGGTGTCTTCATTTCCTTAGGGATGAAAGACTTGAGAGGCAATTTCTGGACTTCTTGGGATAGTTTTTCTACTGCTTTTTCATTTGCAAACCATATTATTAAAATCTGTTTTGGAATTTAGAAATCCACATGCACTAAGCATTAACATTTAGGTTCTTAACTTCTTAACATAGGAAAACTAAAAGCTGGAAGCTATTCTGTTACCTTCCTCCTGCTGCAGAAGGGCTAGTGTTGGAGGTTAAAGCAAGAAAAACACAATCAGAGATCAATGGACTGTAGAGAGAGTCAAATGCCATGGTCTGGTAGATCCTGGCATGTTAGTTTGGAGTTGTAGTCCTTGTAAGAGAGATGAGATTGTTTTTCAGTCTTGCACTTCAGCTATATGTACAGCTGTGGAGGAAAGTAAATGAAAATTATGATTACAAGATGAAAGAAAAAAGGAAGCTAAGAGAAGCATTTGATTCAAGTCTGAGGTATCAGATGGTGGTGGCATGTGGCTAATGTATGAGAGCTTTTTTAAGGCCACTCTGAAATTATATACTAAGTTTATTAGGAACTTCGATGCATAATGTATTTCACTCTGCAATTGGAAAAAGATAAAGAACTGAAAGCAGTTCTGGATCTGAACATCTCCTGTGCCTTTAGAAAGCTAGTTTTTCCACAGTGCAGTCAAGGCATGCAGAAGTGAGCATTGTATGTGCGGGTGTGTGTATTCATACAATTTTAGAACTATAAAATCGTTTGAGTTGGAAAGGACCACTTAAGGTCATCTAGTCCAACTCCCCTGCAATGAACAGGGACACCTACAGCTACATCGGGTTGCTCAGAGCCCCATCCAGCCTGGCCTAGAATGTCTCCAGGGATGGGGCATACTCCACCTGTCTGGGCAACCTGTTCCAGCGCCTCATCACCCTTATTTTAAAAATTCTTCCTTATATCCAGTCTAAATCTCTCCTCTTTTAGTTTGAACCCATTTCACCTTGTCCTGTCTCCACAGACCCTGCTGAAGAGTCTGTTCCCTTCTTCCTTATAGCTTCCATTTTAGATACTGACAGGCCACTCTCAGGTCTCCGCAGAGCCTTCTCATTTCCAGGATGAACAGCCTCAGCTCTCTCAGCCTGTCCTTATATGGGAGGTGTTCCATGCCTTGGATCATTTTTGTGGCTCTCCTTTGGACACACTCTGACAGGTCCACATTTGTCCTGTACTGAGGACTCCATATCTGGATTCAGTACTGCAGGTGAGGCCTCACCAGCGCAGAGTAGAAGGGCAGGTTCACTTCTTGATTTGCTGGCCATGCTTCTTTGGATGTAGCTCAGGATACAGTTGGCTTTCTGGGCTGCAAGAGCACACTGCTGGTGCATGTCCAGCTTGCCATCTAACAGTACTCCTTGGTCCTTTATGTGCTCCATCCTTACAACCTCCAGCTTGTGAGGAATATTTGATTGTTGGGGTTGCCATGACCCAGGTGCACGAACTTGCACTTCAATTTGTTGAACATCATGAGGTTAACCTGGGCCCGTTGCTCGAGCCTGTCTGGGTCTCTCTGCATGGTACCTCATCCTTTGGGTATGCTGACTATACCATACAGCTTGATGTCATCTGCAGACTTGCTGAGGGTACACTCGATCTCAGTGATGTAATTCATGAAGATGTTAAAGAGTAGCAGTCCCCGTACTGACCCCTGAGAGATACCACTCATCACTGATCTCCGTCTGGATATTGAGCCATTGACCACCACGTTCTGGGTATGATCTCACAGTCAGTTCTTGTCTATCAAATAGTCCACCCACCAAATCCATATCTTTCTAATGAGAAGGATGTTATGGGGGATTATGTGAAAGGCCTTACTGAAGTCTATATTGTTGCTGTCTATAGAGAGTTTTAGTCAAACTGACTTTTCATGTTCAGGATGGTTACAGTATTGTTTAAATATTTGTGCTAGACTCATGCTTTTGAACCAAAAAAAGCTTCCCAAATCCAGTTATACTGCCACATAGAATTAGCAAAATCTCAAGTTTGCCATTCAGAATAGTTATTTTCAGCATGGTATCTTTGAACACTGGAGAGGAAACTTCTCTCAGTTCTTCTGATTTATTAGGATAGCCTCTCTCCTATGTGAAGTTCAACTTAGCACAGATAAATTCACAGTAAACTCACAGTTCAAAATCATTTTTAAACGATGGAAATTCCACTGAGATCCATCATGACATTCATCAGTAGTCACTGAAAGTTGAAATTAGTCAATTTTTTGTAAAACAAAAACCTGTCAGATATCTGTCTAAAATCATCTTTGCTTTAAAACTTTTGGCAGGATTAAGTGGAACTTAGGGGAGAAAAGATGAAGCCTTTCTATCTTTCTTTCTGATCACTGCCATTGAAGTGACCAAGAAAATTCATCAATAAATCTCATCCTGAAAAGGCCAAATTTTACAAGCTGTGTATTGTCAAATTCGTTAGTTTCATTGGAATTTTGTCTCAAGGTATGAAGAAACCTGTATGAAATAAATGATCAGGTTGTCCTGACTTGTACGCATTCATTTCCTCAATTATAGCAAGAAATGCTTTTCTGGAAGCTCTAATCCTTTGGTGAGATAACTACAATAGCATACAAAGAACCATGTAAGTGGAAACACAGGAGATTAAATTTAATCTGATGTCAACATGCAAATATGCGGGAAACATGTACAAAGGAAAAGTGCAGGTGTTAAAGGATGTTTTAACTGAGTGAAAAAGAAGCAACACCCACCAAGTTACATCCAGTCAAATTCAAACCGTAAATCAGACATGGTCGTTTTTTTTGTTTTTTTTGTTTTTTTTTTTTAAGTGAGTATGACTCACTTGTTGGAACAAACTACTGTAGGAAGTAATGATTCCCATGCCTCAATGTCTTCAGATTAAAAACCAGCTGCCTTCTTAGAAAAGTGCTCTACTGAAGCCTGGGTTTTCTGGCCACAGAGAATGAGTACTGGCAGTATCTCATTTTTTTTAGATAAAGAGGAAGTTTCCCAAGGCATTTGAAACACCCTTTATACATATCTATACACTCCTCCCAGGATCAGACTTAAACACGGTAGTGAATGGTGTAGCAGTGATGAAACTAATCTGCAGGTGATTAAGAGAAGTTATGTGTTCTCAGCTTTAGGATCTTCTGTGCTATTCTTTATTTTTCCAGAAAAGCAAAACAAAACAAAACCAAACCAGAGAGCTATAGGTGGGAAAAGGAGACTATATTAAAAAAAGAAACTCATAATTTCCTCAAGGCTACAGAAGATCAGGTGTGTCCAAAATACAGAGAGCGACACTGCTGTTTACTGACTGCAATCCACATCCCTCCTCTGCCTCTAGGGGGGCTGAGGGGTCAGCAATGAAGTTGAGGATAGGAAAGTGGGGAGAAATATTGTTCTTTTAATATTTTCTTCCTGTTTGCTACTAGCCACATGTTTTTATCAATTGACAATAATTTTCCCATGTCGAGTCTGTTTTGCCCATGACAGTAATTCATAAGGAATCTTCTTGTTTCTTTCTTGACTCATGAGATTTCTGATTCCCGTTCTATTTTCTTCCCCTGTCCCACTCAGGGTGAGGGGAGTAAGTGAGCAGCTACGTGGGCTATTTGTTAGCTAAACCTAATCTAGGACGGTCATTTTAAGTGCAAAATCATTCAGTTATAATTAGTTTTATCAAGATGTAGCAAAGTCTAAATGAATCTCTATTCTAACCTCAGAAAGCCCCGTTTATTGAACAAATTTCCTGATTATATTTTCAGTGTACAGAATGGATTTTCCTAGTTTCATGGTGCTGTTCTTGCCACTTTTTGAGAAAGGGAAGAGAATTGATTTGTAGGGATCAGGACAGGCTGGAAGTATAGATATCTCTTCCAACTTTGCCACTGGCAGATTCTGTGACCTTCTGTTTTTGCCAGTGGACTGTAAAAACAGCTTGTGCCAGCAGAAAGGCCCAAATTCCCAGGCTACATGCATTATATACATATAATGCTGATGTTATGTTCCAGGTGCATGTGTTGGAAGTTGAGAACAAATTGTCTTCTCTCTGGTGAGTAGACTTGCTAATCTAAACAGTTTGTCTTTTTCTGATGCTGATATATGGATAGGAATCAGCCCTGCTTGTTTCACCTGTATCAACGAGGCCTGTCTGGTACAGAAGATGGGGTGGAACTCTAAATATCAATTCATATGGGAATTCAGTACTACTGAGAACATTTCAGATGAAAAAAAAAAAGAAAAAAAGAACAAGATAGTATCACTCCGGTAGCTGCAGTGTTTGTTTTTATGTTTTAATCAGCTCAGAACATAGTGTACATATTGATGAATAAAAGTGATGATGTGAAATTTGCATCTCTCCAGTGCAATGTGAATAAGGCAGTGAGTTAGAAGCTCAAAAATGATGACTTGGGCAGTAGAAATGACATGTTGTCTCACACTGCTCTGTTCTTTCTTTAGAAACTGCTGTAGCAGCTATTTGGGAAGAAAATGCTGAAATCATGATGTAGAATGAAACAGCATTAAAATCCAGGAAATGCAACTCTAGTTTTGATGAGCCAAAAGAGGGTATTAAGTTTTCCGCTTGGGAATGGTTTTCAAAACCTTGAGCCCTTTGATTATGATGGCATCTTATGACTGGAGCTCTGTAAAGAGCATCTGGTTTTTCTGATAAGCAGTTCACTAATGAATGCCATTTCTGTCAGTAAACGTGCGGCAGGAGTACAGCAGTTTTCTTCCCAAAAAATCATTTTGTTATACACTGTTGTGATCCAAATCACCAAATACAAATAAGGTTTCCTGCACTGCTACCCACGTTCAGAATGGACTTTTTGCCTAATAAAGTGGGTCATTCATACAGGGTGGGGAAATAATTCTTATGCAAATTCACCAGCCTACTTTTCTCCCTGGCTGATGTCTTGTGCTGATAAACATGTGGTAAGATCTTGTTTCACCATAAACACTGACAGATCAGAAGTGACTTTTCAAGGAATATCTTGTTTGTGTTGTATGGTTCTCCCACTGAACTTACCTGCAGTCCACCTAACTTTTTCAGCTGCTCTGGCAGAAAGAGATAAGTGTTACCTTTTCTCTAAAGAAAACTGTCTACATGTTAATCTAGAATGCACAGCAAACTGACCTATTGCTCTATTTCAAAATGTTTCAAAACATAGTGTCAGATAATCCTTATCAGTTTTTCCTCACTATCCAGTCTGTAAGATTATACTGTTTTGATGATGTACATTTAACCTGTGGGTAACTTCAGTAGATTAAAAAAAAGAGACCGTGAGTTGGTCAGTCATCCCTGCCTTGCAGCCAAAGCAGATAACACTTCCCTCTTTCAGAAATATGTTTTAGGATGGAAAGAAATATGTTATTCACCACAAAGTGAAAGATTAATTTGTTCAGGGGAGCGGGGTTTGTATTTTTAAAAGTATTTTTGAAGTTCTACTTCCTGTAAAGCTTGAGGAGAAAGTCTGCAGTACTATATGACTTTTATCTAATGTAATTACTTGAATTAGGTATAGCATAATGACTGATCATCATTGTTTTAAAATAAAACATTTAAATGAAAGCATTTAATTAAAATGTAACTGCTGCATTGAGACTGCTGTAAAGATTCATCTTTATCTAAAAGTAAACTCATTCTTCATCTGAGAACTAAGAGCAAGACAAACGAGAAAAAACTTTTTAAGGAAATTTCCTCATTAAATCAGAAAAGACAGTTAGCATCATAGAGAATTACTGCTTCCTGCCATGGCATAAAACATGAAATAAGCAAAACTGAGTTTGCTATAAGGAGGTACTTGTGTTATCTTGGATGCACTTGACAGCTGTGATTTGACTCACTGTTCTCAAAGTTCAGTATTCAGCTGAGTTCAAAGTTGCCTCTCAGTGCAGTGCACATGAATGGGCTGTGTGTTTTTCCCATTCCATGGAGAAAGGGATTTGTTTGCTGAGGTTGTTTGTAGCCCACATGACAGCAAATATGAGCAATTCTAACATTGTTTTCACCTCTATTTGTAATTTCTCACTCTTTTTAATCTGTGATCCTGAAAAGAACCAAAGCTATTTATCTGGAGTAAAATGCATGATCAATAGACAGTGACACTCCTCAACTAAGTTGCTGATACATCTGAAACATCACAGAAAGTGGACAGGGGACAACATCAAAGACCTTACCAGTACCTCACATAAATATAATCCTGCACTGCTATTCATGCATGGGCTCTCAACCTTTCTCATTCAGGTTCTTCTCATGCTTTTTTCTTCCTCTTACAGAAATACTCCCATATACATACACTGCAAATACACGTGATTTTCAAATCCATCTCTGAGGCAGTATGTAAAGGAGTTTCATAACTGAGTATTTTTCCTAGTGAAATGGGCTACCCACTTGCAAGACCTGAGACTCACTGGTTTAGAGAGTTGCTTGTGCTTGCCCAGTTTCATAACATACTGCGTTTTGATGACATTACCAGGCAACACATGAAATGAATAAACAGTACTTGATGCAGTGTAAGATAACCTTCCGATGCACAAGTGTTAAGCAGACTACTTAATAGGAAAAAGTGCATGTGCATGAGTGGAAACACCACACGTAGTAACAATAAACATAGGTCCAGCCAGCCTTTTGATAGGAAGACGGGTGGCAGTAAGTGAAGATTAGGCAAGTCCTATTATTTTGCCATTATACCACCTATATTGTGAACATTTGCAACTCTAGACTGAGTATTTGGCACTGGACAGTCCCCCATCACCAAAATTACTTCAGCAAGTAGATATTTTTGCAATGTTGAGCAGACTAGAAGTTGTAGATTTTTAATTTATTCACAGATTTGTGTAGATCTCTTTCCAGGCTCATTATTATCCTAGGGAAGAACAAACCAATACAAGCAAGAATCAATTGAGTGAAGGTCTGGATGCAAGCAAACTATAGTGTTGTGCTCATTGTAAGCACTGCCTTTCAGAACAAGACACTCTTGCTCGCTGGTAGTTGTGAGTGACATGCAGCCTGTTTTACAGTCTTACAAGAAACAATATATTTTGTGGCTACCACAGTGATGCAGGACTCACACCATCTGCTCTCTCCCATTTCTGTACATATGCCTACATTACAGTCCCTAACAGTGACTGCACTGTATGTAAATCTAGATGCAGCAAATGAACCAGACTTCTAAGCAGATTTAATGAAGCTCATCCCTGCACAGTTAGTTTGCCCTTTGCAGTGGTTGGATTCAGGGAGCACTAACAGGTACCAGGAGCCCTGACTGAACCTCTACTCACAAATGGGACAGGAGTCCCCATTTAAACCCAAACCTAGGTCTTTGCTTTCTGCTTGATCTCTAGCTTGGATATGCTGCTGCTTTTAGTCTAGACTCATTTCACAGCTTCAGTCAGGCTGCTGAAGGTGGAGAGCTTCCAGTCCATGCCTTTTTGCAGAGCTGGACCCCCTGTACCTACTTTGCTCAGCCTTTCCTCACAGGGCTGATCTGCAGCTGATAACCCCTGCAGCAGAGCTCTGATGGGATAGGAGTCTTTCCTTATCTTGTTTCATCTAAAAGAGAGCATTCTTTTTCTGAGCTGGTGGCAGAAACATATCCTTCATTGAGCATTGAAAATGCTCCTGTCTTACCAGCCCCTCCCCAGCTCTTCTGCAAAGTGCTGACAAAATAAGTCTTTCTACATTTGCACTGTTGATGCCTTCTTCCAGATAAGAAGCGTTTGGCCATTAATGGGAGCAGAGTTCTGAACCACATACAAAGAGACCTCCTTGAAGAGAAACTGAGGAATGAGGGAGATGCTCCTTGTATGCTAGGAATTGGTACCAATTCTATTTTAGTGCCAGTCTGTCCTAGTGTATGCCATCCATCTGGCATGTCCTAGAGTATGCCATCCATGCAGTATGACAAGGAATAAACACAGGGCCTGAGGGAGCAGCTAGCATATATCAGCCTTACTTGTCCATGGGATCCTTACTTAAGTGAGAAGTTCTGCTGAAGAAAACTCCTTTTTGTGGGGAGTTTTTTGTTACTACTGTCACTTCTATCAATTGTCAATTATTTGCATAGTACCGTATGCTTCTATTCGTTGCTCCCCATCTCTAAAGTACTGACAAAAGCACCTGCTTATCTCAGTGATGGAGAGTCAGTTGTTAGATACCAGATTAAAGATAACTTCTGAACTACATAGGCCTTGGTCAGCAGACTCTGTGAGGATGTCATGCACATTAAAGTGATGTGGATGGACTTCTGCATGATGCCCTAGGACAAGCTGGCAAGTTGTAACGAGTTACAGTAGTAATAATGAATAAGTCTGTAGCTGGGTGTTTGCTGTGTCCTAAGTAAAACTTTCTGTTACTGCTTAAGTCTCAAAGCTTGTTTACTGGACATTTTTGGTAGGGAAAAACTGAAGGCAATCTCTGGGTCTCTCAGGGAAAAGTCTGCCATGCATTTCTTACAGTTTGCCTTGCCACTCAGTTCAGAGAAAACTAATTCACATGAAATAAACATAAATGATAGCATAAGGTTGGTGGTTAAAATGTAAGTATGGCTAGTACTCTGACCAAGCTGCTAAGTATTTATCTGAAAACAAAATATATTTCTCTGATAATATCTGAAATCATGGCAAAGCCCACAGTCTCATGTTTGAGAACGCTGAAGAATGGTATCATAAAATAAGCAGTGTGCCCTTCGCTTTGAGCACTGTTAGTAATTTCTGTCAGAGAGAGGAAAGTAGGTCTTGAACTGTCAATTCTTTTTGTGAACAGCGAACAGCTCCACCTGTGCATGAGCAATATCAGGTGTGCCTACTCTGCATGAGTGGATGTGAGCTCAGGTTGCTGTGCTGCAAGGACGGCTCTGTAATAAGCAGTACCTTTCAACTGCAGCAGGCTCACTTTCACTCTGTGAACTTGATCTTCGTGTTAATTTAAAATACATGTTTTGCTTGTGTGGCTTTCAGTTATGTTACCACAAAGAAGTAATAGCACCCTCAGTTTACTCACGTGAAATGCTTCTTGTGCTGTTTCTCATTTTTCACTGCAGAAGGAAGAAAGGGCTTTTGCTCTGATGGGTGATTTATACCACACTTCTGGTCTGTATGGTATAGACTGTGTAGAAACTGTACTGCCCACACATATAAACCTGTGTGTCTAGGTGGTACCTTTCAGTCGGTTTAACTAACTTTTCTTCAGAAAGAAAAAATGCATATGGTCGTGCACAAGTCTCTTTTAACGAAGGGTCAAAATTAATGACTGCATCAGTATCAAGCCTGACTCACATCTGTTCTCCAGCTAGACTGCTAATGAGAGAGTGAGTGACCAAGCATTGGTGGGACTCAACACAGCACAGCACTGTCAGAAAAGCAAGTGCTGCCATATATCAATCCCTTGATGTAAAATATGTCTTTTCAAATAAAAGGCTGCCCACGCTTTCTGGTGTTAGCAAAATGTTCTTGGGAGTTACTGATCTAAATGAAAAATTAAAGGAAAAATTCAAATATTGACGTGAGGCAGACATCTACCACAGATAATCTCAGCTCAAAATTGTAATATTTATCAATAAAATAAATTGTATGAAACATTCTTTAATGGATCCGAGAAATACTCTTAAGAGCTGATCATACCACTCCTGCTTATAGGCACCCAGCCGTGCTTTTGCACAGTACTTACACAGAGATCACTCACAAAAACTAAGAACCAGAACAAAAGCAAACAAGAAACACCGCAGTACAGTTTGGTCAAAGTAAACTACTTATATATTTTGAAGCATTTCATTTTTAGATAAATAATTTAGGCTCTATTTTGCCTCTCCTTTTTATTTAATCCTTTTCCAAAGTGAGCATCTGCCAAAGGTTGCTAAACCGTTTCATTGTCATATCATGTGGAAGAAAGGAATTACAGATTCAAGTGCCACTGTGTCTGTAGCACAAGCTCAGATCAGCTTTGTTCCGGATTTCAGACTTCCTGTTTGCTGCTGAGCAGGTAATTGCTTGTAATTTCCTGACTATAAGCACATACATATTCAAAGGATTATGGTGTGGGTAACACACATAGAAGAGAACACACACAGAAGATTAAGGGGTGCTTCTGGAGCAAGGTATTGCTAACCTAGGGTAGGTAGAACTGAGATTGCTGGGGAGCTCACACACTGAGAGGACGTGGGAGGATTTTTCATAATCCTCAGATGGACAGATACAGTGAGTAAAATACAAAGAACCTGTGGTCACAGATTTGCTGTCTTGCAACTAAGCACTGTGGCAGAGGAAGACTTGAAACCTACTGATCTCTGTTTTGGTAATGGAAATTCAGAAGTAATTGTTGGTTTTCTCACTAAAAGCTCTTCCTACTTCTTGCTCACTTTGTACCTTTAGTATACATTACACTGAGAAGTAAAATAAAGAAAAGGAAAAAAAAAAAAAGACAAAGAGAATCATGTTAAAAATGTACTGGCTTGAAAATTGAGCCATCAGATGTAAGGAAAGGCCCTGACAAGCACTGAATAGCTCACATGCATTGTTTTACAGTCTGCACATAATGACCATGTGACACATATACAGACCAGAGGGAAAGGCTGTCCAGAAACAACCAACAAGGGGTGTCATCATTTTGACCAACTTTGGCTGGGCAGATGCTTGCATGGACTGCAGCTGAGACAAGCTGGGTATGTAGGAGAAAAGAAACTGCAGGGGAACCAGCTGTGTTAGAAGTGCTGGTGATAGCTCAGTATGGTTGTTTTTCACTTGCTTGACATATAGGCACTGTGCTAGAACTTGGAATGACGTCTGCCATTCTGGGTTCTAGTCTTTTTAATCTCCTCTAAGGGAGTTCAGGAATGGATTATCTGCAGACTGTGGAGACCCACTGGTTTGCTTGTGATCGTATGGTATCCTGAGAGTAATGCTGAGCTTTGCTGGTGCTGAGGAGAGTGAAACCTGTGGCTTGGCATGTAAAAAGGAATTGATATAAAAGGTGCTGGCTTCTTTTCTCTCATGCTCTGCCTGGTCACTCACAAGAGTGCAGTGAGGTTGCTGCTTCTATGTAAGGCTGTGAGGCACTGGTGGAGAATGATCACTGCAGCTTCTCTGTGGCATTTGTGGAATTCATGAATCAATAGCAGCAAACCTAAAAGAGACATTTGAACTGAAGTCCTTTCTGATGTCTATGGTTTATATGCGAGTTTTTCCTGGTTTGTTGGATTAAAATAATTCATTGACTGAAGCAGCTGTGCACAAATATTCTACACAGAAATCCGTGTTTATCTTCAGTCTTAAGTTGTACAAGCTTAACAAGAGATTTTCTGATGCTAAATTCAGCAAGTTTTTGTAAAGACCAATAGTTATGAGATATATAACTCTTCTTCCCCTGATGACTACTTTCAGCTTGTCTCAGCTGAACTCAGAAACTTACTGCTAGAGTGAATGAGAATAAATATGTTCTGCCCAATGCAACTGTGGCTTGTTAGAAAAACTTGAGAAATTGTAAAGATCCATTTATGAATGAAAAGATGCTTGTCTTCACCTCACTCCAACTTTCACTCCTTAGCTCTGTCAAAAATTTTTTGTCTATGAACTAGCTACTCTTAACAAATGCATAATCTGTGAAAGCCACCCGGGCAGAAATACTGGTCTTTAAAGCAGTCTTCTGCATGAAAAGTATACTGTCCATTAATGTCTCGAAGGTATAGACAAACAGCTTCCATCAGGATAGCAGGTACACATGTATTTTCTCATAGCTCTACCCAAAAGCAAACACTTGCTGTGTACTAATATTTTCCTACAGTCCAGATTTTACAGTGGGAGATTCCTACTGAATCTCTCTGAAGAGGACAGGTTTGGTGTCCTCTGGTGTCATAAAGGAAAATGTTTACTATCCCTACTCCAGTAAAATCTGTGGTAAAATCCATATTTTTCTTTCAGAAAAAAAAAAAAAAAAAAAATTCCAATTAAAAATTGCAATTAAAATATGTAGGAATAGTAGAAAATTACTTTTCTTGTATACAAGCTGTTGTTTCTTTTATTGCTGCAGATGAAAGTGAGGAAATACCTGGATTTGAAGAAGAGAAAAATAAAGATCCAATTAAAATAAGCTCCTAGATTCTGGAGTTATGTGACAATTTCAGGTGCTTCAATATTGGAGGCTGTACCATTCTTCAGAGGAGTATTGCAAGTGACTGCAAAGGCAGAGCATAACTCACCCAGGACTGCATTCACCAGCACAATGCCAGGTGTCAAATGAATACAATACCTGGCTGCTGTGACATGAGCAGGCATGCAAAATAATTAAGTATCTATGCAAATGTGAGGGAATCAAGGGAGAACCTGTCTCCTCTTCTTTCCTCTGAACCTTTTGGGTGAAGGCACAGAACTACATGCAGGCAACTCTAAGCCCCAGCTGTGGTGTTTGCCACCAAAGTTTCTTCCTCAAATTGTTATTGCTCTCTTTCAAATGTAGACTGAAAATGCCATTTTTCATACATTCCCATGTGAATATTCAAATATTTTATCTGGTTTTTTTTTCATATCTTGGTGCATGACAGTACAGACATGCTAATATTCTTTCTGATCTGCTTGTTCTGTGTACAACCAAGGTAACAGTTCTAAAATACACTATCAGCTTTTTCATCACCGACTCGTGTGTTGAGCAAATAGCAGCATTTAACTTTTAGGATGGAAGGAGAGTTTTCACTGAGCCAAAACAGCGCTTGACTCATTGTGAGGATTTCCTGTGCATCTTTTTTTGGTACTGTTAGACTTCAGTCAAGATGTAGACTTCTACATGTTAAATTTAAATATTTAATTCTGAGGCTTTTGGGCTAAAACAAATTGAAATATTCATGAATTCAACATCCATCATAAATATATTCTCAGCTCTGCCCTTGGTGCAAAATTCCTCTCTGGTCTGTTCATTACTGGTTGTTTTTTTTGTTTGTTTGGTTGGGTTTTTTTGCATTTTTTCTTCGGGGGTTTGGGTGGTTTTTTGGGGTTTTAGGGGTTTTTTTGTTTTTGTTTTTTGGGTTTTTTGTTTGTTTTTTGTTTTTTGTTATTGTTGCTGTGGTTGATTTTGTTTGAACCCTGGATGGATTTGCAGTTTGTGAATATCTGTTTTATTTGGTGCCAAGTTTTTGTGCATTGCGATATGGCATTGTGATAGATGTATAAGCGTAGCTTCGAAAACCACAGCACACACACAGCTATTCTCCAAACATGGAAACCATCTAACTGCTAAATGTGTGGATTTTGGTGGTCTTAGGATTTTCTTTTGTTTGGTTTGTCATTTGGCAATCATGGTAACAAGTGTTGTCCTAACCAGTGAGAGCAATTGCGTCAATGTATTCAGTGTCCTAACGCAGAAAGTGTCTTTCTGGGTGATGCCCAGTTCTGGTATCCTTGTAAAGGTGTCTTGGTGGTTTGTGCATTGCCCTGTGCTTTGACGGGCTGAGCAGCTGCTTGAATCTGCCATCTGCTTCAAACCAGACTCCCATTCTCAGCCTTGTGTGTCAGGAAGATGCACAAATTTACACACATTTCTTTGAGTAGGTTCAGCTGTGAGCTTGCCATCACAGTGTTCTCCCTTAAAATCTATCTGAACTGTTTTGAAGACTGCCTTCAAGACCCAGGGAAAATATCAAAGTATACCAATCACCAGAAAGCCCCATAAAAGTAACCAGTACTTGTTGGTGTGTTGTTTGGAACCTCTTGACTGGGGTTAGCTGTTTTCCTAAGAAAACCTAAACATTTCCTAAGCTGATCTCTGCCACTTCCTTCCCACACATCTTTCACCTCCAAAAAAACAAACAAAAAGAACAACAAAATAAAGAGAAAAAAAAACCACCACCAGAGGCTCACATCCTTCTCTGTTTCCTTCCCCCAACCCAGCCCAGCAGCAGAGCAGACGCTTTCTCTGCTGCCAGTTTGCTGTCCGGCATCATGAAAAGGAAATCTGGGGAGCAAATTCCTGCCTGGTCTCGCTTTTCCTTAATTCCTGTGGTGAATTTTCTTCTGTTCCATTCTTTTTTCTTTTTCCATTCAAGCTGCTGTCTGATGTGGATGTGCTACCTAGGCTTGAGTCTGACAGCAAAGGCAAATGTTGCATGTTCTCCTGACCTCCAGCATTAATAGCTCATATATATATGTGAGTATATATAATATACTCATGAAGGTAGTCAGCCTTGGGTCCTTGCTGGAGATCCCTCTTCACAGCACCAAGCCTCCTGTGCTGACAGTATGGAAAAGCATGTGGAAATAGATAACAGTGACTGTGGCTTCTGCTTGTCCCTTCTTTGCACACAACTGGGTGAAGATATATTTTGCATTAGATGTTAGGGGTCAGGAACGAAACGTTCTTCCTCTAGTAATGACAAGGTATTATCAGTGTCCAGGCATGATCCCAGCTTATTCCTCTCTCAGAATAATATCAGCTGACATATTTTCTTTACAATGTGGTCTTTTGCCAATGCCTGAACACATCCAAAGATGGAAAATTAACAACATGGCTTTTAAAACTGCTTTTGGAGAAAGCAGCTGTTACAGATAGAGGAGCCTCTGAGTAGCAGAGTTAAGTAGAAATGTCTGTTGTTCATTCGTTTTTAGACACAGAAAGAGCTCTTTTAATGTAGTCATGCCTTCCCTCACAGTCTGCTCTGCAGTTTCATTGCCCCTATAAAGAGAAACTGCCTCCACCTGGAACACAGCATCACTTTCACGCTGGAGCACCATCAGCATTTGAGAGAACCAAGCAGCCTCTGCTTCACTTGCCCTGTCCCCTCCCTGGCTGTTCCTCACCACTGCTGTAGTACTTCCTCCCTTATGGCAATCTTGGGGTAGATCAGACAGGTTGCATGAGTCATAGCACACAGAAGAAAAGCAGGGTACTCTACAGGTTGGTGTGAGAGCTTGTCAGCGAGACAGGCGTGGGTTTATATCCTCATACAAAGCTTCAGAAATACTCTGGAGAACTGAAAATATCTTTCAATCTCCCAGTGTCCCATCAACCGTGCTGAAATAGGATTAGGAGGGAAAAGAGCAGAATTGTACTAGGAATTCAGAACTAGCAGTATGGAAGAGCTACAGATGGTGATGCTGGAGAGCTTACTGAGAGTTCTTGCAAGTGAACAGGATGTGAGATGGCTTTACATAATACTTTGGGATAGGCTCACCAAGCAACAAAAGAAAGGGGTCTGTGGTCAACTTGCGGTCTCAGTAGCGTGTCTGTGCTGCAGAAGGACTGATATTTAGAGTAGCACTTACTTAGGGGTAAAGGTGCAATGAGGAAAGTTAGTGTGGTCTCTGAATTTGTCAGAACTGTTTCCTCTTTTTTTTACATATAAGAAGAACAATAATTTAAAACTGGTATATTAAAAACCAACGACAATCAAAAAAGGCAAGCAATCTTTTCTTGCCAAAGCTCACTATGTAGTGAACGTGCCAAAGAGAATATTTGGCATCTGGTGAGATAAAGGACAAAACATTCCAGGTTGTTTCAGTAGCTGCTCAGGAGACAGGACTGAAACTCACAATGTAGAAATCTTGGGTGGCTTTATCCCCAGTCCTGCAGAAGGATTTGTGATGGCTTTGAGAATAAATAGACCAAAGAATGGTGGCAAGGTTGATCATATAATCCTGTGGATTCTACTGTAAGAATTTGATCTCTTTCATCTCTGAAGGAGGACAGAGAGGCTCTGAGCTGCTTGAATGGAAACTGCAGCAAAGAATGCTAGTTATTTTTCTTTCTGGCAAAAGTCAAATACCATATGCTAGCCCCAGACAGTACAGCAAGATTCACATCTTGCATTCTGCTGACACTGGTGGTATATTGCTAACATAGGGGCTAACTCTGTTGGCATCTCTGAAATGCTGATTTGTCCTACAGTTGATGAAGAGAGAGAAAAAAGAGAAGTCTTATCTGTGTATTGTTTGTCTGTAATTTACTTAGTAAGAGCCAAGCAGAATTGCAGCTCTGCAGGTTTTCTTACGGTAAAATACAACCACTGGTGGAACAGCTGTGTGTCTGCATGTGGGTTTGTATGTACACATGCCCAGAGCTTGTTCAGATGCTGCAGAGAAGCACTTTAGCTGAATACTACTTGCATGCAGTCGGTTGATGCACACTGTGGAAACTTACCAGGATAACTACAAATATCAAAGTCAGTGTGGTTTTCTGCTGGCTTTTGATAAGGCAGTTAGGTTACCACAGTGAATTAGCAGTAATTTGGTTAGCATTGCAGTGAGTTTATTCTTCTCTTGTCTCCAAGTTTACTTGAATTGTGTGTCAGTTGTACAAAGTTCAAGCTCTCCTGTGACCAAACAGCCATATGTGACAGCAGATGGGCACAATGAGGCTGTGTCTGTGAGCATGGAATGGAATCATCAGCTGTGTTCATCAAATGTCATGGCCAGAAACAGCCCAGGAAGTGACTTACAGGACTTTATCAGCTGCACCAGAAAAAGGTGAGGAGGAGAAAAGTAGTGGTAAATAAACTACTGATATCAGCTAAGAAATGGAGGCCAAGCTAGTTTGCTATTCAAGGAGAAAACAATACATCTTCCAAGTTATTAGGATTTATGAGCAAGCAATTATGTGTCTTCAAATGGTTTATACCTATTTTTGTCTGTCTAGATGTACTTGGCATGCCTGACACCCAGGGAAAGCCAGGGACAGCCCCACCAGAGGAGCTGCAATGCTGGACCTGTTGCTCACCAATGAAAGTGAACTGATTGGTGACATCAGGATTGGAGGCTGCTGGGGCAGCAGTGACCATGCACTGATGGAGTTCACACTCTTGAGAGATATCAGATACACAAAGAGTAAAATCAGGAAGTTTAATTTTGGAAGGCCAACTTCCAGCTCATCAGGCAGTTAGTCAACAAAATCCTCTGGGAATCTGTTCTCAAGGACAAGGGAATGGAGCAGAGCTGACAGGTGTTTAAAGAAGCTTTCCTGAGGGCACAAGAGCTCTCCATCCCCAAGTGTAGGAAGTCAGGAAAGGAAGGCAAGAAATCAGCATGGCTGAATCAGGACCTGCTGGTCAAACTGGAGAGCAAGAAGAAAATGCACAGGCAGTGACAACAGCTGGGCTGTGTAGGGATGAGGTCAGGAAGGCCAAGGCCCAACTGAAAGTGGATTTGTTAAGGGGCACAAAGAAGGGTAAGAAGGGCTTCTGTGGGTACATCAACTGGAAAAGTCCAGGAAGGTGTACCCCCTCTAGTGGATAATATAGCCAGGCTGATAACAACAGACAAGGAAAAGGCAGAAGTACTCAACAGCATTTTGGCCTCAGCCTTCGCTAGCGACTGCTCTACACAGTCTTCCAGTAGATGGCTCCATACGTGGTCATTTTTATACAGAAATACAGAATTCTTCCAATGAAAATAATAAATCCGCTCAAACTGAAGCTAACTTCAGTCCCTGCATAACCATCTTGAGAAAGTTGCTATTGCTAGTATGCAAGAAAATTTCTTCTGAGCCAGTAAAATAGGATACTTGAATATGAGGATGTGATGTACTTAAAGTTGAGTGACTTCCTTCTATATACCATGAATTACTTTCTTATTGTGTTTATTTAAGAAAAAAAAAAAAGGATACTTGCATGGGTGATGACATCTATGGTTACTTTAGAGAAAGGATAAAAGAGAAAGCTGACAAAGATCAGCTAGGATCTGCCCTGCATGACATATTTCTGCACAGTTACATTGGCTGCTTCATGGATGTTTGCTTCATCTGCCTGAATGCTTTGACACAGTGATTCACGGTGACATCTCACATTGCTGAGACTGAGGCATATAGGGAGTTTCTTTCATCTCTGCTCAGGTGCTGAGTTAGGAATAGCCTTGGACAGCTATGCACATGGATATGCCTTGGCTTCTATGAGTTCCTCTCCTTTCTGGAAAACAAAACATCAGTACTGTAAATGTGAGGACCAAGATTTTTTTGAGAAATGCAGTTCTGTGCTCTAGGAATGCAAGAACAGAATTTCTCCTATTTGTTTCTTTTGGTGGGGAATTTCAGAAACATGAGGCTTTATATCTTTGATTATATATGTCTGTAACCTCAAATGAAAATACTTCCATTTTGTTTCTGCTTTACTTGTTTGTACTGTAACTTTGCATAGCAGTTGCACCTTGCGGCATACAACTGATAACTGGCCATGCTGCCAGATTGCTGCCAGAACTCTGAAACAGTTACAAACTGATTCTGATCTTGTGCAATACTTCCTGCATTTCTGCATGACCCCTGCCTTCCTTACCTTTGTTTGAGAAAGACAACATTGTCCAAAAGTGTGTACCCAACCTCTGGAAGATATTTTGCTGTCATTTAATCTTCATAGCCTGGAAATCCCGTGTTTTCTATCTGCGGAACTGTTCTATCAGTGGAACTGAACTGATGTTTCTTTTGTATTTTTGCTACTGGAAGAAGTACGGCAGCAGGAGGCGGGTCTCTAGCACCAATGAATGAATTCTAAGAGCAGCTGTGATGTTACATATCTCTGATAAACCCGCATGAACATGTGCTGAGCTGGTTCACTTGTGTCAGATTCTGACATGACTGCACATGATGTGAAATAGCACCAGAAGCCCTTGTAAACTTCTCTAGGTGTGACAAGGGGGGTGTTATATGTATCACATCCTGCACATACCTGGCATCACAGAATATGCAGAGGTGAAGAACAGCCAAAAGGAAAAAGGAGGCCAGCAGACAAGCAAGGCTGATGACACACTGATGAAACCGTGCAGTGCGGTCTAAAGAGAAACAGTTATTTTAAGTGCACCTCACAAACCATTTACTGCATGCCTGACAGAATCACACCTTCTAGAAAATATTATTTGCCGTATACTTCTGAATAAGACTAATTTCAGCCTTATTTTTAGAAAGGAAGAGTACCATGTTTATCTTCTTGCCTAGAATTTAACAGAGCACTTTTCAATTCTGACAGCACATTTGTTTATCCTTCCCCACCCCAACAAATTTCTCACTGGAAACTTCAGCTCAGCTG
Source organism: Centrocercus urophasianus (assembly GCF_019232065.1). Lineage (NCBI taxonomy): Eukaryota > Metazoa > Chordata > Aves > Galliformes > Phasianidae > Centrocercus > Centrocercus urophasianus. Next base: position 7,663,023 of record NW_024884364.1, on the reverse strand, counting down.
CATGGTTGCAGTCATGCCACTGACGTCTTAGTGCAGGAACAGAGGGCTAAACAGGAAACTGAGCACACAAAGGGAAGCTTACATGAGGAGCAGTCTATGGACTTGGCCTCGTTCAGAGTTGTGTGGGACACGATGCAGGTAGGATTCTTCCCATCGCTGCTATGTGCTGCAAACCTGCTGAGAACTGTCACTGTCCCGTTACTGTGACTGTCTGCTCTGGGTGTGGAGTTGCTCTGTGGGACCCACGAGATCTCAGCAGCCGGCTTCTCTGTCTCTGCCTCGCACACAGGGTTCCCGTGGTCATCGCAGTACAGAGCCATTCTCGGGGAAACTGCAGAGTACCAGGAAGGGGGGAGATGCGTGTGGGTTGCTGCAGTGGGACAGGAGGTTTTATCGACTATCCAAAGGGATCATAGTGAGAAGAGGGGAATTGGAAGTGCCATCTCATCACAGCAATGTGTTCCAAAGCCACAAGAGACAAGGGTATATCTTTTTTCATTCTGGACAATTCTTCTACATTCAAGTGAGCTACTACAGCCACATGCCTTGAGAGGAGGTATTCCTGGACATGGAGGTAGGGAATACCCCAGAATACAGGGCTGAATTAGACTAGTCCCAAGCAGCTGTTACTGAGTGACTGCAGGATATCAGTGTGCTCATTAAGAATCCTTCTTTAAAGTACTCTAAATTGCTTCACACTCACCATTTATAACTCTACAGGGGAGAAAGCCGCAATAGAAGGTAAGAGAGTTTTGGCAAATAACGAAAGGGAAGAAACAGAGTTACTCTACATGAAATGCATGACCCTTTATTGCCATGAGAAAGCTCCTCTTCTTACCAGACACTTCCTCTAGTGCACAAGGAGAGGAGTTTTGTTTGCCCAGGCCTGGACACCGTCCTCTGGAGAACAGTGAAATGAGGAAGGAGACCCTTACCTTGCACAGTCAGGTGATGCAGGCCATGGAAATTCCCATCTGCATTTACCACTTCGCAGGTGTAATTTCCCTCATCAGCCATTCCTACTTGCTGTATCTCAAGTGCATGATCCCAGTCTGGTCTGGATCTCCAGTTTATTCTGCCACTGCAGTTGGTTTTTTCTGTCTTGTTACTACCAATCAGGTATGCCAAGACGCATTGGCCTCCAGTCTTGGGGCTTATTTTCCATGTTACCATAGTTACATTTGTTTTGTTAGGGCAGGTCATTACAGCGCTGTGACCCAGGTGTGCTGACACTCTGTTAATTCCTGGGGGAGACAAGGAAGGAGAAAGAAGTATGAGAAAGTGCTCAAGATGTCACATATGGCCTTGGAGTTCTCTTCCGTGCTTCACGGGCAAATGTCAGCACCATTACATTCTGAAGTGAGGTCCTGTCACCACCAGCCCAAGAGCTGCGTGTCTCGTTTTAGACAGAAACCAATTGCCAAATTCATGGCTGTGTTTGCCAAAGTCGGTCCTTCGTTTTTCTCCTTTCCTCTGCACAGCCCATTCCCTAAACCGATGGATAAGTAACATGACTTGGAAGCAAAGGCTGGCTGAGCCCATTGGCGTGGGAAGGTCTCCTGGAGTTCCCTTCCCTCAGCATCATTGCCCAGTACAGGAGAAGAACCAACAAAGACTGACTCCTGTTTTGTGGTAGATATGAGCAACCCCCCCAGTCAGGGCAGGCACAAGAGTCAAATTCTCTCCTGCCACTCAAAAACTTATGTGAACCGATTTCCCTGATTATGGCGCCATCAAATGAAAAATGATGAAGTAGAAGAGTAAATACAACATTTAGCTGAAGGAAAACATCAGAAATTCCCTTTGGCAATTTCTAAGATCCTTTCCCTTACTTTTTTTGGTTGTTTTTTTTTCCCCATCTGAAGAAGAATTGAGAAAAAGATCATTGTGATGCAGTGCTCCTTCCTCCTCAGCCCTTCATAGACACTTGATCCCTAAATACTGTCAGAACTACCTGTAGCTCCTGTGACTGCGGAGCTGGTGAGCAGAACGACAGTCCATGCGGTGCTCCTGACCACTTCCCAGGCAGCTCTCGTTTTCATGGATGATGCAGGCTTCTTGCACCATCCAGCTTGCTGTGAGTTCCCCATCTTCCCCTGCTAGGGATCCGCAGCACTTAGAGCCACTGCTCTTCCTGTGCTCATACAGACCCCTGACTGTAGCTACAGCTTGATGGTTATTCATATCAAGAAGCTTCTTCCTGTGCAGTGAATTGGTCAACATAAAGGAAGTGGTATTGGTATTTGCTTTCTGTTTTCTGGACTTTTGCATAATGTTACTTAGAGAAGATAAAATCTGTAGCAGAGGTTGCACAAAGTACAAGCAGAGTGACTTTTAGTCTGGCTCTTATCCAACAGTGGGGATTTTATCATCAAGAATGGGGGCAAGGTTATTCTTATCCTACTGCTTAAAGGATGCTCGGCATATTAAAAAGCCAAATAAAACCCTCTTAAAATCCATTTCCCTTCCAGCCTACTCTATTTTCCTCTTGTACCAAACAGCCTAAGACTTCTTCTCTAAAATGTATTGCCAGTCCCTGCTCCCCTCCAGGCAGGGAAGGTGGGTAAGTAGAGGCTGCCCACGTGATTAAGCCTGCTGTCATATCAGCAAAGGTACCTTCCTAGATATAAGATGTACCTCTTTGGAAATTAATGCAGTGAATGGAGTTTTATCTCCAAAGTGTTAGCCTTCCCAGCCCTTGAAGCCACCAGGCTGGAATGAGGTGCTGCCTATTTTGCCTGTTCCTAAGGGAACAGAGCTCTTTGCCCCACAGCAGTCATCTGTTTTATAGATGTCCATGGCTGTGCTGAAATGTGCCTGCCTGAAAGGGCTTTGGTCCTCTGGCCAAACAGACACAAAGCATCCACAGATGAAGAAACCATTGGCAAGAAGGCAGATATCTCACCACCGTCCCTCCTCCAAATTGCAGGTGTTAGCTGAGAAGGGGCATAGCGCCCATTGATGACTCAAAGGTGAATCTGGATAAGTTCAAGAGGTAAGTTGGGCTTCCTGTGCTCACAGTTTCTGTATTTAGAATAGCCAACAGTCACGATACACTGAAATTTTCATCTCTGCCGTTGTTGCAGTTTTCTTTCCAAAATATTTGTCAAGCAATTTCAGCTACCTTGGTCAGTACAGCCTCTGCTGTGTGGTTTGGAGGTCATGTGCAACAAGCATTTAAAATGTTTAGACATGAGCCCCAGATGAAAAGAACATATTTAACACTCTGATGGAGATATCCCTCTAGCATGGGAGCTTCAGCCACTTCCTCTTGACGACAGAGCTTAACACTAAAGGACAGAGGAAGAAAACACGGCCTGAGCCATGAAAACTGGAAGCACTGAGGTTCACATTCTCCTAGTTAATGTCGTTTTTTCAGTTTGAATTACAAGCTGCTCACAGCACAGCAATTTACTGCATGCCTATGATGAAGGGAAAGGCCATGAAAGTGCAATATGGATGGGGTCCAGTGGTGGGGCTGGCTGCTGTTTCTCAAGTTTTGGAAGGTCAGCCTCTGTCGTCCTTTAACACTGGAGCCACACAGAATGGTAATATGGTGGCACGAGCATCATTGGTGTGTCACAAGTAGTTGCTCTGTGCAGCAGAGCTTCTGACCGGGCTGTTTTACATCTGCCTCTAGCACATCTTTGGAGCTGGTTCTAAGTGTTGTTCAGCCTCAGACTGTTTCCTCCACCTCAGTTCAGACTTCTGTGGTTTGGGAGACTGATTTTCTCGTGGTAGCAAAGTACAGCGAATGACTGCAAGGTGCCCTGCTTCCTTTGTGTCATTTCTTCAATGCTGCAGGAGTCCTGGGGGGACTTTGTGCATGCATCACACCTCTAGCAGTGGCCTTATCCTTCCCATTTCCTTCCCAGTTAGTGATGTACCAAGGCCTGTTTTTAGCTACCGGTGTCCCAAAGCGCACTGTGGAGCTGTTGCTCGCCAGCTGGCTCACCCCCGGGCACCAAATGGCAAACACCTCCTCGAGTCCTGGAGGAACGCAGCACCGTCCGTGTAAGGGTGTTTCCATGTGCACACACTGCCTGCACCCTCACTTCCATCTCGTGGGCATAGCGAGCAACAACAACCACTTGGGAAGCTCCTCCTATTACATGAGAGTCCGACCTTTTGCATCGCCTGGGCTGCACGGAATGAAGGGGAATTGTTCCAGGCTACATGTATGTCAGTTGCTCCTGAAGTAATGGCTCCTAATTATATCCATGGAAACTACAACAGATACAAAGAGCACAATAACACTATTTGGCGACAAAACACTAGTTTTCAAAATAGTCACCAGATTAGCTATGAATTTTTGCAAGCAATGAACAGGAGCCTGCCCTGCATATCACACTCGTCAAAACCTGCACCAGCGGAGGTGCCCCACTGTCATCACTGCTGAAACGCACCACCCACTGCCTCACTGTGCTCACATCCACTGTTGGATCTCCACAAATGTTCAGCAAGCATCAGTGAATGTCAGTGGGTGCCATTTTTTCTGCATGAAGTAACTCGGTGGCACAGCTTTGCTTCATCCACACTCCCATGCCAGATGCAGTTCTGTCACACTGCCCCTCCGCTGTCGTGTGGCCATCTGTCCATCTGTCGCGTGGCAACGAAACACAAGGAAATATTGGCAGGAAGGTTCCACCTCTACTGCCATACCAGCAACATCCACCTCTGGTGTTGTTGGCCAACATAATAAAATAAGAGGCATTACTTTTGGAGAGCTCATCATAAAATATATAATGTAATTAGTGAATGTAAGTAACAAAACTTCTTTCATTTTTTAATGTTTTTTATTAGAACATATCAGAAAAGAGAGCAGCAAAAGTATAAAACTAGTGGGATATATGACCTTGTTTTTGTGAAACCAGCAGATTGGGCTGATTCGATGGCAGTGGTTGCAAAACTCAGTGAGCTCTCCATGTGTATAATAGGGATTTTTGATGAAATTTTACTCCTCCTGTGCTTCATCCTTGAAAATAATTGTTCATAAAGGTGCATCCCACCCAAAAGCAATGGCATGAATAAGGTGTGACTGTGAAGTGAAGGGTAAATAGAGGTCTGGTGGCAGGACGTGATCAGATTTTTATTTGCAACTCTATACATTCCATTTGAAAATTCACAGGTAATGTACTGAAAATGGAACCGCAAATAAACTAAAAATTTGATAATTTTTTCAGCCATCCTGAAACGCATTCTCAAATCTTTGTATCAAAACAGAAGCACGGCTGTTCAGAGGACTGTGGTGTCCCAGTGTAACACACTGCATAACCCCACTGGCCACCACTTGAGCTGGCACCGCACTGCGCCCCGTGTCCCGGTCCCAGCCCGGATGGGGTCACAGTGCACCGATGTCCCGTTGGTGCTGAGGGGCCGGGCTGCATGGTGGGAAGAGACACCGCCATCGTGGTGTGGGGCAGGGAATGGCTGCAGGGAGAGCTGTGCCGGGCTGCGGGTGGGACATGCCTGCTCTATCTGAATGAAAGGATGGTTGGTTCCAAAAACCCACTTCATTTTACTTTCAGAAATGGCCTTTGTTGCTTTCCAGTGTTACTGGATTTACACATTTCCAAATAAACGTTTTTGCCTGGATCTCCATCTGACATGTTTTCTGTCCAGATCACTAGAGAATTCTGTATACCACATTGTAGATCTTCAAGGAACAGGAGCCATCTCATGCAATGGAAACCTCAGAACTGTGACCCGTGTGACCCAAGGAGCCCTCAGCATCACTGGATTGTGTCACATGCAGCCTCTGGATGCCATGGCCACAGAAACTCCCAAATGCTAAGAAGGGCAGTGTTGGACTGCTGCCTGTATGCCTACTACAAAAAGCAGCTGTCAGAGGCTGTTCCACCGGAATAGGCCCCCCAAGGAGGTGGTTGAGTCACCATCCCTGGATGTGCTTAAAAACCATTTGGATGTGGTACTCAGGGACACGATTTAGCGGTGGGTTCTTAAAGTAAGGATAGTGTGATTAGATAGTAGTTGGACTTGATGACCTCTAAGGTCTTTTTCAACCTGAGCGATTCTATGGTACCTAAAGGCTGTTCCTTCATATCCACACACGGCCAGCCTGGTCAGCAGCCTAAGCTTTTTCTCTCTGTTAGTCTATGATTTGTTCGCATCACTGGGGACAACAGGAATACAGATATCTCTACATATCTACTGTCTGTATTGTATCCGTTGTAGTTACCATGAATACAATTCGGAGGCATTGCTTTGGGAGCAACCGAAGTATATGCAGCTCAAGACAACTTTCCTTCACTCAGCGCGGCCCAAGCAAGCCAATAGCTCAGACACCGACGGGTTAAACGCTGCGTAGCGCCGAGCCCGCCCCGCCCGCCGCCCCGCCCCGCCCGCCGCCTTCCGGCCAGTGCCGCCGCTATGCTGTTGCTGCGGGCGGCGTGGAGCCGCGCGGGGGGTCCGTATGGCCACTCTCCTCTGCCGCTGGCCGGCCTCTCGCAGGTGTTGAAGCTGGAGCGGAGCCGCCGTGACGGCGTCATGTTCCCACTGCAGCGGCTGGCGCGCAACCTGGCTCCCGGCGCAGAGGAGGCGGCCTTCAATCTGTTCCAGCCCGGGCTGCCCGCGCTGCAGCATGCCGAGATGCTCTTCACCTCCCGCCGCGGTCACGCCATCGACTACGTGAGCTCCGCCGTGCGTATGGAGCACGCCCCGACGACCGCGCGGCCCGAGGTCAGGACGCGGCCGGGACAGCGGGGAGGCCGGTTGGGTGGGCTTGGCGACCCCAGCGCTGTAGTTTTGTCCCCGCTGTGCCCCGTGCGGCTGCAAAAGCGGCGGTGGGTGCCGGCCGCCCCGTGCTGAAGGTCGGTGTGGAAGTGCTCGCTCTTCTCTAGCACAGGTGTGCTTCATCGGCCGGAGCAACGTGGGCAAGTCGTCGTTAATCCGGGCCTTGTTCTCGCTGGCTCCAGAAGTGGAGGTCAGAGTGTCAAAAACTCCAGTAAGTGCCGTTTATAACTTCTGTCCCTCTGGGCCAAAAGCTGCTGGTAACCCAGGCGGTGTGACTGAGGAAGAGGGAAAGGCTCGAGTAGAAGGAGAGCAGCCAGCGCTGGCCTGGCTTTTGCACAGAGAAAGGTGGGAAGCAGTCAGCATAGCTCCTCAGCCTTAGTGCGTAACACACCTGGCACATGGAGTAAAAGAACCCTTTGTAAAAGAACCAAGGTACCTGTGAAGGTATTTTTAGTTGATTATTTTAAAGATAGAACCATAGAGGATTGTGAGAAGAGGAGGAGATGACAGCTTATGTACGGGGTATGGAACAGAGACCACTTTCAGGCTGTCACCTAGCTGCCCATCTTAGCATCTCTTTCTTCTTCTTTTCTAAATCCTCTCCCCAGGGCCACACAAAGAAGATGAATTTCTTCAACGTAGGGAAGTACTTCACTTTGGTGGATATGCCAGGGTATGGCTACCGTGCCCCAAAAGACTTTGTGGATATGGTGGAGGCTTATCTGCAGGAGCGGCACAAGTAAGGGACTTCACTATACCTCAATGCAGTAATGAGAGATGAATGCCTGATTTGCAGATTGATGTAATCAGAAGATAAAATGCCACAGAGCTAGCAGCATTCAGTGGTCATGTTGATGAGTCTGAAGTTGTTCCCTGGAAACCTCTGTGGTGACCCTTATTCAGTCACTCACTCATGCTTAGCCAGGTTGAACAGCAGAAGATATGAAGGTGCTGCTCCATGCTGAACTCTCAGCTGCCGTGCATGGCTTTTCTTGGCTTTTCTTTCTCCAAATCTTGCATTTCTTGTTCTTGCTTATGACTTTGGCAGGAGCACAGCAGGATAAAATAATGGTGCTGACTATTGTTGCCTGTATTTCTGACAGCTTGAAGAGGACTTTTCTATTAGTTGATGCTGTGGTAGGAATCCAGAGCACAGATCTTATTGCAGTAGAGATGCTGGAGGAGTTTGGGATTCCTTATGTGGTAAGTAATACTTTGTTCTTGAGAAGGTGGAAGCAGTAGGAAAACTTGACTGGTGTTAGATTACCTTTAGCATATAGCTATAAAGGAATGTACCTCCTACCTGAACTTTTGCAAGCTGTCCTACCTCACTAGTAATACCATCCGCTCTGCCTTCTTTATTGATAATAAAATAGATCCAAGGTTTGTTTGGGGGCATCTGAGGGATTTTTTTAAATTTATTTATTGACAGTTTTTCAGTGCTCAGCTCAAGGAACATGAAAAGGTCTATAGCCTGTGCAGGCTGTGGTGGTGTTCTGGTAAACTGTATTATACCATTTCTCCCAATTAGCTATGACCCAGAATTTTCTGCCTGCCTTGCAGAATGCCCCAGGAGCTCTTCCAGATGTTCCAGGCTAGCAGCAAAATCATCTTCTTTTCCTCTCTGTCTTCTTTTTCTGGGTCCATACAGATGGTGTTAACAAAAATTGACCGAGCTTCCAAGGGACTGTTGTTAAAGAATGTTCTGGGGATCCAGAAGTTTGTAAAGGAGAAAACTCAGGGTTGCTTTCCTCAGCTATTCCTAGTCAGGTAATGGGTTTTTTTCTTGCTGCTGTTCCTTGTGGATGATGATTTGCACTGACCAAGCTACCTTTGTCTGGAACTGTGCTAGCAGTAACAAGCTATAATTGATTACATTAGAAGTGCTTACTCTATTAATGTTGTATTGCACTGTGGGGATAAATTTAATTTAATGCAGCCAGTGGTTGAATTTGCTTGTCTTGCTCCTAGATACGCAGCATCAGGCACTGAACATCCCTTTGTTTCCACAGTTCTGTGGAGTTTTCAGGAGTCCACTTGCTAAGGTGTTTCGTAGCCCATGTTACTGGAAACCTGCCTACTGTAGAGGCCAGCTGAAAAGTCTGGCTCCTGGTCTGCTCAGCTCATCTGGAACAAAAGGTGCCAAAACTAGAGGTCTGGAATTTTGTTGTAAGAATCTGAAGCACCAAAATTATTTTTGGATAAGCTTGTATAAATTTTTGTCTAAGGTAATGTTTTTAAAGGTAAGCTTTTTGTTTAATAAATTCATTAATTCAAGACATCTGCACTGTGAATGGATCCTGGGTACTACACAAAACTTATGTATTTGTGTCAGTGGAGGAAAAATAAATAATCAGAGACCTCCAGAGAAGCCAGGTTTTAATAAAGGACTCCATCTCCCTTCAGGTAAACATTCAAAAATTCACTGCACCTACTTAAGCTCTGCTGTATTTAGAATACTACAGATAGCCCAGTAATCTCATTAATAAAAAAGCATTTAGTTTAGAAATGAAAAAAACACGGCTGTATGTTAGGTGAACTAAACTTGCCTTGTTGAGCTGAATGACATCTAGAAGTTTAAACTAGCACATGGGCACCCTGCCTGCTCTAAGGCTATCCAGAGTGAAAACAGTCAATGCTTTGTTTGCAAAAGGCTTTTTGGAAACTTCTTGTGTTTTTGCACCTTTGTAACTCCTCTGCATTGTGCATTCCATAGGTTCAGCACGATAGCATGCCTCGCTTGTGTACGTCCAGTTGTCCTTGTTCCTGGTGGATGCAGGAAAGGAAACCTACTTTATGGGATCTGCCTTCTGGTTGGCTTGAAACAGTGGTGATAAATGAACAACACCTAGCGGAACTCTCTCCTCCTGCACTTTATCATCACTCGGTGCTGCATCTACCTTCTGTTTTAAATCCCACTTGAAGTTCTGCAGCTGCCCTCAGCTGAGTTATCAGAGATGGGTCTGTTACCTGCATCTGTCCTGTGCTGGGAGTTGAAGCACAATACTGAGGTCCCACAACCGCTGTACCTAAGAGTACAATGTGGGGGAAACCAGAGCTTGTACAGAATCTACAAAAAGAACTGCCATTAAATAGCAGTAGTTGTGCACAGGAATTTAGACCAAAGCTAGTAAGTGCCTGTGTCATGCCCTGGGACTCATCCTGTCTTAAGACTGCCAATTCTGTGTATGCAGTTGTTCAAGCTAACTTACATTAAGTGTTTAAATCTCAAGGTAATTCTTTCATAAACTACTCTGAGGCTTGAAGGTGGTATTTCTACTGTTTGCTACATTAAGGAATTTCTTGTAACTCTCAGATTAGACTTGAAGCAGAGTTTGTTTCCAGCAGATATGTAGGAAGTGGAAAGGTGAGGAATACTGTAGAGAGATGTGGATCTCCAGTTTCTACATGTAAGCAGAGATCAAGCCTGTAAAACTCTGCTGTTTTGTTTATAATCCCAAAATGCTCCAAAGAAAACTGGCCTGTGGGTGTTTGATTCTAGAAATAAATACAATAGGATCTAGAGAGATGTTGACGTGCATGTCAACATTTCAGGAATAAGCATGTGTTAGTATCTTAAAACCAGTGTCTTTCAAAGGCATCATTGTAGTCAAAGAAGCTATAATCTTCAAGGCCTCAGTTTGTTGTGTGCAAGAATTGATGCCTCTGTGACAGTAAATAAAATCAAGTTAAATTAAGCAGGCTTTACGTGTTCAAGCATTTTAGTGCATGCTTTGGCTAAACAGTTGTGACACACTGGCAAGTAGACTTTCTTGCCAAGTTCTTAGGAGTGTGCTGTGTTGCTGAATGAAGAATTGCATTTTCTGAGGCTGTGGACACAGAAGTTCTCTCTTTCGTTCACTCGCTGATAAGTGGTGGGCCTGGCAGCAAACTGAAGGAGAGATCCTGAAACCATTCCATGTAACATCTGTTTTATTGCCATCTCATCAATTTACAGCCAGCTGTATCAACTTACGTCCTTCCCTTACGTGCACAAGTGATTTTTAATACTGGGTTTGCTAACTACTGTATCTCTTACTGAATTAGCCAAAATGTTAAGCCTGTATGCACTGTTCCATTTTAATACTAATTTAACGCTGTTCAAGCATTTGTTAAATACTTGATTTTTAACTACTTCAGATATAGCTACTCAAATCTTACATAAGCATAGGAAACTGTTGTGCTCAATAAGGTAATTATTGAACCGCCATCAACTATTTAGTTTAATAGGGAAGATGATGTTTTTGTATTCTAATAATCCACTGTATCATTTGTGCACCATGTGGCTATTTGTGCTGATGCTGTTCCCCAGTGGTTCCTGTGTCCACAGTACTGCTGGACTGCTGCCCTCAGGCAAGTGGTATCTCCAGATGGCAGCAGCCATAGACTGCCTTGGGGAAGGCTGTTTAATCTCAGACACCTCAAAGCAGTGTATTCACTTCCTTTGAATTTACTTCTTGAGATCCCTCTGTGTTCCATCTTCTTGACTCTACTGTCTACTGGTTTTGTTTCTCCAGTGTCATCACTTCAACTGCATCTTTTTCTTCCTCTTCTTCAGCTTCCTAAAGAAAAATCTTCTGAATAGCTTAAGTTACCAAGGTATCATTCCCCATGATACAAACCAGCAGCCATTACTCTTCCCTAAACTGTAACTGCTCTATTAAGCGCAACAGATTGCCTGAAAGGTATCTCCAAGCATAAATGCCTAGCAAACAGGATACCTAAAGACACTTTGTGTATGTCACACTGCTTAATAAAACAGTGGTAATGTTCCACGCAGTACTCCATCATTTAGGAAAAGTCCTAAAGATGTTTTAAAATGACATTCTCCACAAGAACTCACATTGTTCAGTGCTGAAATTCAAGTTGTGAAATTCAAGTAATCTGCCATGATCCATGTACGTAGGAGGAGGAATTTACCCAAAATCATGCTGAAAAACTGAGTCAAAAAGAAACAGCAGTGGATCTCTGCAGAGCATCCTCCTGACAGGGTATGGAACTAGGTACCGTAACTGTAGCACTTGCCTTATATTGTCAAATTTCATCTTCAGCTTTTCTGGACAGACCTATGCACAAGCAAAAGCTTGTGCCTTCTTGCCCAAGTCACTGACATGCTGAAAAGGAATTTGGAGCATTTAAGATCCTTTTTCCAGAAAACCTTGTCACAAAGTGACCTGCGCTCTTTCAGTGCCTTGCTACCTGCAAGAAAGCTCCACTGATACTCCAATACTATTTTTCCTAAAATGAACGTCAGAGACTAAAATTGATTTTGAGATTTGATTTAGCATATCCATTGCTTTTCTTATCTGCAGATTCCCTAGATTTATACTCATTATGATACAAGTGTACAGGAACTGTCAGCTTGTGACCTGAGAGTCACAAATCAACTGCTAACCAGAGGCAGATGCTGTATTAGCAGTCTCCTAATCACTTCCTGCAGAGATAAACGTGCATTCTTTGCAAGCTTTGGGAGAAAGGAAGAGAGGCCAGTAAGAGTAGCACTGCGATACGAGTGCTACAGACCATTCAGCAAGGATCTTGAGCGTCAGGAGCATAGCAGATCCTGGACGTAGAATCTGTGATATAAACATACTGAGAAAACTCTACGCGGGATCCCATGGAAAGCGTTTCTGAAGGGCAAAGACACTCAGGGAAGCCGGCAGGTCTTCAAGTGCAAGAACTGGTCAGGGCAGGAGAAGAAAGCGCTCTAACAGAATAGTTCGGCACAACAAGATGGCAGCCCCCGTGGGAGGCGGGACGGAGCAACCGGAAGGTCTTCCGTCCTCGGCCGGAAGCGGTGGCGGACTGTGGCGGCCATGGCTGACGAGGAGGAGGATGCGCCGGTGAGCGGCGGGGGTTGCGGGTTGTTTGCGTGGGGCGAGCGGCCACGCGTCTACCCGTAGGGCGGGAGGGGGCTCCCCGTCTAACGGCCTCCTTCCTCCGCTGTGCCCCTCCAGTTCGAGGAGGACTCCGAGGAAGCCGGCGGCGGACTGGACGGCGGGCAGGGCAAGAGGAAGAGGCTCTTTTCTAAAGAACGTGAGTCCAGGCGGGGGCTGCCGGGGCGGTGTGTTACCCGCCGTGCCAGCTGCCCCGTGGCCGGTAAAGCGTTTGGTGTGGGGCCGGCCCAGCATGCTGCTGTCTGACATCCCGTTCCGTGCGCGCTGCTGGGATTTTGTTGGCTTCTGCCTACGTGTTCCCTGCACTCCTGCCTGCCGGGAGTGGGTACCGTCCTGCTGTGGTGACTGGGCTGGAGCTCGGGATGGGAGCGTTGCTGATGTGCTGAGCAGACAGAGGCCTCACGCTGTGTATCTTCCTGCAGTAAGATGCATGATGTACGGATTCGGGGATGACCAGAACCCTTACACAGAATCTGTGGACATTCTTGAGGACCTGGTGATAGAATTTATCACAGAAATGGTAAGTCAGCCAGAGGCGGTGTACTGAAGGCGGCTCTGTTCAGCTTTGGAAAAGAAGACTGAGAGGGGATCTGATCAATGTCTATAAATATCTAAGGTGCGGGAGGAAAAGAGACAAGGTTGGACTACTTTCAGTGGTGTGTGGCAATATGACAAAGGGAAATGGCCACAAACTGGAGTATAGGAGCTTCTGCACAAATGTGCACAGTACTTCTTCACAGTGAGGGTGACGGAGCACTGGAACAGGCTGCCCACAGGGGTTGTGGAGTCTCCTTGTCAGCAGATGTTCAGGACCCACCCGGACTCCTACCTGTGCAACCTGATCTAGGGAGCCTGCTTTGGCTCCCTCTGCTTTAATGACAGCAGTATTCCAGGCAAAAACTCAGTTCCAGCTAGGAAGAAATCTAAACTCAGATGTTGCTCTTTGAATATTAAGACAAAATTAATGCACTTTATTGCACATGGATTTAGGGCAGAGTTTGGAGCCTTTAAGTAGCAGAGGAAAAAATCTACAGCTGACTTTGAGGCACCCTGTGGCATCACTATGTGTTCTGCTGACAAATGGCTCAGTTTTGAAAGGTTGTCCGCTGCGTGTGTTCTCCCCAGTCCGGCTTCAGTTCCAAAGGCATTCCTGTAGAGTGGTACTCAACGCATATGAGGTACTGCACTTGTAAGTTCTTCTGGGACTTGGATGGCAATGCCCACATCCTGCACTTGCTGCTTCTAGACTGTTAAAAATGACAGGGAATACAGTGGGATTGAGATCAGAAAAAAACTAAAAGGGGTAGAGGAACACTGATTTTTCTCTCTTGCAGACACATAAGGCCATGTCAATTGGACGGCAGGGCCGTGTACAGGTTGAGGACATTGTCTTCCTAATCCGGAAGGACCCCCGGAAGTTTGCCAGAGTTAAAGACCTTCTGACTATGAATGAAGAACTGAAACGTGCCAGAAAGGCCTTTGATGAAGCAAATTATGGATCTTGATGCTGCGTACAGGCTTCACGGGGGCATGCTGTGGGCTCCTGTAAGAAGAAGAAATGTCACGTGTGTTGCTTTCAGGGGTTTATTTGAGGTGGAGATCATTGCTGCTGGGATATCTGCCCTGCCTCTCAACCTCTTGTGGTAGGCATTCAAAGCAGCCAGGTGTTACCTGATTGCACGTGTTATTCCTAACGTGTTTTTATACCATTCTGTGAATTTGAGAAATGAGCTCTAAGGATTCTTTAAAGGTGAGAAGTCTGTTTGCTGTGGGACTGTTGAATCTGGCATCTAGAAGGCCCGTGACAAGTTCTTCTTTACTTTGGTTATTGCTAGGTATTCTGTTGACAAGAAACCTGGAAAATAGATCTTGGTTAACTGGACGAATGAAGTTTTCAAGCCCAAACTATTCAAAATTCTGCTCTGTATATAATCCTTGAATAAAACAGCTCAAGTCTGTGCCCACTCTTCAGAGACTGAACTTATATTGACCAGTTAAGACAGGGCACATAAAAAAGTATGAGCTCTTCTAGCATTTCATGGGCTCTGAAGTGCAGTTTCTGTCCTAGTAGACATAGCTCTGCTGTTCTCTACCGTATGTTTAGAGAACTGAAATTAACCTGTTCCAGATTTACTTGCTCTTAGACCCCTTCCTTACCCCTGTTGGGCAGATGCTCAGCTATAAAGCTGGTTTGACTTCATTCAGAGAAGTTTTTCAAATAAATAACCCCAAGATCAGGATCACCAGGTAATTAAGAGCCTGATGGAAAGCACTAAGCATGTGAAATGGTGTTAGAGCAAGCAATAAATATGTGCTGGAATAGCTACACTTTGCTTTGCCAAGCAGGCAAAAATTGCATACTGAAAAGACTTCAGGACACTGGAGGACTTGTTCAAAGGTAGGTTTACTCTTGCAGGCTCTGGCTGTGCTTTGCCCTATTTCCAAAGCAGCAGGATTTGGTTAACTTCTTTTCAGGACAAGGATAACAAGTATAGAACGGTGAAAACACTGCAAGTCAAGGCTGTTGTCTGTACAAACAGCAAGAGAGGAGTTATAACACTTTATGGAGAAGGGGCAGATCTTTAGGCCTGAGCAGCAGCAAGTGATCAGCTGCAGCTTTCTGCCTTGGGTGGTAATTAAGTGCTGTTGAATGCACAGCACGAATAACAGGTGGTCCCAGCAAAAGGGAAAAGGCACTGAGTAGGAAGTAACTCAAAGCTGCAGTCCCTGGACAAGGCTGGGTAAAAGGATAAAGATTGCTTATCTGTTTTTAACACTGTTCCATAAAAAAGGAAAAAAAAAAAAAACTTAAAAAAAAAATAAGATAGTTATTCCTTTGTTAGCAGAACTTGGTGTATGAGGTACCAAGACACTTAAGAGGCATTCCGAGTTCTACTTAGAAAAACGAGACATGTTTCTTCTTCCTAGTCCAGAATCAGACACCCATTACTGCAAAAATAGAATCAATATCCACATTCTCAGAATCTCCGTGCACAGACTTGGGGCTTTCTTTTAACAGCAGCTGTTCAGGAGTCCCTGCTGTACTTTGTTTCACAGAGGCTGTATGAATGATGGGACATCCTTTCCAACTTGAAGGCCTCACGATGGGTGAAACACTGCTCACATGGTCCCCAAAAAGCTCAGAATGTTTTTGCTGAACAGTCTTCAGAATTCTCTTTGAGCACTTGGAGAATTTTGCCCTCCTTTGAAAGAACCATGCCCCATGGTACTGCCTTGGCCAGCGTGTGTTCTGTGAGCCCCGCAGGAGGTATTTACAGAGCGTTGTTTTGACACAGCACAGTTTCTTCTGCAAGCTTAAGAGAAAGGCAGATGTACAAAAGATAACTTTAACAGCTGTTACTGTTACTTCTGGTCTTTTCAGAGATATAGATACGGGCATTCTCTTACCATTTCATTTGTCATACCCAGGAAATGAAACAGCATCTTATACAGTGGTAGCCATAGCATTCTCAAGAAATCTGATGCCCTTTACATCATCTAGCATCATTATACATGCACATAATCTAAGCTGCATTTTCATCCCCCCTCTTTATTACGTATTCATGCACTTAGTAACTTTTTAAATCCTCTCACAAGTGAAGCTAAACAGAGTATTCATATCAGCAGTTCTAGTGACCTGAAGGTGTGATCGTGCTCAAGCTCAAAAAAATAGGTTAGACCACAGTATTTCTCTGCCTTGTAGCAAAACATGTGAAGTTAAACTATAGAAAGTCAGATCCAGAACCCCCAGACTCAGGAAAAATACCTGCATCCTTGCGCCTCCACGTGGTGCAGCCGATTGCTTTTCAACAACTTGCTGCGCAGAAAATAAGCTGCTGATTTGAGTTTATTGCCTTTGCACCACAGAATAGCTTTTCTGAGTGCCTCTGACAGCTCACCAAAAGATGCAGCTGTTTGAAACATCTGTACGAAAGGCCCAGCATGCTGCAATTTTGCCACAGAAGAGGAAAGTGACACTGATGTTTCTTTAAAAGGTTTTGATGTCGTGCATCTACCCTGAAACAAACAAAAATAGTTGGGTTTCTAAAAACATGAGGTGTCTGATCCTCTGCTGGAGTGGAGCAAAGCACTGTGTTTTGCATTTCTTAAGGAGAGACACACAATGAGCATTTCTATTCTTGTCTACTGACTTCCTCTCTGGTCACTTCATTTGACAAACTAACAAGTGCTTTCATAACAGAATGACCTGTTAGATGAGTAACATAAGGCAAGGAAAGGGGACATCTTCCATCATACAGGTATCAAGTGCTAGGCTCTTTAGAGCAAATTTAAAAAAAAAAAAGCCAACAGAAAAGCAAACTCCTGTAAAATGGTGGCATACAAACCCTTTGTACTGGAGGTCTGGATGGTCTAAGCAAACTCTTCACATCAAACCGCAGGTGGTTCCCTATAGAAAGAGAAGAGTTCCCATTAAGCAAAGAGTTTTAGGACCTTGCACAAAGACACTGTAATGCTTTGCCCTGCTGAGCTCTCAGCTCTCCACTGTCTCAGCAGCCTCATGCCTATACCCAGCACTTACAAGCGTTTCATCATCCTGCATGGTAACTAGCAAGGGATGAAGAAGATGCAGATTTACAGATGGCTGTAAGGGTGAGCTTGCATGTATAAAAGCTTCATGCACATATCCAGATGCCTGACTGTCACTGCCAACCATAGGCCTGACTGCAAGAGACGATTGCTAGTTCTGGGCTACGTGCCCCCTATATTATGTTACTTACTCGTGTGGACTTTGCATCCCTTGCCATTCTTGGGCCCCAATTATACAGAAGCAAGAAAATACAGGACCTGTACACAGCATTCATTGCCTGCTTCTCTCTTTGCTGTGTTGTTTAAAAACAATTCTCCTTCTTCCCCAGTACTGACATTATCTACAGCTTTATAAAATCAAGGGTACATGCAGCATTCTCATCCTCTTCCAAGGACAAGAGAGGAGAGTTAGTACCAGAACCACACTCTGGGTAGTAAAAGTGCTTGGCTCTGTTAGACAAAGCTGTAGCCAGTCTCAGATCTCACAAACCAGTAGCGCTGTGGCAAAAGACTTTACCTCTGCTGTCTCTGGTTGTCAGAACGGGTTCTCCAATGTCATCCGCAGGGATGCTGTGGTTTTTCACAGCACTTGCAGGGGTCACAAAACCTCTCTTTTTCCCAACCTTTGACACTGCTTCTGACGTGGTTGGGAAGAGCTTCTTCAGCCAGCTGGTAGGTCTTTTTGCTGTAAGCATTTTAGCTTTTTGTTTCTTCACCTCAGAAGAAAGGTTAACTCCAAGAAAGCTACTGATATCAGAAGGGAAGGTAAATCCCTTGATGTAAGGCATCTGCTGGGTCTCAGACACCAGATGAAGTGATGTTGATACCACGCCATACAGGGAGATGAGGCTCTGCAGTACACACCTGTATTGAATCCTGAAGGGAGAAGACAAAGGTGTAGACTCTCCCCTAGCAAGAACTTGTGCTTATACTCACTGAACAATTGCCTTGAACTCAAGGGGAAGAGCTGATTAAAAAAAATCACATTTCAAACTGCCCTTTCCCTTTGTTCTCATTCAGTAGAGGCCCTTCTCTTTACATTCCATCACATTTTCCTTTAATACTAGCCTGAGCCTCTCCTGCCAAAACACCTTCCATCTTTCAGGCATATTCATGACCACAGCACAGGACTGATGTGACTGGTCCTACAGCTTTGTAGAGTGCAGGCTCTCACATCATGCACAAATCATTTCACAAGAGGTCTTTCTAATGAGCAGTGCACGTGGACTCAGGACACTTGTGCTTGCACTGATGCTCTGTGTTTGCTGGGGAAAAAGAGATTTCTTATGTGGAAAACAATTTTAGCAAGCTCTTGTGCATAGTCCTGTTACTTCCTCAGTTACAGGCAGTAGTTATTTCTTAGTGCTGCTCTGACCAAAACAATGATTTTCCAGGAAAATTATTAGTGAGCAACTTTATCACAGCCTTTCCATGTCAGCATGAGGCAGATGTACTGCTTGCTGCAGAGTGCCAGATGTCAGTGTATGGCAGGCTAGCAGTAATGCTGTGTTTTTATTAGCATTCCTTTATGGTTCATCCTTAGGATGAACAAAGAACAAAGCCTTCCAAAACAGCACTCTCCACTCACACAACTCTTCAGGTGCTAGAATCGAGTCCAAAAGGATGGAGGGATCTCTGATTTATAAGATCTTTTTCCTCTCTCCTCCTAGCTGAATAAAGCTCACTCAGCAGCAATGCTCTAATCACAAGCTTTCTCCCTGACAGGCATGTCAAAAAGACAGCAAACTCAAATACACAAACCATAGCCGGCTCAACAAGCCTGAAGCCACGGTGTTCAAAAGTATGAATTCTTCTGAACAGAGATGTTTAACAGACAAGCTGAGGATTACACCAGTTAAGGTTAAAGAATAAACAGTATGTAATGAAACTTGCTGAACACACCAACTACAGGCAATTCACAAGGCAATATCCTGAATAATTTGGGAGATATGTATCCAAACTTTGGGTTTCTCAAGGCTGGAACAGCAGCCAGCCAACAGCCTGAGGTTCCTACCTAATAACTTGAAAATAAGATGTCTGGCTATCAAAGAATCTTCAACATGCACAAATGAATTGCACAGTGGAGTCCACCAGCAACACAGAGCCTACAGCAGACCTTACTTTGGCCTCGTGAAGTGCTGCCGGTGAGCTGTAAGAATGTTTACATAGTGAAAAAAGGATACAGAAATGCTTTACAGCAACAGTCTAGCAGACGCAGTATGAGCTTACAGCCTCCCAGCACCTTCACGGCCACCGTTTCCAGCATAGACTGGCTGGGAACTAAGCACTCCGCTTGGGCCTCGGCTTTATTTTTCCTGTGACAAGACAAGGGCAAGGAGACATCTGCGATCTAGCATCTGCAACTGAATCTAGCATAGCAACTGAAGGAGGCCTTCAGTTCCCTAGGCTGATCAATGGGTAGTATTGCATACAGGGTCACGTATGCAATACCTACCTGGGAATCAGTTCTGCCAGGGTTTCAATGCAGCCCACCAAGTTCATTTTCCACAGGCGCTTCAAGCATTGTTCTACCTACGAAAAAAAAAGGGGAAAAAAAAGAAGAAAAAAAAAGGAAAGTCCTTCAGCTGGTGTTCTGAGAGACACAAATGCCCTTGTCTAAGAGCAGTCAGTATTTTAAGTGACACCTTCCCCTCATCAGTTTAATAGCAAATTGCAGGTTTGTGTGATGCAGTCATGTTCCCATATCTGCACTGTGCAGAAGAGACCCCTTTATCACCTTACTGTGAACAGGGAATTAAGAGCAGGAGCAGGTCACTGTTCATTGGCACTGCATGGTTTCTCCTGCAGCATATAAATGGAGTTCAAGAAGCATTTAGACAATGCTCTGAGGCAGACGGTCTGATTTTTGGGTGGTCCTGCATGGAGCCAGGAGTTGCACTCAATGATCCTTATGGGTCCCTTACAACCCATGATATTCTGTGTCTCTGTGATAATGCAGCATGATGGGGATAAAGTACAGAGGTTTCTGAAATATTAACAATGGAATGTGTTTGGGATGTAACCAGTCTTTCAAAAACAATAAAGAACAAATGAATCAAGAAGGTAAGAATGACTGCTGTTTTATTTCAGCATAGTTATTTGAAGACTATGGCAATCCCTTTACTACAGAACTGCTGAAGAGTTAAGCTTCTGCCTTAGGAGAGGCAGTGCCTGACAGAACAGCCTGCAGTTGTTCTTCCACACACAAACCTCCCCGCTCCCAACTGAATCAAATAGCACGAGGCTCCAAGACACACCAGCTGAAATAGAGCACTGCTTTGCACGATGTCCCAGGCCCATTCCGGGACCAGTGCATGGTGTGCACAAACCATCTGTGGTTTTGCACTTGGGCCAAACGAATCCTAGGTATCAACGAGCAGACCTTGAGAGCAGCCCTGCAGAGAAGGACCTGGGGGTTCTGATGGATAAAAAGCTTAACATGAGCCAGCATTATGCTCTTGCAGCTCGGAAAGCAAATGATATCCTGGGCTCCATCAGAAGAGGGGTGGCCAGCAGGAACAGGGAGGTGATTGTCCCTCTCTACTCTGCTCTTGTGAGGCCCCATCTGGAGTACTGTGTCCAGGTCTGGAGCCCCCAGTACAAGAAAGACAGAGAGCTGTTGGAGAGGTCCAGAGGAGAGCCACAAAGATGATCCAAAGATGGAGCACCTCCCCTGTGAGGACAGGCTGAGGGAGCAGGACCTGGACAAAAGAAGGCTGTGGGGTGACCTCATTGCAGCCTTTCAGTACCTAAAGGGAGCCTACAAACAGGAGGGGAATCAACTCTTTGAAAGGGTAGATAACTGCAGGACAAAGGGAAATGGTTTTCAGTTGAGGGAGGGAAGATTTAGGTTGGATGTCAGGGGGAAGTTCTTTACTGTGAGAGTGGTGAGGTGCTGGAACAGGCTGCCCAGAGAGGTGGATGCCCCGTCCCTGGAGGTGTTCAAGGCAGGTTGCCCGCCGCTCACCTGCTGCATAGCCAGGTAAGGCCGGTGCCGCAGCAGCCTGCTGTGGAAGACGTAGAGCAGGGCCCGCAAGACGCGTCCCTCGGCGGCCAGGCCCGGCCCGGACAGCCGCTTCAGGGCGCCAACGCAGCGCCGCCGCAGGGCCGGCAGGCAGCTCACTGCGAACGGGAGGCACTCAGCAACGGCCGCGCGCACCGCCGTTCCCCACGCGCGCTCCCCCAGACTCCGCACGCCCAGGGTCGCCTTCCCCCTCCCGGCCCTCCCTGCGGCCTCTCTGGCTCCGGTGCCTCCGCCCCTCCCCACTCTATCCCGGCCGCGCGGTCCGGCAACCGAGCCGGGGACCTGCGGGGTGCTGGGCGGTCACGGCCACCGCGCTGCTGCTAGCGGGCCACGGCACGTCCACGCGGTTCCACGCCGCCTCGGGCGCCGCCATCTTTCCCTGTGCGGGGCGGCGCTGCGCGGGGCGGGACATGCGGGCGGGGGTGCGGTCTGCACTCAGTCATCCCCGGCGTTCCCAGCGCGCGTGGAGCGTTACCGTTTGGGCTGCTCGGAAGGGAGGGTGCAGCAGCTGACGGCCCTTGCGATGCGCTGCGGCGGCAGCCCGTCGGGCGGTGACACAAGTCCTGTTGGCTGTCCTCTGCCATCACGCAATGCCCAGATCCCACAACGCAAAACACGGCGATGTGCTTCACGTGAGCAGCAGTCGGCATTTGGGGCGGGGAAGAGGGACTGAGTGTGCGCTCGGGTGCGTGATCCCAGCCCAAGTCCATGGTCCCCTTCGCAGTGCCAAGCTAAAGGCTGAAGGCTTGGGGCAGAGCGGTTGGAACGCTGTGCTGCAGAAAAGGGTTTGGAGGTGTTAGCTGACAACCGGCTGAACGTCAGCCAGCAGTGTGCCCAGATGGCCAAGGCCAGCTGCACTCTTGGCTTGCATCAAGAGATGTGCAGCCAGCAGCAGCAGGGAGGTGATGGCCTTTCTGTATGCAACATTGATGAGGCTGCACTTCAAGACATCTCATAGCACCATAGAATGGCCTGGGTTGAAAAGGACCACAATGATCATCTGGTTTCAACCCCCTGCTATGTGCAGGGTCGCCAACCAGCAGACCAGGCTGCCCAGAGCCACATCCAGCCTGGCCTTGAATGCCTCCAGGGATGGGGCATCCACAGCTTCCTTGGGCAACCTGTTCAGTGTGTCACCACCTCTGTGTGAAAAACTTCCTCCTAATATCTAAGCTAAACCTTCCCTGTCTCAGTTTAAAACCATTCCCCCTTGTCCTATCGCTATTTCCTCACGCTTGAGTCAAAGATAAATGTTCACTCACCTTCTAGCATTGCCATTAATGTATTTGCTGTAGACAACTACATTAAACTGAGTACAAATTTTGACCCATCTCATTATTTTAGAATCCAATTTGTTAAATGCTTCCTGTTTTTTCCTTCAAAGAGGTTTGTGCAAATGCAAAATTAAGTGGTGTCCCTTTAAAAAGCTAGAGTAAAATTGGCATTAGTGTTCACACCTGTGTGTGGCAGAGTGTGTGAGGGAACAAACCTTGAGTCAGAACTGATAAAAGGCTGCTGCCTGAGCATTCTCTTGTCCTGGGAACAAGGCTGTTAAGCTTCCTAGTCTAGTAAAGAGTTGTAAAAATGAACATGGAGTCTCCATGCTGTGAGCAGAGGGCTGCAAAGGTCTCTCTAGCTGAGATTTTGAGGTGCTTTGAGCACCCTATAAGCGAAGAGCAAGCCTGGGCTATTTGCTTTCAGTGCTGCTGCAGAATGAAAGAATTAGTCCAAGGGCTGTACCCATCACTCCATTCTGTATTCATAAAAGGTCCTGGGAGCATCTTTATTCATGCTGATGGCACTGTTTCCTTCCGGGTGTATCATAAGTCTGGTAAGAGCATAAGTAGCTGTGGATGCCAGGGGTTGTTTTCTGTAATTGGTTGAAATTTAGGGACAAAGCAGATGAAAACTTTTTATTTTTCCCCTTCTCTGTATGCTCAGGTTGTTCTCACTATATAGGCTGCTCTTCTGTCTGTACTTTATTCTAAAGGTTTATACATAAGATGTAATGCAGATATGCCTGCTAATTTTTCTGATAAAATTTTTCTGACTGTGGAGTTCATTGCTAGACTCTGCAGGAACAAGAGCGAGTAGTAAAGAATGAAGACAAACATCCATTGTCTTCCTTGTAATTAGATATATACTAACAAAGGAAAGAAACTAACCAGTGGTACTTAAATTGGGGCTAATGGTCACAGTAAATAAAGGGTATCTTGCACTGCTTGGCAGGGTTCTTGAAAAATAAGCCTGTTTATCTAAAAACTGTTGATCAATGCCTGTGCAGTGATCATCCTGCCCTACCTCCTCTTGTTTCCCTTTCAGATGCTGGCAGCATTCAGCAGTCAGAGGACAAGGTAAGCCTGTGTCTTTGCTTTTGTATACATGCAGATATAATCCTGCCATGTAGAAAGCCAGCATGGGAGATGCAGGCATCTAGCTGCCTAAAACTGTGAAGGTATTTTCATTCACTGGGTACTGTGGGTGTGACTGTCCCTGTAATCTGAAAGATGAAATAAAATGTTAGGAGTGAGCTCCAGTAAGACTTTGGGACTGGGAAACAAATAGCGTGCACTAGTGCTGCTACTGTGGAATAGCGTATAGGCTTTTTGTCCTGGTGTCATCATTTAGAGGTTCTAGACAAGGCTTTTTAAAAGCTTAACATAGCTCACTGGGGAGTGTCCCAGGCTACTGGAAGAGCAGTCAGTTGCTTTTTGAGCTCTTTTCACCCTGAGAGGTGTACTCAGCCCCGTGGGGCAGCAGCAATAGGGAAGTGAAGGCTGTGGAGTTGTACTGCTTCCTTGGCTTCTGTCTGCAGCTGCTGGAGTACCTGGGAGTGGTGATCTATGAAGCTCTGGACTGGGGAATTGACAGCCAAGTTGAGCGAGAACTGAGTGATCCGCTGGATAAACTGCTCTGCCTCATGTTGAAACTGGATGATGAGGGAATGAAGCCAATAGTCACCCTGCAGGATGTTATCAAGGTTTTCTTCTTCTTGCTCAGTAAACACAGCTGCTTTAGAGGAGCTGATGGCTAATCATGCTGACAGGCTGTTTCTGGGGAGTAGCTGGGCAGTTTGTTGGATGGGGGGAGGGTGTAGCTTTTCTGTCAGACCTGGAAGGTTTAAAACCTTTAAGGTGCACTCAAATGTCTATGGAAAAGAAACGAAGGAGGAAGTCTGAACATGGCTCTCACAGCTCTGTCTACAAGTTTCTTCAATATGTAGTCTCCAACGGTAGTGTTCAGTACCTAGAAGACTACAGATCTTGAAACAAGTCACTTGTCCATAATATTTGGTTGCTGCAAGAGGATTTGAATGCCACAGCTCAAACTAATAGCCTCCTCTCAGCCGTAATTTAAGAAAACAAGAAATCGTTGGAGCCCTGGTGTAAGCAGGGTAGGGTGCCAAGGGGGAAAATGAGATGACAAGTGACTCCACCTGCTGTGTTTTGTTGTGGTTTGGAAGCTTTCCCTTCCAGGTACTTATTTCAAAGCACAGCTTGTGGAGATCAGGATATATAAATCACACAAGTACTGAAGTTATTGTAAATATAAGATTTGGCATTTTACTTCTTTGCTCCTCTGCATCTACAGTAAAATAAACAAAAAGATACAAAGGAACAATGAGGAAAATGATTTTTAACCACAGATTGAGCAAAAATAAGGATTTTGCTTTCTTCAACCTTCAAGTGTTTTTATTTCAAGATTTCTTTTAAACAGTTCCACTTCTTTCAGGCCTGTGAGCATCACCTGTCCATGCCTTCTGAGGCTACCAGTCATTACAGAATGACCTGTAAGAGTCTTTTTACTGAATTTATTGAACTTCAGAAGCTTGTGTCCATCATCCAGACCTCCAAAGAGGTATATTTGGCATCACCCCTTATCTACTATGCCTTCTACCTCCATAAATGGATCTAGTTATAATTTTTCCATTGCACTAGGAATGGAGTACCTAGCTGATGGTCTGTTTTCATGATATGGAACACTTCTCTGCACCACACTATTTATTGTAAATTGTGAATGTTTGGGTGTTGGGGCCTCTAAGCTTTTCAAGTCACCATTAATAATTTATACTGGATAAATGGGAAAGCACTGGACAGCTCAATGTGACAACCTCTTGTGCTCACTTCTTAGAGTCTAAAAAAAATGGATGAGGAAGATTTGCTGGAAACCCACGTGCAGAAGAAGGAAAAACAGTGGGTAAGGGATTCCATTCCTTCATTAGAGGAGGTTGGGCTTGTTTGTCTACCCTTGCTCTCTGAGGCTTCCTAGTGACTTCTTTGTTTAAACAAACAAACAAAAATAGAGCTTGAACATCAATTACACTTGTTACATTGTTCAAGAACTTAAGTAGTTAAAGACTTGTCTGCAAAACAAGCTGGGATGTGAACTTGAACTTAAGCTATTTCATGTGTTTACCTCATGTGGATGCTTTTTCTGCACAAAGAGCCTCTTTGTGGTTCAACTTAAACCACTTCTAGAAGTGAAATTGGAGGCACTCTTTGGAATAAGTGTCCACAAGTAGTTACTCATGCTGTTTCTTACTGAAATGAGTCCCACACTCCATCTCTTGGCAGGATTTGATACCTGTCAAAAGGAATCTGTTTCTTTCTGTAGTTGGATTAACAACTCCCAGAAGACTTCCTGTTGGTGGTCAGAGTAAGATGGACTGCATCACTTTAATCACGTGGAGTCTGCTGTTAGTTCAGGGCTGGAGGGGAGGAAAGTAACTCCATCCCTCCTTATGGTTGTGAGCTCCAGCAGCTCGACAAAGGCATGAAGTAGGGTGAGGCTGGAGATGTAGCTCCTACCTTCTGTTTTCTGTGTTACTTGTCCTTCTGTTCTGTCCTTCTGTAGATCTTGGAATGTGTTTGGGGCGGAGATAGCAACTTATTCTACTCTTTTCCAAGGCCCTACATAGTCAGGGCTCAGTCAGAAACAAATAGCTCTTCTGGCTGGAGCTCTGCCCAGCATAAACAAATGCTCTGTAGTCTGGAGTCTGTGGAGACAAATGGCAAGCCCCTAGAGACTTGTGGACTTGCTCTTTTTGTCTAAATAGCACTTGCTTTGAAGCGTGCTCAAACTATTCGTATGAAAATGTTTGTGAAATGTGTGTTTGGGCATATTCTCAAATTTGTGATCTATTAAAATAAGCTGGCAAGCTATCTTAAACCACAAACTCATCAACTGCTGTAGCACTTTTCTGCAGGGAATACATGAATAAATACATGGGCTTTGACGTGTGGCCTGGAGGCCAGTGTTTTTGGCCTCTGCTCCTTCAGGAGACATGGATTCCAAAAGCAGGATGTCTGTTGCAAATCCTTTGCCTCTAGTTTCCAAGTCCCTCAGCACCAGTTCACTGCATCACTCTGACAAACTCTTGAGTTTAAAATAACCAGGGTGCCGACTTCTGGGATTCCAGATTGGAGCTGAGGCCTTAAGTAGTGCCAAGCAGTTAATGCTGTCTGTGGACCACACTTTTCCATCTTGACTGCTATGAAATGGGCTTTCTGAAACACATACTGCAACCTGATATCATGCAGGGTTGTTTTGTCTGAGCAGAGCTGATTCATATGTGTCACAAGACAATCTTCTGCTTGAAATTTAAGCACCAAGATCTCTTGGGAACAGCTATCTTACCACTTACGATGTTGAAGAGAATGGAAAGTGTTTAGTGTTGAATAGGAGACAAACACCAATCTATTTGCTTAGCTCTTTCTTTGGTAGGACTTTAAGAGATTTGTGTGGTGTGTGTGTTCTGCTACACAATAAATTATGTTAGTCAAGGAGATACGGCTAGTATATGGCTAACATCTGACTGCTCTTTATTTTTTTTTGTTTGAAGTGAGATACCACTGTTGCAGAACCCACCTAAAGCAATCCAATTAAATGTCTTTCTCCTCAAAGGCAGCCTACCAGTCAGAGTATACGTAAAATTTTTCTGCTATTATACCAAGATATCTGAAGGCATAATTTGAGAGAACGCACTTCATCCTGTAAAAGGAAGATGGATATGAATTTAAATCAGAAGTTCTGTTCTGAGGCAGTTTTCTAAAACATGTTGCTTCCTTCTTTACTGTTTATAATACAATCACTTTCATATTCAGTTTGCCTTTGGGAACTAAATAAGCTGTTGACTTTGCTCTTCCGTTACAATGTTGTCTAAACAGGCTATTGAGTGGATTATGTTGTGTGTTTTTTTTCCTGCCTTTAACTTTTGTTGTGCTATCCTACGTGCCTGAGAATCCTGTGGAAACAGGTATTAATACAGGAACTGGATGGGAAGATAGGAGTTATCAGCTTATGTCTCCAGGCTGTAACCACTAACATAAGTTGCTGTTAGAGATTGCTTTCTCTTTGTGTTCTTCGAGTTTGTGGGCTCTTCGACTCTTGGTTTCCAAAAGTTCAGAGGATTTTAATCATAAGGCTTGGGATTTCATTCTCAGTGTTTCCTAGAGTGCAATAATATGAAGACAGGAAAGAAGAGGGGGGAAACCAAAACAAAAACTCTTCTGGTACATGGAATGCTTGCAGGAAGTACTTCAAGAAGATTAGTCTTAAATACCTGGCAACAAAAAGTGTGTTTTGATGAAGTACATTCATAAAGTTGATGACAAAAATCAGGGATAAACCTGGTACTATGCCCTAATCTTCAAGTGGGTTAAAGGGGACTGTTGAGAACACACTTTGTTTCTGCAAGACTTCAGTTGCTCAGTTTGTCCCATTAACAGAGAGGGAGAGAGTGCTCTGCCATGAGTTCTAGCTAGATGTTGACTTGTTTCTCACTGGATTCTCCTAGGCATCCCTGTGGCCCAGTGTCATCCATGAACTGCAGAATGGTGTAAAGCTGCAGAAGGCCACTGAGCGACCACAGCGTCCTGTCCCTCTGAAAGAATGTACCTACTCCCCTTATGAATTACTTCTAGATGATATTCGGCACAAGAGGTACAAACTTCGGAAGGTGAGTGACTACAGTCAGGGGACAATTTTGAAACCAACTGGTTTCCAAACAGTATTTGTTCTGACTGAAAGGCACTCTTCAGGTCTTTCTCAAAGGTACATCCGATCCAAAAGTATTAAGAGCTCCCTCTCAGCTACAGCTCAATATCTGATTGTTATGTTTATCCAACCAAACGCTTCATTTCCAGTACCTTTCTAATCTGGGGCAGACAAACTTTTATGAAGCTGGATAGCAAGCTTGTTTCCCCTCCAGGTGTCAGTCACTTCCTTCTCCAGTGCAATTAAGCTGCCTTGCACAAAACAACTCCATTAAAGAAACTCTTGCCTGCTCATGCTTTTGTACTCAAGACACTTGTCTTTACAGGCTGCTTGAGTTGTGCCGTGCTTGGCATCTCTTACTGGATTTCTTGCCTTAGCTGCTGTGAGATGTATGAAAATGTAAAATCACTGTGGAGTTAGTGCTCTGCTCAGCCTAAGGCAGAGGCCTGTAGGAGTGTATGCGAGCTACTGCAGGAGCTTAGGCAGGATGAAAAAAAAAGTTCAACTGCTTCCAGGGCAGCTGTGGTGCTGACTCAAATGGTAAAGGCTTCTAGCAATGTTGATGTTGGTGAAGATGCGCAGATATAAAAATGACTGAGTGCCTCCGAAGGTTTGTGATGCTGTTTACTTGCTGCAGCTTGAGCTGGGAATGATGAGCAGATCTAAAACACTGGCATAAGGCTTTGTGGCATTGGTGTGTTTTGCAAACAGACATCTTGGCAGAACATAAGACACAACTCCAGTTATAATAAAGACCAATATTTTAAAGTGAAAAGTTTGCTTAGCGTGCTAGACATCAACATTTTTTTCCCTCCTTGCTGGCACTCCTAGAGGCGGGGGATTCAAATCTTCAGCTCAACACTCATAAAACTCTAACTCTCACTTTTGATTGTGGCGCCAGCCTTCAGATAAGGCTTTAACACTTATCTGGAGACTAATTTGTTCAGAAATACGTGAGTAGTAATGGAAAGGAGAAAATACAACTACTCATTTCATTGATACTGCTATGTATTGTAAAGCACTATGTAGTACAGAAACGTAACTGAAGGTGGCAGGATGAACTGGCTCTTGATTTCTTTTTTTCTTTTTTTTTATTCCCTGTGGTTGACAAGAAGCACAAGCTTCAATTTGAAGCGCATTTGTCAAAAATACTGGGAGAAGGAAAGGAGTACTTACTGTTTCAGACTTTGTTTGAGAAGTCTCTTAAACAAGGATTTCCCCATGTGCAAAGCTACTTTAAAGCTCCTGTAGCAAACAGTGGTCTAATTTTCAAATTAAAGGACAGCTAGTGGTATTTTACTGCACTCTCATGTATTCTGCAGTTGTATGCACAGGGAAAGAAAATGGCATAGTCTCAAAGTAAGAATAAGTGGACAAGGCAGATAAGTCAAGTTGTACATGTGTGTATATATATATTTGTCCTCTCTACATCAAACACAGGCCTTGATGAGAGAAAAAATCTGCCTCACAAGAATGCCTGCACTGCAGTTCTATCTTGCTATTGTTCCTAGTTTATGTGGGGCTGTAAACCAGTCTCTGGGACTCTAGCTTATGCATACAGCTGCCTGCTGCTACAGTTCTTGTTATGGTCTTCTATGTTCTGTGTTAACCTATTCAGTAACTCTCCTCCTTGGAGCTGAGTTATCACTAATGAAAGTATTGTGATCAAGTCCTGACCTTAAAATATGACTACAACATTTTTTTCAGTAGCTTCTTAGAGCATTTTGAGCTGTCTGCTTCCTATGCATGCTCCAAAGGGCCGTGCAGGGCTTCTGATCATCTCTTGCCATAGGCAAAGCTGTTTCTACAAAAAACCTCTAAGCAAACTTAATCACTCTACATTTTCCTACTCTTTTTTTTTTTTTTTTTTTTTTTTAATTTCTTCTCCGCATTCCTTATTCTCAATATTTTGAGTTGTTCATTGTGCCTCTGAATGAGAAGGTGTGCAAACTGTGGAGAAACTTATTGCTCAAGCACCATTTCTGCTTTTTCAGGTGAACATCGAGCAAAAATGCAAAACCCCCAGCAATGCTGTAGCCACTCCCAAGCCTCATCTAAAACCTGTAGGTGACTTGGTGCTGTATCTAATGATAGCAAAGCAAGATAATTTCAGAGTTGATAGGATGATTTCTGGGAATACAAATTTAATGTTTTAACTACTGGTTTGGATTTAGGAGAGGGCTAAATTGTAATTAACTGTTGGGCAGAACTCGCTGCCAACACATGGGATTAGGAAAATGGGAGGTGGCAAATCTTCAGAGAAAAATTATCAGTCTATTTCCACTGCTGCTACTTCTAGCTGGAGCACTTTGTGGTCCTGAAAGTACTCCTATACTACTTGATCTAGCCTTGTTTCAAATCTGAAAGTTGCTGAAATGTTCTTTAACAAACACATTATCTGAAGCTTCTCTCAAGTGCCTCAAAAGACAAGAAATGAGGTATGGAAGGCATGATGTAGAGGGCTCAGTGCCCTCTTGAGTGAGAGGCGCTTGTACAGCAGTACCCTTGCTGAAGCTCCAGTTCTGTCACCACTGTCTCCCCACTTTAGCTACTGGCTCTTTGCAGTGCTATGCTCTGCCTGCAGGTGCTGGAGCGGAAGCTGAAAGAGTGTGTGCCATCAGAGCCTACCTTACACAAACAGCTCATGGCAGAAATTAAGCAACCACAGAAGCTTCGATCGTCATCAGCAAGGGAAAGTGGGAGCAGGCCTAAAGGTATCTGCTACAGAGTGACCTTATCAAGCATACAACTGAAGTCATTAGACTTCAGTTGTATGCTTGATAAAAATATTGCATAACATATAATGTAAGGGAGGAGGGAATGCAAACTTGGTTTGTAAATGATAAGAATATTTCTAGAAAACTCTTTGCGGTTTATTACATCTTGAAGATGTTTCAAACTGTGATTTTTATAAATAGAGAGTTGAATTTGTCAACTGACTTGGAAAGCAGGATTTCAATAATTTCCTAAAACTGAAATATTAAATAACAGGGTAAATATCAAACTCTGATATGTGGGTATAAGGTGTGTTACTTTCTTGCCACAACATGATATCTTACTGTTGCATGTGTATTCTTTCTTTCACTTCCCTCACACCACCCAGAAATGTCTGTAATTCCAAATGTTGCCTTGAAATCTCTGAATAATATTTTTTTAACATCCCTAGATGCCAGTGCAGCACTTCAGATCGTGAACACAAGAGCACAGCATCCGAGATCAGGAATTCAGGTAAGGCTTTAAATGAAAGGGCTGAATAAGTATAAACAGTCTATTCTAAGCATTGTATCTGTACAGATATGTACCTTAGAACATCAAGTTCAAATCTCAGCGTGAGCAGTCTTGTTCTTCAAAAGTGAACAAACATGATACTGTTTTGTTCACTGGAGTATTTGACTCTACAGAAACTCATGTGATGTTTAAACGCTTCTTTTTATGACACGAGTGTGGCTTATAACTCTAAGGTCTGCTGTTGTCACTAAAACTAGGTATTCTCAAAATCTTGAGAAATATAGGAGAAATTTTGGCGCATATTAGCCAAACTCCTACTTTTACCTTCCAGTGAGGCAACTGATGCTAGATGTGTTTGCATTTCACATGATTTAGTTACAGGAAGCAACTTTACTGGTGAATTCCCACTCTTCTGCCTGGGAAGCAACTGAAGGAGCACCATTTTTAAGTAAACTGGGCTATGCGGGCTTTGGGTTCTTTAATTTCATAGCCTGATCTTGACTGTGTGGTTCTGGGATTCAGTCTGAGCACAGTTAGAAACTGTATGGAACAGAACTGAAACCCTAACACGTTATGCCCAGCACAGATGCTCTGGCAAACAAACAGGAATCTGTTTTCTGTAAGCATTTGTCTGAAATGCATTTGCTTAACTGAGGAAAATGGATATGAATTAATAAAAGCAGAAAATCTTAGCTATATTTGCACAAGAATGTGCTACTTGTAGGAATATTCACAGCTTGAGAACTATTGGTGTATTATTGTGAACTAGAAAGACCTCTGTAGAGGCTGTAACTTTATTCTGCTTTTCTAGAGAAGCTAGAAACTATGCTCTCTACATACAGCATTGGGTTTGAGCTAAGTTATTAGTACACTTAACTGTTTTCCAGTTGGTACATGTGAGCCAGAACTAAGAAAAATGGCAAAGCATTCTGAAAGCTGTAAAGAATCTAGTGAAGTTGGTTGCTGACCCATTGAAAATTTGGGACTAAAATCAGCACTGAGCTTGATTGAGGTGATAACAGATGAATCTGAAACTTAACTGGCTTGACTGGAGCTTCCTGTTTAGGGAAAATTTACTTGCAATTGATTCTTGAAACACTAAGTTTCTAAATATTCTACATTGTTTTCTTTCTTTCTCCTACTTCTGAATAAGCCTTGTACTGTTTCTGGTCGATTCTGAATCCTGGGTTTTGTTTAGTAATAGTCTGAGCAAGCTTAAGAGTACCTTGTTCTCTGGTCTACAGGAAATGACTCCAAAGCTGTCTTCCAGCACCCAGCATGCCTCAGCCAGGTCATCAGTAGTGTCCTACAGCAGCACAGGTCAGTGCTGTTTTTGCTATGTGTGTAAACCAGGTGGTGACAAAGTAGTCAGTGGCCTACTGTGCTGCCATAAACTTAGGGCTTACTGTGCTGCAGCTCTCTGATCACTTGAAGGTACTTGACAGAAGAAGCTCCAACACTAAATCATGAGTCTGGGGAGGTGTCCTTAGAAAACCATTCCTCTGCAGTTGACTGATGCTTGTACATCTCCTGCAGCTTCAAAACAATGATAGTGTATCCCAAAAGGCATAATTGAATTCACAGTTAAAAACTTAATGAGCCTTTTGAATGTTGAAGTAGAGCGCTTGATTATATTAAACTAAATGGTGCTAATGAAGGCTCATCACTTCCTACTGACAAGCATAATTACAGTAATCTCTGCTTTTTATGATCTGAATTAATGGAGTTTGAGAAGGAGAGATGCAGGCCTAGCTGTCTTCAGAAGGCAGTGTCATGCTCTTAACTATTCAACTTTTGGGGGAACATTTAGAGGCTGCCAGCCCAGTTTTTTGCAGCAGTCTGAAACTTTCTACCCAGGTCTTGCTGCAGATCATACACTTCCTCCCGTGAGCACACCCCTGCTAGGAGACCTTCAGCATAACAGTGTCCTGAATGTTGGCCAGCAGCAGCTGCATCCTTACAGAAGAAGGTCCAAATCTTTAGACACTGGCCTTCAAAGCAAGAAATTTGTAAGTCTGGCATATCAGCTGCCAAGCTGTTCTAATATATCTGATGATGATTCCAGTGTGCACCTTGAACCTTGTGTACATGTATTGAACATGTTATGTTGGTTTTATTTAAGCCATATTGTATGCTCAGCTTACATTGGGATATTATTTTTCACTTGGAGGCAATATAAAACTTGTAGTGTCCTTGGAGGGAGCTGCATTGCTCTTTCTCCCACCACAGATAAAATTCTAATCTTATCATAACCCTGACCTCTTTGTTCAGCGGCACAGTGGGGGATGCAGGTGGGCAAGGCTCCCCACCTAGACAAAAACTGGTGATCTTGTTGAAAAGGAAAGAAAAAATAGCTGCTATTTGTGTGGGATCAGTGGGTCTTTGGTGAAAGATAAGACAAGAGCGTTGTGTTGTGGAGAGAACCTGTACCTTAGGTGAGGAGAGGAAAAGGTACCATCTGTGCTATGTCTGTATCCAAGGGTAGGAGAGTTTTCTGGTGATGGGATTAAATGCTTTGAAGGGGGGGCAAAGGACATGCTTCCCTAGTGCAGGTTCAGGAAACTACTTGAGTTTTTTACTAAAATCTCAAAAGCTAAAGCAGTATTCCCTGAAGCGTGCTCTACTAGCGACACATACAGTCCATCAGCAGAAGTGAGTTCTGGATAGAAATGTTGCTGAGCCTCTTGGGACTGAGGTTTGAGAATAGCTTTTACAGTGTGTGTGTATGTGTGTATGTGTGTGTGTGTGTGTGTGTGTGTGTGTGTGTGTGTGTGTGTGTGTGTTTAGCTCTTTCTGATGCTTAACTTCTGTTTTTGGACAGGACTCTTACTTTCCTACTACAAGGCCATCACCTACCATTGCTGAACTGATTGGAACCAGATATGCAATGATAGTGCTGAAAAGGGGAGGCTTTTCCCAAGGAAGTAGTGATGGTGTCTTTCCAAGAGCAAAGGTATGTTTCCTTCTCCTTGTAGAGTACTGTCCTTGCCTTGATAGAAGCTGCCTGGTTTCATCTCTTAGTCTTGAACTGCTGAGGTACTCTGCCTCAGTTCTTCCTGTTCATGCTGCTGATCTGAGTTTGTCCCTAGGCTGTATAGGATCTTTTAATACTTGTGCTGTGATGGCTTCTAATCAATCTTAGGCTGTGTAAATTCCCTAAGTAGCAGCCTAGCCTTCGCTTAGTATTTCATCTGTTATTTCTATGCTAGTTTAGCTGATTGCCGTTCTTGTTGTCCAGCTCTGAATTCACAGAGATACAGATTGCTTCTCTGTGTACCGAATTTCAAAGGCTTTTAATTCAGACTCTTAACACTTGAGTTGTGCTGACCTAAGCCATCCTGCTGAGGGATGAATATAAAGGCTAGAGAGATGAGGGAGGTAGAGAATGCTACAGCACAGGACTGTTGCCTGCCCACTCTGCTTACTTATTCACAGCCTGTTCTAGAGGGCCTACTTCCACCAGCCCCTCAAGAGCAGAAGTCTTCAGAGAAAGCCCGTTGGAACCCAGATGTGAGGAATTTCATGCTGCTAGGCTTTGGGGTCAGCTTCTTGTACTCACTTAAGTAGCAGTATGCACAGAGCCAAAGAGTTCTACTAGCGCAGCTATGATAACTCCACTCCTGTCACAAGAATCCCTGTTTTCTTCTCACCTTTCTTAACCAGTGTTGCTTTAATTTGCTTTCTCTCTGCTTATTCTAAAATGGCTCTCTTATCCCCTTTGTGTTCTCACTGTTGAAGTTTTTTTTTTTTTTTTTTTTTTTTTTTTATAGCTTTCTCAAGCTCTGCTCCTCAAGATAATATCACTTCTGACTGCCAGCTGTGTATGAATGTTCTTTTTATAAAGTTCAAGAGACTCATCAGCTTCCTTATGACTCACTTATTGCTTCAGGATTGGATTCAAAGTTGCCCTGACTTAATCTCTTTGGGATTGTTGCAGTCTACCTCAAAGAATGTCTCTCTTCTTCCCTCTCTTAACTAGCTACTGTTACACTATTGCACAATACAGCTATTGTTTGTTCAAGAGCCTCTTTTTGAACTCCTGTTGTCTGGCAGCTGCTCCAAACCTCTGCATCACAAAAACACAGACTTACAAATAAGGCCTCTATTGCCTTTTTAGCTTTTAATTCCTGTCTCTGCTATCCTTCAATGGATCAGCTATTCTGTGTGGATCTGAAGCCTTGAGAAGGTTAGCTTGTATGCTCGCTCTTTGGCAGGCAGTGGATACTGTTGGTTGAAAGATATTTCCTGTTGGCATTCACAACATTTTCCATTCCACAGATCTGTTTCAGCTGCCGTAAGCAGATGTTTCTTAAGTGGCCTTACAGCTGTTACCTCTGCAGCAGGTGAGTGGGTACGAAAGGACTGAATGAGGATGGAGAGTTGAGTAAAAGAATAGCAGTGAAAATACTCAGAATTCATATGGTAGCAGTCCTTGGATTGGAATGGGTTCCTTAGCGTTTCGGCTTTGCCTTACTACACAAGCTAGGCTGAAGAACATGGGAAAACTTACCTCGGAAGTGGTATCTCAATATTAACTCTTAGTAATAGCTAGCAATGCCCAAATTTAATGTGCAAGCATAACGCTCAATTCTTCGCAGCAATCACTGTCTTCATTTTGCTCTGTAGGTTGGATTTTACTTCAGTCAAGGGCTTGAGCAGGTTCTGGAGAGCCTTTTCAACACAGCTTTCTATTCAGGACTGGAAAAGTGGACTCCAGACCTTGTGCCTGGGGAAAGAATTGGACCTAGTATTATCCACTGATTTGTCAGAGTTTTTCTCTTCATAGGAGAGGAAAAGAGAAATTTCAGGTTCTCCCAGGCTCATTTAAGTCTATTTGAAACAGCAGCCAAGTGCTGCACTGAATACAAGCAATAACTAAACAATCAGTGGTAGTTCAGTAACTCTGTTAGTGAAAATGGTACTTGCATTTGAAGCCTTCAAGCTACAAATGATGGTGTGCTTCAGATGACCTAAAAGTACTATAAATACCATAGGAGGGCTGGCTGAACAGAGAACTCTTGACTTGTTCATTTTGCCTTCAAGTGACTTTGCTGCAGTCACAAACTGAGACTCTGGGTAAGTCATCCTTAATACAGCACCTGTGTTTACTGAGCTTTTCTCAAACATAATGCTGGGTATTTCTTTTTCTTAGTGTCGTCTGCTGTGACTGCTGCATCAAGGCAAGTCTAGTCTTTACAACAAACATGTTTTTTCTTTTCTGTTTTCTCTGCACTTCATTTAGTCATAAGAAGCTTTCCTTCATCCCACTGGTACCTCAAATCTACCCTCTAGCTT
This sequence comes from Centrocercus urophasianus, assembly GCF_019232065.1. NCBI lineage: Eukaryota > Metazoa > Chordata > Aves > Galliformes > Phasianidae > Centrocercus > Centrocercus urophasianus. Next base: position 7,626,282 of record NW_024884364.1, on the reverse strand, counting down.
GTTTCTAAGAAAATAGGCAGTAATAGAAGATGCAAAAACAACTAGGAAAGAAAGGCATATCAGCTGAAACAGCTCTGGTTCCTCTTCCTTTGATCCTATGTAAAGTTGTTGGGATTATTCTGTGCTCTATTTATGCGAGGGTCAGGGAGTTCACTGCATTACTGTTTATCTTCTAAGTGCAGTAATAAATCAACTAAATGCCATGCAATCTTCCTTCTAAGAAGAAAGGTTTTCCTGAGAACTCAGGTGATTTGTGTTGTGATTCTAGATGTCCATGCCCTTCAGAATGTGTGTACATCTTCCACTTCACTTCTTAAAACTTTTGAGACTCTCCAGAGAAGAAGACCCAGCTACTCAAGAGCAGAAGAGCTCAGAGTTGCTGCGTGAAATAGAACAATGGGAGTGTTATAGGTAAGCTAGGACAGATGTATTATGCTTTTACCTTAAAATGTGTTACCAGATACTTGTCAGCAGGTTTGTTTACCTGTGCATACAGCTGCATTATGTAGTCTCGTTCTAGTCAACTGAATATTATACTGAATGACTGGTCTAACTGATCTACAGTTCATAAAAAGTACTGCAGTCAGATGCAGAACATTTCTAGTGGAAGACTCATTTGTATGAGAATTTCCCAAATTCTCATGGTGTTCCATATCCACGGCAGCTGGGGGTGTTTCCCTGCAATCCAAGAGTATCCTATCTATACCTAGAACAGAAATATGTGAAGGGTCCAAGGTGTAACTGACTGAAGAGTAATGCAGCAGATGGTTTTCTCAGTCCTTCTCCAAGCATTCAGACACCTTTTCTATTTAATTTTTTTTTGTCCCTGGGAGGGGAATTATTGCCAAATGATTTTTTTGACAGGTCTGAGTAGAAAATACATTGTGAGAATAAGTGCAATATCTAGAACTGGAAGTGTATGTTCTGTTTTCCTCTTTCCAAATCTATATTTGTGTATGTTGTATTGGCTGAACAGGTATCTACTTTCTCTGGTATTGTTCTCTAATATAGCCAAAATAGTCACAGCAGTTTCTGGTTCAAATGCTTGTACTTCAGTGTCCAAAAATCAAGCCAGTGTTCATTACAGATGTTAGCACTGACAGTGCCTGGGTCTGGCTCACAATGCAGATGCTGCAGAAGAGTTCTGAGTGACTGCGTTACTGTCATACTTCCAGATGTCAAAGAAACATTGTACAGCATATGCTGTAAGTCATAACCTTGGATGAATCGCAGATCTGTTAGCTAGCCCTTCTGTTGAAATACTATTAGGCTATTATTACAATAGAGAAGTCTCAGTGAATGAAGTTGTTCTGGTGCCTAATAACTTTCCCAAGCGTGGAGATGACTACGCCATTGAACCCATCCACTTAGCTAAAATCATTTAGCAATGTTGGATCAGGTCTTGAGGAAGGGTGGAAAAAACTCAGTATCCTCCAACAGATACCTGGGTTGGTTTACTTGCCTTGCCTTCTTTTCCTTTGCTCTCCTGCTCCAGTGTGCCTGTTATTTTGGAGCCCCACGGCCTAGCACAGCCTCTGTGCTGTCACACAAGGACCATGGCAAACTGGCTGACTGCAGACATTTGTACTCAGTGTGAGCATTATCTGTTGAATGTGGCTTCCAACCAGCAGCAGAACATCCCACTCAGGAGAATTTCCCAGTCTTGGACTAAACTGGAATGACTCCGCTTTATATTTTTCCTATCACCTGTTCTGTACCTGAATTAAATTAAACAGCTTTATGCACTTTACTGACATAAAGGCCTGAGTAAAAGACTTTCCTGCTGCTTAGTCTAAGCGGGAAGTACAGTTAGTATTTATGTAATGTAAAGCATTATAAAGCATTGCAATTTTTAGAATTGTTTTAATCCTTTTATGATTCTTTGAGGGAAAATAAATGTTGAAGCACCTTCGCGCCTCTAGTATTCCTCCTTTGCACCTGCAGTTGTCATTGTTCTGTGGCACTGTTTGCATTCATTGCTAAGCAGTCTTTGTCCTCTGTGATGAATATAGGGAACTTTTAAGCTAAAACCTCTGTTTGTGAGAGTCTTGGAAGTGGAACTCTCAGTTAAGTGATCACAATGCCATACCTTTTGCAAATAATTCTTCCTTCCTGCTAACTCACTACAAAGCACCTGAACTCATTCCTGTGACACGTGTACCATCGTAGTGATGGCTATAAAGCAGCCTGCTCAATCTGCTTGCTCTGGAATTGCTCCTGATTTGATCTTTATTTATTTATTTATTTATTGTGCCAGCTATGCCTTGATAGCAAAGTCTTTCTAGGTTGCTGAAGTTCCTGGTCTATCTTGATGCTTTCACTGCCTGAGAGAGGATAGCTGTTTTGTACAGAATCTTTTTTTTTTTTTTTTTTTTTTTTTTTTTTTCTTTATTGACCTACTGCTTTGTAGTAGTGAAACTGAAGTAGTGGAACTACTGCAACCTGTGTAACACTGGAAAAAATTTGGTGAAATCTTTATTTGGTTAAAACCAGAAATGAGATATTTGATAGTATGTTTCTCCTCAATAATTGCCAGTGTGGAAGGGGATGTAGGTGTTCTGATTTGTTTTCCACAGAATTCTACCTGGTGTGGTTTGCAGAGCCTGGAAAAGACAGTGCTGAGGGATACAGTGGACTTGTAGCTGGAATGAGCCATACTAAAGAAAATAATGGCTGAGAAGGGGAAAAGAAGGGCCAGTTCCCCCAGAGAGGGGAAGAAAGACATGTTTAAGCTGAGCTCAAGGTGTGCCTCCAAAGTGCCAGAAGGGTCAATATCTCCAACTGACTTGTGCTGGCCTGACTCTGTTTCCTCTAAATTGCTTGTCTGCAAGCTGCTGCCTACATGCGGGTTTGGACAAGCTCTGCAAGTAGATGAATGCAGAGAGGCTGAAGCTTGTGCTTCCTTTTGGAGCAAGTTCAAGTCTTGTTCTTCTTTCAGTCAATTAGGAGGGGTGCAGCCTGCCTGTCCAGGTCCTCTATGGCATCTGCTAATTGCTGCTGCTGGGAGGCACATCCCTATCAGGCAGGTGGGCTCCTTGCGGGCTGCACAGAATGGCAGCCAAGCCACAGCTGTGCTTACTGGCAGGATGGGCACAGAGTGGGGCTGGGGGCATGAGGTACTCTTGGATGCCTGCTGAGTGAGTAGTTAAGGCAGATCAAGAAACGAGCTGAGATCAGCCTGTTTTGATTAATCTGTGAGCTCAAAGAATCTCTCAGTGCCTGGGTGTGGGGAAAAAGCATCCATCGCACTGATGCAGATGATTTATCAGGAGAGCAAAGGCAGCGCTGGGTTCTGTCTCTTGCATGCCTGCTGCAGTGCCATGTGTGCTCTTTTTACTGACTTACCTTTTTAATACCTTGTGATTATGAGTGAAATGCTCTCATGGCAGAGCAAATGGGCAAAAGGAAGAGGAGGGGGATTGAAGGTGCATGGTAGCCTGACCTTTGCTGCTCAACCCTGATCTACTGAACTGTTAGAAAGGCCTGAGTTTTTATCACTCCTCTGCTTTCATGGTTGTGTTGCCCCCGGAAAGGCTAGTAAAGCCCTTCTCCCCTGCATAGGAGTGACCTCTACCCTTCCACAAATTTTGGCTTTCAACCACTGTTCTTGTCAATGACAAAATGTGCCGTCTTGTGGGAGCATGCTTACTAGAAGCATCCGTTTTTAATTTTTTTTCGAACACAGCGAGAGGAGACTGCTCATCCCCTCTGTACTTCTTTCTTCCCCTGATCAAGGCAGCCCTTTGGAGGGAATGCTGACTTGGCTTTACCTGGGAGCTACAGGGTAGAGCACACAGGGAGCCTGAAGCCAGAGTGGGAGATGCCCAGGTGGAAAAGGCCTGGGACCCAACCTCAAGGGCACTGAGAGCAGCGTTTCTGAGGGAGATGGGGGTGACACCATAGAAGCCATTTTTTTGGGGAGTCCTGGAATTTGATGGTTTGGAGGAATGTATTCCTGTGAGAACAAGGCAGGACTTCATCTGTTTTCTAATTTCTTACTGGTTCCTCTCAATGTATAGGCTAGAGCTTCCGTTCCCTGCTCGTAGTTAATGAGTCTAGTTGTTAGTGTTCTGTACTAGTGACGCATACCTTTGGACATGGGGACCTTTTGGTGCTTACAGACTGCTGCAGAAAGCACTCAGTTTCCAAGCTTTGACATTGGGTGCTTTCATGCATTCCCCTAAAGCACAACTGCAGCCCTTAGTCCCATCCCGACGTGGGGAAAGAGGTCTGATTACTCCACCTAGCAAAGGCAGGAAGCTTTTCTTTAAAGAGAGAAGCTATGGTTAGCGCTGAATGCAGCCACCCAGTGACGCTTCAGGCCCTGTTATCCAAGGCACGGGGCTTCTGAGGCTGAAGGCGGCGGCGAGCTTCCAGCAACGGCCGGCCTTCCAGCGGCGGCGCGGGCTCGCCCTTGGGTCCCGCCGCCTCGCCAGGGGGCAGCCTCGGGCCGTGCCGCCGCCCCGCCGTGGGGGTGGGCGCTGCGGGCTTCGCAGGGTGCTGCTCATCTGGGTCAGGCTTAAGTTTTATTCTTCTGTCAGAAAGGGGGGGGAGGGGGATATTTTTATGTATGAAGCAAAAGTGGATACGGTGTTGGACTGGATTAGAATTAAAAATTGTTTGGGCAAACTGGGGAAATGGTCTGGAAGAAGCCATCAGCCGATTGCTGGGTGAGTGGAAAGTCTTACGCTGCAGCAGCAACACAGCTCCTCAAGGACCAAGTATTGGGTTAACAAGCAGTTCTTCAGGGAAAGGATCAAATGCCGAGTGCAAGTCAGCTATGTCACAGTGTTGAGGTGATGGAAAATGAGAAGAGATGTGGCGTAATTGGATCCAGCACAGAGGAGAGCAGGGAGAACAGCTGGAAGCCAAGGAGCCATTACCTGCCGTGAGAGCTTGAAAGAACTGAAATACCCAACCCAAAGGAGGGGAGAACTGAACTCTACAAGCACATAAAAGCACACAATCTTTACTCCTCGTTTGTGGTGGAGGAGGGAAAAAAGAAAAAGAAAAAAAAAAAAAAAAAACAAGGAAAAAAAAAAAAACCAACAAGGCTTAAATCACAGCAGGAAAGGCTCAATTTAGATGTTAGGAAAAACTTTCTAATGACAGGGGTAATAAAGAATAGACTGCCTGGGGAGCGGAGAGCTCTAAGATCAAGTTCGGCAACATCTGTCAGAGATGCCCGAGCCCTAGGTGATCCTGCCTTGGGTAAGAGGGATGGACTGGTCTGACCTTTCGAGGTCCCTTTCAGCCCTAATTTTTCAGTGGTTCTGCGGGCTGACATTAATCTTCTTAATGGTATTCAAACAGTCAGCAGCTTCTCTTAAGTAACTGCTAGCAAGTCTCTTCTCTTGCCTGCAGTTTAAAATTAGCTTAATTTCCATGCATCACTTTCACCCCGCAGCTCCCAAAGTCCTGCACAGCCAACCAGCAACTGAATTCGTTGACTGCTTGTCAGTACTTTGCTCGTGGTGCTATACATATCCAACAAGAAAAAGAAGAAATGGAAATGCCCGGTCAGTACCTGTGCCTTCAGAGGGAGGGCAGCCTCCTTTCCTGTCTCTGTATGTGGGAGACACAGTCCGTGTTCTTGTGACAGCCTGAACTTGCGTGCAGCCATTTCAGTGCCTGCCCTGTGCCCTTCCATGTCACCCACAGCTTTTATAGGGAGATTCTTCTGCCCTGTTCTGGCCCTAGATGAGGAAGGAACTGCCTCTTGCAATGGCTGGCTTCTTCCTGAAAGGAGCTGTGTTGGACATAGTTTAGTAGGCATGGTGGTTATGGGTTGACGGTTAGACTAGATGATCTCAGTGATTTTTCGGGGGGCAGGTGATCTCTGCCCAAATGGAGGAAGGTATCCAGTGGGGAGCTGGCTTTCTGTGTGAGAATGTGTCCTTACTACATACAAAATTGACTGAAGTTTGTCATCAGTCAGCAACATAGCAAGAGGAGGAGAAAACACTAAAGCCTTGTAACCCCTGTCTAGTAAGCACAGTCCTTGGAAAGCAGAAGAACCTGTCCTGAAGGCAGGGATGCCTGCAAGATTGTTAGTTATTTGCTTAAAACAGAAAATATGATGTTTCTACAGCTAAGGAAAAACCGTCTCTAATGAAAGGGGGAACCACAGGTATCTTATCTACCCACAGAGAAACAGTCACAGCTTTTACCACTAATTTTCTTCAGTGGTTTTCACCAGCTGAGATAATTATGGGGCTGATACCCAGGTCTTTACATTTGCTTTTGTCAACAGACCAGGGGCTGTGCTATATTCCTGCTACTGGTAAGTCTTAAGAGTGTTATTTTATACATGGGAGTAGTGTACAAAGAATTGGAGCAGCCATTGCAGCAGCAGGTTGGAACACAGGGTCTTTCACTCAACTCTGAGCACCTTCTTCCAGACTGTGTTGCCAGCTTGCAGACATGGTGCGGAGGGCCTGTTATTTATATGCATAATAAAGCACTACCTGAATGCACCTGGAATCCTACCTTTGAGCAACAGTAACACTCCAGTGACTTCATTTACAGTTATTTTACTTTTGCTTTTCTTGACGCTCGGAAGGAGAGTTTCAGGTGTGTTTCCCTTTAACGAAAAATACTCTGAAATATGCATATTTTACAGTAGGTTGTGCTTTTGTAGAGTCTGTATCCTGAACTGTATAATAGAGTCTCTGTGCACAAATTGTACGAAGTCAGCTCCACTCCAGTGAAAATGTATTTATCAGAACTGTGTCAGTTTGAAGGAAACTTTCTAAATGAGACCTTAAATTTTTAAACGAATTTTTGGAACAATTCAAATACAGCAAACTCCAAAGTTCCTCACAGGTTAAGGGCAAAGCAAGCTACTTCCATGCTGTGGCTTGGGAAAGCTTTTTTGAAGTGCATTAAGTATCATAATCTTTTGTGAGATATTCTGAACACAGCAGTATCCCACAAGATTTATAAGTAGGGTGAGATTAGCCCCCCAAAATGCAAGTTTATTTGAATGAAGCAATTTATATAAAGTACAGTGGGATATTCCAAGATAAGAGGGAATTGGGAATTTCTGTTTTTTGAGCAGACACTAACACCACCTGAGGAGCCCATGTCCAGCTATAGCTGAACGTGCTTCATTTTGGGTGCTACAGACTCCAAGGTTTTCTGTTTCTGTACTGCTGCCAGCTGTAGCAAGCTTGATCTCTGCTTTGCTCCAGAGTTAGAGCCAGACTGCATGCTAACACAGTATGGCTGCAGGCCTTTTTGGTGTTTTTACTCTGTGGAGTTTTTATGAGACCATATCTGTCAAACGTATGTGTGAAGATAAATCAAACAAGCACAGCCACGGCTATTAAATAAATGTGAAATCTGAGTGGCTTCCACCAGTCCCTCGGTCCCTCCCCCCCAGCTGCCATGTGTGCTGAGTGTTTTACAGAAACAGGGGGGTGAGGGATGGCTGGTTATGGGAAAGGGAAAGCAGAGGAGAGGAATTCCTGGGAAAAGGGCTGGTTTCCTTGTAGGGGGAAGCAGAGAGTTACAAGACGGAATTGGGGCCACGCTACTGAAAGATTTCGATCTGGAAAGAGCCTGTTTGGGATTTTTTATGACTTTTGGAGAATTAGGGGCTCAACATTCCATCAGGGATGTTGTCTGACTGCTCTCACAACATCCACAGTGCAGAGAAGAGAAGCTTTCAGCAGAGGAGGTGAGAAGGTGCACTGAGCACAATTGTGATGAGTCAGTCGGTCTCGGACCATATCTGGAGATAATGAGTGAGTGCCAAAGCATGAGAAGGACACCCATGTGCTACGTGCCTCAAGACTGTCCTCTCCTGTGGAATAGAGTTATCTTGACCTGATCCCCACTCGATTCTTTTCCTCATTCCCTAATCTGTGCTTCTGCCGGGAGAAGGCTGGTCTTTCCGAGGTCAGGGTTGAGGTTGCTGTCAAGTCAGAGAGGGCAAGGTCAGACTCAAAGCTAGCTGGCTGTACCAAAGCTATCCCATGTAGGGAGAGGGCCTTGCAGTTTCCAAAGCCATCAATCTCCTCCCCACTTTCACCAGCTATTCACCTCTTCCAGTTTTAAGTGGAAGAAAATACAGCCGAGCTCTTCAAGCCCTTGTGTTTAGCCTCCAAGAGCTGCATTCTTGCTCTCAAGTGGTCAGTCAGTGAAAGAGAATAGCCAATATATCACTCTCAGCGTCTTTATTTGCGAGTTGAAGTTGGATCAACAATGTATCTGAAGGCTACTGTAACCGGGAAATGATTCTTCTGATTTCTGACAATGGGGCCACTTCTGCTACAAAGAGAGCATTTGTCATTTCCCCCTGGATGCACTGCAGTTTGGCTGAATGTGCTCGTTTACATGAACACTTGGTACATAGGCAGAGAGCATCCTTGCGGGGGAGACAGGGCCCAACAGGAGACAAGGCCAACAACTTGTGTAGTAATGTAGCATGTAATGTACTGTGTTCGTGCCTAAGGTGAAGCAGGAGGTACAGCACTGTGATGTGTTCTGGATGTGGCCTATAAAGCAGAAGTGGGAGAAAAGGGGTATTTGAGCTAGCTCCTACATACGTGAAACCATTGCTCTGCTATGGAACTGGAGTGCTGGTTAATGCTGGAAGAGGGTTTGAGCTATAGGAATATAATCTGCTGCACATATGTGTTGTGAAGTCTCCTGGTTGTCGTGGTCTGTACACATCACCAGTGTTCAGTCAAATGAAAGTAAATATTCAGAGATGGTGGTTTTTTGCCAATGGAAACATGAAAGGAAATAGAAGGCTTGTGCTTTCATGTGCATTTCTGATGAGTTGCTAATGCAAGGCAAAATTATTAGTAGAAATAATTAGCAACAAATGTGAGACTACCATTCAACAAATGACCTATTAACACCCAGAAGGCCAGGAAAACACTTAAAACTAATCTTTCTTCCATTGAAAGCAAGTCATTTAGATGGAGCTCAGTGTGCTTGTAGGGCCAGGTTGCTTAGCTGACATACATTCTTAGTTGATGTGCAGGTACTTTTGCCTTCGTTGAAACCTAAATTTAGTTGAGCTGAACATCTTGCCCTACATTTTCTGTTGGTCATTACTGATGTTAAATGTTTAAGGGGCTAGATTCTCATTTAATGTTGGGGTTGAGTTTATTGTTTTCTTTTAAGAGTGTGCTGTAGCTCTCAGTTCACAGAGATTCAGCTATCACTTACCATCTGAAATGCTGAGTCTCTGCCATCACGTCAGTGGGGAACAATTTTCTTTTGATCACAAACAACAGAAAGCACAATTCAGAGGTCCTGAAGTGCTTGGTTGTCCGGGCGGAGTATAGATTGCAGTTTGCATTTGGGATGGGATACAGAAAAAAAGTGGTGGTCATCTGATTGCACTGATATGCCTGCAACTTACCTTTGCATATGAACACTCTCTAATCTGCCATCCAAGGATGATACACAGGTTTATAATATGTTTTAATCTTAAAAAAATGGTTCCCCATAGTGCAATTCTGAACTTATTAGTGCAGGTATTTCTTGGAACAGAAGTAACACAGCAGTGCATGCAGACCAGGATAACTTTTAGTTCTCTGCCTCTTAGTTTATTCTGCCTGTCTCTCCTTGAGGTCACCAGTAATCTTCTGTTTACATTGCTGCCCTGTAACCAGTGCAAGAACCTTGTAAAGATCAGACTAGAGATGCAGATTGTCTTTGACATATACTGTGATGCCTGTTGTGAGAAAGAAATAAAAACAAACACCTCACACTGGGATCTGCACAATGCTGTAATGCGTACACAACATAGATGCTTGCCTTGGGTTCCAGACGTGCCACCTTTCCCCTTGCTTTATCCAGAGGAAATTGGTGCTGGTTACTGAGAAAATGTGAATGCAAGCCACTGGTTTCTCACCTCCTGTGGGCATAAATCACTGCTTCTGTCACCACTTGTGGCTCTGACTATAGGGAGCTTCTTTTTGCAGCAGCAAGAGCTTTTTCACCCACCCCATCATACCCAATGGCACTGGGAGCAGCAGGCCCTACTTTCCAGCTTTTGTAGTGCTCTCCGGCCTGCTCTTGCCTCCTTTCCTCCCTGTAGTGTGGACTGGCTCTCCCCACTCTTCAAATGTGCAAAAAGGTCAGAGGCACCTACTGCAGTGATGTGACTATGCAGAGGGGGAAAGATGTTTACAGAGTGCAGGCTGAGGAAGGGCAAAGAGAAACTTCTTGGTGTACTTCCCCACCTGCCAGACCCACTGAATGGTTATAGCAAGGTCCTCCATTTTGGATCGATCATTCCCAGCCTCCCCCAGAAGAGGCACTGAAATCTCTGTTCTCCCTCCAGATCCCTGAGGCCGGACACTTATGTCATTCCTGTCAGCTATCCAGCCTGTTCTTCAAGCATTCCACTCACAGAGGCTTCACAGCTGGATACTTCATGCATTACTTCCATCTATTTGCCCCTATTTAGTTTCATAACATCAACCCTGAATCCTTCTTACAGTTTAAGCCTGTTGTGGTTTCTTAACACTTCCATTATAGGCCAGTTGAACAGATCATTCCCCCTTTGTGTCAACCTTAAGACATCTTGTGCTTCTTGTTGGTCTTATTTTCTTAAAGCTAAACTTCACCAATTCTTTCAGGTTTTCCTCACAGATTATATTCTCTAGATTTCTAATTATTATTCTTGTTTTCTTCTAGACTGTATCTGATTAGGCCACTTTTTTTTTTTTTTTTGTCTTTTCCAAGAGTATAGCAATGATGACAAACACCTCAGGTTTTAATCTGCTCTAAACCTCAGCTCCAGTAGTTCCATACCCATATTTGTGTAGTCAGTTATTCCTTAGTGTAGAGTCTTTCATGGATTCCTACTGTGTCCTTTCTTTTTTCTTCCCGACTCTCTAATTCATGAAGCTGTTTTATAAAAAAAAAGTTCTGTTCCTGTCTTCAGTGCACTTGCAGATCCTTTCAGCTTTGGGTAAATTTAATCATTTTTGTTCCAGTTCAGAGTCCATAGCCCTAGCTGATGGGAGTCAGACTCAGAGAGAAACCTGTGGATGTCTATTCAATGTGTTCCTGTACTGGAGAGCAAAGTCCTATTCTCAACCATCTGGGTACCAGTACTTTATTTGCTCTGCAATCAATAGACCATGCATTCCTTGCTGGTTTATGAGAATTTCAGGCAAGCTAGTGTCTAAAGACTTAACAAATAAAAATACTAACATCTGCTTCTTCTTACTGGCCTATGAGGTCTGTCTCCTTGTTTTAAAAGGAAATTAGATGGGTTTGTCAAGACTAGACTGTGAAGCTAATATTGGCTTTTGCTCATCCCGTTACATTCCAGTTTCTTACAAATAGATTTTTTATTATTCATTCCAGAATTATTTTCTGTAAATGAAATTCAATTCACTGGTCTATAATTCCTCAGCTCCTTTTTTTTTTTTTTTTTTTTTTTTTTTCCATAGACTTTCTGATTTTGGCTGTCCTTGCTTTTGCTATAATTGTATACTAATTCTTAGTAATCTAGCTTGGATTCCAGTCTTTATGCATAACTTTCTTGTTCTTGAGGCCAACAACAGCATTCTAGTCAAGCTGGCCTTTTCTTGTACTCCTTTTCCTTTCTCTGAACTGATGTAGAGCTTGCTACTTTCTTCTCCCAGGAACAAGATGGCTGCAAAAAAATCTCCTCTTACTATAAAACCCTGGGCTGTGGTTGGAATCTGCTGTTGCTTCCTGGCTTGATGGTTTGCAGGCTACTTGTCAATGGGGGGCAACCTACATCTAGTGACCTGTGGATCACCCTATACTGTTGATGCTCATGTTTTCTCCCTGAGTTATATGAACGACAGTGTTTCACCTGGCAGATGCTCTGAAAGGTGCTGAAACAACTGAAAGGTGATGGAACAAAATATTCTGGATGCCATCTCTAAGCATTTGGAAGAGAAGAAGGTTATCAGTAATCAACGTGTTCCCCAAGGGGAAATCATACTTGACCAACCTAGTAGCCTTCTATGATGTCATCACTGGCTGGTAGATGGGAGGAGAGCAGTGGATATTCAGTGGACGTTGTATACATTGACTTCAGCAAGGAGTTTGACACTGTCTCCCACAACACCCTTGTTATGAAACTTAGAAAATGTGGGATAGATGAGGAGACAGTGAGGTGAATTGAGAAGTGGCTGACTGGCAGAGCTCAGAGGGTTGTCATCAGTGGTTGGAGGCCTGTAACTAGCTGTGTTCCCCAGGGGTTGGTGCTGAGTCCAGTCCAGTTCAACATCTTCATCAATGACCTGGAAGCAAGTTTGCTGATGATACAAAGCTGGAAGGATTGGCTGATACACTGGAAGGCTGTGCTGCCTTCTAGTCTTTCTCCTGGACAGACCGGAGAGTTGGGCAGGGATGAACCTGATGTGGTGTAACAAGAGCAAGTGCAGAGTCTTGCACCTGGGGAGGAATAACTGCATGCATTAGGGGCTGACCTGCTGGAGAAAAGCTCCGCATGGAAGCACCTCGGGGTCCTAGTGAACAACAGGTTGGCCATGAGTCAGCAGTGTGTCCTTGTGGCTGAGAAGTGGGGTGCATTAAAAAGAGCAGGACCAGCAGATCACAGAAAGTTCCATACTAATATGCAGAAGAACTACTTTATGGTGACAGAGCACTGGAACAGGTTGCCCAGAGAGGATGTGACATCTCCTTCTATGGAGATATTCAAGACTCAGCTAGATGCCTACTTGTGTGATGTACTGTAGGGTATGGGGGTTGGACTCCATGATCTCTTGAGGTCCCTTCCAACCCCTGCAATTCTGTGATTCTGTAATCTGGGTCATCCACCTCAGCATTGGTGATACCTCAATTCTTAGCTTCTTCCTTTTTTAAAAAAAATTCTTTTTTGGGGGGTTAAAAAATGGAGGAATGAAATGGTTGTATCTTCAGCAATGCCCAGCAGCTATCCATTCAAGGTACTCTGCAAGGGATGGGATTGATACTGAGCACCAATGGCAAGCCAGTCCCTCCCCTGCAATTACTTTTCTTAGCCTTTGAAGTGAAAGCTAGATCTGCATTTCCACACTGGTGATGAAGTCCTAACTGAGGCCATCTTTGGATAATGTTTGCTCAGGTGTAGTACGTTGGAAGTAGAATCACCACTGTTCCTTTCCCAGAAAAAATAGTCATTGTTTGCCACATTTAATTAAGTTTTTCCCTTTCGCACAGCCTCCCCCATCCAGATCTGAAGTTAGTTTTACGGTTTCCTCTCAGCCTTTTCCTTTGATCCTAAAGTAGCTGTCACCCCTGTACCTACAGCTCTTCCTTTATCACCTTGGCCAGCATAAAATGTGTCTGTGCGTTATGGCTTTCTTTTTGGGGCTGCTGACTCTCTTTTGCAGTTAGCTGGATGCTAGATGAAATCTTTCTCTCTGCTGTTTCAAATATGTCATATATATATTTCCTCGCCTGTGCTTTATATTCCATCCCAAATTCGTTCATAGGAAATGATTCTGTTTTACTTCATTTTGTTTTGGAAAGTGAATCTGTTGCCAGGGGAATGCATGAAATTTCCAGGCGTGGAGTCCAGGCTTGGCGCAGGAAGGTGCTGCGCAGCACAGACCTTGCCACACACAGCCTGGAGCTCCTTGTTCCAGCCTTGTGAGCAGATCTTCCCTCCTCAGTGCTGGCTGTGCTCATGTCAAAGCTGTGTTGGCTCTCTGCTTTGGTCAGCCTGTGACTTGCTCTCTCTGCCTAATCTGACTCTGGTAAGCTCATTTGCCTCTATCTGAACTACAACTGAGGCTTGAACTATTGTGTCTGCACTGGTGAAAACCTTTGTCAGTAAACCAAGCTATAGTGCAGTAACCAAGCAGGGCAGGGGTGAGCAGCTTGACATGAGGACGACAAAATAACCCCGTGCTGCGAGATATGCCGTTATAAGCAGTGCCATATTCAGGCTGTTAAATTTCTCTAGCAAAAGTATTAATAAAATGCTTTACCAAGAGTGTTGCTTCCATAGCTTGACTTGGAAGCCTCAGCCCAGAAATGCCTTATCTGTTGCAGAGCCTAATTTAGATGCTACATTCTGCCATGCCACAGCAGGGAGATTCAAAGTGCTCAGTGTGGTTAAACCAAAGTGTAAAGTAGACTGCACATTTTCTCTACTATGGCATTAACCAATGCTCCTTAGCTCTGGTGCTGGGATGAGAACACAGGATCCATCTCACAGGTGTAGTGTACGTGAGAGGGTAATGGGAGGAGGGCTGATGTGTGTCTGGAAGAGCAGATCTAGAAGGAAGGAATGACAACAAGAGGAGTGAAATTCCAGCCGAGAAATGCGTGCAGTTAGATGCAGGGGCCTCAGCCTGTTCCCACTCTGCTCCATAGAGGTGAAACCTTATGCTGCTGTAATCAGTGACAGATGCCAGCTGCTGAATAGAACCAGAGAGAACTGGAGATGAGGGTACACAGAGATGTGTGGTAAGAGTGGTCCATGAGGAACAATTGCAGATTTTTGTCTCAGAAATGAATATATGTTGTTCTCCAGTGTTTGCTAAAGATTAACTTATAAATGAAACCCCCGCACATATTTGTGGATAAGGTCTAGAGAAAATGTCTGTGATTTTTGCTTTTTTTTTTAATCTCCTTGGCACATTACTATGTGAGTAAGCTTATTAAATCTTCCTTCTGCAGATGATTTTCAAATGTATGCTTACATTATGACCCCTCCTCCCCCCCAAAGAAAGGAAAAAAATACCTCTGTCCAAAAAAATGGCTGGCAGAGGATGAAAAATGTCTGCTTTGGAAATGAGCACTGGCTCTCCCTCTCATTCATACACATGCATACCCTCAGCAGACGGGCAGCTCACAGTTGATCAAGGTTACCAACAAGAGTTAAGGCCAAATCTGGAACAAGGGAGAACTCTGTATGTAGAAACAACGCAGCAGATGCACATTTATTAAATTCAGAGCAGTAGAAAAGAAAAAAAAACAACAAAACATTTCTTGTTGCTTGTGTCTGATTTGCCTGCGATGACCTCTTTCCATCAAGCCAATTCCTTTCCTTCTGCAGATCTCCATGTATGGTTGGCATTCCGCAATTAGGGAGGCATCAATAAATCAGTGACAGACAAGCAGGGACTTCAGCCTTCCCTCGAATTTGCACTGTCAAAAGTTCATCTCTGAGTACTCCCCCTCCATTCTGAGCAGCGCTCAGAATGCCTGGGGTTTGCAGGCAGGAGCAGCTTGGGCTCAGAGCCGGCCAAGCTGTGGAGCTGGAGTCAGAGGGGGTGGGGATTCAGATAATATTGGGCTGAACCGAATGCTGTTAGATATTGGCCTGTGCCCTGAGCCAAGAACTTGGGTGGTAGCTATTGTTGGGAATCACAATCAAGAAATGTTGTTATTACATAGTGCTTTACAATGGGTTGGAGCCTGATGCAAGCAGTGGGGATCCAGCTTTGCTGAACATAAAGACCAAAGAAAGGCTCATGGGGCAAAGGTCCATGTGAAGAAAGTTCGGCATGGTGGAGAAGGTACTGCATGAAGTATCAGTGGCATGGTGCAGTTGCAGTTGCCAATGGCATAGGTGCCATTTGGAATATCTTAATATTCCTGGTCACATGAGACAGGACCTCAGCAGGGCTCTACCCTTGAGCCCCTGCTAAATGCAAGGCTACCTTCAAAAACAGATTGTAGTGTCTCTGTTCAGCTGAGTTCTAAAAACCTCCAAGGCTGGGGATTTCACAGTCTTTTAGTGAAATGTGTGCCAATGCTGAACCAGACAGGATTTTTTTTCTCAATTCCAGAAGCATTTCTCTTGTTGCAACCTGTGCCTGTTGCCTCTTGTCTCACCCTGCACCTCCCAGTGGAGCCTGCCTCTTGCCTTCCCTGCAGCCTCCTTAGGTAACTGAAGGCTGCATGCAGGTCCTCCTGAACTTTCTCTGCTCCAGATCCGTTTCTCTCATTGGCGTCACAGGTCCTCTCACACCCCAAGACATGGGAAGTAATTTTC
Organism: Centrocercus urophasianus; assembly: GCF_019232065.1. Taxonomy (NCBI): domain Eukaryota; kingdom Metazoa; phylum Chordata; class Aves; order Galliformes; family Phasianidae; genus Centrocercus; species Centrocercus urophasianus. The sequence goes on along the minus strand of NW_024884364.1, from coordinate 7,610,321 downwards.
CTCTGCCTTGTCTATTTAGACAGGATGGTCTTTGTGACAAGTGGTGTTATTTGGTACATGCATTGCAGTTTGAGACCTCCTCTGGATCTCACTGCAAGGGTCTTGGAAGTCTGCTGCAGATAAATAGAAAGTGCAAATCAGCTTTGGAAGTCTTCTGAGAACCAAGCGTGCAGAGGGACTTGGGAAGGTGATGAGTTAGAGCAAAGGCAATGGGCAACCACTTTATGAACAAATTCTGGGGGTCACCTTACTCTCTTGCCTTGCTAGAAGTCAGAGAGGGGCTGTAAGTAAAGCTGCAAGGTCACGTGGGGAGCAGGGCAGGGAAGGAGCACATCTCTGGGTGCTTGGTAGTGGTCCATAGATGTCCTTTCCTAAAGTGTGCCTTTGAAGGAGAGTCTGCAATATCCATAGTTCCAAAGACTCGCTATTAAAGCTCAGTTGGCCTACATACTTGCTGCAAACCCAGTCCTCCTCATGCTTCTCCTTTACAGTCTGTAGTCCTTAGCCTTTATGTACTAAAAGACTGTTATGTTCCCACTTAGTTGTCTCTTCACTAGACTAAACAAACTCAATTCTTTCAATCTTCTCTGAAAGACTATTTTCTAAAGCTTTTATCATGCTTGCTGTTGCATTTCGGAGCGCTCTCCAGTTTGTTTACCCTTGGAGAGTGCTGTGCCTAGCGTCCAGCTGAAGCATCTTCCGGTGCCAACTGTAGCATGGTTGTTTTCTCCCATGTCTGTCCTATGAATCTCTTATTCGTGGATCCCATCAAGAGGCTTGTCTGTTTTGAAACAGTATGACAGCATTGGCAAAGTTTTTGTCTGTGGTACTGGGAGCACGTCCCTCAGCAGTGCTCTTTATCCAATTTGTTCCTGCTTTGCACTGGCATCCTAGCACCTCGCTGTGGCATTCTGTGCTTGCTCTGCTGTGATTTCCATCCCATTGATTTCAGACTAATTCTCTGATTTATCTGGACAGTTTTGTAGTCCACTGCTACCTTCCCGTCTGCACACCCTCTGGCTGCAGCTTCTCCCGGCTGATGAGCCTGCCATGCACATGCAGAACTCTATCACGTGAGGCAGGAGCTTGGGGGGCTCGTGTGTCTGAGGACAACCCTTGGAGCTGGTCTGCTGACTTTTCTGCTTACATGCCCAAGTTACATACATTTTTGAATATACTTTGCTCCAGAAATGAAGAACTGTTAAGCTGAGCTGAAAGAGTTGTTTATACTGAAGTTAGAAAACGTGCAATAATTTATGTTCCCTGCATGGGTAATATCCATAAGTCTGTCATGATGAGTTTCTAGCATGTATTCTAAATCATATCGACCCTGATAATTCAAAGGGAATTAAGAGAAGTGAAATCTTTGACCTCTAGCCTCTGTTTGGAATGAGCACTCATGTCCTAGTTGTGGCACCACACCCTGCAGTGCCCAGCAAGACACCCTGGCTAGTCTGGAAGTCTTCCTACAGGACGTCATGCTGGGCTTCAGAGTTACTTGTCCAGCCACACAGCCTGGTTAAATTATATTTACAGCAGTATAAATGTTCTGGATCTGCACTGACAGCTTGGTTAGTGATTTAGGAGTATGCAGAATGGATATAGATCCAACAATAAGATACATAAAATAAGACCACAGCTCTTTGTCCTTCCTTGGGTAGCTATGTAGAGTCTACCAGGCTGATGGCTCCATCTTTATGCATCAAGACATGCAGATTTTGATTCATCTCCATTAAAGGCAGAACCATGAACAGCTTCTGAAAGGGTTTCTTGCCAATGAGATTGTCTTCCAGCCCACTTTGGTAACATCTTTCATTTGCCCTCTTCAGGTGCAAGGCCTCTGTTTGGCAAAGCCCCTGAGAATAGCATGGTTTCGGTTGGAAGGGAACTCTAAGCCCACTGAGTTCCAACCCCCCCTGCTGTGGGCAGGGCTGCCATCCACCAGCTCAGGTAACCCAGGGCCTCATCCAGCCTGGCCTTGAATGCCTCCTGGGATGGGGCATTCAAAGCTTCTTGGGACAGTGCGTGCCAGGGCCTCTGTTTCACAGACATGAGCTGATGGCAGGGGAGGGAGTTTGGGATCCCCTCAGTGCCAAATTCCACTGGCTTAGGTGGAGTGAAGAAAGTGGGCTGCCTAGTTGAGGTTTTCTGGGGACATAAGGTGGGGAAAGGTTTGCTTGGGTTTTGTTTCACCAGGCACGCGAGGGCCAGGAAGCCCTCCTGCAGACGCCTTGTCGCCTTGGAAAATGAGCACTGTCTCTGTTTAATTTTAATGCAGCCCTTTAACTAAGCTGCCTCGCTGCACTTTGTCCATCTGTGTTGCCCTGTGTGCGGCAGCGTTTCCCTTTCACATTATTCCCCTTGTGACTCACCCCCCCCCTCTCCCCACTGCATTGACATTGTTCTGGGCAGCGAGCTGTCCATGTTCCCTCATGCAAAGATGCTGACATACCCAAAGATAAACAACATGCATATAGCAAAAACAATTTTTTAAGTATCCTTGTTTCATGAGAAAGGGAATAAATATGATGGAGGATGAGGCCACAACTACCAGAAAAAAGAAAAGGGTAGGGAGGAGGAGAACGGAGGAGCTGGGGGTGAGGGAGTCAGCCAGACAAGCGGGGTCCCTCTGCTGCAGCCATCAATTAAAGGGCCTGTAGCTTGGTTGCTGCTGTTGTCGGCAGTGTGGAGGGTTGTTTTCTCTCTTTTTTTTTTCTTTTTTGTGAGGTCTGGGTGAGCAGCCGGGGGCGGGGAAGGAGGGTGAATGCAGGATTTTGCCCAACCCAGTGATTCTCAATGGAGGCTCTGGGCAATGCTGGAAGAAAAGCACTCGCAGGGCTGTGGCATCCCTTGCTGATGAGATGGCCGTTTTGAGGCAGGGGATGATGCAGATATTTTGGAACTCCCAAAGGGATCCAAGTCCAGACCATACACTTGTGCACTGCTGTAAAACTGAGGTGGGTAAATAAGCCGTGCTGTACTAGAGCTTTGGCTTGGGGTGACGCTGGCCTGTACCAACTGGGGCTTTGTGTATGTGTATAGCTACACATACATGTGCACATGTGTATATATATATATATATATATATAAAACATATTCCTGCGAGGAGTGTGGGCTTTACAGCCAGAGTCCCAGAGACCACTGGGACTCTTCCCCTTGCAGTTTGAGCAGTCCCTGGCTAGGTGATATCATCTTTTCCAGAAAAACATCTGGTCCTAATTTACTGGCTGCCCTTATGGGTAATGTACTCCTCAGATTAATTATTTTCACAGTTAAAAAAGTGCACCTTGACTTCACAGCCTGAAGCTGTCCAGCCTCAGCTCCCTGCAGCTGGTCCTCATCATGCCCCTTTTCTGCCAGATTAAAGGGCTCTTTGATATCAGGAATCCCTCTTCCCCTTGAAGTGCTGGTAGATCAAATCACTCCTTGGACGCACCAAGGAGACTGTGCTTTTTAAATTGCACACAATAGGGCAGGTTGTCCAGACTTCAAATCCCACCTCTCTGGCAGCTCATGCCAAAACCTTTCCCAATTGAACTGTGCAGAGTTAAATATCCTGTGACATCTGCACCTGCTCCTGACTGCTCACCTGCGGCTGAGGCAGATGTGGTCACCATCATACACCCGCTGATGGAGGAACCAAGACCTGGGGAACTCTGGTCGTCATTGTGAGTCCTGGGCATGCTGCTTCTCGATGTAAATGAGTAGTTAAAACAAAATTCACAGCCCTTTGTGCTGCTGAAAAAGTAATGGCACGCCAAGTCAGTCATGGCAAGTGATGTTAGTGGCCAGCGAGTTTTTTGCTACCAGCTTTTGAGGAACAGGGTAAACTCTTGGGACAAAGGGTGTTTAGTCAGAGTAATTTGTATGTGGGGAAAAAAGGTTTATTTTTATGACGGCTACTCCAGAAGTAATGCTTCCTTGTTTTTTATCATGTTGGCTCACAATGTCAGCGGCAGATGTTGGTGATCTGGCAGTAGAGGCTGAACCTTCCCACCAATATTCCTTTACATGTTGTTGCTGTGTGACAGATGGCAGCAGAGGGGCAGTCTGACAAAATAGCATCTGACATGGGAGTGCAGATGAAGCAAAGGTGTGTCACTGAATTCTTCCATGCAGAGAAAATGTCACCTGCTGACATTCATCAATGCTTGCTGAATGTTTATGGACACCAAACAGTGGATGTGAGCACAGCAAGGCGATAGGTGGTGCATTTCAGCAGTGGTGACAGCATCATGAAAGACAAACCGTGTTTCAAATGGTCATGTAGATTGTTATGAGTGTGGCATGCAGGCTCTTGTTCATTACTGGCAAAAATGTATAGCTAATGGTGCTGACTGTTGAAAAATTGAGTTTTGTAGCTGCGAATTTGTTCTATCAAATACTGCTGTTGTACTCTTTGTTTCTGTTGCAGTTTCCATGACAATAAATAAATAGGAGACTTTATTTTCAGACAAACCTATGCAGAAACCTCATTCTCTTTTGAGGTTTGTTTTGCAACAACATGCTTTTAGAATTTCACTTTTTGTCATAGTAATGCAAACAGAGCAAAGCTTTTCAGTGAAGCTCACCACGAGTGAAGGTATCTCTTCACCCAGCTTTGCAGTAAATATGTCTATGGCAGTGTAGTAGGAGGCAATGCAACATGGCAGAGAGAGAACCATGTTATTCCCCTATACTCCTGCATTTTACAGTTGTTTGTTTTTTCTTTAACTTTGTTATAAGCTATGCAGCATGGTATTGTTTCTGCATTTATTAAGCTCAAGATTCATGCAGAATGGTATGTGCATTTCCATCCAGATTTGATCTCTTTTCTATTGTCAGTGTTCACGTAGATCTTGACTTTTGTCCTTGCCCCGTTTCGGTGAGTCTGAGTTCTTTCTCCATGATGTTTGCAAAACAGGAGTAATTGCACCTCTTTAGAAAAAGTTGCCTAGGGAAACTGTCCGGGGAACCTGTAACTTTTTTTCCAGCTCTGCCTCTTCATCATTGAGCCATCTCCCAGGAGAAGCCATTCCTCAAGAGTTTTCAGGTCAGGGAAAAGGAAGAACTGCCTGGGCAGCCTTTCCTGTGTAACTCCATATCTAAAACAAATACAGTTGTATGTGTTTTATGCAGAGCTATGAGTCTTAAGGGCGAAGATCTTTATTCACCATCTTCTGAACTCAGGTGGTAAATCCATAGTGTGACCCAGGAGGGAGCACGACAACCCCTGGAAAATACAGACCACAAAGCTTTTCTCCAAAGATGTGTTAAAATCCACTTTTCAGAAGGATTTCATTCCTTTACAGGCTCTGTAAAATCTCCAATTCAGCCTCTACCCAGTGCAAATTAAAGCTAATTGAAAAAATCTCTTCAATCTGCCCAAGCAAGGCAAGTGAAGAACTCCATTCCCCCTGGTGTGTCAGCTGGTGGGATGTATCCACCACCAGGCCTGTATCTCCATCAGCAAAAGCAGGGAGAGCAGTTGGCTCTTCAGACTTCAAACCTCCTCCTTCCTGTGCGGTGCTCAGTGCTAATGGGAATAGAAAGCAGAAGAAAGATCTCCTTTCTTGCCTCAAATCCTCCTACCCCACATCCCAGTCCCAAGGGCCCCTTGTGATATGAGAACATGTTTTCCTTTCATCTCTGTTCAAGAAACTCATGTTTCTGTATTAGCATGCAAGATGGAAGAGAGCCAGCTGTTCGGTGGGCCTACTTTGGGAGGATTTCATCCTGCAGACTACTTTTACCTTTTTGTTGTAGCATTGTCCGCAGCAGGAAACTCCTGTCAGTTTGTTACCCACTCATTCCTAGAGGTGTTGAGCTGAGCCACTTGCCCCTGTCAGTAATACACTTGGAAATGGTGATGAGCATCTCTCACCAGAGGCTGTTTTCAGTACAAGGCGCCCTACGGAGCTGACAGTGGAGGAGTGGAGAAGGGAGGTGACTTCTTGTCTCATCAGTTGTAGAGATGATAATTAAAATGGCTAATGTGACTTTTCTGACTCTGTCATCTCTCTTAACCAACTAGGCTGCATGTGACCAAAGCAGCCTCCCAGCCAGTGCCATGTGAGACCAGCTCTCCTTGCTGGCCAGCCATTGTCTCCTGGCCCCATTCCCACCTTGTGCCACTAGTGCATTTCCTTTATTTATGAGACATCTCTGGGCAAAAAAAAAGAAAAAGAAAAGGCACTTACAATTCAATCATTCTTGGTCTGTCTCTGACTGCTTTTTAGCCTTTGCTTGGCACACTTATGTCCATGGCATAAGCATCACTGCAGTTCAGTACTCAGGTACCAAACACAGAATCATTTCAGCTCTTCCTTTCTGGCGAGGTACATTTTCAGAGAAGTTTCAAAAGGGTGAAATGTGATCACTGTATGTGTTTGCCTGAAAAACAACAAAGATGAAAAGTTGGGAATTAACATTCTTGAAAACCAGTGACTGCTTGTGCTCAATGTAAGCACACAACTTACTGGGAGCAGGGACCAGAATTCTGACCCATTGAGAAAAGTGAGAACACATCTTCAGGTGTGTTACTGTCTTTTCTGATGGTCTGCCAATGAGACCACCAGCCAGTGCCCATCATGGTTAGTCTGTCCTGATATGCAGGAGGAAGTACTATGGGATGCAATTTATTCATTTCCCATGTGCCAACATTCATCAAATGCTCGACCATCATTGATCCCCTGCTCAGGTTCCAGAGAATGGTGTTACTGAGAAGAATGAAACCTACTTGTCCTGTAGCATGAAGTTCACTCGTTGCAGTGGGAAATTGTGAACATATTGTTCATTTTTATTAGGCATACAATTGCTTGCTGAGAGAGGAGGCCCTGAGAGAGGAATGCTTCCCAACCAGACACCAGCCAGACCTTAGCTGTGTGACCCTATGGCTTGTAGACAGCAGTTATGCTAGCATATCCAAAATAAACCTCTCCTTTGTCCAGATGCAGAAAATGCACAGAGGCTGTTTCATTTAGAAGCTCATCTTTGGACAGCTTATTCCTCTGGTGGCCCAACAAGGCCATCGGCCTCTCTTGCAAACTATTTACCACCTCTGCCCTTTGTAAGACTGAGACTTTCTGCTGCCTTGCTTTCTCCCCAGGACCAACAGCATGAAAATAATAACGCTCACCCAATTTAAGCAATGTGTGACACCCCCATGCTCTGCCTTCACAGTAAATAAGCCACTCGGGCCTGGCTAGCACTTCACAGACATCCATGAATTTTTCCATTCCCAGGGACACTTTAAGTTTCTGTGTTCCCACTGCGATAGCCCAGAGCTTGCTGTCTTGATCTGATTTGGAATGGGGTAGGGGTTCATGGCTCCATGCTGACGCCAAGCCATGGGTGGGAGTGGAGAGGAAAGGCTCTTTCCTGGGGACTTGAAATCTCTCCTCACTCAATTTCTGAAAGATTTCATCTCTCCAGGAAGCCGTGCTCTCCCAAGACGGGCTGTTTGTGCAAGGCTCGGCCCTGCGGGCTCGCACTAAACGCTTCAGATGTAGCCAGACCAAAAGCCTCCTGCTCTTTTTCTGGGTTTGGTCCAGTCAGAATCCAAATTTCAGCAGAGACTTTCTGTCCAAGAAACTGAATCTGAGCTGCCTTTATCTCCAAGTGGGAAGTGTGTCAGCCGAAAGAACAGCTTTAGCCCAAAGGGGCATGTGAAACGCTGTCACTCTGGTGTAGCTTTCCCTCCAGACAGAAGGCAACAAGGCTGTGAGCCACTGGGCTTGTAACTGGGGTGGGTGGCTGACAAGGGGACTTGACAAAGGGCATGCCAACTGGCTGCAGCAGGGACAAGGGAACAATCGCCATGCTCTTCTGTTATCCCTCTCTGACCCACAGAGACTGGTTTTCAAAGTTGGATGTGGACCAGAGACTCCATGCTCAGCGAAAAACTGACTGTAAAAACATGGATAACAGAGAACAAGTCAGGAGAGTGCAGAGCCCATTTCTAAGAGCTTTCAGCAGAGCTGCCAGAGTTGGGGTGCACTTGAAACACACCCTGCTTTAGGTAATGAAAGCCAGCATTTGAGGTGAATTTTATCCCAAGGCTGGAAGTGTGGGAATGTCTTCTCCTGAGGTGTATCTTATTACCGTGGTCTGGATAATGAGCCCTCTCGTTCCCAAACTCTTGCAGCCGCCGTTTCTTTTCAAACATCCTAGCACAAATGTTTGCCGCCAGATCGCTGGATCAGCTTCCCGCTCCCGCTAGCTCCGTGTGTTGTGTTCAGCCCCTACATCCCGAGACTAGCTGCGTTTTGCACCCTACATCCTGAGAGGAAACGTGTTTCAGAGAAGAGCCGTGCTTTGCTTGCACCCAGCAGCAGCATCCCTCCCGCTTTCACAAAGCCAGTGCGAGTGGGGACGGCGGGGGGGGAAATAAGATGTCACGCTTGTCCCGGGCAGAGAGACAGGGACTTGTCACTGGAGATGGAGGGGGCCGGGGGGAAAGCAAGGCTGTGCTGACAGACTCTCCTGAGACGTCCCTGACCCCTGCCCGGGCTTTCCTCGGTGCCCCCGTGCATGCGCCGGCCAGCGGCGCGGGGGGCCCTTAAAAAGCCTTGCTGAGAAAGGTATTTCTTGCGGGGGGCGGAAAAAAAATAAAAAGGCGAAGGGGGGGGGGAAAGGGGGAAGAACAGAGAGGGCAGGCCTCCTCGCTCCCCACTGAGCCCATTTCTCCTGCTTTGCCGGAGCTGTCAGCCTTGAATCCCGGCGGCGTCCCGTAACGAATTGGCAGCAATGGGGGCTTTGGGAGCCGGGCGAGCGCGGGCGCGGGGGCTGCGCGGGCGGCGCTGGGGATAAAGGCGCCTGTCAGCGCCATTGTGCCTGCCCGCGGGGCCGTGCGTCCGCGCTGCGGCGGGCCTGGCCGGGGGGCGAGGGGACGGGGCAGGAGGTAGGTGCTCCGGAGGGACGGGGAGCGGGGGCTGCCATGCTGGGGACGCGGACACCTACGCTCAGGTCCCTGTTTAATTTCTGCTGGGCCTTCTCCTCCGACGCGAAGGCAGTTGTGCAACAGCATCGCAGATAAAATATTGTCTGGGCGACGTTTTTAATGCCATGGTTTGAATAACCAAAACGGTCAAGTGGGGCAAGTGTAGGAAAAACAGGCACTGATGCCCTGGGCAAAGTGCTCACAGCACAGGTGTGTGGGGAGCATGGTACATTTGTGCTGTGTACCTGGCCCTTGGGAGAGAAAATGAATGTCTGGAAGGAGAAAATGAGTGTCTGGAAGGTGGGGCATGAGTTCATAGATTTGAAGGACAGAAGAGATCATTAGACCATACAGTCTGATCTTTCCGTGTTCCAAAGGGCTCCGATGACAAACACTCTCATTTTGATCTGACCAGTAGCTACTGGTGTGTGCGTGGTTTTTTTGATGCAAAAAGGATGGGCTCAGCCAGCGGAGAGCTCTCAACCACTTGGCAGGATATGTTTACTGTATTGGCCTCACCTCACTGAAGCTGCTGCTGGATTGCTTTCTTGTGTCCAAGACATCCAAGAGCTATTGCAGCTCTGCCTGCATATCCAGTGCTACTAGCTCCAGCCTGATCTCCCCATCAGCTCATTGAAAAGATGGTTAAGGCTCAGCTCAGAAAGGAATGTGCCCTAGTTCTGTGCTTCAAAAATACCAGCATGGCTGCTGTCTGCACCCACCTGTTGCCACTTGTAATGGTAGCACTGAGGGCTCTGCAGAGCATAGACCTCGGGTGGTACAGTATTAATGTGTAATATTAATTACCTCAGCAGACATGTAATGCCAAGCCTCCCCTGTGAGGGTGCAAATTGGGCTGGCATTGCTTTGCAGCTTGCAGCTGGGCACTGCTCTGCCATAAAGAGATAGAGACATTAGCCCCAACCTCTTGTTTTTCTCTCTCTCAGCTGACAGTAAAAAATAATGTGGTTTCAGACAATAAGGTGTTGTTCTTTCCATGTGGAAAAACTGGAAAGGCATGCAAGATTGTCCCTCTTTTTTTTTTTTTTTTTTTTTCCCCTACTAATTGCCTCGATTTCTGCCTTCCAACTCCCAGCTGCCGCTCCTCTCCAAGTCTGCCGTTTCTGACTCCTCGATTAACTTCTTTGTCCACCCATTTACCACTCAGGACGTGGTGACCTCGGGATGTAAATCTGCACTGACATCCCTGCCACTTGCCTGCTTTTGTGGGGGCTGATGTCTGCAAGACTCCTGGGCCCCTTCCCAAAGCCAAGAGCCTTGGTCCAGGATGAAAACCCAACAGCAAGCCTCCTACTGATGTCGATCTCCAACTACCCAATACAAATGAGCCGGGATGGGGTCTACACCCTCTTTTTTTTGGTGGTTCAACAGCTCAACTGGCTTGCCATCAGCTCCTCTAGCCATAGGCTTATATTAATTTGGGCAGGCATTCTTGGTAAGACTTCGCAGAATAACAGAATGGCCCAGGTTGGAAGGGACCTCAGGGATCATGAATCTCCAACCCCTCTGCCACAGGCAGGGCCACCAACCTCCCCATTTAATACTAGACCAGGCTGCCCAGGGCCCCATCCAACCTGGCCATGAACACCTCCAGGGATGGGCATCCACAAACTCTCTGGGCAGCCTGTTCCAGCACCTCACCACTCTCATAGTAAAGAACTTAAGACTTGGATTAATTGGAGGTGTAGGTCGAACATTCACAAGCTCTACTTTGGAGCTAAACCATACTTTCATGACAGCATCTTGAGAGACACCATTAGGGTAGAAACGAAGACAGATACGGGCTTTGCTTTAAGCCATCATGACATGCCAGAGTTGTTTTTCCAGTAGAGCAGAAGCTTGCATAAGGGCGCAGTCCAGGACTGGTTATATCCTTCACTGGAAGTGCTGCTGTTTGAAACTGGAGGTTTTGGGGTACACCTCCACAGCCAAGGCAATTGGCCTTGGTATGGGTGGGGGAGAAAGGAGGGGTAGCAACATAACAGAGAACAACAGTGCAACCCAGCCCAGACTAATAACAAGGGTGTCCACAGAATGGTTTTCCAGGGGCATGGCCCTATAAACTCTTGAAGGAGATATACAGCTCTTTCCTAAATGAGGTCCTAGGCTACAACATAAGGGCACTATTTGCCCAGATGTGGGCTTTATTCTGCATTCAGTCTGACTCCTGGGTCACCACAATCTTCAGTGTTATTTCCTGAATTCTCCTCTGAAGCCTTCAGTGTGCCTCCGGCCTCGATCCTGAGCCTCCACTGGAGCTGCCAGTTAATACTCAGCTTCCCGGCACCACCCAGGGTTTTCAGCTTTAATTACCCATGTGAAGCCCCCCCTTCACCCAGCACAATGAGGTCAGGCACCTGCAAGCCCCCAGTTTGGGCATAGTCACCGCAGTGCGTGATGAAGGTGGGAGGCAGGCAGCTGCAGCAGAGGAGGCCCAGCTGGAGCCCAGGACTTGTTCCTCTTGCTTTGTGCCTCATTTGTGGGCGGCGGGGCCCCACGCTGCTCCTCCTGGCCCTCTTTAGATTTGTCAGCAGCAGGCAATGTGCTTCTCACCTGCTGCACCGCTGCTGCCAGGCGGGGGACGAGCTCCTTGCTGAAAGCCTTTCTGAGCAGTTGAGGGAAAGAGTCTTATTTGATGTTTATGCATTGAGACATTTTTCTTCTACTCAGCATTATCCAAACTGAGCAAGATGACTTTGAGGGGGGTTGAAATAAATGAGTTATTCGTGTTGGCCCTACAGGCACTAAAAATGGTCAAGGTAAAAATCTCAGCTTTGATACACTTGGATGACAGTTTTCCTTTCTTCACTGGGGAGTGTGCTCAGATGGCATTGCCATCCTGTGTCCAGCTGCTTGAATGATTCTAATTTCTTTCGTCTACTTTAGCTTCCCTTGACACAAAAGAAACCACAAACATCACAGCTGTGCAAAGCGATACAAAGCTGGACCTACGTGCTCAAGAGGCCTGTGAGCCTTACAGCACACAGGAGGCAAATGTTTTTTGATGAAATCAAATACGAGTTGAGTTTCACCATGTTTTCATCCATCTCTTCGCACTCAAGTGAAAGGAAATAAAGGGGCATGCTCTTTCTTAAAAAAAATGAGTTTTAAGGGTTTGGAAAGAAGAGAGGAAAGAAAGCAGGACTAGCAGGTGGCCTATGTTCTGCCTGGCATGCTCCCATGGATGAGCTGTTTGGTTTTGTTTAGGTCCCAGTACCACTCTGCTCCTCTGTGTCTCTGTGTGTGTAATGGGAAGAATTATAAGCAGATAAGCAAAATGGGATCACAGACAGGGAGGAGTAGATGGATCATGAGAGAAAAGGGTGTCATGGTCAATATTAATATACTGTCAGGAGCTCTGGGGAGCTGCGTCATATGGCAACGGGGACTTACCTTTTGACACTGGGCAAGTGGACCATGGGGCTGACCCAGCCAAGCTTTTCCTGTGCTACTAACAGTGCCCACTTTGACAAAATGCCTCTATGTAGGTAAATGGGAAGCACTGTACTAGTGTTATTCTCATTAGGGATGATTGGCTTGAAGGACCAAGAGAAGTCTCCACCCCACCATGACCTACAATGGGGCAATTACAAGGCAGCAAGTTAAGCATGAACTTTGGTCACCACAGGTCTGAGCTCTTGCAGCTTATGCTCCCTCTGCTTTCAAAGGGGTCCACAGTACCGAGGGAGGATGGGTGCTGGGTCTGCCATCCCTAAGCCCCCAGTGTGGTGGGAACGCTGCTGTGTGCCGAGGGTTCCGCACCTCCCCACAGCTCTGGGGCTGGGGAATGAAGGAGCTGGTGGAGAGGGGAAAGGAAGCAACTTTTTAAATAAAAAAAAAAATAAGTGATGAATAGATCGGCTAATCCCGGGAAAGCTTGAGAATATAGAGCAGCGTCTGTGGGGCCTCCCTTTTTTCTTTTCTTTTTTTAATTTTCTTTTCTTTAATTTCGCTGCAGCACGTATAATCAATTATGGCCTGAATCGGGGATAAGGGGAGGGAAAGTACTTCAATTCATAAATCAATTTTATACGGTCATCAGTCAGGTTGTGAATGCAAATACCTCTGTCGGTTTAGGTTATTCAGAATTAATTGACTCCCACCGGGCTGGGCTGCAGATGGAGAGGAGCTTTCTCACAAAGTCTGCTTGGGCTCAGCATGGGGGCAGGCAGGCGGGCCGGCTTCCTCCTCCTCCTCCTCTTCCTCTGCTTTCCTCTCCCGGAGCATTATGCTGCTGGCACTGAGGAGAGTTTTGTGTGCGTGTGCGTGTCTGTGAGAGGGAGCGGGAGAGATGCTTGAAGAAAGAAAGGGATATGCAAAGATTAAAGTCACAAGCCCCCTCTTCAGCCTTGGCCTGTGCAGACACTTTTATGTGATTAGGAATGCTTTGCTTTCAAGGGTTTGCTTTTAAGCCTTGAGCTTCTCTTGAACTTCTCCAATAAGAAAACAAACAGCAGTGTCAAAGCTTCCCCCTGTGCCTGGAATTCGATAGAGAATCGTGTCATTAAAAAGCCACTTTGCTACTGGGACTTTGGCATCTGAGCCACTGTTTCAAAGCCTGTCTAGGGCAGGGGAGATCGAAAGTCATTAAACATCTACTGCTTGTTTTGGTGGCCTATTGAAAAAATGAGTTTTGGAGGGTTTTGGGCCACCGGGAGCATGCAAGACACACGCCCCCACCTGGATGCCCCCTCTCTGCATCTCCTGCCTGTGTTGACGATATTATCTTGAAGCCCGGAGAGTGCCCAAGAGATGGATTTGCACTGAGGGTGAAGATGAGTGAAACCCATAGCCCCTCTTTTCAGTCCACAGCAGTGCTGCCCTGCTTTGCTGAGCCATAGGGCAGGAATGGGTGCAAATACCTGGGCGCACACTTGCCCATCATTATCTTAGATTGGCACAGTTAGGACTTCTAAGAAATGGTCCTCTCCGCTTCAAACTCTAGAAAATCCTCTCAGCTCTGTAAAACTCTAGAAAAGGAGTCCCACAGTTCTGCCCAAGTAGTAGCTAACTCTTTCCATCAACAGACATGAGATCAGTTGCCAAAAAAGTTGGCGCATATAACCCTCTTTTACATGTGAGTAGGGAGTGGCAGAAATTATGTGACTTGATCCAAAACATCACCCTTTAAAACCTGGCCTAGCTGTAAATAAAGCTTAGGTCCTGTGATCTCCACCCCATTACTGTACCCGTTAGGACTCAGCGGATCACCAGAGAGTTGAGCAAACACCTCCACCTATTGCAGAGTGAAAGATATTGAAGCTAACCCAATGGAACTGACCCACATGCTCTCATGGAAACAACAGCTCAGCAAATCTGACAGTTCAGAGGAGGCCTTGGAGGTAACAACCATCACTGAGGCTTGACTATGCTCAAAGGCTGCAGAAAAAGATGGAAGGAGCTGTTTGTAGCTAAGTGTGGAGGTGGAAAACTGCCTTGCAGTCCTTCAGCAGGAGCAGCACGGAGCAATTCTTGGCAAAGGGAAGTGGGAGGGAGCAGCAGAACAAAAGAGCCATGCAACTTTCCCTCAACGCTTTCCTCCGTTTTGAGCAAATCTGCTATTCTAGTGATACCCAAAGAGTTAGGTGCCCTGGACAGCCTTCTGCAAGGCTCTGCCAGCTTCACAGCACTCCTTATCTACGAAATCCTCTGTTGTTTTTCACATGTGCTATTTTGTTAAAACCTCATTTTTATTTTTATTTTTAATATTGTAGTCTATAGAAGGCACAAATTGGTTCACTGGCTCCAGCACTGACCTAGAAGCCTCGGGGAATTTGCTACCCCTTCTATATGCTGAAGTGCATCCTATAAGAAAGCACAGGAGGGTGTTCACAGAGCATTTCAGCCTCTCAGGCTGAAAACTAGAACTGTGCAGACACATCCAGATCCTTTCTGCTGTCCTTGGTATGTTTGACTCCTCCTTCCTCTTCAAAAGCTGCCTGGACATGAACCTGGGCAGCCTGTTCTCATTGGCCCTGCTTGAGCATGGTTGAACCTCCAGAAGCCCCTTCCCACCTCAGCCTCTCTAGGCTTCTGGGATTCTGTTTGCTGTGGTTACCATGGTTTCTTCTGCAGCAGCTCCAACTAGATACCCTACTAGTGACTGGCATTGCAAGACCTTGCTCAGAGGCACCCACCCTTCAGTGTTCTGAGCCTTGGGCACAGCTAGTCCCTGGATGCAGCTCAGGCTGCCCCACATCAGCCGCACAAGTGCTCAACGAGCCATAACAGTGTGTGGTACAAGAGGTGCTTTGGAGAGAGCAGGAGGCAGGAGTGTCTGGTGAGTCCGGCCTGGGTGGCTCCGGACATGGCAGCTGGATGCTCTTTCTTCCCATCTCCATTGCCAGAAAATTCATGCCTTGGATAATAAGTGCTGTTGTGGCCTGTTCCGCTCCAATGCATTGCTCTTTGAGGACTTTGTCTGGGTCCCATCTCTCTGCTGGCCTGGCAGTAACCAGGTCTGACTCTTAGGAAACAGACCCCTGGGGCTGGAATATTTGCCAAGCCTCAGTTGAATCCCCACCTAGAAGCCCTTGAGATGATCTGCTTGGGACTCGCCAGGATGGAAAGCAGTTAAAAAAGTCTTTCAGCTCTTGATCAAGTGAATCCATCATGTGCAAGAGAGAGCCATTTTAGCACCCTGCTGCTCTCCCTCGCTGCTTCGTCCTTCAGCATCTGACAATGCTCCGTGTGTTTCTGTTTGCTCAGTGTGCAGTGAGGAGGCCTCCCCTTGCCAGAGCTTTCTTAGCATTTTTAATCATGTTTATAAAGTCAAATACCTAAGTGACCAAGAGCTACCAGAGCGCTTCTCTGCCCAGTGAGGTACCTGAGATCTCTCCGCAGGGAGAGGCACGCTCTCCTGAAACAGAGAGGATCCAGGGTGCAGGCAGAAGGGGGAGTGAGCCCCTTGTCCAACTCACACAGCCCCTTTCATTGGGGCCCGGGGAAGGAGGGGGGAATCTTTACACCCGCAATGGGACTTCTGAAGAATTTACAGTCTTCTTTTTTGGAGACGCGAAAGGTTTTACAGCCCTGGTACCAGCGGTTACAATGCCCTATGGAGCACGGGGCTGAGCGTGTGCCAGGGACCCCTTCATCTCGCCAGAGTCTGGCCGGTGGCCAGGGCCTTCACATGGGGCTGTGCCTCTCAGCGAGGGATGGAGTGAGGCTGGTAGAGAGGCCAGAGCAGGGGAGAGGCTGAGTGGAGGGGGCAAGGAGGGGAACAAAGGACTGCATTACAGGAAATGGGGCAGAGGGGAGCAGAGAGAGATGGAGGATGGAGGGGACACCAGCGCAGGAGGACAGAGAGCCAGTACATGGACTGGGAGTGGGAAGGAGAGAGAGAGAGAGAGAGAGAGACGAGAGGCGCAAAGAGCAGTGGAGGGAGGAAACGTGAGAAGAAGGAATAACAAAAAGGGAGCCAGGAACAGGGAAAGGGGGGAACAGCAAATAAGGACTGAGCAAAGTTATAAAGCAAAACAGGGTCTGCAAGCAGGTATAGCAAGGAGGCCCAGAACGAGCTCATAGTCCATATGCAGGAAGTCTCAGCACAGAAAATGAGGCTTGGCAGGGACCCTCCCCAGGCCTCAGCACTCGCAGAAGAGCTCTTCTGCATGCCCTGCTTTGCATCAACCTGCACCCCAGGCAGCTCTCAGGCAAATGCTCACCACGATGAATGTGGTCGTGCACACCTTTATGCACGCAAGTGTGTCACACACCCCAATGTCCTACATTCATGCTGTGCACCTGCTATCACAGGCAGCTCTCCCCTGACCCTGCAGCACCTCTCCCTCCTCAGCCGGCTGCAAGGCTTGTGCTTTGAGAAGGATGTTGAAGTTTGGCTTTTGGGGTTCACTCTGTGCTAGGGAGAAAATGAGCCTTTAAGATCTTTTTTTTTTTTTTTTCCCTTCACTGGGGGAAAAATGTCCAACCGAAGAAATGAATATGTGAGGTAATTCCTGAATGCTGCATCTGCTTGGTTTGCAAATGGGAAATTTGCTGTGGGCCCCACACATTGGTATACCTCCTGCTAGTGGAGCCACAGCAGACGTTTCTCTTGGGCCAAAAGGGTTGTACAGAACTACTGCCAACAGTATGTGCATGTGCGTGATCCACTGTGTTTTTAAAGCATGATATGCCAACCATCCTCAGGGAGGGTCAGCCACACTCATAAAAGTCCCTTGTAGTGAACATAGCACTCACCATACTTCTCTCTGGTTACAGTGGACAGAAAATGGCTCACAGCAGAGATGTTCTAGACTCTTGTATGTGTTGCAATAGCCCAGAAACGGTAGGGAGCCAAAGGGTGAGAGGCCTGGTGACTGCATGTTGGGATGAAGAAGCAACAGTGGTTTAATTTTCTATTAAAATCCCTCCATGCAAAGCTGTGCAAACATCTTCTTGCTAGACAAACGTTGTGCAAAGGGCAACGTGTTGTTGGTGGGACTCTCCCACATGAACAACATGAGCTGCAGGGCCCAGCCAGCAGCCAATGGAAGCAGATTTGTGCACCTGGCCTCCTTGGAAGCATGTCCTGACACCTGGGCACCACAGTAGTGCCAGAAGGACCTCAGGAGAGCATCCTGTAGGATGTTGCAGGACAGCACCAGTGCCAGGCCTTGTCCTTAAGCACTCCACGCCCAGTGACACAATTCCTGGGAAGAAGCAGTAGAGATGGGTTCCATTATTTCCATGCCTGCCCCATGGCACAGCTCCTTCAGCATGTTAGGAGTTTTGGGAATGCCCACCTATTGCCACTGGCTCGTACTGCCTCTTGTTGAAACACCATTGATTTAGGAATGCCTTGTTTTCCCTTCTCCACGTTTTCCTTGAATTTTTTTCTTTCTCCAGTATAATGAAGACATGCATGTGGTTTGGTGTTATCTTTTCTACCCAGTTTGCTTTGATTTGATGACCCAAGCCATTCTATGATTCTATGATTCTATGATTTGGAGTTTGATCAGTACAGATAAAGTAGAAACAAGAATTATTGTTTCATCAGTAGTTGAACACTTTTGCTCATGATTTTACCTCATTATCAGAATGATGAGGAGACCAGTGCCTAAGACTCAATTACAATAATGGAAAAAATGGAGAAGCCGGAATGTATCAGGATTAGAGAACATGCTGCACAGTTAGGGGTTCATGGGTTAAGAGAGCATGCTCTGTAGAACGAGCAGTGCTGGTTGAATTTGCTGTGTTTTCACTCGTCAACCTGTTTTGAGCGGTCATTGCAGGTGGCAGTTAAGCCAAGGCAGCATGTGGTCACTGTTGCTAGGAAAGCACACGAAGAGCTTACATGTCAGGGCAGGAGTAGAAAGAAGCTGGCTCTTGTGCTGAGATTCTCTTGTTAATCCAAGAAATTCACCCACAGAAAACCACTAATGACTTCAAACCATAGTCCAGTGGCGCCCTGGCGTCCTCAAACTGTAAACAGAAGAGAGAAAAATAGATCTGATAAAGAGCAGCTTGGCTTGTAGGCTTGGAGAAATGTTAAGTGCAGCAGGAACCAGCATGGCTGAGCACAGGCCTTGGCTCCAGGACTGATACAGCACCAATTGCGTATGTCTTTCTCTCCTGCTGGTGAATACTTGTCTGCCCAGCTGGTGGGAAGCTGGTTCCTCCTCCAGCCTCATCTGGCCTTCAGCTATGACATCCAATCCAAATGTTTCAAGGCTGCCCTTGGAAAGCAAAGGAGCTTGGCACCTTGGGAGGTGTGGCCCACGGCCTTCATTCCTGATGTTATTTGGTTCCCTAATTTTGGAAAGAGCAGTGGAAACAATTAGGTCTCTTAATTTCTCCGAGGCAAGATCCAAATACAGAAAAGAATACATCTCCCAGGCAGGGAGAAGTGGAGAATTAACTGCCTTCTTTTGGATGAGATCAGAGAAAGCTGATTTATGAAGCAAAGAGAAAGCAAAGTGCTTTTATGGGTAAAATGTTCCCTGCTTATTTCCTTTCTGTCAGACTACGTTCCTCCCACGCTTCTGGCTGCAAGCTTGCTCCTTCGAAGCCTGTTTAAGCATTTCAGCATGTGCTGATTTAACTGGGCAAGGATTCCGACAGATCTTTGCAGAAAACTTCACAGGAGTTGCTAGAGGTGACTGCCTAATACTGACCTGGGGCACATGGAGGAGGACCAGGCTGGCAAGCATTGATCCTTGTGCTCTTGCAGCTCTCTCAGAGCACCAGGCTCTCCGGAGATGTTCCTCATGGTCTGCTGGGCTGGGATGCATCTCCCCACCTGCTTTTTCTCCTCCCTTAAGGAGCTATGGGGCTCTGATCCATGGAGAGATGCTGAGAGCTGAAGCCTCACCAAGGCCGGAGGCGTTTGGTTACTGCTCAGCCAGGGCAAGCGAAAGCAGAACGGGAGAGAAATTGAAGAGAGTGGGTGTGGAATGAGAAAGCTTCTGTGAGTGAGTTTCCACACACGGGGCTTTCAGCTCCTGCCAACGTACATACAAGATGGATGAACTCAGGGGAACTCAGAGAGGCGTATGTCTGCTAAGGGAGGCCATAGCAAACATCTAACATTGAGTTATAGGGTACCAGCTGGCACACCTGAAGCACCGATGGTCTGGCCCTGCTGCCTGCTCTGCTTCATGATTCTTCCTGACAAAGATGGCTTAGATGCTGGTTCTGATAGGCCTACTGCAAAGGTGCATAGAATCATGGAGTCATAGAATCATTAAAGTTGGCAGAGAACACTAAGATCTTTGAGTCCAACCCATCACCACCATGCCCACTAACCACGTCCCTCAGCGCTACATTCACACGGCTTTTGAACACCTCCTGGGATGGTGACACCACCACTTCCCTGGGCAGTTTGAGCCACTGTTTGAACACTCTTTCAGATAATAAGTTTTTCCTAATATCCTGAATGTCCCCTGGCACAACTTGAGGCCATTACCTCTCATCCTATCTATCTCCTGCATCCTCTCACCCCACCCAAAATCACAGTTCTTGCTTAGGTAGGCAGTCCAGGCACCTGCACAGTCCTTAGGCCTTGCTGGAGGGAATCCAAACAGCAGTGCTGCTGTATGGATCAGGGCCGGAAAGCAGCCCCATGCTCAGCAAACTCTCACTGAACAACATCAGCAAAGGGGATGGAGTTTTGCCCTGTGAAGCTGAGCAAAAGAAGAGAATATCGTTTTATCATAACAGTAATGATGTTGAGGAGACCCCTTGCGCAGACTCTGAGCTGCGGTAGGTTTACAGGCAGGCAAGGCAGTGGGGGAGGCTATGGAAGAGAGAGCCCCACAAATTGACCTCTCTCCCCCCTGTCCCCGCCTCTTTCTTTAAATCCCCACCTAGTCAGGAGTGCTCATTAAGGATCGCTCTCGTTTCCCTAATTAGGCCGCCCCCTTCTTTTCATGGGGCTTCAGACCTCTGCCATTCAGCAATAACAAGAATAACAAGAAACTCATTATTTTACAACCTGGGCTAAGGAGGAGGGGTGAAGGGGAGAAGATGATAGCTTTGTGATGGGCTGCTCAGAGGAAAGCCAGCTTGGAGCAACCTGGGGACTTTGGGAGGGCAGAGGGAAGTGATTTGAAGTGGAAAGGGACTTATAGGTAAAGGGAGTTGTGTCCTGGAGCCCTGGAGGCGTGGTGAAGCCAAAGGACCAGGAAGAGAACTCTGGTTTGCCTTCAGGTAGCATCCTGCCCCAGGAGGACACAGCCATGCTGGCATGGCTCTGTGTGTATTTCAGTGTTTTTCTGGATGATAGGGAAGGAAAAACAAACAAACAAACAAACAAAAACAAAACCAAGAACAACAACAACAACAAACCCAAAAAACAAAAAGCCATTCGCCACCTTGCAAAACCAGCCCTCCTTTGCCATTTGGAATGAATTTGTCAAGAACAGCTTATCGTCTCCATAAATTGTCACAGATCCACGCTATTTTGCAGAGCTAAACATTTCAACATTTTATCCACATTGCCAATTAAACCATCTTTGCTCCATTTATGCCTCATTTAAATAACTTATTACATCAGATATAGCTTTTTTATAGTTTGGTTTTAAGTCTCTTTCTCATACTCTCTTTAAGACTTGTCTAAGTCTTTCAAGATGTTCTTTAAAGCCCTCAGACCAAATTAAAACATCATTCACTGGAGCTTTGGCACTTAGCAGTTTCTCACAGATCTGGCAGTTACCCTTTGAAATACCTCGGGAGCAGAACAAATGCCAAATGGTGTCTGCCCCAACTTATACGCGAGCATTTTCAAGCAGGAATGTCCATGGTTACACCTCAGAAATAAGTGCAGACATGCAAGCCAGTGGCCCTCATTTTTCCGAGGTGACAAACATCCTGCAGCAATGTCCTGAAGGATTTATGGTATCAATCACTTGAATTTTGCCTCTGAGCCTTTCTTACAATGATGGATCATATTGTTTTCTAAATTCATGTTCATGCCTTAACTCAGTTGCATCTGCTAATGGTTTCAGATTGTCCTGATTGTAAATAGACAAACAAATATGTATCTGCTGGGACCAAGATTGGCTGTGCCAAACCCTTGTTAAACTCTCTTCTCTCCCTCCCACAAAGAAAGAGATAAAAGAAATCAGCCAGAAACCCAAACAAAACAAACAAAAAAAACCCAACCCCTCCTCCCTCCAAGAAAAAAAAAAAAAAAAAAAAAAAAGCCCGAAACCCAGTCCTCTCAAATTTAGACCAAGGCAAATTGTTCATTTGCTACAAATTACTACATGGCTTTTTCATGGAAGATGTTTTTGTGCCCTTCACCCTCTCAAATTTGTGTCACCTGAAACATTCAGCAAACTCACATCGATTTTGTTGAATTACTCCGACTGAAAGAAGCCTTGTGTGCAAGGAGAAGAAACTCTCACCCTCTTGCTTGCCCCTCAGCCACGTTTCTGCAAGGCTTCTCCCTCCATAGATCCACCAGGCTTGCAGGCTTGGACAACGTTGTTTTTTGCTTTGTGCTGTAACCACTTTTCTCCTGCTAAGAAACATTTGGTGAGGACTTGGGCTGCAGAGAAGACATCTTACAGCATTGTGGGCAGCCTGAGCTGTTGGAGCCCACTCCAACACATTCAGGTTTTGCTTTTTCCTGATGGTAAAATATGGTTCTGTTTTCCCAGGGATCCTGGCCATCCTCCCCAGAGAAGCACTTGGATGTGTTGTTTGTGCTGAACCCCAGCCAGAGCTGGGAGATGTCTTGACCATAGCGGGTCAGAAGAGAGTACTCTGGATCACCTATCTAGTTTTACATCTCCTCTCACTCCTCCATTCCAAGCAGAAACATATGGCAGGTATCTTCACAAGCGCAGTATATTTGTGCTGCACTTGGAAAGGAGCCCAGAATTTACTTTTGCTGTCTGTACCAGCAGTGGACAAAGGGAGATGGGAAGTCCTGGCGTATCCCAGCACACATCCTGCTGAAGAGACTGCAGACAAGCTCATGCATGGAGTTGGAGGTGAAGGTGGAGGTGGAAGAGAGCTTGGCTCCAGGCAACTGAGTTGCTTCTCCAAAATCACATCATGGAATGAAGAAATAGAGCTGTGCGTGATCACTTTTGTCTTGCACCTTGGGAACAATATAGGCTCCTGTATTTGCTGAGAAGAGCAATGGAGAAAAAAGCCCCATTTTTTTCCCTTCTCTGCTCAGTCCCTGTTGCCCCAAGTGCATGGTCCCCCTTTGTCCCCAAGGAGCACATGTGTCCAGTAGGACCACAGTTATTGTTAGGACACCTTGGCCAGCATCCATGCCGGTGGTGGCTTTGGTGAGCTGGGAGCAGCCGACTTTTCTCTCTGCCTTTCAATGTTTGGAAACAGTGAGGCTGCCAAGGGAGCTTGTCTCTTGCTCTGCACTTCCAGCCTCTGGAAAGCGAGAGTGAGCCCTGAAAAGCCTGGCAGGATGACCGGGTGAGCGTGCCAGGGAGCTGGCTGCACTGTGCCAACATCATCGACTCTTCTGTGTGACCAGCGAGAGAAAGATGGGGCCGGGGAAAGGGGGGTGAACGGGAAGCAGGGGAGGAGGGAGAGGCTGGAAAAATTGCACAAGGCTCCTTGGGGAGAGGCTTTTCATTTCCTGCATTTCTGCATTGGATATGAAGGCGGCCAGGGAGGGGGCCGGTGCTGTGGGGCTCAGCCCACACCAGTATGGAAGATAGAGCAGGGAGCTGGAACTGCAGGACCAATGGGGCTTCCCCAAAAATGGTTCCCTTAGCCTCCTGGTGCCTGTTGAAAAGGTGTGGAGGCATCCCTAGGTGAGTCAGCAGTAAGTACCGAGGGGCCCTGGTGTGTGAGTGATGTCTTGTGCCTGGGATGTCCCTGGTGAAGCAAAGAGCAAGTCTGGCACAGCTGGCAGTCTGCTCAGCCAGCCCATGCTGCCAGAGCTGTTTTTGCCCCAGCCATTCCAATCTCACCTCTGAATGAAAGAAGTAATTTCAAAAAATACAAATAATAAAGAAGCAGGAGGCCTATCTTTGTACAAAGAGCATTGCAGATACCCCATGCAACAACAATGGCAGGAAGACGGGTCCTGCCTGGCTCAGTGCTGTGCCACTGCTGAAAAGGTGAGGAGCTCCAGCGCACGCCGTTATTTTAGACAAAGTGGCTGACTGTTCACTGTAGATGCTGCCCCCATCTTGCCCTCCTGCCTGCTCTCTTCCTCCTTCTCCATTCCGTGTTTTCGGTTCCCTCCCACCCCTCTCTCCTCCACTCCTCCACACAGCGGGATTAATCCATCAGCCTGGCTGGGAAGGAGGAGGGGCGAGGAGCCCGCACTCCACTGAGCACTGGAGAGGCCCCCATTCATGGGCCAACAAAACCGGGGAGGACTCTTGGACTTAATCATCCAAGGAGGGCTCCAACCCTGCAGACAATTAACATCAAAGCAAGGCAGGAAAAGGAGAGAGGAGGCAGAGAGAAAGCCTGGAAACCCACGTAGGAATCCTGACTGACAGAGAAGGAAGCTGGGGTGGGAGGATAATAGGGAGGACTCAGTGCAGGAGGAGCTGATCTACAGTAAGACAGCTGACATGCAAAGAGATGGCCTGAATGTGACAGGATCCCAGCCTACCCGCTCTGCCCCAAGCCTCCTGCTGAGGCCAAGCTTGCATGGCTGTTTCCAACAGTCCCACCACAATCCATGTAGTGAGAATTATTCATTCATACTTTGTAAACAGAGAGCAGCACCTGCCTCTGTGGTGTAGTGAGCACGGTGAACCCAACAAAACAGAGTGACATGTTTGTGAGAGCAAGGGGCTGCTGGAGGGGCTGAGGGGCTGCTTTCTGAACATCCAGCCACATGCCTCCCCCTTGGTGGGCCTCACTCTGCAGAGAGCTCTCTGCACTTTGCGAGCAACATGAGGAAATGTTAGGCTGCTAGTGAGCTGTTTCAGTGATGGTTTACCATCTTCTGATGGAGATTGAATGGGAAATCATACCTGTGTCACCTCTTATTGGTGTGTCCTTCCTCCTTGGCCTCAGGCTACTCAGACTTGTCCTCCCCCAAGCTTCATAGAATCACAGAATCACAGAATAATTAAAGTTTGAAAAGACCGCTAACGTCACAGAATCATAGAATCATAGTCTGGCCTTGGGTTGAAAAGGACCACAATGATCATGTAGTTTCAACCCGCCCTGCTATGTGCAGGGTCGCCAACCACTAGGTCATCTAGTCCAACCTTCAAACCATTGCTACTTCATCACCTACACTTTGTGACAGCTGCCACTGCCACCAGACTGCAGATACAGCCAGTGCTATGCTGAGATTTTGCAATTCACACAACAGCTTCACCTATGATGGAGGTGCATTGCCTCCCCTACCACCTCATTAGTGCTGCTGAAACTCCACTGCTGACAGCTGGATCTGTAGGGCTTTCTACTGCACCAATCCTTGCTGCTTAGAAGTTTGCACCATAGCCCCTACTGGTTTGGAATATATCTAGGGGTGTATATATAGTTGTGGTTAGGATGAACTAATCAATAGGGGAATTGGGAAATACTGACTCATGGGTTTTGAGGAAACCATGTAGAGATAAAATTTCATTACACACTGTAAGCAGAAATCAGGGACAAAGATAAGGAAAACCTGGGCAAAAACACTGTCAATATGAGCTACCTCTTCTAGTTGAAAGGTGAGTTTCATATAAAAAAGAAAGGGAAGAAGCAACTGTCTCTGAATTGCTAGATAGCCAATGAAGCACACTGTTTCCATACCAATATCTATGCCGCAATACATCACCCAACACAAAGATCCCAACATCTGTTTTCATGTGGTGGATGCCATCCCTGGAGACATTCAAGGTCAGGCTGGACGGGTTTCTGAGCAATCTGATTTAGCTGTAGGTGTCCCTGTTCATTACAGGGGTTCTCTATCAGTTACAATGTTGGTCTCCAACCTGTGAGCTGAGCATGGGCAAGAATGGCAAGGACACGGCTACATGCATCCCCAAAAGAGCAGGAACTCAAGGGTGGGCAGGGGGCAGGGTGATGTCCATCCTACACTGGGCATATATAGCTCTTTTGCACTGGGGCAGTACCAGTGTTGGACAGGCAGGCACAGGAGCAGCTCTCAGTGTATCAATTACACCTTAATTATGGCTGTCTGGCTGTGAGGAAGAACGGGAAGGGGAGTGCAAGGCCAGCCTTAGCTTTTGTTTCATGTGCTGAAATTTCAGGCCCCTCTTTCCTTTCTCCCACCCACCCCTTTTGCACAGATAGAGCCACCCACATACTCATACCATGCGTACTCCTGCTGCATCCCACTGTGACTCTTCTCCAAGAGGTGCTTCTTGGAAGAGAGGGGGGAGCTGGGGTTGCACTAAGGTAAAACAGTGTAGAAACAGTAATTCCTGTAAATTCCTCCTCCTCCTCCTCCTCCTTTGCACCATCTCTTGAACATCCCTCCCTCTTCCTCAGCAGGTACCTGTGAAAAGTGACCCTGTCAACAAAACCCCAGCAGGACCGGCTTTTGGTCTCACTCCAGCAGCTGGTTTCCATTAACTGTTCTCAATCACGGAGAATTCTTTCTCTCTCTCTCTCATTTGAAATATTTTATTATTGGTTTTCCTTTCTCTCGGTTCCTAAGGAGAAGAGGGGGAGTGTAAGTGCAGTGAACTAAAGAAATGGAATTTAGAGCTTGATCTTATCACTCCTGTGTGGAGTGCCTGTGAGTTATCAAACAGCTGGAACATTTATTCCCTCCCTAAAGTGCCCAAGGAGTTACTTCTCATCTTTTCATCCCCCCCTCCCACTGCCTCAGGTAGGATCTACATGGATGAGAAAGGCTACTGTTTTCCCCCACCATCCCTCTCCATCTGCTTGGGTGCAATTAAATGAGCCCAGGAGTTAAAGTGGCCTGGTTACCCATGGTGGGAAGCTAAGGGGAGCAAACATGAACACTCTGGTTTTCACTTCTGAGTCCCTAGTGAGATCATCAAAATTTGTACAGTTCTGTTTCCATTAGAAGATGCTGAAATGAGCCGAGTGGTAAAAAAGGAGGACACGGTTTTGGCTGGCTAATAACCAGGGTGGGTGTGCTGCTTCTTGCAGAGAGACGAAAGTGAATGACTGCATAAAACCACATTTGGCTAGGACTGATTCTGGGCTTTAACAGGTGAAGTGGTCCTGGTGTTGGATCTGCCACAACCTCAAATGGCAGAAATGGACATGCACATTTTCTTTTTTAGGTCATTTTTCAACCTCTGCTGCCTTTGAGGAGACAAAGGGGACATGAAATCACATGCTGTCCTATGAAAAAATGCCTGCACTTGGTCTTCTCTGGAATTCCAGCCATTCGTCTCTGCTGCTTGTTTTTATCTTTTTGACTGACTGTGGCCTGGTGCAGTGTCTGCAATGCTCCTCTTGGGACAAGAGACACGTTTCTCTTCACAGCTTGTTAGAAGGAACTGTCATATCATCTTCAGCCATCTGAGAAAGTGTCCTCCTTGTCCTCTGGCTTGCAGCTGGCTTGTGAACAGCTTCCCTGAAGGGCTAGATGGCAAGGAATCCTGCAGCTCTCCTGCCTTAGCATGAACACACGAGAAAGAAATCAATCCTGAGTGCTTCGCAGTAGGGATGTAGTGCTGGAAGGGATCTCCTGTTTTACCACATCTCGTCCCTTGCTATTGTCAGCAATCACATAATGCAATCTTTCTCGCAAATACGAAGCTCCAAACAATCCTAACAAGTTTTAAGATTTCACCCACTACCCCAATTAGTAGGCTATTCCAGAGCTTGACAGCTCTGAGGCTTGAACCATTCTTCTTATTTCCAGTCTCAATTTATTCCTGGCTAGAGAATGCCCACTTGTTCTGCTGCCAACATTGTTCCAAGGCTTAAATAGCTCTGCTCCCTCCCTGGTTCTCATCCCTCTGATGTGTTTACCAAGAACAATCATATCCATTCTCAGCCTGAGTTTTGCTGGGCAAAATAAATCAACAGTCTCCTATCCTGTGATAGGCACTCTCCTCCATGACCATCCAGCTACCCTTGGTTTGCATCTTCTCCATTCTCTTCCTCACATGGATGGGAACAGTAGACCCTTCTGCACAGCCTGTGCCCTGGGAAGAGTTCTGAGTAGCGCTGTGGTTTCTGCTGGTGCCACAGCAGCCAGAAGGTCCAGCATGGGGCTTTTCAAAAGCATAGACTGCTTTTCCCAGTGGAATCAGCTTTCAACCCCCTAGTGCTGTGTGGGATGCAACTCTAACTTGGAGTGGTTTCTTGGTTCTGCTACAGAGTCAGCTGCCCCGCTCAGCTCTGAAGCTATTGTTGCTTCCTGTAACACATGCAATACTTGCTTGCAGAACTGTAGGTATAAAGTTACTCCTGAGGTTTTGACTCATTTGGTAGCGCTGTTAAAGCTGGATCTCTGATTTCCCAGTGCAGTGAGGCACTCTGAGCTGTATCACGGGATAGCTTTAGCAGAAGGTTTTGTTTATCTGGCGGTGTTCTTACAGAGCAAGACATCCACATGCGTTTTTCCCGTGATGCTTTCCTGGACACTCTGAGTTCCTGTCAACAGGATATTGAGAGACTCAAATAAAACTATGTACGTGAGTGTGTGCTTTTTCTCTAATTTAAGAGGTATCTGACTCTCTCTCTCTTCTATAACACTCCATTTTTTCTCATGTGAAAGGTGTCTTGAGTGGAGATGACAGACTTTAAACTTGGATATGTTGCAGCAGAAAGAAACAAATAGATGTACTTTTCTGTTAAGACAAACCTAGGTTTCAGGAAAGCAAGCAAAAAACACACCCCAAACAAACAATGTGTAGGAATACAGCCATGCTCCTCATTACTTTATTGCTCTGTAGCTCATTCTTTACACCCAGAGTGCCCTACTAGTACCATGCCCTTTAGATCCACTGCTGTGGAAATGCACTGCAATTCTAGTTCAGGAATTGGAGTTAGGAGCAGTGACCAGCTGGAGGGAGATATGCACAGGCTTGGGGCAGAGTCCTTGCAGTCCTCGGGGCAGAGCCTGCCTCTGGGTGCCTGTCACTTGTTCTCATTGTGTCCTCCCCTTGTTACATGAGTGACATAAAGATATCAAGCTTTTGCCTTACGTATCTTCTGGCCTGCAGTGGACTTTTCTGACCAGATGTCATGAGAACTGTGAATTTGTGCAGATTTTTCACCATGACGATGGTAATTCAGAAACAACAGTGATGTGATGCTGCGAGAGAGGTGTTGAAAGGCAACCCTTGTTCTGCATGCTTTCTGCAACGTTAGAAGCGATGGGTTACAGAAGGCTGCCCATACTGATAGCTGCCCGTCACATTCATTCACTGTTTTGTACATTGGGAACACCACTGCTTGAGTGTGTTGTCGAAATCCTATGTTGTGACTTTGAGGGATGCAAGATCTCAGCAAATACCCTGCTGCATAGAAGCAGTACAGCACAGAGATCTGAGTTTTTGAAGGATTCACTTCACACTTGAGAAAACAGGCCTCTCTAAGCAATCATTGGTGGCACAGGCTGAATCGGGTTCTTCCCAGTGCTACACCAATACAGGTTTTGCACAATGGCATGTTTTCTATCTGCACAGGGAGGCTGAGGTATAAGAGGAAAGAACTGCTAAAAGACCTGAATGGCTTCTTTTTTCCCCCTGAAGTCTTTTGTTTCTGGAACCAAAGCACAGTAAATCAAGGGGTTCTGCCTTCTATGCAATTGAAGTGCTCTTTAAAAAACAAAACAACCCCCAAAACTACCAAATCCCCAAGTCCCTGAAAGGAAGAGGAGGAGGATAAGATGAGACCTCAGAGAGGGTTCATAAATCACATTGCAATGGACCTGGTGCAGATGTTTCTTCATTCAACCCACCAGGCAAAGTGCAGCACCATAGTGGGACTGAACAGACACATGTGAAAGCAGACAGAAGACAGCTGACTTGGAGGAGACGTGCTTTCTCCAGCACATGTAACACATGCTCAGTTCCTACCCTGGCCTCTTTTGGTC
This sequence comes from Centrocercus urophasianus, assembly GCF_019232065.1. Taxonomy (NCBI): domain Eukaryota; kingdom Metazoa; phylum Chordata; class Aves; order Galliformes; family Phasianidae; genus Centrocercus; species Centrocercus urophasianus. The sequence continues at coordinate 7,580,946 of NW_024884364.1, read as the reverse complement.
CCTCCTGCCAAAAAATAAACAAGCCAGATCAAACCTGTCATGGTCTGGAAGTCTTCAGCTATCCCTTTTATTTTAATGTGGTGCGCGTAGTCTAGTTTCCCAGTGCTTAATGCCTTGGCACAGCACTGAAATACTGCTGGATCTTCAGTTCTGGGGCTGCAACATCACACCTGGCTGTCCAGGGAGTGCTCTGGCTTAGGGCAGCAAGACACAACAAAGAGTGAAAAGAAAGAGATGGCTCCACAGCCGGACCTTTCCCAGCATTTTGCAGGAGCTCCAACTGAGTTGCCCCAGTCCTGCAGCACATACTTTTTCCTGGAGAGTACTGAAAAGGGCCCAGGTACCCCAAAATAGGTGGCTAAGGGCTGAAGTAAGTACCTGGGACGTGGGACACAGCCAGACAGGAGAGGCTGGTGGCTATGGGGCTGGGGACAAGAAAACCCAGGCCCAGGTGATCATGCAGGAAGAGACTGCCTGATGCCACTACCAATGGCTGCACAAGCAAGAGCACAGTCAGTCCCCAAGTCCTCGATCCCAAAGCACCCTCATTCACATCAATGAGCTTCACAGCTCCTCTCTTTGTTCTCCAAGTGACCAGGTCACAAACGATAGGAGAAAAGTTCACACATCACCAAGCTGACTTGAATCCAGGAAATGGGAATTAAGTGGCAGATGAAGTTTAAAACCAAATTTTTCTGTGAGTAGCCTTGGAAAATAGCATGTCTTATTGTGCAGAGAAGCCTGAAATTCCACTGTTAGAAACAGTCTCGGTAAGCGTGCTAGCATTTCCATCAGTGTATTCTGGCGGGTGTCACATCGGAAAGGAACTAAATCTAGGACTTCTTTGTGCTGTATGGTCATTTTGCTTTTGTTTTTGGTGTATCTCGGTATCCATCTGACAGCATCCCGCTATCACGGCAAGTGCAGAGATGGGCAGCCACCTTGTCTTTGTCTCCTACAGGCAGAGAAGCAGACATACGTCATATGATGCAGTCATGCCATTGGGGTAAGTTATTTTTCCCTGACATTTTTTTTTTCTTTGATTTGTCCTTGTTTAAAGAAGTGGGAATCATTCTTGTTGGGTTTTGTCCTTTGTGTAAGGGAAGCAAAAGACACGTTGAGAATTCCAGCAGGCTTTGGGGCAGCCAGCACCTGGGTGGTGCATTGTTTTTAAAATGATCTCCAAAAATAACCAGGACCGCAAAAGGGGAAAAATTAATGATGATAATTAACTGGTTTCCATCTCCAAATGCTTTGGAGACATGAGCTAATCAGCCTGTAGACACATACAAACATACACAATGTCTATAAATTATTTGCTCTTCTACTGCCTTACCTCTTCCCCCAGCAGATTGCCCACTGAGATCCCTATCAGACAGAACAGGTCTCTTTCTGCCCCTTCTGCAGAGGCCTGACAGCCATGCCTCTGCTCATATTGCGTGGTGTCTCTGTCAGTCTGTCTGTCTGACTGCTTCCCTTCCCTGCTGGCCAAGATCAGATTTCACCAAATGAATCACAGTCTCGTGGAAACTCCCTCTGATCTTTGCCAAGAATTGCAAAGTTGATGAAAATGGGACTCACAGCCAAATGGAATTTAGCATGGTTCCTTACTGGTTCCAACCAACTCATTGGGTTCTCATTGCAGTTGGTTGCTTCTGGTTGTCCTGTTTCCATGTTCAGCCTGGCACATCTCCTCCACCCAGAGAGTCGTTCCCAGGATTATCAAGTTCATTACCAGATGCCTTACTGCATCTCCAGGGCCCTCCTGCGAGCTGCACACTGACTGTTTCCTTTCATGTAGGTTTGCTTTTTTGCAGTGAAGAGAACTCATGAAGACCAAGAGCCCATCCCTCCAGATCACCAGTGTGGGTTTAAGCACCTTCTCTGTCCTCAGCAGGTAGTTTTTGATCTGGTGTAGTTCTGCCCTTGAACCTTAATTCCTTCTCCATTGTCTTCATGGCTCTTCTGGTTTCAACACTTGGTCTAGCAGTGAAGGTAGCCACTAGCTGAGAACTACAAGTCCTCTCCCATGGAAAGCCCTACACAGTGTTACTTTGCTTCTGAACCTCATTTTCTCCACCTGTAAAGTGAGTGTAATAAACTCTCTTTTATAAATGCTTTAGGTAAGACACTGGGCTTAGCGTTGAAGGGGAATCTCATGTTGGAGAAAAAACAGCGTGGTCTCCTGGACCCTGTAGCACAGAAAAGATGCTGCTTCATGCCATTCTCAAGTTAACTTCTGAAGACTTAGTAACAAACTTTCCCCAGCCCCCTGGCTGTGATGCAGAAATGGAGGTCCGGAGGGGCTGCAGCCTTCAGATTCTCTGGCCAGACAAAGCAGAGATGGCAGACATTTTGAGGAATTCCTGAGAAAGAAAAGTCCCAGTGTCATCAGCCTTAGCACTTCCTCTACAGGAATGTGCTGTGGAGCGCCACCAGGGACCTGCAGGAGAGGCCGTATCCAACTCCCATGTGCTTGTGCACTTTACTCAAATCTCTTTGCGTTGTATTGTCTGCACATCCAGAAACTAGGCTGCACCTCAGGTATTTCCTGAGAAGCCACTGAAGAAGAAACACTTAAGGTACATAATTGATAGGAAGGTCTTCATCCCCAGGGCCCCCAGGTGCTCCAGCATCTCCAGCCTGGTGTGCAGCATCTCCGCCTCCACAGACAGATGTCATCCCCAGAGTGGACAGACAGCAGCCAGGGCAGGCAGTGTGTTTCCTCAAGGAGAAGGCAGCTCGGCTCTGCTGCAACCCCCTCTCCTGAGGAGAACCGCAGACCCTTATCAGGATTCAGCCCCTCACTGTGAGGAGGAGCGATTGTTTTCCTTTCTGGGTCTCCCAGCTCTCCCTCTAATGCTCTGCTCTCTTTCTCTCTCATCTATTTCCTTTGACACGGGTCCCAGGCCCACTGCCAAGTCTCAGATCCATTAGCGAGGTGCCTCGCTGACTGAAGCACAGATCAGGACGGATCCGGGCGCAATTAGCAGCTTCTAGCACCTCATCTGGAAGGCATTAGCTTGGCTTTTGGGGGAGGGGGTTATGAGTTGGGAGAAGAAGAGAGAAATAAGAAGGAGTGGATATAGATGCCAAACAGAAGAAATAAACTAGTTCTACCCCTCTTAGGAACCACCATCTAGCAACTGACAGCAGCACACAACCAGATGTACAGTGGCCATAAGCATGGAGCTCAGCTGCTGTACCAGGCTGGTGTGCCTCACAGACCTGTCCTGCCAGGAGTATGAGGTTATGAGGTCCAAGAAGAGGCCGAGACAGCACAGAGGTGAGCAGTCTGACACAGTCTATGAGGGAGGATTCTCTTAGCTTTCCCTCACACCTGTAAGTGCACTTTGTCCTAACTTGTCCTCATCTTCCTGTAGTGCTCTGCTTCACCTGGCTCTCAGTGTACTAAAATCCCACAGCATGATGCTGTGGTGTCTCTATTACACTCGAGGAGCCAAGACAGACCAGCACATTGGTCATGATGGTCCGTAGGTATGTTGTAGTCCCAAAAGCCACAGATAGCAGTTCATGTCTACAAAGTGTATTGGTGTCAGTATCCTTCCTCCAGTCTTGTACATAACTTTGAAGAAATCCCTGGTATTGCTCTCAGCAGAGGCAAAGGCCAGTCCTGCTCCTCACCATCTTTCTTCGAGTAGATGGACACACAGGAGGCTGTGGCTTTTGGACTGCCTCAGCCCTAAGCTGAAGGGACAGGGCAAGTGTACTTACAGTGGAGCTGTCACGCTCTCAGAAAGGGCACTCTGTTTTCTGAAATGGCGCGTGTCGAGCAGGGGGGAAACCAAACACTGTTCACTCTCTCATGCTGCAGAGCTGCTAGCCTGCAAGGCGAGGGGCCTGGATTCTATTTACTCACCTGGGTGCGATCCCATCGCCCGGGCGCCAGATAGCCCATGCCATAGCTCATAGGCTTTTCCCCTTCCAGGGCCACCTGCTGATGGCCAGGGGCTGGGAAGCCAAGGCGTCCTCTGAGACAGTGATCTCATGTTATTCCTGTGCAGGCAGCAGCTGGAGGTAGCTGAACACATACCTCAGAGCAATTTTTCCTAGGCTGGTTGCTGCCAAACGGAGCCCTGCTGGTTGGTGAGCTCATGGAAAGTGATCTGCACCTGGGCTCAGGGGCTGTCAGCCGAAACGGTGGTGACAGAGGTATGGGGCCACGTAGGGGGAAGCACAGGGGGCTGATATTTGTTGGTTCAAGGAGTTCGGGATGTGGTTGTACAGCCAGCGTGCTCTGTTGTTTCTCTGCCAGCAAAGATGCATATGACAAGTTGGTGAGATGGCAGCAGGGGATGCGCAGAGCAGGATCATGCCTCACTGTGTGCAGAGCAGGCTCACCCTCTGGCTGCACGCATCCCCTGTGCTCCCGACTGAGATGGAGGAAGAAGGCCTGGTTTCGGTTAAGCCTTCAGTCACACAAAGATGCCTTTCCTATTACTCTTTTGTTTTCCCTTCCCAGTGACGTTCCCATTTAACTCTTCCAGTGCTCCCTTGGGGTGTCGCTTGCCGTGCCTAGGGACTGGCCCTGGGCAGGGACAATTCAGGAGCAAAGAGTTGCTGCAGAGTCCAGGGCTGGAGACCCCCATTTTGCAGTATGCTTGGGGAACATCGGCCCATAGGGTGATGGCAATGTTGAGAAGGGCTGGAGAGCCAGGAGGACAATATGCCAATGGCACAGTGCTGAGTGTGGTGGAAATACTTAAAGAGTCAGTCATGGTGTTATCATGGCTGAATTTGGCTCCAGACTTCAGATCTGCGAAGGAGTAATCGGGGGAGTGGGGGGGTTGGAAAAGAAAACATGCAAAGGCCTTTTCAAAACCAAAGACCACAAGAAAAAACTTCCTATAAACAAATCAAATGGAAATATTTTTTTAGTTCTATAAACATTTCCCCTTGAAGCTTTCAACCCAAATATTGCATCACTGCGCTAAGACATAAACAAAGCTTACAGTGAAAGAGATGCACACCAACAATAGACTGTTTGCCTTGTCTGGGCTGTGAGAAGTGCAAAAAAAAAACAAACAGGGCAAAGAGTGACAAGCAGAAGAGAGAGATGTCTGAGGAGTGCTTCTCCGAGTGTGCGAGAAAGGGGAGAGCCCCCTCCTCATTTCCCACTGAGTTTCAATGAGGAAATTCAGCTGCTTCGGGGTCCTTAGGAAATCCCAGCCCAGCAAATCACACTGGCCAGATCTGTCTATCAGAACAGGTAGCCTCCGGGTTTTCCCAATATATTAACCCTTTGTAAGGGTGTTTAAAAAAAAGGCTTTGACATCAATACCTCTTGGGTAGAAAAGTATTTATTTTTCCAGTGGTTGAAATGGGAGTAGCAAGAACAAAACTGGACAGGCGTTGTTTGGTACTAATCTCATGCTTCTCTGCAGGAACCCCAGCCACTTGCCCACAGAAAGTTTGTTGCCTTTCAAGCAGCAGTGAGTGGGCATTCAGGAGGTGTCACGGGCTGGGGGCTAGCTGTTGGTTTAGAGGCACCTTAGGAGGAAGGATTTGGCACCAGATGAGAAAATGTGATATTCCACATCCTAGAGACACACACCTGAGGCAGCAGTATAAGGAGATGCTGGCTACCTCAGGGCTGTCTTTTGCTATGTCTTACTGGGGCGCAGGTATCCCTAACATGGCAGTGGCACATTTCTCGTGTCTTGGAGACATGCTGTAACCCCTCCTCTGTGCTGGTGGCCAAGAGAAACAGGCAAGGAGCTGCACAAGCCACGCAGGTGAGAGGGGGATCCACTGTTATTGAAGCTCCTGCAAGAGACATGGGTGGCTTAATGCCCTCCCTTCATGAGTACTCAGAGACCTACCACTCAGTGACCCTGGCCAAGCAGCCTGCAGGGCTGTGTGGAACAGAAAACCTGTGGAAGCCATTCCATCTGCCCAGCCTCACTGCTTAAGCTTCTTAATGCATGTTTTGAGCTTGCCAGAATGACTTCAGGTGCTGCTGTAAGAACTGATTTATGAGGGGAGGCCAGGAGAAGAAAGGGCCTCACACATTTCTCATGTTACACCGCCTCTATATCAGCGGGCACTCAGAGCACCTTTGCCTAAGAAGCAGAGGCAGAATGGGGCCCAGAGTGACATTGACCAACAGACAGGATCAAAGATCTGGAAACAGTAAGCAGGGCTGGTCCGAAGTAGTAGGGACAGAAGTCATGAGGTGGGCTGTGTCCAACTGGAACCCACCAGTTGCACAGAAAAGACTACAGCCATTCTGCTTCCACGAGGAGCCATGGGATGGCAAGAAGGGGTTGCGTGGCTCTCGAGGGTGCTGGGAGCTTGCGAGACCTCAGGAGGTGGTCTGTGAGTGAAGTACAGCATCCTCCTCCAAGTCTGTTACCCCACACTCATGCCTCACGCAATATCTAACACATGCAGCCAAATGAAACGGTGGTGAATGAAAGCAGCTGGGAGGAAGGAAAAAAAAAACAACAACAACAGAATTTCAAAGCTTTGCCTGATCTTTATTTGGCTGCATGTGCTGGCTGCTACATGGTATCGCTCCACAAAGGAGTCTGCGGATTTTTGATAGTTGTTTTTTTTTTCTGCCCCAAAAGGTTAGTTTGTTCTCTGGATTAAAAAAGGATCAGGAACACTGAGTTGTGTAACCTTTTAAAGCTCATCCAGCCCTTGTCCTTGAAAACTGTGTGCTCTTGAGCACTGCGGCATTGGTATCTGCTGTAATTCCTTTTCAAAATGAGGTTTCTAAAGTTACTAAGAAATGCTTTCTTGCTCCATAAAATGCAATGAAAGTGCACGTGTGCAAAGTCTAGTAAGAGAACAAAGCCAGGTGTATGTGCACAGAGGCACTGAGCTGTAAGAGCAGCTCTTTGCAGGCTTGCAGACTGCAGGAGGGTGACAGTGTTCAGTTTCATACAAGAAGTAGTGTTTGGGAGGGGAATGAGTCAAAGGGATACTGAAAACAGGCAATGTGTAGCCAAACTAACCTACAGGAGAGGCACTTAAGGAAGAAGCTTGGAAGTCAGAGTGTGCAAGTCTAAACCCTGGGATACTGCTGAGGATGAGACAAAAGGAATAGGAATGATGAACAAGGGTCAGGTTATGAAGGATGGCACCTCAGATATTCATGGTGAGCAGTTCAGGGGAACCTCTATGGGGGCTGGCTGAACCCTTAGCGGGACCCACCATGGTCTGCAAGCTGGGCTGTGTGCCTGCAGAATTTTTCTGGGGATTTCTTCCAGGCTGTTTCTCTGTGATCCCTGACAGAGCCCATCAGAGCTGCCTTTTATCAGCACTGCACGCCGCAGTGAGTCTGTTCTGCGTTAGGTTAATCTGTCAGCTTTCAGGCTGGGGATAAGAATGATGGCAGGGTAGGGGCATGGGGACAGGCAGGCTGGGCATCCACAGCCTTCCGACCTAGTGAAGATAAGGACTTGGAGGGCTCTTCCTGTGGCAGAGCAATCCATAGCAATGAAAATGCAAGAGGTGTGTGGGGAAGTGGTAGAAGAGGAGAGATTATGGGTAAATAATAGGTGAATACCTGGACTGCCACAAAGAGAGAATGCAATGTAAAGGGAGATCTGCATGCCTTAAAATGTAAGCTCCCTTGCAGATAGACATGACAGGTAGCTATTTAAAATCACTGCAATTACTCAGGGACTATACCACAACTAAAGGGATCTTTTCAGCCTTCGGCATTAACGTGGAACACCTTTTGGATGCCTCCTTATCTTGACTGTTGATGTCTGTAAACCCCAAATGACTTACTTCAGATTAAGAGAATAAGTAAAGAGTGTGAAATCCTAAACATAGTACAGTCTGCAGTGATGGGTATTAGGTTCTCATTGACTACCGTAGCACCAGGTTTCCACATAGCATCTCCATGGAGAAAAGAAATGGTCCATCCAGTATGAGAAAAAACTAAATCCTTTTTCCAACAAACCTATGCAAAATGAATAGCAGGGGAAACAGATAAAACCCAGCTAACCCAATACCACACAAATATCTCACAATTTCTGTTGGTTCCCAGATGAAGGTGTGCTCCCCTCATTTTCCGTGAGCTGGTCATGGTGCTTCTGTGTCCATGCTCAGGACTTCCCACATTCAGTGTGTCAGCACTGCACTGTGGTCATGATCACTAATGTGGCTGCATTGCCTTTCATTGCACGAAGAGCTTTAAACTGTAGAATTGTTGCTAAGTTCTGACCAAGGAAAATACGATTTTAGGAAAAAAAGGTATTTATTTGGGGTGTTTGTCTGAGCTTCTTACTCAAGCAGAAGTTTTTGCTTATTGCACTGGATGGTTTCCAGTTAATAAAACTTTTTCTTGAAGACTCTGTCTTCCACCTTAAATACTCAGTGGCATTGTAAGTCATTCCCCAAATACAGGACAGTGTCTACAACTACACATCTCTAAACAAGTTGAGACAAGGAAACAAATGGGTCTGAGCTAGGTCGTCCAGAGAGTTCCACAGCTGTCCAAATATTTCATGTAAATGAACCAACTATCAACAGAACTTTTCCTAAGAAAGTCCCCCATATGCATGCAGTGTGACACCCAGAGTGTAGGCACAACCGTAACCACATATAATACCATTTATATCAATATATCCATGACTGTGCAGATGGAGAATGACACTTTCACAGGGACATCTTTCTTCTTGGTTTTGCCGTGTCTGATACAGGGATCGTACCTGTAAAACCACCCTGCTGCCAATCCATCTCCCAGATGAGGCAAAGGAGATTGTAGCAAGGTGGGAATCAGCCTCTTCTCTCAAGTAGGACAAGAGGTGATGGCCTCAAGCTACAGTGGTGAAGGTCAGGATGGATATTAGGAAAAAATTATTCTCAGAAAGAGTGGTCAAATACTGGAACAGGTTGTCCACAGAAGTGGTGGAGTCGCTGTTCCTGGACATGTTCAAGAACTGTATAGATGTAGCACGGAAGCACAAGGTTAGTGGGCATGGTGGTGATGGGTTAACAATTGGACTAGATGATATTAGTCATCTTTTCCAACCTTAATGATTCTATGATTGGAAGCTATCTGCAGTTTACCCTTGAGATTACACCAGAAATTGTTTGTATTTGAAAATACCATGTCAGCGAACGTGAGATATCTATGTCTGACATCAGTGAGCTACTCACATCCAAGTCTATGTCCCTGACTTGGGCCCTAATAGTGAAACTAAGCTGACCTCAAGCTGGTTTAGTTCACTCCAGCAAAGATTTCCTAATATAGGCAGGCCCTATCTCTTGTCACCCGGTCCCACCCCCTTCTTTAATTTGGCTCTCATGAGTTTTGATGACTGAATTGTTTCCTTCTTTGTTTCTCTGATTACCTTCTTAATCTTCTGCTCCTGAAAGATGCTTAGATCCTCAATCCCTGTACAAATACACTTTTCTTTCTAAGCTTTTCACCAACCAAACAAGGTTTTATTTGTTTATTTAATTTGACATGCCGGGAGAGAAATGATCCCACTTCCTATGGATTATCGAAGTTACAAATAGCTTTACAAGAGGGTAAACAAAGTAAAACTCATGCTGAAACTCCTTTGAACCAGGGACTTTCATTCAGTTCCCCACTTTGAATGGAACCTGTTACCCTTGGACCGGCTGGCTCCTGGAGTGCAGACTAATGGCCTCCCTGTCCTCCTGTCCTCCTTCACCAGAGTCACTATGAGTTTCCAACAAGGCAGTCACATGGCTGTGAGCTCACTCTGTGAAGAAGAGTTCTCTCCATCTTGCTTTCGGTTCTACAGCACAATGCTTCCAATCAGTATGGCATTTTTGCAAAGGTTAAGAGCTAGAAAAATGTGGGGGCAAGTCTGGGAGTCCTGATGAAGGCAGGAATGCTGCATTAATTTTTGCTGGGTGTTTTTTCTGACTCAGAGGCTGGCATGGAAGCATCACTCTGTGCACACACCACCTGCAATATGTGCTTCTGAAAAGAAAGAGGCTTTAGTTTGGGCTAAAATGTAGAAAAGCTCAGAGCCAGCAGTGCCAATGGGCTCCCCCGGGACAACAGCCCCCAGCAGCATGCAAGTCACAGGTTTTTGGGGAGCTCAGGAGGCTGTGGGCTGTCCTCTCCCTCCACCCCCAGCATCCTGTTCTATCATTCCATCTGTAATTGGAAGGCATGTGTGGATGAATTAAACATAGCAGGGCAGATGAGAAAACTCTCCCTCTTAGCTGGCTGAATGAGCAAACTTAACTGAGCCTGTTACCCACTGAGTATCGTGCCGACATGCCAGGGTCTGGTTTCCTTTGAGCTCGCCCTTTCATGCGGAGTCCCTTAGTGCCCCCCGCCTTGCTCTGCACAATGTCAAACAGCTGGAGCTCCTCCTGCCCCAAGGAGGAGCCTTTGCATGTGATGGCAGCAACAGTGGGAATTTTGCCTGGGATTGCAGAGGGTTGGGGCTGAGGATCAGGATGCTCTGGCAACTCCCAAGGGGGATGAGTCCCCCTGCAAGCCACGCCTGTGGAAAAAGTTTTCAGGGAATGGGGCTAAAGGAGAGGGTTTGGGCTTTCTCACTGCTTTGAACTTCAGCAAGGTCAGTGGCACCCTGAGGGCAGTTCTGCTGGGTGGTTTGAAATAAATGGGTGCCAGCCCAGAGGTAGTATCTTCAGCACAGTGAGAGTGGATGTTCACAAGCGGGACTGCTGCTGTCTCATCTGGGGGTTCACGGGGAACACTGCTGCACAAGCCATCATGCTGCTCCAACCTCTAGGAGATTTTTCAAAGGAAGAACAGTGAATGAAGGGTGCTGCTGCACCCCACATTTCCTCCTCCACAGGGATATATGGTGAAAGTAACCCTGCAGGGCTGCAATCCCAGCCTTTTTTTTCCCTACCATTAAACAAGCCCCAGGGCAGTTCTTTACAAAGGGTAGCTTTAATTCTTCTCCTCTCTTTCTTCCTTCCTCTGTAAGCCTAAAACTCGTCAGGCCTAATTCAATTCCTGTTTTAATTTTGAACAGTTTACGACTGCTCTAAATTAGGAAACCACCGTTTTTCAGACAAGACAGGTGCTAGAGGTCTCAGCACTTGTAAAATTAGACCACTTAGTGAGGTGTCTACATATGGATTTAGCACCTAAGGACTGCGCTGCTGAGAAACTAAAAGAAAATCTTGGAATCTAGGAAACTGGTTTTTAAAAGATAATTAGACAGCAAAGTTAACGTGGAGGAAGGAAGTTTGTGTTCAACTTGATAAGTGTGCCTGTTTGGGTGCAAGCTGAAAAGCTGTTGATAGGTATTCCCTTGGAACTCCAGAAACCCTGCAGAAAAATCAGTTTTGACATTTTCAGTACCCTTGTCATAAAAGAAAGAAACCTAAAACCAAAAAGAAAAAAAAAAACATTAAAAAAAAAAAAAAAAAGCAACCAAAAAGTCCTTTAGAACATCCTTAGTCACAAGAAACAAGCGAGCTAGAAGTATAGATTCCTCCTACAGGTTCAAATGAAAAGGAATAACTCTGAAACTTAAATAAAGTGAGGATAATCTTTCTCTTTTACTTCCTTTGACTAAAGGACTTCAGATTTAGAAACTACAAATCACATTTATCATCTGTGCTCTGCACAGGGCAAAGGAGTGAGAAACCTTACCGTAGTGTGCTAACAATTCTAGCCTGACTTTGCGGTCGCAGAAGATTTGTTTTAAACTGACCTTTATTGAAGGGCTTTGAAAGACTGAGGATTTCTCTGCACCTTTGGGTAAATTTAATAGTATGTATGTTGTTGGGTTTGGGAATTTGTATGTCTTTTGGGATGAGGGGAGGCAGTGAGCAGGAGTTGGTTTGGTGTAATCTCAGGGATTGGTGTCATTGCTTCTTTTGAAAATGCATGCCTCAGATGATTTCCAGAGACCTGCCAGGGATAGTTGGGAGAAACGTTCTTCTCCTTCTTGTTCTGCTTTTCTTCATTTACATCACCTTCAGAGAAGCTGTACTTATGGGCTGACTGGGGGAGTCAGTCACTTTCCTTGAAACCAGCTGCCTAAATCACACATAGCTGACCTCTTTTGGAAGAGGCTGTGTTCATTTAATAAAATATTAACCCCAGCACTCTGGGGGAAAACAGCAGTTTGTAAAATAAGCAGTTACGCTCATCTTATTTCACCTGCAAAGTATTGCCTCCTACACAGTCATCATTTTCCCTCTTTCTTTGCCTACATTTTTGTTTCAGATGTCTTGACATCCTCATCCAGATCATCTGCCATGAATCCCAAAGCAGCACAAATGGGATATCCTCTCCTGGAGTGAATGAGCCTGTAGGTGATGCCAGACAAGTGAAGGACCTTCGGTCCTTTCACAACCATTGGTTATGTCTGTGGGGCAGATATGCATGTGTTTGAACTCCATTTGCACTAACAGGGAAATTGAGGCACACAGTGATGACAGGGACCGGTCTGATCCCACCCTGCTTGCCATCGCCAGAGCCAGGAGAAGGAATGTAATTCTCCCGCAGATCCTGACATGGCATGAAGTGATGTGACACAACGGCCCTGCAAGGCTTTGTGTTGATGATCTTCCCTGAAGAGTGTGGACAGCTGAAGTCACCCAGCTTGTGAAGCTCCAGGCGTGAATGGTGGCTTCTACATCCCTTCAGCAGATGCCTGCTGGGATCTGGCAGACCACAGGAAAGCTGCCCTTCCCTGGGAAGCTCAACAGGTGCTTGGCACTACTCCTCCAATCCTTTCCAGGCTTGGTCCCACAGAGCAACAAGGTCGGTCAGAAGGCCTTCCACAACACCTCCACTGGTGTTTATCTACAGCCTGCTTTCACAGCCCAAACATTGCCCCCAGCGACCCCAGGATCCCGCTCCCTCCTGGCACGACCGCAGTGCCCGTTGGCGCTGCCCATCCCACCCGGCCGCAGGCTGGGACGGCGAGGCATGGCTGCCACGTCCTCGCCGTGCCGGGGAGCCCCGCCGCCCTCATCCCACAGGCCACCCCGCTGCCCCAGCGGCCGCCGCGGCCTCCCTGCCGCTCAAACCAAACCTTTCGGCCCAACTTTCCCGCTTCCGCCTGCCGGGAGGAGCGCGGTGGCCGTGCCGGAGCGGCTCGGCGGGTGTCGGCGGTTGCCGTTCGGGGTAGGCAACGGTCAGACGATGCCGGTTATTGTTACTGCCGGGCAAGGGAGAGCTGGCGGCTGCTGCCCGGCTTTTTAGGTAAGAGAGTTTATTTGGTATTTTCTCTCTCCTCTGGCTCCTCCTCTTCTTCCCTCCTCCTCAGGGGGAGGGGAGGACGCTCAGGAGCAGGAGTAGCTGGAGAAGGGAATTGTTTGGGAGTTCAGTCATCCAAAAGCTGTCACCCGTATGGAGGGTCTGGCTCCCCGTGCCCCAGCTCCCCTTCCCTCCTCCTCCTCCTCCTTCTCCTCCTCCTTCTTTTCCTCCTCCTCCTCCTCCTCCTCCTCCTCCGCCCGCGCTGCTCTCCCCGCCGCGCCTCCGCTCTGCATATAACCAGCGCAAAACTCCGCCGGCACCCCAAGTCCAGGGCCCCCACCTTCCCCTCCCCTTCTTCCCAGATCAGGCTTTTTCCTTTCTCTCTCTTTTCTCTTTTTCTTTTTTTCTCGTTATTATTATTATTTTTCTCTCTCTTTCTCTCTCTCTCTCTCTCTGTGTGCTGAATTCCCCGCAGATCCGGCCTGGAAGTTCCCAGCTCCTGGAGTTAAGCCTCTTTGTTGCTTCCCTCCGTTTCGGGCACGGCCGCGTTCCCCCCTCCCCCGTCTGCTGGGCCCGAGCCCCCGGTGAGTGAAGCGGAGGGGAGTGGGCTGGGGGGCGGCTGCTGGGGCGGCCGTGGGGCACAGGGCTTCCCCCCTCCTCACGCCTCGGTGGTGCTGGTGAAGCTTTGTGCTGGAGTTGGGGAAGTTGCTGTCGGGATGCTGGGAAGGGGTCAGCTAACGCGCCAAGGAGCTGACAAGAGAGGAGCGACATCCCGCCAGCCCCTGCCATGTGGGGCAGGGGGTTGTGGTGGCGCAGGTGGGTCTGCGGAGCGGGCCATCCCCTTCCAGACCTTCCTCCTCGGCCAAGCGGCTTTAATGGTGGGCCCAGAGCGGGTACGCGCCGTGGTGCACTGGCACTTTGCTTAAACCTTCCCCAAAAGCTGGGTCTGCAATGTTGCCTCGTCCCTACCATCAACTGGTCAGGGAGAGTGTGGTGGAGAGGGGGAGAGGGAAAAGCTGTGCGAAAAGCCGTGTTGCTTCAGCTCTTGTCAAAAGCAGATGGGAGTTTGCAGACAAGACTCAGCAGAGTCGTTTTGGTGCGTGCTGTGTGAAGGGGTTGTGCTGCTGATGCAGAGAAAAGCATGGGTGGGTAATCTGCGAGCACAGTTTCTGTCCTTTTCTTGTGCAATTGTAGGTTTTTAACTCTGGTGCGATTTGGGTTTGGGGTGGAGGTTATCTGCTCTGTGGCGGGATGCTGAGGGACTTGTGCCTATGTGCCTCCTGGCCACTTGGGCTCTAACTTTGGCAGGTCCTCTTGGTGGTGACTGCAAATGGAAAGTGCGCTGGTGTGCTGGGGGCAGAGTGGGATGAGTAAGGATTGGTAGCTGTGTCCAAATGAAACTTTCTAAAGTCCCCCACAAATACTGATGCTTACTTTGAAAAATTACAATAGGCTTTTCCCAATAGCCCCAGCGGGCAAAAGATATTTAATAGAAATCCTGTGTCTTTGAGCACTTCCTCAACTAATTCAGGTACCCCGAGTGTGATTTCACTGGTGTTGTAGGAAAGACAGTTCAGGTCTATTGAAGGTTTTTTTTTTTTGTTCTTGTTTGTTTTAAAGAAACTCTCTTGACCTCTCTGCAGCGTTATGCAAGTGGGATAACAGGCTTCCACACACGCTGCGCGCCCGCCTGTAATTCCAGGCGTGTCCTAAGCTGTTAGATTTTCTTGGTGTCCAGTTCTAACTTCTACATCGCTACTATGTTATCTTTTTGATAAATGCATTTGCAATGTGCCATTAAATTTCTTTTCCCATGTGCTAAAAAATAATCACTGAAAACATTAGGAGGATATGGGTGCTTTTGCAAGTAGGATTTTAACCTAGTTTTCTTCTGTTTTGAAAGTAACTGCCTCGATGTGCTTATGTTTAGTGGAAGGCTCTTAAACATATATGCATGTCTCCACACATACATGGACAAGACCTTTTTTTAATGGGTTGGATATTGAGGTCTATGGCTCTGGGGACGATTTCAAGCAGAAACATTTCACAGGTTTGCAAGGACTATTTGTGCTGTTTATTTTAAGTGACCAAAAGAAATGAAGGTGAAATAACTTCCTTTGCTAATAGGAGTCATCTTGGGACCTGCTAATGTAAATAGCACAATTAGGGAGAGCTGTGAGCTCCCCACTGAGTGCGTGATACTCTCTAACAAATAAACAGAGTTTTGTTCTATGTACTTTTCTAAAACACTCATTCCCCAGATACGATTGCAGGACTTTATCTGTTGTACACAACACAGACAAGATCTCAATAAGTGTTTGCTGTGAGGGCTGGAGTCAGCAGTCCTCCCTGCTGCTGTAGTTCCCATTAGGGAAAAATGAAACAGGTTCATCTGAAGGGTGTGCAAAGGTCCTTGCAGATTTAGCAAATAAGTCCTGTTTTCTCCTTTTCTAATACACATGCATGCACATAGGACCATTCTTTGGGAGAAATCCCAGCACAAGTAGCTGAATCCACGCACATCTCTGCTTTGCACAAAGAAGAAATTTTACAGGTGAATGTATGTGCTACAAAATAGAGCGAGAGGCTCTAAACTACTGCAGAGTGAGACTGAGCGCCCCATGTCTGCTGAGGTTTTCCAGCCTTTTGGGTATAAGACTGAACAGCTCAGAACTGCGCTTTTTCAGAAGACAGGTGAATTATTGCCCTCTCACTTCTTGAAATTCTGTTCTGTTCTTAAAACTAACAGCTCTTTGTAAGCTGGTGGAGTCTCCTGTCCAGCACAGAGCATGCAGGTCAGGTCAGGAAAGTAAGTAGCCTGCATGGTTCCCATCTTAACCAGAGATCGGAGGGAATGCTTGCTTTTCCTTTGTGAAGAGCAGATCTGAATTTTTGTAGTTTCTCTTCATTGTTGGATGACTACACTTGATTAAAATGCCAACAAATCCACCTGTTAGTGCTTCCTGGCCTCTTCCTTAATTGTGTGTCCTCACAAGCACAGGCTGTGACCCTATGTGACAAATCCCTATTACTTCTTCTGCCTGGGCTGGTGAGCAATAGAGGCGGATGGACACTCTTCAGGTGGATGAGGTTTAAATGTCGAGATGCTCGGACTGCCCACAGGCAATGCATGTGCATTGCACAAGCTTAAACAGCTTCCTTTGTAGCCCCATGCCTCAGTCCCCCATCACAAAAAATGGTGCAGATGGGGTGAGAGCTGAGGTGGGGCAGTCGTTGGAACCATCATGCCAGTCAGCAGCACCAGCCCTCATGTCTCTCAGAGCAGAGCTCCAGCTCAGTCAGCCTCAGTGACTCAGCCCACAAGAAACTGGAGCAGCAGCAGACCAGTGTAGCTCTGGCTTAACAGAAGTTTCTTGGTAGAATAATGGTAGATTGGTCATTCCTAACGCCTGATATTGAATGCCTAGGGAAAGTGGAGAACAATTGCCTTGGACTTCTTTTTATGTACAGTGATGTTTTGATGCATTACTGCTGGCATGTTATGGACCACGAATTGCAGATCTCTTGGTTCAAACCATTGCCTTCTAGGCCAAAAACTCTATGCTGCAGAGTCTGCTGTTGGGATGGGGTATCCCACAATGCAGAAGCTCTCTTGCAAAACCTCTGCAGACTTCCTGTTTCTGGTTAGACTGAAAACATCCTGAGGGAGAAACCTGCTGTGTACTCTGGTGCTCTTGTGGTCAGTCCCAGCTTACAAGGTTGTGGCTTCTTACAGTGCCTGTGCCACAAGGACAGTTTGAGGACAGTAGGAAATAAAGGAGTTGCAGGTCCCGGTGAAGACAACTTTCCATTTTTCTAAATGTGTTTTGGGTGACTGTCTGACAAAATGCATCGCTAACGTCTTTTTCTTATTTCCTGCTCTTTGGTTTCATCCTTCTTGGCCCTGAATCATACGGCATTGTTTCCGTTGCTTCGTTGGCTGAACGCAGCGCTCAGAGCTTCATTTCTGGAGGCAGCGCTTGCAGGATGGGAAGCTTTTAAAATTTGCTTTGTGTGCATATTTGTGCTTCAGAGTTCTTAAAATCTCCCCTCTGTAGGAGCTCGGGCTCCAGCAACACAGCTGCAGGAGTGTTGGTGGAAAGTGGAGACAAAAATGGTGTGAGTACAGTGGGAGCAAGCTGGCTGAGGAGCTCAGAGAGCTGTTGTTGTGGGGGAAAAGCCCACAGCACTCACATGGTTCTGAAGGGTTTTGTACACAAACAAGGATCAGACCACTGCCTTGAGGAGCCTGCATGCTCCTTTTATTGAATGGCCTCTTTTCGTCCCTGAAAAAGGCCAAACGGGCTGAGGGACTCAGCTGGCCCCGATGGAGCTGTTAGCAGAGCACCTGGCGCAGTGAGGCTCTGTGCTGAGAGGGGCTCTCGGGGCTGCTCTCCTGCCTTGCAAGAGTGCTCCAGTAAGAGCCAGAGCCAATTTATTTTGGCTCTGGTGGGACCCGTGGAGGAAAATGTGCTTCAGGGAGCGTGTGGGACGTGCTCAAGCTTCTTCGCCCTCTCTGTGGGCAGCATGCCAGCACAGAGGTGAGAGCCAAACTTTACCCTTGCTTTCAGCTTGGCTGCTCTGGGGAAGCTGCTGACCCGTGGCCAAAGCCTCCCCTAAGCCCCCTCTATAGATGTGAGGAGTGCGACTGCACCTTGTGTCCATGCAGTGGGTTGGAGGCTGGCTGGGCCAAGTCCAAACCATGCAGCAGCACGTTGCCCCTGTGAAAACCCACTCTTGTTGAGATCACAGGGTTCTGGGGATGTGGGCTCTCTATGTCTGTAAAAGCCAGATGGTGGCTTGGAAACTAGTCACTTGTTGTGAGCTTCTGTGGCATAGGCAGTATGTCCCAAGCCCTATGGTGGCAATGCCATTTTTTTCAGCAGAGTCTATAAGATTAGGCAGCAAATCCTACTCTTACGCAGAGCCATGGTCCTACAGCCCTACCAAATACAAGGAGGTACTCACTGGCTTCAATGTCAGTGAATCTGAACAAGCTTGTGTGTCTAAAGAGTGTGCATTGAGCCTCTCTCCTGTGTTGTTTTCTTTTAATCAGAGGAGTGGAGAGGGAAAGGGTGTGAAAATCCCTGTTAGTGCTGTATCTTCAGCTCTGAAAAAGATAGATTAGGCAGAGCCCTGTGGATCAGTATGTTGAGTGTATTAAGAAAACTCACACAGATATAAACCTACAGAAGTAGTATTTAAGAAGTAAACCTCAAATGTGGATACGCTGGCCTGAAAAACAGCATTTATGTGAAAAGGGCACATGCGTCTGGTAATGTTACTATGGTTGTTCTGCTACATTTAGGTAGAGCAGCCACCTTGCTTAGCCATGCTTTTGCTGGTGAAGAGAGCTAGGTTCTGCTCTCTGCCTTGCAAACTTTTGCCCACGTTGGGGCAAATTGCTCTTTGCCTCAGCTCTCCACCTGCAGAACCCGTGAGTGGCACTTCCCTGCCTCCTGGTGGTGCTGAGGGTAGATCTACTTAGAGATGCAGAGACACCATGGTTTTGCTGGCTGCTGAGAAAGCTCTCTGGTTAGGACCACTGTTGGTTTCAGCAGAGAACCTCCTGTGGTGTTGGTAGCCCAATAGGAGGCTTTGCGGTCACCTCTGGGGATATCCATCCATGCATGCAGGGTGGATGTGGGCTCTGGTTTTGGTCGGGAGGGTAGGCTTGGTGTCAAGCTGCTCTCTGAGCTTGACCCCTGGGGAGTCTAGCGTAGGTAGCAGCACTGCAGCTGCAGTGAATTTATTACTCCAGCCAGCAGTGGTACAGAGGAGCCATTGTAATCTTATGTACTGTACAGTGTATATCTCAACGAGAAAAGTGCCTCCTGTTTTTTTTTTTTTCCCCCCCTCCTCTCCATCCTTTCACGTCTAGCTTTATGAAGTTCCACCCCTTAAATTGCAAATTTGGCCTTATCTTCAAAGAAGTCCTTCGGTGCCAAGGTTTTAAAGGTGGGGAGGAGGCAAGAGCAAAAACATAATCCATTAACAGCCCAGTTGCCAGAGAAAATGTTTTTTAAAACAAAATCTGAAACTTTAGTGTTCGAGATCCAACGCCAAGATTGAATACAAGTATGGGCCTTGTCCCCCAAGAGTGACAGCACTGGGAATATGCTGGCAGAGACCATGGAACGAGGATTCTTGTGCATGCACGCACACAAATAGACAATTATTTGGAAGCCAATGGAGTTCTGGATGCTGAATAATAATTTACTTCATCTAGTGCCTTCTGTTCCAAGTTGCTCCCCAAGCTGCAGCTGACGTGAAGAAGCCTTCTCGCTTCTCCAGCCCTCTGCTGGATAGCAGCCCCCTCTGGGGCAGGAGGGCAGTGCTTGCCTGCACGTTCCTCAGCTGTGGGTGGTAGAAGGGGTGAGCTGGCCCCACTTCTCCATAGCCTAGCACTGTCAGCAAGTGATTCCTTTGGGCCCCTTGAACCTAAGATGATGGGAATATGATTTTTTATTTTATTTTCCCAATGAACGCTGCTTGTTTAACAAACCCAAGCTTTGTCAGTCTGGAGAGGTGGGTTTGAATCACAGTAAAAGGAGAGGTTTTCAAAAACATGCTGGGTGGGATTTTTCAAAAGCACCTGGGATGACTTAATTATACTTACTGAGATGTGTGCATTGAGGGACTCGACAGCTCTCCCCTTGCTTTTAAATACAAGGTCACTATTGGCACATCTGTGGGATGGTCCCACTGTCACCATGTAGCAGCTGTACAAATCATTCCCAAACACCTACTCTCACATGGAAATGTAATCTTTACTTCAAAAGTTCTTCAGATACGAGGGTAGAGGCCTCAAGCTGATGGTTGGCTGGGCTCTACAACCATTTGGCATGTTAGCTTGGTGGGATCAAAGATGCTAGAGAAGGGGGGGAGTCAGTACTAATATATGAGGCTATGTGATGAAGACCAGCCAACCCTGTGAGGCAGGCAGCAATCTATCAGTGAGTGCTAGCTGCACTCGCATGGTACACAAATATACAATACAACCTGTGGAGCCCCACTGATTGCCCCATGAGGTCTGCTGACTTCTGTGCAAGCAAGAGTCAACTTTTTACAAAAGGCAGTAAAATAGGCAGCAAAGTACTTGCTAAAACTGGGTTTTCCTTGTGATTTCCTTGACTGCAGATTTGGGGAGGAGAAAGAAGCATGAAGAAGACAATGTCAAGAGCAAAGTGGCAAGTCATATTTAGTGTTGATGTCTGATCACCTCACTTGCACTCTGCTCTACAGTCTGACCCCTGGGATAATTTCAGACCTTCAAGCCACTTCAAAGAACCATCTTAACAAAAATTTCCCAAACTAGTGACCAAGAAAACAAGCAAAAATTTCAGCAGCCACAAAAATTTGAGTATAACCCAGTTTTTGCATAGCTTAAGCATTGAAGATAAGTAGAGTTTTCTTAACGTTGCCTCTCTGGGTGAAGGCCTGAGGAAGACCTGCCATGCTTTCTTCCCCTCCCCACCATATCGCATAGTGGTCTAAAGGTTTAACCAAGATTAGGACTCAGCTATGCTAGACACTGCTAGCCTGTAGTGGGAGACAGTTCCTATATCTTCACTCAAAACAGCAAGACAAATGGTGGGTGGGAAATGAAAGTAAAGCATGAAAAAGTTCATGTGTGCCTTGGAATCACTCAGCATGTCAGGGCTGGAGATTAATGCAGGCCCCATGTTTCCTGGTAGCCCCACATTGGGCTCTTGGGGTTGGTAGTGTCTTGCTGCTACGGAGAGCTGCAGTAGTGCATGGCTAAAGGGAAAGGGAAGGAGCCAGTTCTGCCTTGAGTTCTCCTTGTCAGCTGGTTATCAGCCATGGCCTGTTGCTTTGAAAGACAGCTGGGATAGCAAAGAGCCAGTGTAGTGAACGTGCACACTGCAAGCAAAATGATCTAATTACATAAATGCTGTGTACCTTCTTTCTTGGGGTTCTGGGACCGTACTCTGGAGGCACTGGCTCTTGGTACCCAAGACGAGGATGAGGATGTACAGGACTGCCCAAATGCTAACCAACTGCTTGTGGGACAGCAGAGCCTGCCTGGATGGGGAAATGGGGAACTATCTCTCAAAAGAGGATTGGACTGCTTCCCCCCTCACTGTCCTGGCTGACTTGCAGTGCTAAGTTTTAGGGAGCAGGTGGGGATGCATATTTATTCTCCTCTGGCACCTGTGTGTTTGTGAAGAGCTGTAGGCAAACCCTCTTGGAGGGCTGCTCGTGGCTATGTCCTGCTGTGTATGAGCAAAAGTCTCAGCTGCAGTCGGAGGCTTCTAGCATGGAGGAATGCTTTGGAATGTTTTAATGGCATCATATTGCCAAAGGCTCTGGCTGGGTGCAGGAGATGACTCCTTCCCCTGCTCTGTGGAGAGCCCATTTGAAGCAGGATTCCTCTGTTTTGCAAGTGGGTTTCATTCTGCCTTCTGCAAGCAAAGTAATTTAATCGCAGGAGAGATCACTGATGCAGTATTTGGGCCCTCATGGTTCCTCCGTGGCTCAGTAAGTGCCTTTGAAGCAGGAGGGCAATGGGAGATGCCAGACAGCTGTACAGACAGAAAGTTTTCTTTGGTGTTTTTTGGTACCAGTTTGCTCCTTGTGCATTAAGGACTGTGAGGAGGCACAGACATAGTTTCTGTTCACTGGATTGGCAGTCTGGGGGATGGGGAAGGTGTCGAAAAAACGTGTTGTGGCACCTATCTGTCTTCATTCTTAGTGAAAATATCTTCTTCCAGCATCCACATCCCTCTCAATTCTGCAGTAGGGAGGGAGAATGGGATTACAGTGGGTCCTGCACCCATTTCCTGCATGCGTGCTGCCTCCTAAAGGATATAGGGGCCGCAACTGGGCCCTCACACCTCCCTCATTCCCAATTTTTGGTCTTTAATTTCCCCTCTTCTGCCTGAGGTCCCTGTGCCAGGGCTGAGGTAGTCTTGTTGGGTGAAATCTCAAAGGCCCCTGTCCTTACTTGTTTTGGGGAGGGCACACAGGAGCCGCTGGCAGTGCCTCCCTGCTGCTGGAGCAAGGCTCCCAGCCCTAGCCGACCCAGAGCGAGCAGGGCTCCAGCATGTTGGAGCGGGTTCTAGGAACCCTTGCCCGGGCAGGCAGGGCTGCAGCCTCCCTGCAGGTTGTTTTGGAGGTGAACCAGCCTCTCCAAAGTAGAGCCACCTCTCTGCTTCCACTGCTCACCCTTGTCTGGCAGATCGGGGCTTAGAGGTTCAGAGAGATGGATCTCCACCAAGGTTTCTGATCTTGTGATATTTGGTGGGTTCAGAGGAGTTTGTGTCCTTAGAGGTGGCTGGGGAGGCAGCTTAGTGAGGCCTACAGACGTGCCTGCAGCATGCAGTGGGGTGCCAGCATCTGCAAGGGGAGTGCCACCAGCACAGTGAGAGAGCTCAGGGGATGTCAGTGAGCTACAGCAAAGCAGCCTCATCTGGGAGCCTGCAGCCCAGGGCTTCGAGGGCTTTCTACTTAGTTGATGGACAAGTAAAGCTGGTGTAGAGAAGGGCTGGGAAATCTAAAATAAAGATTCTTAGAAAGGTACAGCTAGAGTGACTTCGGGAGACTGCCTCCACCACAGGCTCCTTGTGTGCTGTTTATGAACATCTTAACTACTGAGGCCCTTACTTGGGGGCTGCAAAAAAAAAAGCCTTATTTTCCATGTAGCACTTCTGCAGTCAATAGATAAAACAGGCAGAGGTTCCCCTGTGGGTTTTATAGCAGAGGCTCTCCAGGGCTTTTCTGAGGTACCGAGCTCCAGATGCTGCGATGGGTCAGTTTCCCTCTCACATGAGGGAAGATGCTCCTACCAGATGTTTGTTATCGGCAAAGCGAGGGGGGCTGGAAAACAGACAGGCTTCAGCTGGTGAGAAGCTGAGAAGCACAGAGGGAAATGGTCATTGTTTCCCTATTAGGCTTGTAGAGGGAATTCTGGAAGCTGCTTTTTAGCCCATTGTTACAGTTTGTGCTTATATAGCTTATGTCTTTCGTGAGAGACTAACTCCTGAAGCATGTTGGAGATGAGACTATACCAGAATACTTTCCTTCACCCATTCCAGGATAAAGTATGGCAGATGCTCGAGTTAATAAATGGTCGATGTTGATGTTTCTGAGGTTGGATTTCTTCCATGCAGGTGAGTTTTCCCAGTTGCTTCAGAGGGTGGGACAAAGTCCTTATTCCTTTCCACTTCTAATGTCTGTGTGGTCCATAGCCAGCTGACAGTATTTAACATAATTTGGAGGGATCGTATTGGGGTAGGTACTGATTGAGCTGCTCTATAGTTGCACTGAACAGTGAAAGTTTTTTCTAGGGGTATTTGGTGCTCTGGGACAGTCGCAGACTTCCCATCTCAAAGAAAGCGTTGACAGTCTCTGTAAGCAATTAGGGATACATTCCTTGAGGCAGAGGATGTCTTTTTATTGTAGTTTTGGAGAGTACCTAATAATGTTATATTAAAAGAGTCTCTGTAAAATAAGAGAATCAAATATTCCTTGTTTTTCCTTTACTGGACAGGTAATGTAAGGATCTTTGAAAAACCCAAAAAGTCGTCTTTCTGTTGCTGTTTTGTTTTCCCAGTAAAGAACTGAGCACATACCAGGTTTGCTGTCTTTTAAGAATTTCTTGTGTTGAACTGTATACTTTCATAAGAGGACGGTAGGCTGCCATCTGTTCTGCATCTCCCATGGTCAACCCCTCATGGTCCAGTGGCTGGCTATGGTGTGTCACTGCTTCTCCCTGCTCTCTTCATTAGGTACAATCTTCTCCAAAAGTCACTAAGCATATAAAACAAGGATTGGATTTTGTTGGGGTTTTTTTGTTTTGTTTTGTTTTGTTTTTTCCCTATTCTAGAACAGGCACTGACCACAGTCATGCATTTGTTTTTCTCTCTTGCTTCCAAATGCAGTCACATAACAATAGCTTGGAAAAAAAATATTGGAAGCAATTTGGTCATGAATTTGTTTCCTTTTTTGGGCTGCACGAAGTGGGTTAGCATTTGGGTGAAGAGGCCCTGAGCTGCAAGCCATCTTTCCCAAGGTTTAAATGGGCTCCAGCCTGGTCAGATGAGATATACCATGGAAGGGCAGCCCTTTCGGGGCAAGATCTCCCATTGCTCTGTGTGCAAAGCCTCAGGCTGCAGGCTTTTTTTCTTTTTTTTAGATAGCTCCACGACATTATTTACTATTTACGTAGCAGAGAAGTCTTGCACACTGCTATATGGGTTTTATATGTATCTGGTACTCAGGGGGCTGGAGGAGAGAAACTGGCTCCCCTCTCGGTCTTTTTCAGAAGTGGGTGTCTGCTTTCCTTAACAGATTGCTAATAGGAGAAGGTGGGTATTGTTGTAGTTCTTACTGCTTTATGCAGGATGTCATGACAGGTGATGGTTTTGAATATTTTCCACAGCTGTAGAAACAGATTACTCTCTGAAACGAGTTCAGAAGGTTGGAGGAGTGAGAGCTGATGACAGGTAGGATGATCTGCAAAAGACAGACAGACCAGGGCACAAAGTAGTACCCTCACAAGGAGCAAGGAAAGAAGTATTTTGCAAATGGGACTGTGGGATGTGTCTGGATTCAGTGATTTCAGTGTATGGATCTTTGGGTTTTAAGGGAAAGTACCACTTTAACAAGAAAAATGGAAGCTCGACAGATGAGATAAGGACAAGCACACGATTGCTATGCTGGCCAGGAGCGTGCTTGGTTGTTAAAATCTCTAATAGTGAAGGCAGTGAAATCTCAAACTTCCTTCCACAGTTCAATGGATTTCATCCTTAGAGAAAAAGGGAGTACGTAAGGCTTACATGTAGCAGAGAGAGAATGCCGTTTGACAAAGTCTAGACCAGTAGGTGAAGTTTTCAGATCACAGCAATTTTCCTTCAAGTATTTATTTATTTATGGTTTCACTGAAAAAAAAAAATTTGGATCAGCTGTGTTTAAAAATGTAGCAGTAATGAGATACTTTAAAAAAAGGGAGTTAATCTCTCTCCCTCTCCAACCTGCTGTGGGCTGCCAGTTGTAGTGTCAGCAAGTCCTGGGGCATCGCAGCCTTGCTAGCCAGAGTCACAGTGGAGAAAGCCAAACCCCAGAGGGAAGCACCAAGCAAGCAGTGGGATATAGGATGCCACAGAGGCTCCCCTTTAGTCACCCTCCAGGGGAAACAAGTTCAGGCTGCTGGGACTCTCTAGCTCTCCCTCCCTTGCTCCCTCAGGGCAGCAAGGCCTGGTTTCTTACTGCTGCTGGGTAGCCTTGAACTGTCTCTGACAGCCCTGATGGGGAGACGCGGGAATGAGGAGGAGGGGAAACCGAGGGCTTTTGTAGTGAGGGAACAAAAAACATCCTCTGCATGTCTCCGGGTTCAGCGTTTGCAGACTCTCTAAACTGGACTGTTTTTTGTTTCGTTTTTTGTTTGTTTGTTTGTTTGTTTTTTGTTTTTGGTTTTTTTTGCTTTTAAATGCTTCTTTAACTGATGTGATTTTTTTAGAGTATTTTTTTATTTTTGGCTGGAGGGTGTCTGTTTGGGAGACAAAGTCTGTCTGAGGCTCTTCGTTTGGCCCATCCAGCTTATCCACAGAGCACGCACAAGCCATCTGTAGGCTGTATTTGCTCTAGGATTCCCTATGGCTTTTCCGTGGCCAAGCCTCCGTGTTTAGTAAGAGGGCAGAAGGGCTAACGTGGGCAGACTGGCTGTGCTGCAGGCTGTCTTACAGCCCTCTGCCGACGACAGCTCAGGGGGTGGTTTGGCCTTGCAACAAGAAGAGGTACCATGCTGGGACAGAAAGCTTGAAGTGTGGCCCCCAGGATGAGCAGAAGTGAAGAGCATTTGGTCTCCACCAGCCCTGGATGCTGTTTTCTTGCCATGCAGGAAAGCTACAGCTGACAGCAGTGAAAAATGTATTTTGAGGAAGAAGATGCTTCTTCTGATAATAGTGGGGTGGCATGCAATAGTCTGGAAAGGCAAAGTAAGTTGGTTTGAGCCCAGGCGAAAGATTGTGCAGAGAAATCTTGTCTCCTGTGGGTCCGTTGGTTTTGGCTCCCAGACGATGTGACATATCACAAGAGAAAAATCTCCTCTCCCCACTGTTTCCTTTCTTCTTCGCTGGTAGCTAAGCAAGATTCAATTTTAATGACTTCCCTCTACTGTCTCTGCTTCCTCCCTCCCTGCCCCACACATGCTTTTTTTTTTAATATTATTTTTTAAGGCATTTCTTTTTGGCAAGAGTTAAAACACAAGCAGCATTTGGACCAAGATGAAACCAGCTGAGGAACATGTTGGGCAGTGTAATGCTTTGTTCTGAGTTCAGGGGGAGAAGAAGGGGAAGTGAGGGGGTGAGGGATGTCATTTCCCAGATGGGGACCCTGCCAAAGATGTTCTTGCTTTGGAAAGCAGAGAGTGATTTTGAGGTTACACTAGCTTTAACCCTTTATCATAGCCCTTCCGTCATGCAGGGAAGCTTCGAAGTCATAGTCCTAAAATCTGGCTGTGTTGTGCTGTGTGGCCAAGGTGACCTGAACAGTCTCAAGACAAAGTCTACTGTTGTGACTGAATACTAACAGCAGCCTGAGGTTCCAGTTGCTGAAAGCTATAGTGAGTGGATGAGAAATCTGCCTGTTTTTTATCAGCGAGGATCCAGAACCAGTATGGTTGCTGTTTGAAAAACAAAATCAGCATTTTCCCTACAGGGAGACAGGACTGCTGTGCAGTTTTTGTGTCCTGCCAGAAGCACCTGGTGTGGTATGGGATGCTGCTGAACTCTGCTTCAGTTGTTCCCATAGGGAGCCTTGAAATGTGTAAGATGCTTGGGAAGCACCTTGTCCCTTGATGCCTCCATCCAAAGGAGCCTCATGTGCAACAAAGTTGTGTTGCTGGAGGGCATGGTAGATGGAGAGCCTACTCAGGCATGTTCTACTGTTTGGTGACTGCCTGGGGCCACCAATATTGCACAGTGCGTGGGCTGCTGATTTAATCACCCCAAGGCTGTTCTACAGTAGCAAGTTGAGGGCGAGAGCACAGAGAAGAGAAAGTTAACGGAGAGATCTTGTTACTTCAAGGTGCTTTCGTGGTTGAAAATACATGCAGCAGTTGATCTATGCTGCTGGGCAGTTTGTTGGTTTGGAGCCCAGCGCCAATGCTATATACATAAAATAAGTAAATATCCTCGATATAGTCCCAGGCAGAGTCACTGTCCAGCCACCAAACATGCAAGATGGAGACCAGCAGACTCCCTGGCCCTCCAGTCTTTCAAAACTTCTTTTTCCCGGCTAGGGGAAAAGCTGCTTTCCTAATCCCATTTTGAACCTCCTGAACTTAACCACAAACTCAAGCTCCAAAGGTGTCAGTAACTTTGGTCTGGAGACCATACGCTTCCTCTCCCCAGCAGTTTTGGTGGCAGTGTGTAAATCTTTGGTCTCTTCCTTGTGCAGCTGGCCCCAGATGTGCCAAAAGATGGCTACAGCAACACCACTGTGCCAGTGACTAACAGAAGAGCGATGCAGCCAGTGCTGGCCTTGAAAACATGCCCTGTGTCTTGCACGTTTCTTATCAACCAAGAGAAGTCTGATCTGAAGCAAATGAATATATAACCACCCTGGATTCACCTGTCACAGTATGATGGAAGAAAATAGAGGCAGGCAGACAGAAGAAGCACATGTGTGATTGCACATGCTGGTTTTCAGCTTTTTTTTTTTTTTTTTTTTTAATATGTATGTTCTTGAATACTTTCCTATGGAGGTAGTTGAAGCACATGTACAATTTACTGCACACTTAATCTGGACTTGCATGTTTTCATCCCTTTTCCTGGACCCCTGAAGTCATCCACATGTCCCTTTCAGCGGTCTCCTGAACCATGGGTGGGAAGCACTGACCGAGGTGCAAGCTCTTGGGTGGGAGGCAGAAGACCAGTGTTTCCCTTTCTTGCTATACTGTGCTGACTCTCTGCATGATTTAAAGAAATTTCCTTTGCCTCTTCAAGGTTTGCTTTCCTCCCGCCCATTGGTGTTTGCCAACGTAAATAGAAAGCACGTAGAGTGGCTGTAGCCTTTGTGCAGCCTTGCAGCACCTAGCACAGTGTTTCCTGCAGCTGGCCCATCTCCATGGCTTGGTGCTCTATTGGTTTGCCTGCTTAGGCCTGGGAGCATCGCAGGTGTGTTAGAGTGCAGCACAGGGACACTGTGGCAGCACTGTTCCCAGGTACAGCTTGCTTCAGCTTGCTGGTGCCACCAGCACCTCTGGCCTCGGGTCTGGGATCTGTGTGGATTTGGCATAGGTCTCTGGCTCTTCTTAAGCAGGGTAACGACCACCACAGGCTTCGGAGACTGAAAATGGATGTGTGATACCAGTGGTTGTTGGGTGTCACTCAGTGTCTTGGAGCCCTTCAGTATGGAGTTGGGCTCCATTTCACTTATCCTGGTGGTTGCATATATATGCACATACTGCAGGAAAGCATCCACTAACCCACAGGAACTGCTGTACCCACACCTGCCAGGCTCTGTGAGGATATTTGGAAGGTGTGAATTGCCTCTTGTTCAGTAACCTGGTGGTAGGTCTTCCTGCCTCAGCTCAGCCCTGGGCTTCATGAGTGCCAGCTGATGGGCTTGGGTGGGCTGCAGTGCCCAGTCATGGGGCATTTACATATGGTGGCACATTGACTGCTGTTTCTCCTTCTCTGTTTACTTAGTTCTTGGCAGCTGAATGTTTGAATGTTTGCTTGACAAAAAATTTCCCTGAAGTCTGTGATTACGGAAAGTTTAGTCTGACAAACTCTGCTGAGTTATCCCATTCTCTTGTTGTCAATAATCTTGCTTGTTGTCTCCCTTAACCACAATATTTTGTGTGTGGTGCAAATTTGTGTTTTCTTCTCTTGTTGTAATCAGCCTGCCCCTCCCTGCTTGGTTAACTTGCTGAAGCTGTACCCCCAGGATGCTGACATCTGTATCTTAATAATCCAGAAGTCCTGGGGCTGCCAGGAAGCAGTATAAATCATAAGACTGCATACCTGCCTAGCACCTCTCACCTGAGAATCCAAAGCTGTCTGGTGCATACTGTTCATCTGGGTACCACTCACACCAGCTGGGGTTTGCTATTCTTGTTTTTGCAGCCCACAAGGTAGAAGGACTCTCCGTCCAAAAGATGAAGTGATTCCAGAAATGCAGTGAAATTCCAAGACTATGAGTTTCTATCCCTCTTTGCTATATGTAATTTGTCCCCAGAAGGAAAGGGTTGGGTGGTTTCAAACAGTGTTTTATTTGCAGTGTTCCCCGGCTATTTTGGCATCTCAGTAATTCCAATCTGAGAACAAAAAAGCAATTATAAGATTTCTCCAAAGTAAGTTAACATTCTTTGTCTGTGAGTGGGTGTCAATAATCTGGTTTGCAGGATGGATGATAACAAAGTATTGTATCTTAGGGTCACATTGGAGCGATGCAGGAGGACAAGTGTTCATGGCAGATCTGGACAGGGAAAAGACCCTGCTGTACTTCAGAGGTGGTGACAAGGCTGGTGGAAACCTGCCTGTGAGGGCTGAGTGGTCACTGTAGGCTGTCTATAATGCATGTGGGGACCTTTTGAGAGCCAGGGCTGTTCAGGCTCTCTCCTGGAGAGCCATAAGCCTCTCTAAGGCTTATGGCTTCTGTTGGAAACCACAGGCAGACCGTATCAAATTGCTAGATTCTACCCCAAACCAGGCACAGGGTATGGGCTTCTGTTTAGTTTCCACTTGATGAAGAGAGAGCTGGAGAAAAGCTGGCATGGGACTGGCATTGCCCTAAGGCTGTAGGTACTCTGTTCCTAGCACTAGTGAGTGCCGTTCCCACGGCTGGATCATACCGTTGAGAGCAGCATAATACCCCCACTGGCATCCCCAGGGAGCTGGGGTGTAAGAGGAGGAATATTTTGTCTACAGCACTTTCAGAAAGGGACAGTGGAGAAGAGATAGCAAAAAACGCTGATGATGAGGATTAGGGAGAATGCAACGCCCTCCACGCACATAATCTCTGCTGAGGCTATGGGGAAGTTGCTTTGGTGATCCCTGTGCTGGCCCCCCTGGCAGGGTGAGCCCTGGGGAATAGGAAAGCCTCAGGTCGAGTGGGGAGGGCTGCAAGCACCAGGAGGTTACAACGTGTTTATTTTTCACATGTTGCAGCAGAGCGTCCCTACATCCAAACCCACCCATGTGCTTGCCAGGCCTTTGTAAGATACTCACGCTCTTCCCTTGGGGCCGGGGCACCCCCAGCTCCCTCGGCTCTGCCCCTTCTCCTCTTCCCCCTTCTCCCATGTGCTTTTATTTCTTTTGCAAACAGCGTGCGCCAAATCCAACTTCACAGCTGGCTCAGCTCCACGTGTTTGTTTTCTGTGCCTGCACGGCGCTTGCCAGCACTGCTCGCACCCTTGCTCCGAGCTGGAGGCGGGGGGAGAGCAGGGGCGGTGGGGAGGGAAACGGGAGCAGGCTGCTGCTTTCCAAACCCTTATTTGTTTAAAGCTTAAGCCTGTTTGAGAGCGCCTTTTTGGAGTGAGGGGTAAGTGGCAGGGGCGGGATGCGGGGGAATGGAGAAAGTAAACTGTGTGTCAAGGAAAGCAAACTTTGCAGCTGGAATTGCTGCTGGTGCTCATTGTGTGAAGGGGCTGGGGAGGTGGCTTGGAGGCCGTGCCTGCCCTCTCAATGCAAGTGTGAAAGGAAAAGGATGCAGAACGGGGAGCTGACAGTGAGCCTGCGTCGTGCTGGTGGCTGAGCAGGTGAGCCTCCCTGCCCCAGCTGTTGTCCTTCTGTTGTAGAGCATCCTGTCTTGGAGATAGAGAAACCGTGTGCTGGTCCTGCCCGTGTTTGGGTCACTGTCCTCAAGTGTGCCATCATTTTCAGAAAGGTGTGTTTATTCCCAGGATGATAAATGGGGCAAAAGGCATGTAGATATTAACAACAACAACAAAAATAATAATAACAAAATGCTACGAGGCAGTTTCATTCTCTGGGACAAGGCAGTCCATCATTTAGTGCTGCCCTGCTGCAGGTGGCACTCATTGTGCAAGGTTTAGGAGAGTCATGGCAGGCCTGGGGCTGTCCTGTGCCCCACCTAGGTGCTTGGTACTGCCAGGGTGTTTTCTGCAGGCAGTCATCTCTGTCCTTTTGTTTCTCTGGCTGTGAGCTTCCTCTTGTGTTTTTTGGAGTAGTGACATGTCTTCCAGGGAAAACGTGTCCCAGCAGAGGGTCCTAGAGGCTTTTGACCTGCTCCAGTTATCAACATGGTTATTGGTAGTGAAAAGTATTAAAGTGACAGCAATGGAGAGTAAAAACTCCCATTTATTCCCAAACTTTAAAAAAGGAGGGGAAAAAAAACAACAACCCTCTTAAATACGATCTTCAAAGGCTGAGAAAAATGGGCTTGTGCTCTTTTGCATCCCAGCAACAAGTCACTGCTGAAAGGAGTGCAAGCGAGAAGGCAGTTTTTCTTTATGGTGGTGATGGGGATGCCTCTAAAGCCAGCCATCTGGGGATTAAACTTTGTATTGACGGTACTGGCGAGTACTTTGTCCTGTCTCTTTTGTATGCTCTTCTGGATTTTGATGTCAACTGTGTTAAACGAGCCTTGCACTTGTTAATGCAATTTCTGGGCCTGCTCCCATTGAAGTCATGGCAAAGATCACACTGGTTTTGGAGGCGGCCAGATCAAATCCCCTGCTATGACCTTCTGGATGCAGTATTTTAGCAGGTAGTTCCGACATGTGTTTCACATAAGCTCAGTCTGTTTTTTGCTGTTAACACTGCAGCTGTTGTAGGTGCCCTTGTTCCCCACTCTGCCCTGGGCGCAGGCTCTAAAGCCAGGAAATCCACTGAGGGTTCTCTCTGCTCCATCAGGAGATCTTCCCATTGTAACTTGCCTCAAGGAGTGCTTCACAGTTTGTCACTGGCAGTTTCCGTGGGCTTTTCTGGTTTAGGGGTTCTGTTTGTTTTTTCACTCTATTATTGTACCTAATTTGACACGGTGAAGATTTTTCTATTGTTTCTAGACAAAGAATTTTTTAAAAAATTTGGAGTTGAGAAGGAAGTTCATGTTTAGGAACAAAAAGAAGCAGCTGGCTGTGATCTGAGCAAAGTAGTTTCCCTACCTGGATCTCCCCAAGCGATTGCCCTTCACTTGCTCAGTTCTGTTCAGTTGTCCTGCCCTGTGCTTTCTGCCACCTCTGTCGACACTTCCCTTCGGTGTCTCTCAGGGCTTCTCCCCGTGGTTATTTCCCTGCTTCATCTGGGCCTGCCTCCTCGCTGACCTCTCCCTAACCCAAGCAACAATTAGAGCCTCAACCTCAGGCTCTTAGTTCTGGTGGTTTTTCTTTTTTGTTTTTGTTTTTGTTGTTTTTTCTTTTTTTTTGTTTGGAAGGATGAGAATGGGAAAACAAAAGCAGCCCCCTGACTAGTGTAAACTAGCCACAGGCACATCTGTGCGGCGTGATGACGGCTCCCGGTGGGCGCTGCTGTCCCTTGCAGCACTCCACTCTCCATGGTTGGTGGCGGAGGGGGACGGTTGGAGCCCAGTGTCTTGCTAAGGGTTGTTCTTGCAGCCTTGCAATCTGTGTCAGCCACTCGGTATAACGCCATCTGTTTAGAGGTGCAGCCAGGAGCATGTAGGGGATGCCTGAGCGGAGGGCTATGGGCAGGCAAATATGCTACCCAGCCTCTCCAAACAGGAGAAGGAGGAAGTGTAGATGCATGTATTTTGGTATCCATTGCGTCAAACATCCCAAATAAAGAAGAGATCCTGGCCTGTTGCTTGAAGTACCTAGAGCATGGAATGAGTTTTGCTCTGTTTTGTGGAGCATCTATCCACAGCTGTGCCTGCCCTGACAGTGGTCTCTGGCTGCAGTGGTGAAGTGCTGAAGTGGGTATTGTTGTCGTGGATAGGGCGCTAGGGCTGACAGGTGAGTGGTGTGATGCCATAAATTCCAGTTTCCGAGGTTTGGCAAATCACACCTGTGCCCAGGGGTTACCCCTGCCTGCTTCCTCTATGGTGTTCCCCACCACAAAGGTACCTCGGCTGTGGGTTTCAGCAGGGCACCCCATGAGGCCCCGTCACTGCTGCAGGGCAGCCTTCCCCGGCACAACAGCCAGCATGTTGCAGCAACAACATCTGTTTGCTGGGCGCACTTTGTCTCTGAAGAGGCTGCGCAGCACGCTCCATCTGCGCCCAGGGTTGTGTTGCTGGTGCCGCGTTTTGCCAGCCAGGCCAGAGGCACCGGGGCCCGCAGCCCGTGCCAGCAGGGCCGGCTGCCCACCGCCTGCCCCCCGAGTGGGAGCGCAGCGTCCTGCCAGCTGCTTTGCCTGCGCCGTTCCCCCAGCCCCTTCCCCCTGGCCGGGCCGTCCCTCCGGGAGCCCCCAGCCTCTCCAGATTAGAGCTCTCCAGGGAAGGGGCTTTTTGAAAGGAAGAAAGGGAAAGGGGTGTGGGGTGGGGAGGGGAGGAAAAGGGAGAGGGGGAGAGAAGAAAGAGGGGGAGCAGAAGAATGAAAACAGACCCAAGGGGCAATAGTCCCTCGAGCCATTTCACTGCATTACAATGAATATGGACTCTATTAAGCTCCGTTCTGCCTGTTAGTGTTTCCCAGGGCAACACAGCTCCCATATGGCAAGCATGCAGCAGATTAGGATGGGCCTCTGGGCTTCATTGAGGGCCCGGGGCTTGACTGGCAGTTGAACCCCATTCCCCCCCCCACTCCTCACACTTGACACTGCCTGTGTTTATCTAAAGCGAAAAAAGGGGCCGGGGTGGGAGAAGGGGGCATTTGGGGGGTTATTGTCCCGGGCAATGGGAGAGGGCAGGGAGAGGGATGGGGGGGCCGGGGGAGGGAGCTGAGGGGGGGCAGCCCCTCATACATATGCAGGAGGGGCCGTGAATGGGTAGAGGAGAAATAAAGCAGATGGAATTCGTGTTAAAGAACAGCCACAATCGCCCTCGGAAAACGAGCAGAGAAAAGCGGGCTGCCTTAAAGGAGCGCGGGGAGCAGCGTTTATCCAATTAGCAGGGTTGTCAAATTGAATTTACTCAGAATAGAGGGGGGGGCCGGGGGGAGAGGAGGGAAATTAAGTGTCGGGGCATAGGGGGAGCGTGATGGCGAAGTAAGGCCTCGGCTGCTCTCTGGGCGTTTGGCCGTCTCAAAACCAGAACCGTTTTCAGGGCACGAGGAGCAGCGAGGCTGGCCTGCATGAGGGGCCCCAGTGCGGGGATAGCTGAGGGGATCCTCACAGCAGTTAATGCATCTCCTGCCACACATCTCTCCTTTCCCAGATGCCCTCACACAGGAACAGTGCAGCACAGTGGCGTGAGGTGATGCGGTCAGTGTGTGGGGGTCCCAGCCCTGTTTCACTGCGTGCCCTTGCGCTAGGTGGGCTTCCTCTGCTCCCTCTTGTCTTTTCTGAAGCAAATGGGCACAGCGGTTCTCCTTCCTCTTCTGTCTTCCTTTTCAGTGCTTTAAGCTCCACGGAACAACTTAAAAAATCCTGTCCTGTATTAAAACCTACCGATCACAAGCGATGTTAGTTTGCTTTGTTGTGGAAGGCACCTCTTCTGAAGAGCTCCGGTCCCAAAGCCCTAGCAGTGAGCTGGGAGCTCTGCTGTCCCGGCCTGACCCGCTGCTGGGAGCAGCTGCGGCGATCCCCCAGTGTCACCCGCACGTCCTCATCTGGCCTCAGCCCTGCAGCCCTCCCCCGGCCCTGCAGAGTCGGCGCTCTCCCCGCCTGCGTTCCCTCGGTCCTCGCTGCCTGCCTCATGGAGCTGGGCAGCGGGCTGGGCCTGGTTTCCATTTGGGGCCTTGTAAATCACGGGTGGTGTGGCTGTAACGAGGGCTGCCGGCCCGGCCCTTGTTAAGCAGGAGGGGGCTCGGGGCTGTGGGCAGCATTTCCTCAGTAAAACCTTCAGTTTCTAATCAGCAGACACCTCTCTCGCTGCCCGTGTCTAATTCAGGTCCCTTTTCCACTCCAGCCTTCCCCCCCTTCTACTCCCCCCCGTGTGCTTTTCTCCCCTCTCATGGCCTCACCTCTGCCTTTCCCTTCCCTCCTTTGGGGCCTTCCGCACGGGGCGGGAAGCGAAGCCGACAGATTTTACACCCCCCAATCTGACAAAGCTCTCGTTAATTTTGCTCTCCTAATGGCCCCTCCTTTGATTTACGGGGCTGTCTGAAAGAGACTTAGAGCCTTCACTCCCCTGACAGGAAATTGTTATTTTAACCTGACAGGAAAGAATTAAAAATAAATAAGTAAATAATTCCCCCCTCCCCAGTGAAGCCCTTCCATTGCCTTTAACCCTTTCTTTTCCCAAGCAGCCGTTAAGCAGAGGTGGGAAGTGGGGGTGACCACTGAAGTGCCAGCAGACGGGGGCCACCTCAGCTCCGCACCGCTCCCGGCGTGCGCAGGGCAGCCGGCAGCTCGCAAGCTGCCCGGTTAATAAAGTGCCTTGCTCTGCACTACTGCAGGCTGCTTAAGGGCAGCGCT
This sequence comes from Centrocercus urophasianus, assembly GCF_019232065.1. Taxonomy (NCBI): domain Eukaryota; kingdom Metazoa; phylum Chordata; class Aves; order Galliformes; family Phasianidae; genus Centrocercus; species Centrocercus urophasianus. Next base: position 7,545,324 of record NW_024884364.1, on the reverse strand, counting down.
TTCAAAAGAGGTCAGCTCCCATTTAGGCGTCGAAATAAGTTGGTCGCCTATTCAGGAGAGCTCAGCATGTCAAGAACTGAATGCTTTTGAAAATCTGGCTTCAATTGTGGAAGCTGAGAATTTCGAAATCTGGCCCCGGATCCTAATAGTCCTTTTGGAATTGATGTTTTCATTCATTTTCCTCATTATTTTTATGCCGGCCATTTACTTTTTGTACTTCACTCAGCTGTGAAAGAAATGGCCACATGTCCCTATTTAGAGCTCATGTTCTGCCTGGAGGTTTGGGGAGGTACCGTACACTTGTCGCAACACACCTTCTCTCCTCGGCCTCCACTGAATACTGTTTAATCTGCCTGGCTCTTTGGCCAAATTTTGTGATCTCCCCTTTTTTTTTCTCCCCACCTATTGCCCTTCTTCTTTCTACAGACTGGGGACAGCCAGTTCGGACATGGCGTCCATGTGCATGGGTGGTCCTTGCTCGTGAAGGGTCCATTACGCTTTCTCTATCTGGCCAGAGGCTCTGAGCAGTGCATTGCTGCTGGGAGGTCTGGTTGGAAACCTCTTTACCTTCCCCCACCCTCAGCATGGACTCCAAGGAGCAACTCTTTCCTGTCCAACATTTTTCCATCCTGCTGCCAAGCTCGTCCAGATACGGCAAGTGAGTCAGCTTCGCATTGTAGGCTTCCAGTGCTGAGGAGCAAGGCTTAAGGTCTACCTCAGAATGATTCTTCTGGTTTGGTGGAAGACTATCAATCCCCACAATACCTTGTGGAGTGAAGTAGAAACCCAGTTTTTAAGCCTTTTCTAGGCTAAGGTGGCACACCAGTGCGTGTTCACATCAGGTCTGGTCAGTGGTAGCTTGTCTGAGACAGCTGTGGTGTAACTAAGGGTTCTTTGGTGGCTATGTTAGGTGGAGAGCTTAACTTGAGTGACTCATGCTCTCCAAGATGACGACTAAAGGATCTCATACCACATCGTGTGCTGGTTAGTGGGGGAAACTCCTCAAAGACAAATTGTTAAGGCTTTCTTCCCTCCGTGGGGAAGGAGAGTGATGCTGGGAAGGCTGAGGCACATGGGAAGGAAATTGTGTTATCGCTTTGGTGGTGGTGGTTACCCACAGTGGATTTCCACATGTAACTGAGCTGTGGGCTACAGTAGCTGCAGTATGACTTCAGCTGATCCCAAAGCTTCAGCTGCAGGCCAGTTTGCTTGGCTTTGCTTCCTTTAGGAACCACCAGCAAAGTGGCTTGGTGAGAGCTCCCTGATTGCAGAAACTGTGTGCCAGCAAATGGAGCTTACCTTGAATGACTCCCTGAGCATCTCACCAGGAGTTTGTGGGAGTCTGCGCTTCAGGAGTTCCGGCTCTGGAGGTTATACTTGAAAGGATTTCACCCTTCTTTTTGACTGAGATGTGTATAAAAGGATGCATTGCTCGTGGCTCAAACACTGACCATGGTGGAAATAGGAAACGCTGCTCTGCAGGTGCTCTTGAAGATGGTAACTGCAGGTAAAGGGCTTGGTGTCTGCAGGGGGAGCAGGCAATATCACAGTTGCTGTTTGGGCTGGCTGCTGTAATCAATCTGGTCTCTCATCTCCTCTGCCAATGTAGACACGCTACAGAAACAATTCTGTAACTCCTTCAGGACACGCAGGACATCTTGTTGGTGCTACGGCTGGAGAGTGCTCAAAATCCTGTTGCCATTTTACAGTGTCCCTAGGGGCAAATCTCTCCTCAACTTTAGCCTTTAGCCTTCAATTGAAAATGACTTCAGTATGACATCTGAGGTGTATGTGGGTGCGCCACTTAGGTTCTTAATCCTCCTAGTCTGCTTTGGCATTCATTCATGGCACTCTCTCCTTAACAGCTCCTGCAATGTGCAACTCCTCTCAGCAATCTGAGCTGTGATAGGTGGCTTTGAGCTTCACTTTTTGAAGATTGTTGTTGCATTCAGATGCGAACCTAGTGCTTGTTCCAAACTGGGTTGTTAAACTCAAAATAGGCTGTGTGTTTTAGGCTAACTAGTTAATATGAAATATTTCTATATATTGGATTTCTTAGTTTAGAATAAAAGTGTGTGATCATAGAATCATAAAATAGCCTCGGTTGAAAAGGACCACAATGACCATCTGGTTTCAACCCTCCTGCTATGTTCAGGATCACCAACCACCAGACCAGGTTGCCCAGAGCCACATCCAGCCTGGCCTTGAGTGCCTCCAGAAATGGGGCATCCACAGCCTCCTTGGGCAACTTGTTCCAGTGTGACACCACCCTCTGTGTGATTCTAAGTTAGTGTGGGCCACCTTGCATCAGTGTCTGCAGCCTGCTCAGGCCATGGGCTTGGTGAATGCCTGGAATCTTAGGAGTACTGAGATAGAAGCCAGTCAGGACTGGAAAACAGAGGGAAATCTGAGTTTCATGCCACTGTCTCTCTTGTCATTTGCAGGAAGCCGCTACCACACCTCTACCGCATCCCCTGAGGCAGCTTATGGGACCCTTCTCTGGGCGCCTCTGCCCCAGGAGACACTGCATGGGATGGCAATGACACATGGAAAGAAGAGACCCATGTCCGCCATCCTTTGCCTCCTCCTCGCAGCCACGAGCTGCTTTGCCAAACTGAGTGAGTTTCTGTTTTATCTATTTGTTCCATTTTGTTTATGCTTTGTCTTGAGGCAAACCGAGCTTCCAAGATCTCATTTGTTTCTGAAGAGGTTTGGCTTCTCCCATGTGCGTACAGGATGTACGATGCTGCGATGTCCAATTACATTCTGAAGGGGGTGAACATCCCTGGCAGGATGACACTCATTAGAAGAAGAGGTTACAGGTGGAGCTGGACATCTCTGCTTGGTGCTGCCAAGAAGAAATGGGGCTGATGTATGTTTCCAAAGTGTAGGGGGTGTGTGTGTGGTGCTAAGGAGTGCATGAGGCACAAATAGAAACAATGGGGTACAGCAGTTTTGCAGTTTTTTTCCTCTTTCTTTTCTTTTGCTGAGATTCATGGGGCTTTCTCCTTTCCCTTTCTTTTTCTTTGTGCAGGTGAATCTCTGCAAGTTACTGTGCAGCCTGCCTCCACTGTCCAGAAGCCTGGGGGCCCGGTCAGCCTGGGGTGTGTCGTAGACCCTCCAGGAGTGAACCTCACCTGGAGACTGAATGGAAAGGAGCTGGATGGATCAGATGAGGTGCTGGGGATCCACATCGAGCAAGGAAAACTCATTATCACAGCTCTCAACAACCACACCGTGGGGCGATACCAGTGCATTGCTCGTGTGCCCGAAGGAGTCATTGCCAGTGTCCCCGCAGTAGTCACCTTGGCTAGTGAGTAACGCTGCCATCCTGTGCATTATTCAAGCCTCCACTCGCCCATCTGGAGAGGTTCATCTAACTTCAGTTGTTCACTCTGGCATGCAGGGAGGGCTCCTTTCACTTTTCAGGTCATTTCTTTGCACTTTAGACCATGGACTGGCTGTGGTGTCATGGCCCAGCCATAACCTATGCAGTCCTTCTGCACAGTGGGCTACTGTCGCATGCTAGCAACACAACACAGAATTCTCGTGTGAAATTCTTGTGCAAAAGACTCCCTTTATTTTCCCAAGCAAGGATTTTATATTCTAACACATGTATTCAGTGTTTTTCCAAAACAGCTCATTTCAAAGCAGTTCATTGGCCCACCTGTCCCACAGCAACAGTTTTTACATGATCATAAAGAGCTGGAAGTTCCTAACTGACATGTGGTTGGTTCCCTTACTGCCATGCTGCCCCTTCTGGTTGCTGACTTCTTGAGGTTTCCAGAAAGTACCTGTTGCTGGTCGTCACTTAACTTCTGCCGGCTCCTCCTTCCTCGGGCTTTTTTCTCTCCCTGCAAGGTCACTGTGGCCTGGCCACTGTGAGCCACCTCCTTTCTGAGCTTCAGGATTTCTGACGTGATCCTCACCACTGCTCCCTGGGGAGGCTCCATGTGGACCACCCTAGTTTGGGCACCTGAGAGTCTGATCCTCTCTGAGTCCTGTGCAATGTCTGGTGGAGCAGGTCTGTGCTACAGAGACCTCCATCCTTTAGCAGTGACAGCACTGCTTCATCTTCCTGGCACAAGGGGAGCTTGGGGCTAAGCCATAAGAAAGTGCAGAAGTGAAGATGTTTGTGCAAAGTAGGGGCTGGTTTGGCTTTAAAGCCAAGAGCTATTGGCTTGTCACTGATACATTAATCAGAAGTGAAATGTTTAGGCCAGGCTGAGTGGGAGGAGGAGGTGAAGGAGAGTTGCTGCGCTCCAAAGTGGGGTGGGAGGGGATTGTCACGGGGCTGAATATGTTAAGGGATTTGGCCTGAGCTCTGCACCGAGATTAAGTTTCGGAGAACACATTCCAGAGCAGAAAGGGCGTTGTGTGCACTGGTGGCCTGATAGAGGGAAGGAGAGAAGGGAGAGGTGGATGGGATTACCTAGGGCATGGTTTGCATTTAGGAGAGCGGGGTGTGCACAGCTCTTCAGCCTGATCTTTTCATTCTTAGGCTGCTCTTCTTTTCTCTTTTTCTCTTCACTCCAGCCCACCACCACCAGCTCTACAGCAAAGCATGTCTGTTTGATACGCCTCCTTGGGTCTGGCATCGCTGGTGAATAGCAGATATGTCCTACAGCACCAGAGGGGCTCTTTGCTAGGCACTGTGGATCCCCTGTCCTCCTAGGGAAATAGGGGCCATGTCCTATTCACCATGGCAGACTTGGACGGGGAAAACTTGGAAATCTAGGGGTGAAGAGAGAGCAGACAGACCCAGGAAAGACGTGGGGCTGGAGGTGTAGGAGAGAAACCTTCTGAGGGGGATCAGACAACCAGGTTTATGTCCATGAGACGGACACTGCTCACATCAGTGGCTCTGCAGTGGTTTTAAAATAAGAGAGGACACTGATTTGTGGTGGGACTGAGATGGATAGCTGTGATAGTGCATGCACCACAAGCTGTCAAGCCTGCTCCAGACCTCACTTGTAGGGCCTTGCTGTGAGCTGGTTTGGGGGAGGCCAAGGTCTGCATGGAGAGGGAAGACCTGGCAGGTTGGCATTGCCACTGGTCCTTAGGGCTTCTTCCAGATCACCTGCTGGACTGAAAGAAACCCTCAGAAAGTCTCAGCCTCATCCAGAAATGACTTTCAGAGATGCTAGAGTGAAATTGGAATGTGAATATGAAAGCAGGAGGGAAAGAATGTATTTTTGAGATTATGGCTTAGGTTTATTTTGGAAGCAGATCTGAAGTCACGGGAGAAAGTGTCCTGCTAGATTTTGAGGGACTTAGGTAACATCTTCTGCCCAACTTTTTGGCTGCTTGCACTCCTTTTTCTCCTCCTTTGGAGGAAGTACCCTAGAATGTCCCTGGCCCTTCATGCCCAGTTCTGCAGGGTCTCCTTGGATCCTGTGGTAACTCACAGGGAAAAGCATGCTGAAGTGCTTGGCTGGCAGAGCAGTCAGAGGTAGTAAAAGCCAAGCAACTCACAGTATTCATGAAAAAATCCATGCATTCAGCTCAAGAGCTATCCTGCAATGGATAGCCATGACATTTAAAACCGAAAAAATAATTGGGGTGAAGCAAAGGGAAGCACCTGCTGTAGTGGATCCCCAAAGCATGACCCAGCAGCCAGGGATGAGAGGAATGCTTGTGCACCCTGGGGATGCAATGGGGAGGCTCACACGTGGGGAAAGCCAAGATGCAGCACTCGTGGGCAGTGACCCTGCACGGGGTCGGGCTGGGGGTCCCTGAGGAGTTTGCAGCTGCTTGCTGAAACTGGCCCTATTCATTTTCCTTTGCCTTGGCCTCTCTGATGACAGCTCCCCAGAGGTGCTGGTAGGGAGGAGGCCTCTTGCAGGTTGGAAAAGCATTTGCTGAGTCGGCTTAGGGGGTCCAGCCCTGGGGGCAGGAGGGGTGTGAGGAGGTGAGAGAAGGAAAACACAGGTGGGGCTCCGTGAGCCTCTGTAGGGCTGGCACAAGCGCTGTGAGATGTCTGGGGGTGATGAGAAGCTGAGGGAGAACAAGGTTTCAGGATGCCAGAGGCTGGAGGCAGCATGGGTGTGCCCTGGGGGCAGTGAGAGAACTTTCACCTTGAGGGCCTGCTTTCTATTTACTGCTGCTCCTTCTCAGAGTTATTTATGACCTCCCATTCATTTAATCCGATCCGTCTCACCCATCCTGCTGCTTTGCCCCCCATCTCAGGATTCAGCTGATTTCACTCTTGATGACAGCGGCTGGGCAGCTGTGGGGTTGACCCTCCTCGTGCCTCCTCACAGGCTGCGGATGGACACAAGGAGTGGCCTTTGCTTGCACTCCCTGCCACATGCAAGAACAAAATAACAATAATAATAAATCCTGTTATCCTAGCACAGCCGGGATTTGCAGCCGTGGAAAGGATAAGCAGTTTTTCCTGCTTGCATGAAGCCCTCGGGGTAAAGCAGCTGTCTGATTAGGTAGCTCTGTTACAATGCATGTGGCAGAGGGGGAACTAGCTGGGAGCTGTGACCACCTGCAGGCAAAACTCACTGGCAAGTAGCTTGGCTCATTCCCTGTGAGGGAGCAAGAATTCAGGGCAATAGTCCGGCAGGAATCTTTTATGCCTGCGTATTGGAAAATCTCTCATCCTTTTGCCTTATTCTCCCTCCATGTCTGTTGGGCCCTGTGGCCCCATTTCTTCATCCTCTCTGCAAGTGGCCCAAGGGAAGCAGGGAGAGCCACAGGCCCTGCTCCCCTCTGAGGGGCATCTGCAGCTGTGTAAGCTGCTGGGGGGTTGCGTGTGAAGGACCCCCCTGCAGCCATCCTCCGTGAGGCCACCCCAAGGGTCCCCACATGGGTATAGAGCTCTTGGCGTGGCTGTGGGGCTGCTTTCTGGGGTTGGTGTGTGTGCATATGTGTGTGCATGTGCAGATCCCTGCCAGAGTTGCTGGAGCCTATGCCTTGGCTCCAGAATCTTAATTTGGCTGTGATGAATCCAGACCACCAAGGCGCACATTAATTTTCCTGATGCTCGTTTATATTTTGTTGATCAGAGAAGTATGTGTGATGTGTGCAAGCTCTTCTCCACATCTTTCCATTTCTGTGGCTCCTGCTATTTTATTCCTTGATCGGGTAGGAAAGCGAAGAAGAGAAACTACCCGGCACCCTTCCCCTCCCCGGCAGCAACTTTCCTTGCTGGAAGAGAGCGGGTTGCCGCCAGCTCTTCACAAGTTAAGAGTTAATCTTCATCTGGCTTTAATACCCAGTGGAAACATGGCTCCCCTCCTCGGCTTGTCTTAAAGGATTAATGGCATTTCTGAAGTTCACCCTTATTCCTTCTTTTTAGTATTTTTTTTTTAATTGAACGATGCCAAGAAATTCCAAAAGTATGAAGCATGTTCGCTGCAAATCATTTTTATGACATTGCAAAACCTCCCCTCCCCTGCTCGGCCCACTCCCCTCCCCTCGAATCCGGGCACGGGAACACTCGCTCCCCAAGCAGCCGCCCGACAGCCCCTCCGCGCCACCTTCGGGGAGGCTTTCTCGCCACCCTGCCAAGAGGGCTGGTTTTTATTTAAACCCCATAAAGGATCTTGCTTTAATCAGAAAGTCTGCTTGAGAAATTTCATGTCACTTTTCTGTGACTGTGGGTGGGAGAAGCTCGGAGCCAGCGTTGTCTCTTTCTCTTGGAGCGCTGCTCTCTTTCGCAGAGAACAAAAACACATTTTTTGCTGGCTTGGCTGCCAAGGGCAGACTGCACCGAGTCTGCTTTCCACAAGCCCTTCTGCTCCCCAGCTCCTCAAACTGCCCATGGGCACTGGCACCATGCACCTGGATACCATCGGAAGGGATGGCTGAGCTGTTGACAGTGCAGGGCTTCATGTTCCATAGCACAGGGTTTGAGAATGAGTGCCCTCCTCTTCAGGTGGTGGAAGAGGTCGTGGTGATGCGCAGAGCTGGGGGTGATGCCTTTGAGGAGCGTGTAAAAGGTTCCCTTCCTCATGATCACCCAGGTATCCCACCTTTTTGCCTCTTGCCACCCAGTGTCTGCACGCCCCTGAGGCATCCCAAAGTGGTGATTAAAGCATTGACTGTTCAGTAGTGGAACAGCAGCTGTGCTGGAACTAGGAGGTGTAGAAGGACTGCTTTTGGCTGCCCTCAGTGCTACAGTAAGTTGGCTCCGTTTTTACTTTGAGGCCAGGATTTTTCACACCCAGTTCTTCAGCCATGGAACAGGCAGCTTCTCTTGAAGCTGTGTTTTAATTTACATGCTTTGTAGGAAGGAGAAGAAAAATATAGCTCTGGTATGGGGCCAGTTTCCCTTGCTGCCATGGATGGAGCGGTCCTCTGCTGGCACAGTGGCGAAGCAGCCCCGCGTCTGTGGGGAAAGGATGAACTGGGTGCTGTGCCAGCTGAGATGTCCTGTTTGTTCCCTTTGCAGATCTCAAGGATTTCAAGTTTGATGGCCCTCACGTGATTGAGGTGGATGAAGGCAATACGGCTGTCATCGCCTGTGACCTGCCCGAAAGCCATCCCAAGGCCCAGGTCCGCTACAGCGTGAAGCATGAGTGGCTGGAGGCCTCCCGAGGTGAGCACCACAGAGCTCTATGCCACTGCATCCCCATGGCTTCAGCTGTACTCTTTTTGGCTGATCTGAGCGCGGGTTCTTGGAGGGTTTCTGACAAGGCTCCTTGTGTTCCCACTGCCTGGGACTGAGGATCAGGTGTAACACCAGCATGCAGAAGGAAGCTTGGGGAAAGGAAGTAGAATTAGGTGATGAACCACATTACTCTTCATTGAGCGTCTCCATATGTCCATGAAGTATTCTTCCAGCCCAGTCCCTGGATAAAGATGATTCTGAACCTGGGGGAATTCTTAAAATTTGGATCTAAATTCTGCAGCTTCACTCTCATCTACCGTACATACTTGTTACAAGCTAGCTTCACCTGCAGCACTTTTTCTCCCACAACTGCATCATATCTCCTCCTGATGCGTGAACAAAAAGGGCTTATTTCAGTGCTGTTTGTGTTATCCCATTGTTTTTTTTTCCTTCTCACTTGTCCACCTTTTCTCTTAGGGCACTGTTTCATCCAGGTGCCACATCTTGAGCCATGAGCCATCTCCTCTTCTCTCCCTACAGACAATTACCTTATCATGCCATCCGGGAACCTTCAGATTGTCAATGCTAGCCAAGAGGATGAGGGGACTTATAAATGTGCTGCCTACAACCCTGTAACACAGGAGGTGAAAACCTCGGTCTCCAGTGAGAGGCTCCGCGTGAGACGTACGTTGCTCTCCTTTCATTGCATGTCACCTTCTTACCAATTTCAGTCCAGGGAGCATATATAAAGTGCTATTCTAGCTGGGTCTTGGTGTGAACTGACATTAGCAGCTGCTGAGAAAACCCATTTCTTGCAGGAGAGTTGCCCTGGGTCTGCTCCCAGGGTTTGCGTGTGCAGCCTTGGGATTGCCATACCTCTTCAGGACTTACTCTTGGTGATGCATGAGTAAAGGCCCTTAGTCTGTCAGCAAAAGCACTTGTTGCATGCACAGATCTTTTAAAGAACAGCCTTCTTGTCCTGCTTTGCCACCTTCCTTCCTATTACCTCCTTGCTCCTCTACTCCCAGGCTCCACAGCGGAGGCCGCTCGGATAATCTACCCGCCTGAAGCTCAGACCATCATCGTCACCAAAGGCCAAAGCCTCATCCTGGAGTGTGTGGCCAGTGGGATCCCCCCGCCCCGTGTCACCTGGGCCAAAGATGGCTCCAGTGTCTCAGCGTACAATAAGACACGGTTCCTGCTCAGCAACCTTCTGATTGACCCCACTAGCGAGGAGGACTCAGGCACCTACAGCTGCACAGCTGACAATGGGGTTGGTGAGGCTGGAGCAGCGTTCATCTTCTACAATGTGCAGGTGTTTGGTGAGTGCAGCTGTAGCTCTTGTTTCCGGAGGGGTGGGACTTTCTCATCTGTTTTCAGGGAAAAGTACTAATGCTGCTGTACTTTTCCTCTCTCTGGATAAACCACAGTGTAAGTCACACCATGCCTGTGGTTCCAGTTTCTAGGAGATGGGATAAATTCTATCTTGAAGGCAAAAGGTTCTTCCTTCCAGGTTGCCAGCATAAGCTTCCCCCTCCCATGGGGAAGCTCATCTCTTGTCCCTTGTGTCACTGGGTTTGCTCCAACACTTTTTGGTGGAGGACTGGCTCTTTCTCAGACATATTTGAGATTAGTATAGGGAAGGCATAAGAGAGTTTTGCTTTTCACTTTGTTTGGTAGGGAAGCTGTTTGTGGGGTGAGAAATAGAAAGAACACCACACCTTAGGTATTTCTACCACATATCTATCCCCTTCTTACAAACTTCAGGGAAGGTAAGCCCATGTTTTGTTGGACTGCATGTCATCCAAGTGTCAGAGTGTTGTTGGCACAAGTGCAACCTTTGCAGAGTACTGTTTCAGCTAAGAAAAAAGGGACTCATAGGTCCCTGCTGTCACTATGTGACTGAGAGGGGAAGCTGGCCTTAGGCCATCTCTCCTTTTGGTTCATGTGGGTGCTGCTGTAACAAACCAGATCCATGTGGGACCCCATAAAGGTAGCAGGGCTGGCAGGAAGGGTCGAGCATCCATCCCTTCGCTCTCTTCCCTGCCAGAAAGGAGAGTGCAAAGCCAGGACTGTGCCATGCTCCCTGCCAAGTGGTCATCATTATTGTGCCTTTCCCCTCTCAGAGCCCCCAGAGGTCACGATGGAGCTGTCCCAGCAGATCATACCCTGGGGCCAGAGTGCCAAGTTCACCTGTGAGGTGCGAGGGAACCCCCAGCCTTCAGTCATGTGGCTGCGCAACGCTGTGCCCCTGTCTGCCAGCCACCGGCTCCGGCTGTCCCGCCGGGCGCTGCGGGTGGTCAGTGTGGGGCCCGAAGATGATGGCATTTACCAGTGCATGGCAGAGAATGAGGTTGGAAGTGCGCAAGCCATGGTGCAGCTGAGGACGGCCCAGCCAGGTGAGTCCCTTCATTGAAGCTTGTGGTCATTCAGTGCTAGAGGCCAATGAACAGCAAACGAGCAGAGAGGAGGAGAAGATTGGTGTGTAACCTTCCTGCTTGGGTTTGGGCTGCTGCGTTCTTCCTTCTGTTTCATCCTGCACTGTGAATGGTTTTGGAGATGCTATCTCCTCCCTTGGACGATGCTGAACTTACCTAGGGTCAGGGGGGCTCTCAGAGGAAGCCCCCTGTGGCACAGAGCTGTCCTGGGAGAGGCTCCGGTGAGTCATGTCATGTTTGTACCAGGAGAAGGAAAGTTTGTTTCTGACACTTTTTGGAGAGGCCCAGTAGGCAGCACCACCTGGGACCTGATACCTCTTAGTTATTGGTGATGCAGTAGGTGAATAGCTCCAGATTTATAAGAGGATTCAGGGGGCTTCTCTTAGCTCTGTCTTCATTGCAGCCTGGATCACACATTTACTCTGCCTGCACCACTCACTTACTCCCAGCATCTCGTCTTTCAGGAGCTACCCTCAACCCTGGGCAAGATACCCAGCTGGGTTCAGCTCAGCCTCCAACACCGTCTTCCAGGGACAGTGCCTTAAAGCTGCCTTTGGATAAAGGTAGTCCACCAAAGCCTGTGACCACTCCACTGGCAGCGTCTCCGCAGTGCTCAGCCAGCAAGGAGCTGGTGTCTCCAGCCGAGGCCCCCATCATCCTCAGTTCTCCCCGGACATCCAAAACAGACAGCTACGACCTAGTGTGGAGACCCCGACCCGACAGCAGGGCCCCGATCCTCTACTACGTGGTGAAGCATCGCAAGGTATTGCTGTTTTGCCCTGCTCCATCTTTCTTCCATGCTGTTCTCTGGTGTGGCTGGTGGCCTTGTCGCATGCCCTGCGGACAGTGCACTGGGGACATGGGCACACACTGCTCACTGGCAGTGCGAGTCAGTGGGACAAATACGAGGAAAGATGGTAGGGGTGTGTGTGTCAGCCTTGAAATGAAGAGAGTGCGTGTGTACACACCTGTGCCTTTCTGGCTCTCATAGGCGTGCTAACTCCTTTGGGAAGCTTCTAAACTACCACTTCCTGATTGTTTTATTCTGGAGGCTGAAAAGCAGTGCACTGATATGCACTTGTTGGTGACACGCCGTGGTGCATGGAGCAGTGCTGAGCCCCATTGAGCCTGAAGGCTCCTGCCTTCTGCAGTGCTTCTCAGCCCAGCAGGCAGGGTGCGAGCAGAGCCGTTACCCAGCAGATTTTCTAAGTAGCAAAGCAAAGCACCATTGAAGTAAAAATTCTGCTAATGAGGTGAAGAGTACTTCTTGTCATTTTACTGGGAGCATGGGAGAAAAAGCCTGTATTTCCTTTGGGTACACAGATGGTTGCAGTAGAGAGATTGGTTTTGCAATGGGCTTTGAATACATTTCAGTTCTGGTATGTTTGGGATTCCCAGCCATTGCAAGCCACCATTTTTGATTATATGTGAATGTATGTATCTCTTTTCCCAGAATTTTTTGACTGGTATAACAGGAGGCTGTGGTAACACCCCCACATTGCTGATTTCTTTCTAAACAAAACTAAGGCTGAGGGTTTCAGCTAGCCATTGCTTTAAATAACTCTTTAAAGCAAAGGCAGAAGGTGCCAACACAAGAACACAATGGGGCAAGTTTCAAAAACAAAAGATGCCAAAAGCCTCACCAGACTGCATAGGGTCTAGCAGTCTGCCAAGAAGAGATTCGTTCCCCAGTGGTGTATCATGTAACAAGCAATTCTGTATGCAATATTGGCTTGCAGGCTGGAGTTTGTCCATATTTTACTTGTTTTTCAGTGCTTCACCTGGAAGGGGCTGTAGGGCAATGGAGGTCATCGTGGGTCACTGCAGTTTGCAGTAATATGTTTTCAGTGTAGTCCAAATTCTCAGCTGGAGACTCTTTCTTGAGATGCTGAAGGATTGTGTGGAAAGGAATTAGTCCCAATAACCCTCAAACTTGTTTAGAGAGTCTCTTTCTATAAGAGATCTGTAGGATCAAGTTATATAATGATCTGGTTTAAACATCTCTGACTGGAAAAGCATGTGTGTGGAGAGGGAAGGAATCAATTCAGCAACAAAAGAAAAGGCTCTTTGTGTGAGAAATGGCCGAGGAAAGTAAAACCTTCTGACAGGAGGCTTAAAACTGTCTGGGCAAGGGTCTGTTTTTCCTCTCCAAAACATATACGGATGTCTCTTCTCCCTGCTCCTACACTGACCCTAAAATGTCAGCAGCCCGCAAGCAGTCAGATGCTGTGTAGTTATTATCTTTGTTTCTTAAGAATTTCACTTTTTCTTTCCTGGATGCTTAGCAGTCTTCAGGACTCCCCTCCCTGGCCTCAGAGCTCTGTGGGCTCAGGAATAAAAATAAAATGAGGCAGGCATTAATCAGTCAGTGTCAAACGCCTGGAGAAGATGAATGATACGGCTGAATCCTGGCATTTCCGTTCTGTCGCGTTGCCTGCATTGCTAATGCTGCTTTCGGCACCGCGTCACCTCAGCATCCTGTGTGTTTGCCTGCAATAATATTATCCTTGCAGCTGTGGAGAAGGCAGAGAATCCCACCTTCCCTCCTGCTCTGTATGGGGTGGTGGGACATCACTGAAAAACAAAATATGTTTCCACGTCTTTCTTAGGGCACAGCCATACAGCATCCATTCCCTGCAGGGGGCATTATAGTTCAGCCAAGAATTACTCAAGCTGAGGCTGCATAGCCTTAATTCTGTCCATTGCCTGCATTATTCTCCCAGCAGGTGGCCAACGCCTCAGACAGCTGGGCAGTGAGAGATGTGCCAGCCTCACAGCACCGCCTGACACTCACCAGGCTGGATCCTGGAAGCCTCTACGAGGTGGAGATGGCTGCTCACAACTGCGCCGGCGAGGGACAGACGGCCATGGTGACCTTCCGGACTGGTAAAGGTCAAAATGGTCTTGGGGTATTTTGCTCTGAGGCAGTGGGGTGCCCTCATTCCTCTCTCGGTGTCTCAGTTGGACACCTGCAGAACCACAGAGAATAGGCCTGAGAGAGATGTCAGGAGGTCGCTTAATCCTTCCACTGCCTGAAGGAAGGATCTGCTTTTGGGATTTATTCCAGACAGGTGTTTCTCTGAGCTGTTTTTAAGAGAAATCCAAGTCTTCCTTGCCGGCAGTCTGCTTAGTGCCAAGCTGTCTGTACCGCTAAAAGGATGCTCCAAAAGTCTCAGCTCAGTCTTCCTGTGTCCCTGTGCTGCTTTTCCTGTCCCCAGAAAGTGTGGGAGATGGCATTCCCTACATAGAAACCTTCCCTGTGGAGAGGGCTGCTCACGTACCTTCTCAGGCTCTGCGTTGAGCTGATTACCTCCTGCTCAGGCAGAAATCGAGTGACGAGATTTTCAGAAAGCTAATAAAAAGTTTTAGAAAATTAAACATTGCTGGGGGCAAAAATAAATCAACAGTACAACAAATCTGACTGTGTTGCTTTAGTTCCTCTCTGCAAGTTGAGCACTTTGAGTCCTCAGGACTGTTTGAGTCCAAAGACTATTTACATCAGCACTGTGACTAGGAATATTTTCTTTATTCATCACAGCAAAAATTAACTCTTACCCACACCGCTGTGTCCCTGATGCCATCTCTCCACCCTACACAGGCCGGCGCCCAAAACCAGAGATTGTTGCCAGCAAAGAACAGCAAATCCAGAGGGATGACCCAGGCACGAGCACTCAGAGCAGCAACCAGTCTGACAACAGCCGGCTGTCCCGTAAGGCTCTGGGCAAGGCCCTTCCCGTTTTCATCTCCTGCCCCCATCTGTCTCTTTTCTGTCCCCACTGTCAATCTCCCCCTGCTCGCTGCTCCCACATCAGTGAGGCCTCCCATTCTATCTCCAGACTCTCATCCACACTTCTCATTGGTGTCTCTTCTGTGGTGGGTGCACACACCTTCCTTGAGCTGGAAAGGGGAAAAGGAGTGAGATACAAACAGCAGTAAAAGATATTTGGAGAACACAAACTGAAAGGAGTGAGGATCTGGGAGTCCCAGCTCTAATGAAGAGCACTTGGGACTTGGAGAGCATGTGGGTGGGTGTGATGCAGGCTGTCCTTCACCTAAATCCCTCTGAGCTACAGCATCCTCCAGACATTTTTAAAGTATCTTGATGTCCGCTTGTGACCCTTGCAGCTCCAGAGGCACCAGATCGTCCAACCATCTCCATGGCATCAGAGACATCTGTGTATGTGACCTGGATCCCCCGTGGGAACGGTGGATTTCCCATCCAGTCTTTCCGTGTGGAATATAAGAAACAAAAGAAGTCGGGAGACTGGGTCCTGGCCACCAGTGACATTCCTCCCTCTCGCCTCTCTGTGGAAATCCCAGACCTGGAAAAAGGTAGGCAAGAGTTCTCTGCTTCGTTGGGTCTGTAGGAAAGCCGTGCAGTCCCTGTAGGATGGTGAACCATCTGTCACGTCGCACTCAGCCCTGCCATGTGTAAGCAGAACAAAGCCTCCCCAGCTCCGGCCTTAGGTGTATGGGGAAGTGCTGCAAATGCTTCTCCAGTTTCTCCAGCTGCAGAGACCAACATAGATTTGACCTCCCTCAGGGAGGCTCATGCATGCTTTTCTGTATTATGGGACATAGTTACTAAAGGCATTAGTGTCTTGTTTTTGCAATTTACTAGATAGGACAGAACTTTTCTTTCTGTAGCCACAGGCAAGACAGATGGACTTGCAATTCCCGTTGAACTTCACATGAGAAAAAAAGGCATTGTTGTGTGGGACAGCTTTAAAAAGCAAAATACCTACCCATACTTAAAGAGCAGAAAAAGGATGTCCCAGTTAAAACAGCTTAGGCTTAGAACTTTTATCTGAGATTTAGGTAGCTAATTTCAGTGCAATAGAGGAAGGATGATGCTATCTCGTATCTGCTTTAGGGTAAAGGCAAATTTCTGGCATCTCTGAATCCAGCCATCTACCCCATGTCCCATAACTGCTACATGACTTCTAGACCAATAAGACAGGAACTGGGAGAGACAAATAAAAGCAAACTCTGTCTGTCACATGGCTGAAATGTGTTTGTACTTCAAACAAAACATCTCTGTAGTTTTTTTCACTTTCTGGAGAAGACAAAGCCCCCTCTCCACAGCCAGGCCTCTGTTGACAATAGAACTCTTGAAATACATCAGTGCCGTGTTAGTGAAACTTTTTTTATTCCCCATTTCTTCCCAAGGGTTTTCCTATAAGTTTCGTGTCCGAGCACTGAACATCCTGGGAGAAAGTGAGCCCAGTGCTGCATCTCGGCCATATGTGGTGTCTGGGCACAACAACCGAGTGTACGAGCGCCCGGTGGCTGGACCATACATCACCTTCACAGATGCCATTAATGAGACCACCATCATGCTGAAGTGGATGGTAAGCTTTGTGGGGGAGAAAGAAGGATCTCTGCAAAAAGCAAGTGTGTAGGTGCTTCTTGTCCAGCTCACACATCTTCAAGGCTGCCACACCGGAGCCTGTCAGTAGCACAGATGGATTGGAGGTCCTAGAGTTGTCACAGGCGTTGAGGGCTGGGCTTGCAGAAGTGCAGGAAGTCAGAGCCTAGGAAACCTTTTAATCTGAATCCAGCATTGTAAATGGGAGGCATTTCAGTGGATAACCTCTGGTTCTTGACCATTTTGTTCAACAATGCGTGGGGTGGCTGCTTGCTTTCCTGACCAAATTCCTGGAATCTATTAGCACCTCTGTCTGCCCCAGTAGTTTCCAGCAGACATGTCCTTCACTCTCACTTGCTAAACAGCAGTTCTAAGTGCTGGTAATCATGTACAGCAGTCCAGCCCTGAGGACTTTTAGGAGTGGGCAGGATATTTTGGCTCACAGGCCCAGATCCAAGTGTTTCCAACAGCTTAGAGCTTATTTAGAGGGATGTGTCACACTCTTCTCTCCCAACATCTGATTCAAAATTGCTCCAGGGCAGAATGGGCAGTGATGTTATTTTAAACACACTAGCTGATAAAATACTAGATGAAAGCTTCCAAGAGCACATGGAGCTGGGGCAGTGCAGCCCCAGATGAGGGAGGAGCAGAGTTGTCATCAGAAATATGTGACTTCTACAATCACTGGTTCATAGCAGGATAGATGCACTTTGTCTGGATGCCATGAGTTTGTTGAAGTCAAGGTGATGGTGTGTTTGTCCTTGCCCAGCTGAGTAACTTGCTGAGGAAAAAGAGGGGCAGAGTAGGGACATGAAGATGATCAGAGGGCTTGAGCAGGGGAGACTTTCCATTACCTGAAGAGGGCCTACAGGAAAGCTGGGGAGGGATGTTTTATAAGGGCATGTAGCGACAGGATGAGGAGAAATGGCTTTAAACTGGAAGAGGATAGATTTAGAGTAGATATTAGGAAGAAATTCTTTACTGTGAGGGTGGTGAGTCACTAGAACTGATTGCTCAGAGAAGGTGTGGATGCCCCCCGCAGGAGGCATACACGGCCAGGCTGGATGGGACTTCGAGCAACCTGGTCTAGAGAGAGGTGTTCCTGCCTATAGCAGAGGAGTTGGAAGTAGGTGATCTTAAACGTCCCTTCCAACCTAAACCATCTGATGCTTCAGAGAAGAAGAATCACAGAAGCAGAGTATAGAATGGTGGGGTGGACAGAACCAAATTAATGGCCTGCCTGCTGTGTGACAGAAGCAAGATGTGAGAGTGTAAAATATCAGTGATCTCTGGGAAGGAATTTACTTACTGTGAAAACCAGTGGCAAGACAAGGAAGAGATCCTCTGCTGGGACTTGCTCCTGTTCCATCCCATTTATCCTGACTGCTCCTCACCCAGAACAGTATGGATCTGACAACACAGACATCTCTGCTAATTTCTGCTCTTCCTCTGCAGTATATCCCAGCCAGCAACAATAACACTCCCATCCATGGCTTTTACATCTACTACCGCCCCACAGACAGTGACAATGACAGCGACTACAAGAAGGATGTGGTAGAAGGTAGGAGATATTTGGACACTGGTCGTAACTGCTGGTTCCTCCTGTAAGAGGATGTGCCCAGAAGGAGCCCTGTGTACCAAAGGCACAAGGCTCCTGCTGCAGAGGTGGGTTGTCTGCACACAGGAACCTAATGACACCCTGTGTGTGTGTTCTCTCCTCAGGAGATAGATACTGGCACTCCATCAGCCACCTGCAGCCAGAGACCTCATATGACATCAAGATGCAATGCTTCAATGAGGGTGGTGAAAGCGAGTTCAGCAATGTGATGATCTGTGAAACCAAAGGTGAGCAGCTTTGCAGGGCACATGTGGGAGCCCAGCACTCTGTCCCTGCTGCTGTCCAGAGCACAGCAAGGCAGGAGTCATCTCTGCCTGACAGCATGTCATCTAAGCTCTGGCACGGGACAGAAGAGGGCAGGTCAGCTTGGTTATGCTGTTGCTAATTATGTGCATACACCCACACCAGTGCTCGTATTTCTTAAGCGTGTTGCTCTTCCTCCTGCCATGGCTGTATCTCATTCTGTCTCTTCCTTTCATAGCTCGAAAATCTCTTGGTCTGCCGGGTCGTCTTCCACCCTCAACAGTGGCACCTCAGCAGCATCCCCCACTTAGCGGTGGGCACAGTGGCCTGGGGACAGGAGCCATGGTGGCCCGTTCCAGTGACCTACCATACTTGATCGTAGGCGTTGTGCTGGGCTCTATCGTACTCCTCATCGTGGCCTTCATCCCCTTTTGCCTTTGGAGAGCCTGGTCCAAGCAGAGTAAGGATCCTTTCTTGAGGGCTGATTTACAAGATGTAACCTTGTGGGTTAGATATGATCCTGGATGTAATTGGATCAAACATCCAAACCGTGAACGCTGCGCATTCTGGGAAGCAGGGAAAGAAGGGCAGAGGTTCCAAATGTCCAATGGAGCCCTCCCATCAAGATAAAAGGCCAACATTCATCCCTTATCTTGTTTACCATGTTAAGAAGGAACCCTGGGACTTAAAAGAGGTGGAAAGGGGCACTGCCTTCCCTTTTGTATCGTTTATTTCTGAGGATGCTTAGTGTGCCAAAACACCTGCCTGATAGGACAGCCTAACACTATCATTTTCAGTAGTTCACTTCAGGAAGCTCAGCTTTACCTCTGCTTTTGGCCTCAGACTGTCTTGTTCTTTCTTCTGCAGAGCAAACCATTGACATGGGCTTCCCAGGAGCTGGACTGCTGGTGTCATCCTGCCAGTACACAATGGTGCCCCTGAGGGGCATTTCTGCTCCTCGTGCCAACGGACATCCCTATGTTAATGGGCAGCCCTATGCCAGTGGGGCACATCTGAACGGCATCTGCCCCTCCGCAGGAGTGGACTATGTGAGCACAAAGACCCAAGATTACAGTCCAGATGACATGCAGCAGGTATGTCCACACCCTCATTTAACAGCTGATTTGACATGAGCCATGGCCATGGTTGCATGGGAGGGCTTCTCCAGGCATGCTTGACACTTTTTGCAGCACACAGAAGTGCCAAAACTGGCTCCTTTTTGAAGTTTCCCTGTTGCAGGGAAGTTACGTGAGACCTGGGAAGAGCAGGAAGGTCTCCCAGTGACTTGTGATGAGGTGGCATCCTGGGGCAGTAGGAGGTAGTGAGCAAAGACTACTCCTAATGGAAATGGTTTCTGTTTCTCCTGAGCAAAGCACCCAGGGACTGACTGTGCTGAGTATTCTGTATGTTCACAGTAACATAAATGCAGTGCCACAGCAGAGAGTATAAATCGGGTTATCGTGAGCCAGTGATACAGCGATAAGTAATCTGAGTTTTTCAGTGCTTAGTTCTACTCTGTTACAAAAGAAACAACTCCAGCTCTTTCCACCTTCCGTTGTAAGAACTTCACCATTCTGGCTTGTGGTTCAGGTTCTGCTAGAAATCAGCACCAATCTCTTACTGCTGCTTTTTGTCATTGCTCTGCTAAGATCCATTCTCTCATTCCAGTCACACGAGGAGACCAATGCCTTGCTGCAGGCGAGAGTGCTGCAAAATGGGAATGCCCAGCGAGACTACCAGCCCACCAGGTTGGTCCTGGCTTACCAAGGGGAAGGATGAAACAGTCGATCCTGTGGGGCCCATTGAAATACATGCTTAGGATGGCTTGTGCAAACATGCCCTTGTCTGTTCCAGTTCACTTGGGAAACAAACCTGTGCTCCAGCATTCAGCCTTTTTGGTTTAAGCTCTTTTTCACACACCTCATTCCTCTAATGGTTGGAAAGAGAGGTGATTTCACTTTAGAGATGGCTCTCCCGTTTCCTCCTTGTGCTCTTAAGCATTGGCTGGAAAGTACAATGAGAGAAACTAACATCTGTGGCTGGATGCTGATAAAGAGAAGTCCAGGATCTGGTGATCTGCAGACACTTAGTGTCTCATGTTCAGACGCCACGTCATTATTCCCATGCTCCCCAGGAGGCATAACTCCTCCAAGCTGTGGCACTCATCAGGTTTAGAATCACAGATACCAGTTCGCATCACCTCGTTCCCACTCCACAAGTATATCCATCTTTCTCCTCATTTAGGAATGGTTTGTCATTTTATCAGTGCAGCTGATACGAGATGCTGCAAGAAGCATACCTTTCAAGGAGGAAATATGTGAATAGTGCTGAACTTCTTTCTTTGTCTGTCTGCCTCATTAGACTGCCGAATTCAAGACCAGAAGACAGCTCTTTCCTGTACAGCCTCCCAGATGATTCCACTCACCAACTTCTCCAGCCACAAGATGACTGTCCACACCTTCAAGAGCACTTCATTGGCCTGCATCATCCAGCAATGGGCAATAAAGTGGGAGGTCCCAGTTTGGATCCTCGACGAGATCCACTGTTCCACCGTGGTCAGTGGTCTGGAAAATTCAGTGCTTGCTTCATCTCATTGTTTTGGTCTTATTTTGAAGGAAAACTTCACTGTAGAGGAGGCTTGATGGCTTTGTTCGTGCTCAGTTCTGTGGTGCATGGACTGTCTCTTAGAATAGCATGAGGAGGCCACAGTAGCAGTTGGGATTGTAAATTGCCTGGGCCACTTTTAGAAAACAGATTTTTCGTTTCTCCGTAAGATGGCATATATGGTGCTGGAAGGATGCATATCTGCAGTTGCAGAGATTAATCACTTAGTCCTTCACCTTACATCTTCCAGGCTGGTTAAATGGCAAGGTCCCTGAAAAATTCTGTGAATCTGTCCCGCTAGGATCTGATCTATTGATCCATCCCTCCTGCAGCATGGATCAAACACATTGCATACGAGCATAGGAGAAAACTCCCCTATAGCCAGGACTTTTAGAATGCAGTTCTTGGTCTTTGATCAGACTATCTATCCTCATAAAGTGGACTGTTGACTAGAAAGCTATCATAGTATCTTTCATTTCTGTACACATTTTAATTCTCTCTCACTCCTCTGCCTTTCAGGAAGCCCGTTCTGCCTAGGCCTAGTGCCAGTGGAAGAGGTAGAAAGACTAGACTGCTGCCAGTCCAGAGGAGACCTCCATCCCCAGGCTCCAGTGCTCACATCTTTGAGTCAGGACCTACCAGGACATCTGAACAGCAGCTCACTATCGCTGAGGCCCTTAGAGACTCACTCTCCTATCAGTTAGGGACTAAGCTGCCTTTTGCAAAAGACTTATTCTAAAGAGAAAAAAAGAATGGGTATTTATTTTTGTATAACACCTCTATTTATATATTTATGCACTTGTATATAGATGTATATGTGCCTTTTATAATGCTATGGAGACAGAAGGCATCTTCAGCAAGGCAACAGGAGGGCCCGAGAAACAAAGCAGCAGCTACCTGTGGCTGTTCATCAGAGCACAAGACAGAAACAGCAGCACAAGGGATACTGCAAGACATGGGTCCAAACGAAGCTGCTGCCACCAAGATCAATCAGCCTCCTGCGGCGAGGGCTTCTCCTTGCCCACAGGAAGGCATGTCCCAGGAATGCACTCCTGTGAGTGGACTGGAGTTCTGCACTCTGCCTAATCAACGTAAACAAACTTTCACATAGACGCCATCTGCAGCTGCATATCTGTAAAGACAAACCCATGCTTTAACAACTAAAATAAAGGCTTACGTATTTTCTGTGGCTGGTTGTATGCTAAAACCTTCCACAGAATGGATCTACGTTCTTTTTCCCTGCGGAAACATGGCAAAAAGGACTCCTGAGGGAAGGTGACACTTTCTTGCAGTTATAGTTTTCCTCTAATCTATGTGAAACTTTTCAGTGCTGAGCTTAGGAGAACAGGGCTGGCTGCTATCTATGCCAACTAAGTGATATAAAACCTCTCACGGGGAGCAGAGCCAGGGAGAATTTTCATTTACATCTAAGGATAGCTACATGAGATTTGGGAAGGACACCCAAATATCTGGCCCCAGTCTGCACCTTCACAGTGACTCGCTGAAGACAGGCAGCACAAATATCATTCGTTTGCTTGTACTCGGGCCAACAGCAGCAGTTTTTGTGCCTGGCTGGGACACAACAGGATCCTGGCTGAAGGTGCACCAGACAGAAGCAATGAGCAGGGACGGACAGGGCAGAAGAAGCAAGAGCAGCTGCAGGTTGTTTGAGCTTTTTAATTAAAAAAGAGCAACCGACCCCAAAGGTTTGTGTGCTGTCGGAAACTTTGCAGTGGAAGAACATTGCATCACAACCCCTCCACTTGGAGGTTAAAGAAACTTCATAGTAAGACAAAGCAAGCACTGTCTGTGATCACTCACTGTCAACATCTCAAATGCAAGAAAAGTTAGAACCAGAAAACAAAGACTAGCTCTACTCTGTAATGCATGCAAGTCAGTGAAATTACAGGCTGACTTCACGTTTGCTGTAGTTTTCTTGTTCCAAATAAATGGGGCATCCTGCACTGGAGTGCAGCTTCCCACCTCCACAGAGCAGGGTCAAGGCTCTCACTGGTGCCATACCTTTCTAGCATTGTAGGCCCTGAGGAAAAAGGTCCCCTTGCTTTCCCAAGCATAGTGCTTCCCATCTCTTTTTACAATATTCCTAACTCAGTTGGGAGACAACTGCCATTGCAGTGGGAATGTTCAACAAGTAACAAGATGCACTCTTAAGACAGACCTCCTGTACCAGCTTCTGAGAACCCAGATGCTATAGATACAGTTGGCCATGTGAAACATTCTCATTTCCAGCCTTCAAAAGCCATTCTGTACTGAGAGCTAATAACAGGCGTGTGCACACAGAGCATCTCTTTTGTGCAAAGCTTTGCAATGGACTGACAACAACATCATTTACTGGTTGCAATTGCACTTTTAATTCTCTACCCACCATTACAGCCATTTTTGGATAAAGGAAACAAATTTAATCCTTTACAGTGAAATCCCTGTATAACCAAAACTATAAATTTCACACTTGCAAGTATTACTACTGCCATAGTTCAATGCCTGCTTTTAAGGGTCACTTGAACTGCTAGTTACCTCTCATGGTTTAAGAACAGGGAATATTTCATCTGGTGCCTCCAAGTCCTGTGGTGATGAAGGTTGTAGAAACTGATTGTTCCTGGTTAAGAGACTGAGTTCTTCAATTAAATGCCCATCTTTTTTGCTTAGAAGATTGATTTCTTCTCTTAGGATGGCTTCATCATGAGCCAAACATTTCAGCTGTGACTCCATCCTGGCCTTCTCTTTAATATCAGCAGTTCGGGGGCCCTGAAATTCTACTCCCTGTAAGGAGAGAGAAAAATTGCACCTATAAAAAAATGCAAGAATTAACAGTGGATTTTTTTTCATCTGGCAAAGTGAAGCATTCCAAGAAGTGGGACAGTGACTGCTCCATTCCTCAGTCAGAACTACTTGGAAGACAGAGTAATAGGCCTTTATCTTTGGCACAGTCTGTTACCAATGGCTGCCTTATTCCCTAATAAAGAGAAAGAAAACAACTCATTTGTCTGTTTCCATGTACCAAAGGAATAATTTTGACTTTCTGCAAAACATTTTCTAATTAGAAATAAGATGACTTTACTTCAGTATTAGAAAGCAGCTAAGAAATTAACAGAGAAGTTACAGCGTGGCCTACTTCAGGATCAGTTCATCCATTTTCCTCTCTGGAGAAGACTTGGAGCAGCCATTCTGCCTTTGCCACTAGGCAACATCAGCCTGAATGGCTGACTGCACAGCAGGATTTTTGACCAGGGAGATGGTGAGGGCTGGATGAACTGCTTTCAGCTTGCAAACAGTCCCAAACCTGCATGTAGTACAGTAGCTTAGAAATTTACCAGATCATCCTTCAGTGAATCCAGCTTAGTTTCAAGTTGCTGCTTTTCAAGGCAGAACTGGTTCAGCTGCCTCACCTTTATGGTGTTTTCTTTTGTCAGCATCATTAGCTTCTGTTCTAAGTCTGAGATTCTTTTCTAGAAAGAAATAAAAAGTTCAACTAGGAGGAGTGAGGATAAGAAGGATGAAATGGGGACCGAGGGCTAGGCTGAATATGCATCACAGAAGGGACGGAAACAACAAACTGATCCTGCATACAAGTGATCCTGTGATGCCTTTCATGCAAGCTGTTTTGTTGTTGGTGGCTTTTTTTTATCTCTTTTTTCTTTTTGTTGTTTTCTTAGTATTGAAAATGACTAAGCATTTTGGCAAAGCAGGTCGGCAAAAGTATGGGAAAGGGAAGACTGTTAGGCACACAGTAATCCATTTGTGTGTAAGGTATCAAACTGGCACCTACCCCTGCCACAAGCCCACACAGGTGACAAACAGAGGAGGCTAAGGCTATGAGTTTCCAATTTGAAATGCAGCTCTCACACCCAAATCGAGGAGGAAGACAGGGGTTCTTTGCATAGCTACAAACACAAGACAGCGAGGAGAGCAAAGAACTGCAGATCTGAACATTCTCCTTTCATTAGGTATCACGCTGTGCAAACATGCATAGGAGTGGGCAGCACAGTTCTTTACAAAACAAGCCTACTTTCTGGAGTCCATTATGCAAACCTTGCAACACATCCAGATGTATGCTGTGTTGAAGGATACCAGACTAACTTTTCTAAGGAGCAGAGCATTTCCCACAGCAAAAAGTAAGCCCAAAACATGTTGACAACTGACATTAACAGGAAGAAGTAGAAATCACAAAACCTATTAGGAGGGGTAGGGCTGAAATATTAGTCAAACAAATTCAAATTAGGCATGATACTCACTCAGAGATATTTTCTGGCTCTTCTGGGATACTCTTGCATTCCAATTTTTTTGTCTATATATTTTTAAAGCATCGGAAAAGAACAGCATTCTGTAAGGACAGCTTGGGACTGTTGCCTGGCTGCACTACAGCAGCTGAGCCTTAGGTATCCCAGGAAGACACACACTTTTCATGCTGCACAGTCTAGTGTACCAGGCATCAGCCAGGGGTGCACTGTACTCAAATAATTCATCAACAAATATGATGGAAGCAGGCAGTAGATACTGACTGCCAGCTGAAACCTGCAGGATAGCACTCTGGGAGAACCTCTCATAGGGACTGAAACAGAAAAATGCACTGGAGGCCAGTTTAAAAATAAAGACGCCATCAACTGCCTGCATAAGAAAATAGGATGTGAAGCAGCAGCAGTGCAAAGGTAGGAGTCATGATGGGAAGTCATGAAGTCAGACATTTTGGTGACACCTGTTGGTGACAGGTGAAAAAAAATCAAACAATAATGAATATGTTGACAAAACTTTAGTGTAGCTATTCAGCCCCAGGCAAATGAAGACTTAATAGAACACACACACACCCTCCTCCCATTCTTGCACCTTACCGTACACTCGTTAATTTCCTGGGAGTGCTCATATTCTTTCTCTATTATTTGCAATTTCAGCTCTTCCAGGCGTATGTTAACAGAGCGTGCTTGAACTGCTTCAAAATCAACCACACGGCCAAACTTCAGCATCATCAGCTGACTGCATTTCTCTTCCAGATCTAAAGGGAGAGGCAAGGCACAAGTGGCAGAACTGCTTTTCATGGGTTAATAAGAATTTGTTCCGTACCCCCAACTTTTTGCCTGAGCTTTGTCATATACGATCCATAATAAACAATTCACATGAATTCAATAGAGCTCACAACCAAATACTGCCATTTGTTCTTGCCTGTGACCACACCTAAGCTATCACTAAGCCACATTCAGCCAATGCCAGCGACCATCCCCACACCAAAGCCTCAGCGGGCTGGCAGAGGAGGTTCAGATGTTGCCGACACCTCGACGTATCTGGGTCTGGTTCTTGGGAATGTAAATGTTTTAATAGAGAGGTTTTTAAATTCCTCTTATGGTACACGGGGAAGAAAATGCTTTTAAAACTGGCATATCACAGCCTAGTGATTGTACAGTGCTGGAGAACTACCAGTATTTCACCCAAACAGTCCACTTGATACACTTTTTCTGCGGTAACCAGTTGTGACATTTGGGTGAGCATAAAGACAGATCTGCTGACTTAGTCACAGCCAGTGAGAAACAAGAAACCTGTGCAGTATGAAGTCTGTTACTCACGTTGAATAGTTATCTCCATCTCCTTTTTGTCCCGGAGAAGCTGCTTATGTTGCTTCTGGGCCTTCTTATAGATCTTTCTCTGCATTATCTTTTCGTGATGTAAGTCCGCAATTCTCTTCTGCAGACCCTCTAGGGACTGGTTGGTAAATACCAGAGCCTGGGAGAAGTCCCTGGGTATCTCCCCATTAAAGAAGTACTCCACCTGCCAGAAACAGCCACAAGCAAGGCTGACTTGACTTGTTTAGGGTGCTGTTGACAGTTCTGGATAAAAAATGTGTGAGAGTTTATAAACTAATGAATGAAGAAATAGCATGGGCACAACTCTCATGTTTGGGGCCAGGAAATCACTGCCACACAGCAGAGCTCAAAGATTAGAGCTATGAGGGATCCCTATGTATGAAGCTGATTACTCTTCTGTAACATTGAGAACAAAAATGGAGTGCGGGACTCCTGTTGAGAGTCTTCTGTCTTTCTTAGGAACATTTTAATGAGGTAGATAAAACAAAGACAGAGATGCTGAGCTTGCCTCAGAAGCGTACAAGCCACTGCAGGCAGAGGCCTATCTCTCTGAGGACAAGATTCAACCCAGAGGAAATTACAGCATTGTCTGGAGTTTTCCCCTTCATTTTCTGTTTATCATCCCTGGGATAACAGCTGCATAGATGAATGCGTTGTATGCAATCCAGCATTTTTGAATTGGGCAAAACTCCCATTACTTTCAATAGCTGTTTCTTTGTTTGCTTGTTTCTATTGTGTTGGTTGTTATTTTTGTTGTTGTTTTTGTTTTTCTCAAGAGATTATTAGTAGGCATAGACCTGAAGGAATATTCCATTCCAAACCTGTAAAGCACTTGAAGGCAACACACATTTCATCAGTGTACTGACTCTACCTGTCCTTACATGAGCAAAAACAAACCCAGAGGAAACATGAAGTTCAATTAATGGCATTGTCATTCCAAGGAGACAATGGTGGATCAGGAAATCAAAGGCCTCAAAAGCCAGTGACACCACTGTTTAGATATACATAGGCCATTTGCACCTGCCAAAGGTAAAACTGATAAACACACAAAATCGTGAATTACCTGATGGAGTTTCAAAGGCACAACTACATATAAGTCATTCAGCTTCTGCTGCTTTTCCCACTGAAAGATGTCAAGTTCCTTCTCTGCTGTTTTCAGACTGGATTCTATTGATTTTGCCTGCAGAAAGATAAATCGTGGACAGACAAAAATCCTATATTATTCAAATATGCAGACAACAGGGTTCTATGTTAGAGTCCTTGACCTGAAGGAAAAGAAGCATGGAAAAAAATGTTCTTTTTTTTGGTACAGATTATGACAGATGAGTTTCATGAGGCTCATCTATGTATTCAAACAGAATTCTATGATGAATACTTTACACAGGTACATTCATAAGTATCTTCTTACTTGTGAAGCTACTTCTTATGTATTAAGAGACAGCTGCTTTGTTTAATGCGCATACAAAAAGCTTCTAGATCAACAGTGTCTGCAAGATATTTTTTATTGTTTCATGCCTGGAAATGTGATTCTGCATGAGAAACAATTCAGAATCAAATGTCAGACCCCAGGGTGAATATGTGGCAGCTGGCACGTAGGAAAGCCTTTAAAAGCAAAACAAAAAAGCGTTGTAAGTTAAGCTTATTTGGTGGGACATTTTTGAGACACAATAAAAGCAAGCCTTGCATAATGGCATTTTGGCAGAACTCTTTCTCTATCCCAGAAAGCCCTTTAAATTAAGATATTTTTGATTTAATATAAATCAAATGTCTTGACGAATGCAGGACCTCGTAAAAGCTGAAAGGAAAACTCACACCAAGTGAGTTTATTCAATAATTACTATGACAAAGAGCAGAAGAAAATAACCAAAAGCAAAAGAAACAGATAGAAATGGAGCATTTTTATGCATTTATTCTAGCAAGCATTTGAGTTAGGATGACCCTTTATATTCTCCATCCCCATCACTTGTACACAGGGGGAGCCAGGCTACACCAGGTGTGCCACCTGAATCACAGAGTCTGGCTTCTGTTAGGTGAGGAATCTAAAACTTAGGTCCCCTAGCAGCCAAGGTCAGACCAACTTGATTTGCCTTCTTCAGGAGGACAGGCGACCCATAGTGAGCTGCCTCCTGCCTGTGTGCTAGCATGGAGATATCTCCCCAAACAGAGGCCTCTTAAAAGGTGCGGACTGTGTTTTTATGCTTTAGCCAAAATCAATAGCACATTTTCTTTGTGCTGGAGCCAGCTGATGCTTGCTGAGAACAAAACACTACAATACCTTTTTGACTAAGACATCATATTCCTTTCTGAGTTTAGCAGCAACTTTCTTCTCCCTTATTAAAGCTTCCTTAATGTCTAACCACTTTTCCCGGAGCTGGATGGTGTTTTGGAAGAGTGCCTTATCACAGTCTGAGAAGGAAAGGATCAGAAGATAGCTTAGTTTTCTTATAACTCTACAATTTAAGCTTGATTTAGTAGCTCCCCTGATGGTGCAGGTTTCCCAGCATTCTCTATAATGCCCTTGGTTCCTTAGGGCTTTCTCAAACAAAAGCCCTGTAGATCAAATTCCTCTGTGAAGGAGCCAATGTCTTGGATGGATCTTTTTTCTTTATATTCAGTCAAGACATTTTGTTTCCAGAAGTAAAACTTAACACATCAAAGCCAGCATTAAGGCAAAAGTTAGCTTTTGTAACACAGTTAGTCCTGGTAATTAACATGTTAGAATACAATCTTTAGTTATGTGAACATGTAGATATTTATCCATAGCATCTTTAACTATAAATGATGGACTTTCTGTGGTGATCTTCTTGTGTGGATCTAGTTCTACTTGTAAAGAAAGCTGTGGTTCATAGGACCTGCAAAGTTCTGGCTGGTGCAGTGGTATCTGTCATGCCAATCAATTCAGCATTGTCAGCACAAAACACTCATCAGTTCCTATTAAAAAAAGTCCAATAAAGGCTAAGAATTACACTTAAAGACACAAATATGAAGATGTTAATGCAATGTGTAATTCCCCCATTAAATGAGTAATTTGGATTTTTTCAATAAAAAGTAAAAATGCTGTACTTCCAATAATGCATTGAAAAGAGATGGGCAAGGGGTTAATAAAAATTCTATTAAAAAAAAAAAAATCCGGTAACTTGCTGGTTACATTTGAACTGAAAATAAAGCAGTGTTGTTAAGTGCTCACTAATATGTCACTCAAAGATCTTAAAAAAGAGATTCCTTTGCTGTATGAATGAATGAGTCAAGAGAATTTTGCAAAGTAATGCCATTACTTTTTCAAACAGAGAGAAGCCTAGCAGCAGGCAATTCCTGCATAAATCCACAAGGTGGTAACAAAGAGCTTAATTCAACGCTGCAGCAGGGTCCCCACATAACTTCCCTAAACAAGGATCCAGCTATGCTTGGCAGAAGGTTTCCAGAGAGCAACTACAGCCTCATTCCAACTCTACTCCTACGAGGAGCCTCTTCTCCCCAGAAAACAGCTGTGAAATGGCAAATGGTTCTTTACACAAAATAATTAATTCTTAGCACTTAGCTAAGATTTATTTTTCCAAACTTTTTAATTATGGTACCCTATACCATCAACATTTTCCTTATCTTCACTGAGATTTACTGGGGAGAAATGGTGCAGCCAGGAGTGCACACATTCTGGCTCTTTTTGGCATCGATGTGAAGAGAATAATGAAAAAATTCCTTTTTAAAAGCACAGCACTGCTCTAAAGCTGATCAAGTAGTCAACCCAAGGAAATGATGGCTTAGCTACTCTCTGGGCAAACAGAGATGTCAAAAATTTCATCTTCAGATCCAGCATCTTCTTCATCACTCTCCAGGCTGGACTCTTCATCGCTCTCGTCTTCACTCTCATCTTTTTCATCTGGAAGAAAATGACAGTATGGCAGACTTGTAGGATAGCCCACAAATCCACTAGCTGTGCATTATGTGAATGTGCTAGTGAACACATCCCCAGCAACCCACACAAGATCACTCAGCAATACACAGATTCAGGCACCTTTCCCCTATGGCACTGATTTGATAATTTCACAGAAATAAAAAAAAAAAGTGTGGGAGAGAGAGCACCCTGTAGTGCCTCACCTTGTCGTGCCAAATGCACTAACGTAGGTATATTCTGGGGACTTTCTTCTATGATTTTTCCTCTCTGTATGTGTATTAAGTATTTGGAATTTAAAAAAAAAAAAACCTTGTAGGTTTATCATTGTGAGACACTATAGAGATTAAACAACCAAGCAAAATACAAAGAAGCACGAAACTGTCACAAAAACATGACTGTTGTCTGTGCTTTTTGGTAGCCATGTCTCAGGTGAAAGCAAAAGCCAAGGCATTCTAGCTCAGTTAGACTGCTTAGGCCTTTACAGATTAAAACCTGAGATAAATTAAATCCTTTCATAATTTGTTTAGTCATGTGACTAATAGATTATTGCAGATTAGGTCTATGATCTCTCATTAATCAATAGGCAGATTAAAGAAGAATGTCATGAATGTGGCAGATTAATCATTTTTCTTTAGCTCCAATTGGTTCAGCATAGGAAGTAGCTATTTAAAGCTTTGCCTCTTCTTCATACTAATTACCAATCCTCAGTATTGACATATTGACTTATAGCAAGTACATTCTAGGAGCTGTGATCAGACCAAATGTAATCATGTTAGAGACTAAATTACTATTGTCATAATTCAGGATGGCTCACAGAACATGGATTGGTACAAAAAAGCAGAACTTGGGTAGGTCTAATCTATTTGGTGTTTTGAACTGTGTTTAGCATTGCATGCACCCAGGGCTCCAGATAGACTGAGGCACATTTATTTTACTACATGGAAGTATGTGTGAACAATCCAAAAGACAAGAACAGTTATCTCTAACCTGCTTCTCTTTCTACTTTTTTTCTCATGGAGCTGAATTTTCTCCTCAGAACCTTGGTCAGAAAGTGGGCAAATTCATTGTTTTCTCCAAGGGATGCCTGGAAGCTGGCATAAACAGCTTTCTTACATTCCTGAAGTTTTACAATCTCAGACTTTTTATCCTCCATCTGTGCAAGGCAGCTGTTCAGTTTTGACTAAACAACAAAAAAACCCTCTTTAGTCAAAAGGCACAAACTTTTAACTTTAGTGTAGATAGCACATATCAGTGAAGACCTGGAGATGCTACACTTGACTATCACTCTTTGAACCCATGCTCCAGTCAATCAAAACTTAGAAGAACCTTCTTAAAGAATATGGCTTGTCACTGATTCCACATCATGAAGACTGTGAAAAGATTAACGATTCGAAGTCTGAAACTACCATCATGGTTGATGACTGAGTTTCTTGTTTTCCAGAATTTAGCACTGGATGCTGGACCAGTGCAAAAAGGAAGCAAAGAAAAGTTCCCATTTATTTTACATCTTCCTTTCGGCTTAGGCCACTCATTATCAGTACTGTTAATTGCAAAGACACATAATCTACGTACTTGCATGGCCTCCTGCTCACTCTGGAGGGTGTTAACATGCCCCTGGAGAATGTTCTCATTTTTCTCAGCATTCTTCAGGATAAGCAGCTCTTCAAACCAAGTGATGTATCTCAAGTCAGCATATTTCATCTGCACATCTAGCTGCAGTTTCTTGTGCCGCAGAAAGCGCAGTTCAGCATCAAAGTTGGTTACCAGTGCATTTATCTGGAGCATAAGAGAAGCAAATGAGCAACAGGGAAGGTGTTAGGATTGGAGCTAAACATATAAAGCTACAGAAAGTATCATTAGGGAAAATTTCTCTCCGTCAAGTTAGCTTAATCACGCTATGCGTTCTGCACATAGATGTGCCTTTTAAGGAAGCTTTCTGTGACCCTTGTAGGCTTAAAACCATTTTTGAAACCAGAGGGTCAATGCTACTCATATTTCTGAACAGCTAAGAACTTCATGAATCCATGAAGTTGCAGTGATACTACACTTTTTCTATTCATCGCTTTTGAAATAATTTCTTACATTTTACTTTTTTTATTCTTTCTTTTTTTTTTTTTTCTGGCCGCTGAGTTCAGAATTTCACAGAACTAAGACCTGTTTTTCAAGTGATAACAGAGGTTGCTGCTACAAGTTTATACTGATTTACACTAGATAGCATTTTCCAGAAGTTCTGATAAACAGTGTAGCTGCAGTTCTGAAAAAAGAAGGAAAGGGTTTTATTTCTTAGTGAGAATGTTCAAAGTGAAAAAAGAAAAAAAATTCCTACCTTATTAATTAAGGTCTTCTGCAAGTATAGGTTTTTTATCTTCTCCTTCTTTAAAATTTCCTGTTCTATTTCTGTTGGCTCTGCTTTCTCAATTACAAAAATCTTTTGCTGCTCTGTGACCATAGATGACGATCTTTTCATCGTGGGTGAGCTTGCAGTCTGTTGTAGAGAGCCAGTTTCCTTATGGGAAGATTTAAAACTATTCCTAAATGCACCAGATGAGGGAGACTCTTCCAATTGTTCTTGAAGCGTTGCCTTGGCTGCCTGCTTCTCTCTGAATTTCAGTAGGATGTCATGGTCGTACTCAAATCTTTTTTCTGGAACTTCATCTGGGTGTAATTGAGGAATCAGGGGAAGAGGGAGACGTTCTGATAAATCTAATGCTGCCTGCACGGATTTCAATTCTTGCAATAAACACTTGATTTCTTCAATAATAGAAACCTTAAAGTCCCTCAGAGACATAATCTGTTTGTTCATATTCACCTTCTTCTTATAGATCTGCAAAGGAAAAACAATTTTAATAG
This sequence comes from Centrocercus urophasianus, assembly GCF_019232065.1. Lineage (NCBI taxonomy): Eukaryota > Metazoa > Chordata > Aves > Galliformes > Phasianidae > Centrocercus > Centrocercus urophasianus. Next base: position 7,512,157 of record NW_024884364.1, on the reverse strand, counting down.
GATTTCCCCAGTGACACGCGGTCTTCCCCAACACAAGTAGTAGGGAAGAGGCTTGTCATACGACTTTCCCTCTTTCCATACTAGCTTTCTTTTCCATAACATCTCACGAATTAGTGTTTCTAAAAAAGCATTTTGAAAAATCTCTGGTTTAAGATCTTCAAAACCATCTCTCTAACTCTTCAACAGAAAAGGCAAAGGAGCACAAAAAAAGGCTTCCCCTGTCTCCCATGACTTGATCATGAATTTCTCTGACATGAGATGTTGAAGTAGCTCAGAAAGCAGTCAGAGACTGTGTAGATCAGTTGTGGGTGTTAGAAGATTAGTAATTGGGGCTGTCTCTCATTAAATACAGAGAGTATCTCAGCTTCGATACATGACTCTCTTTACATGTTGTACAAATTGTATAGAGACAAAGGAACTGTATTTAAGATCTTTACTGTAACACTAACACTACTGTACAGAAATCTAGACTTCTGACATCATCCTTACAACAATGCAGTTTTCTTATATAACTCCGTAACATTTATGAAGAACACTGAAGTAGTCCTTCATGAACATAGGTTCTAGAATATAGATGTAATCCTATCAATATGTGAAAGTGATGTCAAAATGCCAACCATTTCTTTCTTAATTGACTGCAGCGAAGTTCTGAATTTTCAAAGTAGAGTAGGTAGCAAAATTAAAGACAATATGCTTCTGAATTTAATAAAAAGCCAATATGAATTCAAAACAAATCCTATCCAGACTTTACAGTAATCCAGATTACCAAAGTCAATTCAGAAAACTTTGCCATTAGCTGAATAATCTTCCCCAACTCAAGATGAAGATCCACTAATGTGAGAAGTGACACTTACATGTCAGAGTTGTGAATTAAACAGCCAAGTGCAGCAAAACTGGTTACAGTTTGTTTGCGTCCTGCTTCACCTGCAGACAGTACCTCAATAATTCTATATTCAGAATCCAGTAATAATAACTACATTAAGCATCATCAGTGATCTGGATGATTGGGCAGTGTTCCCTCAGCAAGTTTGCTGAAAATATAAAACTGGGAGAAATGGTGGACACCCATCCTTGGAGATCTTCAAAAGCCACTCCGACATGATTCTGGGCAGCCTGTTCTGGGTGTCCCTGCTTGAGCACGTGGGTTGCATTGGATGACCTTCAGAGGTCATCCTCTAAAGTTGGAAGGAACTTTAACTGGTGAAATGTGTTCCATTCCAACTTTAACCATTCTGTGACTCCACTGTGATAAAGAGACACTGCACTGATTTTCTCTTTTCATATGAAATAATAATAGAATGAGATTTAACATTAATACACATGGCAGAAACTTCTCTAATTTTTATAATAAACAACAATCTTATACAGCAATCATCTGAAGTAACTAGAATTCTTCATCTATATAAACCTTAGATTTATAACTAGGACTATTCATTTTTACTTGCATTGGCTAGTGCTACTGAGTTAACCACCCAGACTTGTCCTGGAGGTATTAGGGAAAGCTTCTCTGAGAACTCAGTGAGGCCAACAGCCAAACTGAAGTGCCTCTATACCAATGTACACAGCTGGGAAATAAACAGGAGGAGCTAGAAACCGTGGTGCAATTGAGAAAGTATGACCTAATGGCTATCATGGAAACACAGTGGGATGAATCCCACAATTGGAATACTCTGATTGAAAGCTACAGGATTTTCAGAAGGGAGACAGGATAGGAGGTGCGGGGAAGTTGCCTTCTATGTTAGGAAGTGGATAGATTGCAAAGAGCCGTGTCTGAGAAACAGCCATAATCAGGTTGAGAGCTTGTAGGTTAAAATTGAGGATAGGTTCAGTAAAGGGCATCTAGTAGTTGGGGTCTGCTACAGGCCACCTGGTCAGGGGAATCTATTGACGAGGCTTTCTTGCTTCAGCTGCAGGAAGTGTTGCGCTCCCAGGCTCTTGTCCTGATGGGGGATTTCAACCACCTGAATATCTGCTGGGATAGCAGCATGGAGGGTGGCAGACAATCCAGGAGATTCCTGGAATCTGTTGAGGGTAACTTCCTCGTCCAGGTATTGGATGGACCGACCTGAAATGAAGCCCTACTGGATCTGGTGCTCACAAGCACAAAGGAGAGAATTGGAAAAGCATTAGGAAAGAAAATTGAAGGCAGCCTGGGCTGTAGTGACCATGGCCTCGTGGACTTTGTGATCTTGAAGAATGCAGGCCTGAGTTTCAGGATAGCAAACTTCTGGCTAATCAAGGAATCACTGGATGGGATCCCCTTGGGAAACTGTCCTTAAGGACATGTGTATAGAACAGAACTGGCAGCTCTTTATGGACACCGTTCTGAGAATGCAACAGTTCTCCATCCCTCAGCAGAAGTTGAGCAGGAGAGGCAGGTGAACAGCATGCCTGAGTGTATGGGAACTACTGAGTCACGGCCTGAACCTCTGATTGATCACCTGAGGCGAGCCATGAGCCAGCCAGAGGAGCACAGGTGAAGGCAGGTGAAGGCTGTGCTGCTCCTAGACCTATTTAAGAGCTGGCTACCAGTGGGGAAGGATCTCTTCTGGAGATTGCCTCTATTGGTGTTTCATGGTGAGCCCAGCCGAAGGGTAAGCCTTCCATTTTATTCTCTTTTGTTATCATTGTCCACTTTCCCTAACTCTCTTGATTATATTGTGATTGTAACATCTTGATTTCCATTGATTTTACACTGAGCTAGGACCTGCAGCTTAATGGAAAAGAAGGAAATGTACAGGAAGTGGAAACAGGGTTTTGTAGCCTAGGAGGAATACAGGGCTTTTGTCCGTGTGTGTAGAGACAGGATTAGGAAAGCCAAAGCACAGACAGAACTGAACTTGGCGTGGGATGTGAAAAATAACAAGGGGTTCTACAGGTACGTAAGCAGGAGGAGGCAGGCCAAGGAGAGTATTCTCCCTCTGATAAAAGGCAGTGGAGAGCTGGCTTCCTCAGTCACAGAAAAAGCTGAAGTACTCAATGAGTGCTTTGCCTCAGTCTTCACAGGTGGTCAGGTTTCCCATATCTGCCAGGACCCTGAACCTCTAGGTGAGGGTGTGAGGAGTGGATTTCCGTCCCACTGTAACAGTCGAACAAGTCCAAGCCCTCCTCATGAAACTGAATGTATATAAGTCCAGATGCAGCCAGATGATATCCATCCCAGAGTTCTAAGAGAGATAGCTGATGTGGCTGCTAACAGATCTTGCCTGACCAATCTGGTGGCCTTCTATGATGGAGTGATGGCTTTGGTGGATGGCGGAAGGGCAACGGATGTCATCTTTCTGGACTTCTGCAAAGCCTTTGACATGGTCCCTCACCACATCCTTCTCTCTAAATTGGAGAGGGATGGATATGAAGGATGGACTGTTTGGTGGATTAAGAATTGGTTGGCTGGATGCAGACAAAGTGTTGTGATCAATGGTTCCATGTCTGGGAGGAGGCTAGTCACAAGTACTATCCCTCAGAGGTCACTCTTGGGACCAGTGCTCTTCAACATGTTCCTCAGTGACATAGATGATGGCATCGAGTGCACCCTCTGCAAGGTCACAGATGGCACCAAGCTGAGGGGAAGTGAAGCCATCCAGGGGGTCCTGGAGAGGCTGGAGAAGTGGGCCCATGAAAACCTAAGGCCAAGTGCAAGGTGCTGCATTTGGGCCAGGGAAATCCCAGGTATTTATACAGACTGGGAGAAGATCTCCTTGAAAGCAGTCCTGCAGAGGAGGACTTGGGGGTCCTCATAGACAAGAAGCAGGACGAGCCAGCAGTGTCACTTGCAGCCCATAAGGCCAACTGTGTCTGGGCTGCATTAAGAAAGGGGTGGCCAGCAGGGAGAAGGAGGTGATTCTCCTCCTCCACTCAGCTCTTGTGAGGCCCCACCTGGATACTGCATCCAGGCGTGGAGGCTCCAGCACAAGAAAGACGTGAAGCTCTTGGAACAGGTCCAGAGGAGAGCCACTGAGATGATCAGAGGGTTGGAGCACCTCTCCTATAAGGAAAGGTTGAAGGAGCTGGGCTTGTTTAGCTTGGAGAAGAAGGCTCCAGGGAGACCTCATTGTGGCCTTCCAATACTGAAGTGAGTGTATAAACAGGAGGGGGTACGGCTGATTACATGGGTGTATACTGATAGGACAAGGGGGAATGGTTTAAAACTAAGACAGGGGAGGATTAGGTTAAATATTAGGAGAAAGTTTTTCACTCAGAGGGTGCTGAAACACTGGAACAGGTTGCCCAAGGAGGCTGTGGATGCCCCATCCCTAGAAGCATTCAAGGCCAGGCTGGATGTGGCTCTGGGCAGCCTGGTCTCATGGATGGAGACCCTGCACACAGCAGGGGAGTTGAAATTAGATGATCATTGTGTTCCTTTATCAACCTAAGCCATTCTATGATTCTATGATATCCAGTAACATTGTCACCACAGTACAATGTAAAACAGTTCTTGTGAGTAGAAGGGGGCAGTAGAAGTCACAAGAAAAGTAATAGTGATACTGTAAACATCTGAGGTACTGGGCCTTTGTGGTTAAAAGACATTAATTAGCTGTAGGAATCCTGATACAGGAAGGTGGCTCCAAAACACCATTTCCTAGGAAGATTCCAATACTTAGTTCTTATTTAGAAGCAGTGATTGATTGTTTAAGTGCAACATGAAGACATTATGCTAAAAAGACCTGCTCCTGCTCACATCCCTGTTTTGTAAAAACATTTCATGATAGGGATTATTTAGTTCATGTTGTAAGGAAAGCATATCGGTCGCTAGATAGTGAGACTTTAAGAATTAAAGAATACATGTTCCTTCTGAAATAGCTGAAAGGGTAACTTCTTTGCTTAAAAGAAGCTGAGCGTTATCCTGGATTGATTCAGTGACTACTAAATTATCCTCCCTCCTGTGAAAAGAGAAAAATACCCAAATACCCACATTTGTGAAACAGTTCACATACCAGCACTTCCAGGGATGCAAGCTGCATCGTCCTCTTTTCAGTGTTCATACACTTGTCCTCAGGCACTCTGTAATCCCTGGCAGTTTTCAGCTTGTAACACCCCATATTTTCCTGTGCTTCTTTGATGGCCTGAACATCTCTGGGATCCTCATAGTCATCACCAGGCTTGCTTTCATATCTGGTAGGTACAAAGCAAAGCTGAACTTCAAGACAGAAGGTACAAAATGGCCCTGTTTTGTACATCTGTATGTTTTCTATCTTAAAGTCTGTCAGTGTGCAGCACAAAATGTCTGATCCTATGTTATCAAATCTTCAGTAACCTTAAAAGCTTTTGCTCTGGTTTTGGACTTTATACTGGTTCCATTTTCTGCTAGCAGTCTTGAAGTGCAACTAATTTAACCCACAGCTGTTGCAGCGTGTGGTATATACAGTGAGAGAAGGGTTAACTGAGGAGGCTGACTAATGCATGGTTCACATTTCACCAGATCATGATTGATTTAGACCTTTTAAGCCCTATCTGAAGATGCATTTACCTAGCTGAACTCATTTTTTAAAATGTTTTAGAAGAACCATGGAAAATAACTGAAAGGTTTTAATTGTCTCTTGACACTCTGAGGTATAAAAAGGCTCATATATTTTAATTACATCCATCAGGAACATAGGAAACTGGGCAGAGATATGATAGTGCTGTATGACAGCTAAACAAAGAACACCTGACAAGACGCAGAACTAAAAGGACTCAGAGTCCAATTAAAGACTCACAGTTTTTCCCACTCTTCCTTCCTCTTCATTATCTTAGCTTTCTCCTTGTCAGATTTCTCAACAATTCTTCTGATTTGCTCACGTTTCATTTCTATAAAACGTGTTGTTGGCTTTTGGACCTTTGACATCAGTTGATCAGCTTCCCCCTTGACAATGATAGCTTTTGAAACAAAAAATAATCTCGTGAAGATGTAAATATCGTGCAACACAGTATAATCTACACTATCAGGAATCTCCTGGGAATGCTCCTGTTAAGCTGGTGTTGATCAAGATAGTTCCACTGCAGAGGATGTTCTGAACACATTCAAGCTCTCTGAGATGACTCTTAGTCAAGTTCTTCCCACTGGGTTGATAACTGATTGCTGACATTGACTTAAATGTAGAAAGCACTGTATGTATGCAGGTACTAAAAACCACACTGCAGTTATATTTCTTTATCTGTACCTAGAGAAATTATCATTTCTTTAGCCTGGACTCAGGAAAATGAACAGAAAGACAAAAACTTACTACTGTTAATCTGCAAAAGGTCATAATTAGCCCTGTGCTTACACTTTCTATCTCTGATGGTCTCCTTTTTTTCCTCTTTTTTCCATGCCCGTTTAAGTACTGTCTTCCTCCAAGATGGACGTTCCTTATCTTGGTAGTACTCCTCAGAGACTGCTACAAGTCTATAGGTGGAAATCTGATGATGGCTTTGAATAGCACGAACAACAACAGTATCAAATTCCAGTGAGCCTCGAAACCTAAAAAGTCAAAGTAGACAAAATTGTCTGATGCCAGTAGGTGCAACCTACCATTTTTCCTTCACGAAAAGGACCTGAGCAATGCAATTTACTTAGTACATATACAATCATTACATATAAATACACATCAATATAGTCACTAAGTAACAGCATGATGACATACGACATCATCTATTGACTTTTATCCAATCTAGGAATAGAGATGCTCAAGAATAAATACATTAACACTGTTCCCAAGATCAAAACCAAGAAAAAAACAGGTTCTTCATGAGAGTACCTGTCATCTTTCATTAAAGGGTGGTTAAAAATAAATATATATTCATTCGCCTCTTATGCAGTCGTACACTAAGTGTGACTAAGGTATCTTTGTCACTGTGCATTATTTCTATTGTGGATTTATTGTTATGAATTCATTTTTTGCTATAGGAAGATAGACCAAAAATGAATCTTGCACTTAAAGTTGTGTTCTTGAGGAAGCTCATGTTATAACTTTAAGGTGTATAGAGAACATTTTTGTAGCAGTGACACTGACAGACATGCAGCATACCTCAAAAACGGGTTAATTTCATAGGTTGCTCTTCATAGTTCCAATAAGAGTTCCGGATTCTTACTCACCTTACTGGCAAAATCCCAAGCACACTTATTGCCTCTCCCCAAAAAAGACTGTTTTTCTTGATATAGAGATAAATTGGAATTAAGACACTTCCTCGATTTGCATATCTGAATTTTGATCAGGGATTCAAAAGAAGGAAGCACATCCAAATATCAGTATATACTCTTGTGTATTTTTCAAGTCAAATAAGGACTGAATCATTAATAGAAGAAAAAAATTTTGACTCCGTAAGGGGAAAAAAAAACAACACCTAAATTCTACTTTGTGCAAAAGTAAGCCCCATGGTAAGGACAACAGGAGAGGTAGAAAAAAGCAGTACTTACCAATTCTGTAATTTCTGCAGTCCAATCAAGTGTTTCTCATGCTCCCAAGCTAGTTCCTTTTCCACTAATTGGATTCTTTGTGCAGTCTGCCTATTCAGCTCCTCGAAGACCCTACGGTCTATCTCATACTGCTGTAGAAACACAGAAAAGCCAGCATCACATTATCCTGACAGTTGGGTTTTGCTAACAAATATTTTTGCCCCGATGTCAAGAGTTTCATGAACATTAACACAATCCTTTATTTCAAGAGCTATTCAGATCTCCACAGAAAACCACATTTTTTTCCCCACGCACACTTCTTAAATGGCACAAATCATCAGTCGTGAGTCCTGGCAAATTATGTAATTGAGTATACTAGCCCATAGCACTGGACATCTTTGACCCCAACATATTAGGCATCAACATTTTAGAGAGTTTCCCTAATAGCAGATGACTTATGAAAAGCAAACAAACCTCTCTTTGCAGTTGCATGTGCTTTGGTAACTCCTGATTCTTTTGAAGCAGAAAAAGAAACTCCTGTCTTAGTGCTATTAACTCCTCTCTTTTCTTGCTTTTCTTGTCTTCAGCTTCTTTCATGATCCGTTCATACTCCTTTTTCTGCTTGACTTCCTCAATGCTGAAAATGCAAGAAGGAAATGGTATTATCACAATGAATAGAGGAAAGATTACAATTTATGTAACCTTTTAGATTTCCTTGACAGCCTTAAACTTCAAGGGGACTCAACGTCTCTGAAGGTAACTTAGAAAGAAGCCAACTTACTGTATTCTCACATTGTTTTAACATCTTAGCGCTTTGGCTTTGACCCTGTGTTATCTGAAGTTACAGAAGTCTCAGAGTGATAAATTTGAATTATTTCCACAGAAAAGTAGAAGAAATGGAGGCAAGCCTGAAAAAAATTTGTGTGTAATGAGGAAATGACCCAAACTGAGAGTGATCAACTCCTCCCTTCTCTTCACAGTGAAAAAGAGAAATATAGTCTGACGGAAGAGCTGCTAATGCTTGGAAATCTCTTCCAACATTATTCAAGCATCTCTTACTTGCAAGCACTGGGATCCTCAATGTCTTCAGCAGCCTTCTCCTTCAGTAGACCCATCTGAAATACAAATGTCTCACCTTTAAACAAACAATAATAGTTTTAACAGACAATAAAGCTTTTACAAAGATTAAGATAGAATTCCCATTTTTTCCTCACAAAATCACAAGAAGACCTCATGATCAATGCTGCTATACTGGTCTTAGGTAAAAGGTTGTATCATTTCAAGAACAAGAAATAATTTTAAGTTAGTTTACATGCAAAAGAACAAATGAAGCTGAGTTCTTTGGGACAGAAGTCCTATATTCTTCCCGTCAACATTAACCCCTACATCACTGCTTGTCCTGGATTCACTGTCCCATAACTTTTGGTTCTTCACTGCACAGGCCCCGCAATTACATATAATTCTCCTGTCCCCACTAACTGCCAGGCTGACAAGACACACCCTATCCCAGGCTAATTCCAAGTTACAAGTGCAATTCATCTGGTTTGCTTCTGCTGATTGTGCAATGGGTTCCCAATTGTTAGCTGCTAGGATTGATGGATGGACACTGCAGTCATACAAACTGCATTTCCTTAGGAAATCATGGCCTATCATAGTGAATACAGTGGTACTAAATTGATCTGTAATTTAACTTGATTAGTTTCAGAGGACTTATATTTGATTCTCTAGGAATCTCATTAAGTTTAATTATGATGGAATTTAAAAAATCTTCCACATGATTTAAAACTCGAATAGATACTTAATGAAGATAAACTTCCCTATTAGGATGGTCATTAAGCAACACTGCCAGCCTGCACAATAGCAATTAACCATAAAGATCTTTATATAGAGCTATTCATATATTTGGAATGCTAAAACTATATATCTGCAATATAATTGCATATTAATTACTACTTGTAAAATGGGGGCTAATAAGGCTCTGATACCACAGGTTACAATCATTTGCTTTGTTTAAGAAAATAATTTTTAGTCTATTTTCAGTGCTAAATATTCTTCTAATACAGGTCAAGAATTTCCCCTAGCATGAACAATATAACCCAAATAACTAAAAGCCCAATTTCCTCTCTGTCTCCTTGCTAAAGATCTTTCAAAAAGTAGTTACTGACTAATATTAAAAATATTTTAAAATTTGATTTATGTTGATACTTATATTTTAATGTATACTGAATGCATAATCATTACAAAATTAATTGCATATGATAGCACTTCCTTACTCCAAAGTTTTAATTGCTTCTTTCAAGTTAGTTTTGTTTCATTCAAGCATTCAAGAAATTTTTTAAATGTGTGGTTGCTGATATGTCTCTCTTTTTGCATATTATCAGTAGAATACTTGTTATCAAGTTCCGGTGTCATCTCCCATCTTGTATTATTGTATATTAATGGCACCGAAGGCATTGAGAAACTATACAATTGGAATTTTCCAGTACTAATTTTGGAATCTCCATACAAAGCAGAATCATACTCTACTGGAATAAAATCCAAGAGAGACATTAAGTATGCCATATCCTTGTGTTTTTTTTTTCATGCTAGATATGTCTGTGATTACATCTTCAAGTCAGTACACACTATGTGTACTGGGAGAAAAACATGAAAGATTGAGAAGGAGCAATGCAGTCATATTGCCTTTTTACTAGGAAAGGCTTTGCAAGAACTCTTCTTCTAAATTGTTTGGGAAATCTTAGCTTTTGCTATGAAAGATCTATGATGCCAAATTATTGAACTGGATTATAGCCATTTGCAGTAGCTTCATAGGCCTAATTCACTGAAATAAGTTAGCAAGGCATGTAATCAAAATTGTTCTGGAACCAGAGATGCAACAATCCATACAATAAAAACGAGAGTTTGGGGGATTTTCATTTAGTGACTTACCCTAGGAGGAGGGATTTGGGCTTTTAACTCTTCATGAACATCCTCTGGAGACAAGATGTTGAAGGTAAAAATGTTCCCATCTCCTCCACAGGTAATCAGAAACCTATCATCATAACTACAGCAGATCCCCCGGATCTGGCCATAATCATTGTCATGTACACTGAACGACCAGTATGCCTTCAGGGTGTTCGCTGAGAGGTCTTTATCTTGGAGAGGATAAACACGTAGGGCACCATTCTGCATCCCACAGAACATCAGTAGTCTGCTGGTACTGTCAAATAAGAAACCAGAAACAATAATACAATGTAACTTGCAACAAGTAAGCACAGTACTTCTAAAGAACAGATAATGTAGCTGAATAAACAGACCCTTCCCAAGTTCATAAGCAGGCAGCAAGGTATTTGAACAATTTAAAGTATGTGTGGTATTACTACATACTTTTTTACAAGTCAGCTGGCTTCTAGTAATGTTCTAGCATCTGCTGGGTATCACGGAACTAGTCTCAGCCCTAAATTGGGCAATGTAGCAAATAGCTAGTGCAGAGTCAGAGAATCAGTTTTCCTTCCCAATCTCCATCTAGTGCAGATGGCGGCCAAGTAGAATGCAGACAGCTGTGGATTGAAGTCTGAACTAAACCTGCCTCCTAAGATGTAGATCATATTTAGCCTTACAGGGAACCCTGACACTGGGATTCTGAAAACAGCTCACCCTTTTCATTCGTACTATTCACAGAATATCCTGAGAAGTCTACATTTGTTGGACAAAGGAGATGGACTGATCCCTCAATATTCTCCTTGAGAGCTAACCGTGTCCTTTCACTGCTAACCAGTGAAGAGAACCAATGGTGATCTACAATCCAACTAGAAGGGTTGCAGAGGCTTCTAATGGTTCTCCAGTAAGTATTAAGTGAAAACTGGCACCAGAAGAACTAGGAAGAGTTCCTGTACACTTGAATTGACCCACAGTTTAAAAGGGACCAAGAGGTGTACTCTGCTCCTTTTCAAGTTCAGTTTCATCAAGCTTAATAACAAAGTTATCTTCTACACTAAACTGTTTTACCAGAAGGAGATCTGGTGGATGGGGTTGTCATCAGTGTCCTCAATAGGAATCACTTCAAAAGGTTCATCTTGCCTGTTTTCAGGGTCTTCTTGGTGCTCATTTGAGGAGAATGCACAGTGATAAAGGAAACCTGAGTCATATCCGCCCTGAATTGAAAAAAACATAAAGAAATGGTAACAAAAGAACACTGAAACAGCTGGATGCAATTTTCTGTATAATATTTTTCTGTCCTAAGGATAGCTTAAAAAACACATCTAGAGAACCTAGATACTCACAGAGAAAATCTATAAATATGATTGGCATTACAATCCAGCCAGTAGAATCAATATGTTAAAATTCTACTTCCTACTAGAAACGGAGCAGGTTAGTCTTTTTGTCTGTTCAGATGTCATGAACAACACTAGCTGAAAAATTTCTGAATTGGACTAACACTACTGGTTTACTTCAAAAAGATCATTGAAACCATCAACTGTGATGGGAATTCTGTATTCCAGAGACTGCAGGTTTCAAATAATGGATTTCTGAAGACAATCAGATGAGAGTGGAATGTTGCCATATCTTGCAATCCAAGCAACTTAAAAAAAAAAAGAAAAAGAAAAAGAAAAAAGGATTTACCAAGGAAAGCCAAAATTTCCCAGGTGCTGAATAAAACCCACAGAGAATGGGGCTGGGCTCCTCTGGTATGTAGATTGACGGCAATGGCTCTTCTTCTTCTTCGGGTTCTTCTTCTTCCACCTCCTTTCCCATCTCCTGTAGCTGCCTTATCCGTTCGAGTTTTGCTTTTTCCTTCTCTTGCTTTTTTCTCTCCCTCAGTGCAATCTCCTCTTCCAGCTGTTACAACAAGCAGTGAAACACAGAGAGGTGAAACCAACGCAATTCATGAATTCCTGACTGAAGTAGTCTCATAAAGAAAATTCAAGGTGGTTCTGGCATTACATACACAGAAAGAGAAATATCTTTTCCTTCAACTAATCAACCAAACCTCATGGGAAGTGCCCATTTCCCCCCTCCACAGTGTTTTAATCAGGTCCTTGAAAACAGAAGCCATTCTGCATAAGAAGCAGACTTCATCATTTCCTCAAAGAGATTATTTCCAATATTAACCACTGTTAGTATACTTCTTATGCAGAAATCTTCCTGGGAAAAGGAAAAATGTGCCTGGAAAGCTGATTCTAGTCAGATTCTAAGTTGAAGTTCAGGTTCTAAGATGTCACTGATGTACATACAGTAAAAGAGAGAAACTGTAATGGACTTGACTTCTTAAAACTAAAGGAAGGACACATAAAATCTTTCCATTCAAGCCACCTTCAGCAAAAACAAATAGCCAAAAAATTGTCTAGAACAGGTTTTTCCTAAGAAAATATTTGATAGAAAGTCACAAAGAAATGCCTAGAAAGGGTCTCAAAAGATTGTTCTTTTGTCCCAGAGCAGTGTAAGTTGAACCTAATGTATTATGTGTTGATGTTCTCCGATCTACACTTTATAGATCTCCTACTATGGTGATTCCATGGTCTACGTAAACTATTTTGGTGTTTCACCTTCCTAACTGTTGCATCTTTCCTAAAACATTCTTGTTGCAACTTATTAATTATTGACCTATTCTCCCAGAGGAATGAGATGACAACGTTTTCTATTTTCCTAAGACTTACTATGTCTTATACATGTGTATAAATTTATATTTATATTGTCCTCTTTTGACTAAAACAAACAAAACTGCAAAAAAAAACTCAGCACACAATACATTCAGTCTTTTCTTAGACACATACAGAGAGTAGAAACTCCAGGAGGAAGCTTTGTCTTCCGAACATAAATATGGGATTTTTCCAAAGGAGACTTCTTTACCTTGATTCGGGATTTAATGCTATAAAAATGAAAGTACTGTGTTGGCAGGTTTTTGATATGGTAGGTGGATGCTGTTTCCTGTTTCTCAGGGAGAGGGGCAGGAACCTGGAGAACATATCCATTCTCACAAAGGATGAGAAGCATGCTCTCCACCTACACAAAAACACAAAAAATACAAGTGTGGGGCAGGTGTATAAATGGAATTGAGAGAAATGGGAAAAAGTCAGTAAAGTAGATGAACCTTCTCAAAATCAAACTCCAGTCAGGAGACATTAGCTCTTAACTGTATTGTTATTTGATTGGATACTCTTATATGGACACCAGAAAGCAGCGAACTTCTCTTATACAAGGGCTGTTCTGAAAGCAATACCTCCTATCTTATTATGTTGGCCCATGATGTCAGAGGTGGCTGTTGGTGGTATGGCAATAGAGGTGGAACCTTCCCACCAATATTCCCTTACATTTTGTTGCTGTGGTGTCTGACATGGAAGTGTGGATAAAGCAAAGGTGTGGAACTGATTACCTACAGAAGGAAAAAATGGGATCCATTGGCATTCATTGACACTTGCTGAACATTTATGGAGACCAAACAGTGAATGAGAGTACAGTGAGGCAATGAATAGTGCATTTTAGCATTGGTGACATCAACATGAAAGATGAGCCATGTTCTGGATGGCCATGCACAGCTGTCACATCATGAAATGAAGAGCATTTTGATTAACTCATTTATGAGAATCAGAGGATTACAATCAGGGAACTGTGTACAGAGCTGAAGATCAGCTTCAGTATGTTGGGAACAGGGGTAGCAACATCACAAAGTTTGAGATGGGTCCCACAAATGTTCACACTGCAACAGACTTATATGCAAGCTTGTTAGGACCTGCTGAACCAATGTGAAGCTGAAGGTGACAATTTCCTACACTGCATGATTATCAGTGATAACGTGGTGTCACCACTATGAGGTGGAGTCAAAATGGAAGTCCATGGAATGGTGATGTGAATTCCCCATCAAAGAAAAAGTCCAAGATGCAGCCTTCAGCTGATAAAGTCATTTGCACTCTCTTTTGGGATAGCAAAGGGGTCATCCTCGTGCATTTCCTGGAACCCAGACAAACCATGAACTCTGACCACTTCATTCTGATGCTGACTAAACTGAAGGCTTGAACTTCCAGAGTCAGGCTACAGAAGAAGACATTCTTTCTCCGGAAACACATTAACTTCAGGCATCATACAAGATTGAAAACCATGGAGCACATTTGCCAGCCTTGCTTGGACTGTCCTACCACACCCACCACATAGTCTGGATTCGGCACCTTCTGACTTTCATCTGTTTGGGTCAATGACAGATGGATTGCATAGGCAACATTTTCCTATCAACAATGCTGTCATAGAGGCTATGAAACACTGGGTTGCTTCTGCTAGTGTAGTTTTTTCCTCTTGTTCATAACTGGTGAAATGGCTAATGGCAGTGATCATCTTGAAAAAGAGCGTTTTATAGCTGAAAATTTGCTCTATCAAGTAGTGTTACTGTGCTCTTTGTATCTGTTACACTTTCCATAGAAATAAATAGGACATGGTATTTTGTAGTGACCTGCACATACGTATCCCAGAAAAAGCTAAGGAACTGAAAAAGACCTTGCCTTATACAAAACTGCTATTATACTGAACACCATCAGCTAGGAAGAATCATAATATATTGGGAGTCTGGTAAATTTAAAGATAAATCTGGCCCAGAAGTTAGGAGCTGAGTTTTTGTTTTGATAAATGCTTGAAAATTTGTATGCTTCTATGATTTTAAATCCCTTAATACCTTCAAGACTGGCCTGGGAATCTTGCCAAATGCTATTTAGCTTAAGTTTGTTTGCTTCTTTTAATTGTTAGTACATGCTGAATCTCTTAAAATGCCAGGTCAGGAAGAATAGACAAGGTGAGGGTAATAATTATTTAGTGTTTTGAGAATTTATAATGCAAGTCTGTACGTAGTTTCAATTTTCATAAGCTACCTGGAGAACAGAGAGATTACCATCTGACCCAACACTAAAAATGTGCCAGGGGATATATTAGAGTTGCTATGGAAACCTTAATGAGGAATCATATCTTCTATAAAATCTCATCCTTAAAAACACATTCATTAAATGTATAGTGTTTAATTACCAAGGTGCTTATTTAAAGAGGAAAAAAAACCAAAACAAACAAAACACTCTGATGCTTGAATTATGTTTAATAAGCATTCACATCTAGCAGTGGAGACCTATTACTTGTAGTAAAAATCACTTGGAGGAATGTGACACATCAAAAACATGATGGGTACTTTTCGGGTAGTAAGAAGCATCTTGTTCTCAAGCAAAGGACCCAAAATGTAACTGTTTGACCAAAACCTGTCAGTTCTGCTGTAAGATAAAGTTCGTGCTAGCAAGAGCTCTTTTCCCAGCGCAGTTTTTAGCTGCTCTCAAAAAACAATACTAGTTGAAGTTTGCCATTGTAAAGCATTATAATGCTTCCTGGTAGTCACTTCGTATTAAATGTAGTAAACTATCCTTCTTCCAAATAACAATACTGGACCAGCAAAAAATTCATGTTACCATAATCACATCACATTTCTAAAGAACTATCAAGAATCTACTTGTTTGTGTCACTGAATGACAATGAATACTTAGCATAAGTCCAGAGAAACACACAAAAAATTTCTTGATGTGCTCTGGAAGTTTTGTCTACAACTGCAAATGATTGTATTTATAAGGGCAAAAGGCACAGGCTTGCTAGTTCAAGGCAGGTACTCAAAATACTGCACAAAATTCTGTAGCTTATCTGTGTTTCTATTGTCGATTATGCAAAGTCCAACATTTATCCAAAGTGACTGAGCTAGAGGTACAGTTACACAAAATCTATCTTTCATTCTGAAGGTGTGTAAAAAAAAAAGCAGCAAAACATGTTTTGCACTGTGTATAGAGAACGTAGCTAGATTGATGGACCTTCACTGGTTTTCATTCTGACATAGCAGAGAAAGGAAAAAACAAGCATGCATTACTCACATGAGAAGGTGGAGACCACTGTAATGCCTGCACAGCCCCAGGGACATGGATGAATCCTATTGGCTTGTATTCATCTTCAACAGCAAAAAAGAAAACTGTTTTGTCTTTACTCTGAAAGGAAAAAAATAAAAATAAAAATAAAAAAAAGATTGTTACTGATTGAAAGCTGACAAAACATCTGAACGATTTTAAGTACTGTGTGAAACATCCTTCAGATGTTCTTCGGCTAGATGAAGGGATTTGCAAGTGCCTTAGAACTCAGAATTGGATTTTCATCATTACAGTGAGGGGGAATAATAATCCTGCTCAACTTCCTCTAGGCTGCTGAGTGAAGCTGTAGGCCTAAGTCGTCTTTATGAGCCTCTCCTGGCACCTCAATTTAGGCAACTTTTGCCCACTGCTCCAGGAACTTACTTAAAGGTTAGGCCCAGGTCTTCAGCCCAAGCCTGAGCAATGTCAGAGGTATACCTGTTGTATTCTGATGTTCCCAAACTGTTGTCTGGATTTCCTGTTTTCCTCTGATGTGTCTTGTTACCTGTTTCCAGTTTTCTGACTGGAAATCATTTCAAAGCCTAGCAGACACACTGAAAAACTGATCAGTTGATCTTGCTGAAATGCAAAACAGTGTTAGGTATCTACTGGTGTTCTACCAAGCTGGTGTACAAATGGACTTACTTTTACTAGATGCAAGATACTACTAAACTAATTCAAAAACAAGCCAAATGCATCTTCAAAAGGGATTACAGAATTCACATTAAACAATCCAGTAATTCGAAAACAAGTTGTATGTATTGCATGATCGCTTTCCTTCAGGAAACAATGTGTGCAAACAGATCCTTCTCTTCCCCTGGCATTACTGAGAAGTACAAGAAGCAATCAACAGCAATAACAGAAGTATAATTGCATTGTCAGTGACCAAAATTTGCCTTAACTCTTTAAATAATCTTGGAAGTTGTTGCCTAATAAAAATAAACAAAGGAAGTGATACATACCCCTGTGGCAAAGACATCTCCATTTCGTTCATATGCCAAGGCTGTGACTGCAGTAGTATGAGGTTTAAAAGCTTGTTTCAGATTTATCCCTGCATTTCTTATATTGGGCTGTTCTGCAAGAGTGGGAAGTCCTTTGGGATCATAAACTTCAATTATACGGACAACACCATCTTCAAACCCCACAGCAATTAGACTTCCTTTAGGATTTACCTTTGAGTGGAAGAATGAAGAAAAAAAAAATAATCACAGTGTACCTCAGGGAGTTTAGAATAATTATCTGTATGTCACATGTTCTGCTGTTAACTTGTAACTCATCTTACATGTATGTGACCAGGGAAATTTTGTTTATTCTTTCTAATAAGCCACCATAAAGGGAAGGTTAGGACTGAGTAAAGGTGATGGTGAGGGGTGGTTAGATACATTCATTGGTTTGGGTTTTTCGTCTGTTGTTTTCATTTTACTTGTTGATGACATGCTTTGAGACTGGAAACATTGGTGAAGATATAGTTGCAACTGATGAGGAAAAGGTGGTTCCTACAGATAGGTATCCATATCAGAATCTTCTTAAGGAGAAGATTTGAAATTCAAAAAATAATTATTATACTATCCTGAATATAATATTTGGCATTGAATGTGGGTATAATATTTGAAGAGATGCAGGCATAAACTTGTGTCTGGCTGACCATGTAAAGTTCAAATGTCAGCAGGGACTTGAGACAGAAATATGAGGTTATGGAGACTAACTAATTTGCCTTGAGGGTAATACAATTGATAAAACTATAAACAGACAAACTGTGAGAGAGAAGAGTTAGCAGAAACAATCTCATGTTTTAGCTGGATCTATCTGGACTTGCAGCTGATAATAGCCATATGCAGTAGCATCTTCAAGTGATCTACAAGCTGAGTCAAATTCAGCTATGTTGCAAACTGCACCATCACAGATATAATGTTATGTACAGGCTGTAATAATGTGAACATTAATGTATGCTAGAAATGAGACTAAAATGAAAATTGCTGTGTGAGGAGACAAGGGTGAACGGACAAGATTGGTGAGCAGCTGGTAAAAGCACAGTGCTATGGATGAAACTATTATGGAGGTTATTGTAGGAAGCCAAGTGTAACTGCTTTTTTTTTTTTTTTTAATCTTGAAACGAGCCTAGGTCGTCATATCTTAAAAATCATCTCTGTAATAAGCAGGTACATGGCAACTTTGCTCACTAGATGATCAGAAGTAGTCAGTCACTCATGATTTTCAGATCTGTGGCCCTGCACTTCACTTCCTCCAGCAAATCTGCATCTTTACTCTTCTGGGGAGCCCAGCACTGGACACAGTACTTCAGTTGTGGTCTCACAAGCACTGAGTAAAGAGGAATGATCACCTCCCTGACCAGCTAACAACAGCCTTCCTAATGCAGCCAAGGATGCCGTTGGCCTTCTTTGCCATGATGGTACATTGCTGGCTAATGACCAGCTTGGCATCAATCAGAATCCCAAGATCTTCCTCTGTGAATCTGCTTTTCAGCTGGTGGGCTCCCAGGAAGTACTGATGTCTCTGGCATTCCTACCCAGATGCAGAGCTTTGTATTTTTCCTTTGCCAAACTCCATAGATTCCCCTCAGCACATTCAGGTTCCTCTGGATGGTAGCACAACCATCTGGCCTATCACCCGCTCCTCTCAATATTTATCATCTGCAAAGTTACCAAAGGTGCACTCTGTCCCAGTATTCAGGTAATTAATGAGGAGTATTGGTCCATGTAATGACCACTGGAATACACAACTAGAGGCTTCTCTCTAACTGGAGGTTGTGATACTGATTATTGATCACTGCCCCCTGAGGCCCATTAAATTCAGGCAATTTAATATCTACATCACTTACCTAACTTCCATTTTGGCAGCTTGTCTATGAGGATGTAGTGGGATAGAGATGCTCTGAACTGTGTGAATTATGTGTTTTCTTAGATTAGAAGTGCAGATTTTCAAATACATTCAAGAACCTTAATCTACATGCAAGTATTTAATGAGAGTTAAGAGAAGCTAGGGAGACTAAATATCCCTGCTTTTTCAGTCTGTGTTTAGTATCAACTTTTGTAAAACTGATCTGATTTTGTTCTGTAATGCTGTACAAGTTATTGTGGTGACATAGTGAATGTTTCGGTCATCACCTAATAGAATTTCTGCAAGTGTAACTGTAATTCCAGTCACATAAGTGTACTGTCTCAGTGCTGCTGTCCTTACCTTCAAAATTCAGCAAAAGCACTCCATAAATCTGCTTGTAGTGAAACTTTAAGAACATAATTAGATACTGTTTTAATTAAAATTAGTAAATATGTCTAAAAGTGATAGACTCCACAGTCTACAAATGATATTTCTGGTAACAATTTTTTATGATTAATCTCCAAATGTTTATGGATTTTCTGGGCTGTCATTTAGACATGTGTTAACTAATTTATGTTAATTGCCAATTGCTCTGCTTAGATTCAACAGAAGTTGTTAGTCTATAAAGTAACATTACTTCCCAGAACACACACAGAGATCTGATTTTAAAATTTCACAGAGTTGGATACCCGACAACTCACAGTAAAATCAAACTCTGCACTGTATATATACATACTGGTACACAAGTTTATACATACATACTAATACAGTAAGTTCCAGCATGAACTGAACAGTAGCTTCTTTAATATTTTGCATCATGAGGATTTTCCTTGATGCTTGCAGACTTGTAGGTCCTTTATGAATTTTTGTTAACACGCAAATAAAAACTTACAACATGAGGTGCCCATGACAATGCTGTTCCTCCTTGTTTAAATTTAATTTCACTCTGTTGACTGTTGCTGATGAAATCATAGATACGCACTGACCCTGCATGTAAAGGAAACAATAGGGATTTATTTCTTACAATGTCACTTCCAGTTTAAGATTAGTGGAGAAATTTCTATTTATTTGAATGAAAAGCTGTATGGAAAGTTATTAATTTCTCTCTTTCAGTATCAAAGATACACCTAGAAAGACATAACTGATGGTTACAAAGTAGCATGGTGCTCATCAACAAAACATAAGCTTACTTCACTCTTTTAAATCAACCCCAAGAGTTATCAGGGCTGAGGGGTGTAATAAGAAATCCCATGCTTTTGAAGAGAACACCATGTGTAATTTTTGAATAATCGCAGAACTGTGGACTACTATAAGGGAAATCTGTACTGGCAACGTAGGAAAAGATGATACACTACTACTTGGAATTGCCTAGGGAGGAAAATATTTAAGTGGATGGAAATGGAAGATTTTCCAAAGAAAATCCAATTTCACCAGAGGTAGATTAGTAGGCACACATTGGTTTGCATTAAATTCCATTCCAGCTGGTAAATATCCTAAGTGTAATTTGCTCAACTGTTACAAGTTTATCTTCAGGCTAGAAGTGGATGTATACTGTATAACACAGACAAATGACAAGGTACAGCTGACAATAATTGAGTTAAAGATCTTGTAGCATTTTCTAAGCATCATAAATGACACTGTTAATGTTCTGTCTTGTGGTTCTTCTTTCAAATTGTGGTAAGGCTAACAGTAAGAGGCATAAACAGCAATATTTACATAAATTGGTATATATAACTAACATGTTATCTGTTGTTGAGAGTGAGATAGATATTGCTTTTTCTAATAAAGTCACAAATATTAATATTCACTATGACTTACACAATGGTTGAAATGTAAGTAATTCCTTACAAAACAAAGACCCCAACACTTACCAGTCTGGAGGCTTGAATACAAATACTGTTATTCAAACCAAACGTCTCATCTTTTCAGCTCTTCCTTCAGAACAATTTACAAATCTCACCATTAAAACCTTTTCCCATTAAAAACTTTTCCCAGGAAAATCCCAGGCTTTTAAGATGAGGCAGTCCCAAAGTAGTACTTCAAAACGTTAATGACTTGTCCTAACTGTAAAAGAACTAATCCCAGGAATAACACCTGTCTGTAAAGCGGTTTTTGAAGAGCAAATACACAATTTGTTCAAAAGAAAATAGTTCCAAACCAATCATCATTGCTCTGAAAAAGACGATTACAGTGGTATAAGAACAAAGGAATTGTGTACTTACGGTCAAGAGCAGTGGTGGCCACAAGGTATGTCATGGGAGAGACACTCATGGCCTCAATCCTTCTAGAGTGAAAGGTGCAGAGGCACTCTGGATCACGGGTCTGCCGTGTGAAATAGAAAAACACAAGTTTTTCTATGTGCTTAGAAGTTATTACTAGCCATAACTACAGTCAACATGAAAAATCTAGGCAAAATTTAAACAAAATTTGCCAGGCATGAGTTGCCTATAGGCAGCTTTTTTATTATTATTATTATTATTTTATTTTTATTTTTTTGAAGCTCAAATGTTCATTAAGAGATCATGAGCAAACAGCAAACCAGTACGGGAACATTAAGTTGATTTAGAACGCCACCAGCGTAAAAATAAGGGGAACTATAGAATACCCACTTCCATTAAGTAGTTTAAGCCTAGAATTAACATTTTTAACAAAAAGTTGAAAATACTGTCAAGCCTAGGGCTTGTAATACCTGGGAAATTTTTTCATCATCCAAGGGATTCTATTTTCGTTGTCCATTCTTTACCTTATTTTTTAGAGCATGTTTTAATAATCTTTTCTAATCGTGAAATTCTTGAAACATTATTTAGCCATTTCCCTAAAATTTATTCCAATCAAAGGAAATATTCCCATTAGTTTTCATATGTCCTGGAGCAAAAATTACATGCTTTCATTTTACCTTGTCAGCTATTCCTTCATCAAAAACACCTCCAGCAGTAATAATAGAAGTCAGTTGGATAAAATATATGAAGTGCATATGTTCTCCTTGTTTTTCCTAGTTTTTCTTTTTGTCATTAGGAGGTAACGCAGCGATTGTTTCAAATACACCAACTAAATGGAATATATAAGGAATCCTTGAACTCATTTCCTGCACACATGCAGCTTTTATTTCCAGTTTAAGATAATTTGAATTTAGCAGCCAACACTTCAGGAAGCAAAAAAATCAATAATGACTTTTGACTATAATGACTCTGCAGGATTATCAATAATATTATGGAAAAAAAAAAAACATTCGGAAAAAGATCTGTTTCAACACTAAAATTTTCAGCTCTGCAACTTCACCAATCACAAATTTCATTGTAGATGCATCTCACATAGTTAAAACAAGTTACTATAAAGGGAATGAAGAAATCGAAAAAGAAAATAAACTTACTATGTTTGAAAAAGTCAAATCCAGCTTCCAGATCTTTCCATTGGCATCCTGAAGAAGCAAAAAACCAAAACATGTAACTTGAACATTTTCAAACCTCAGTGTGGAAATAAAAGTGCCCGTAATAACTTCTTTAAAAATTCCTTAGTAATTATCACTATGAAAATGAAATGACTGAAGTGGTGATGTTGGTCTCACCAGTCCTACCCATAGGTCCAGGACAAAAGAACTTGAATAATAAATTTTGACACTCTCCTACTCTTAGGCAGCTCAGGCTCTGCAAACCATGGACTTACATGTTACTACGCAGCAAATACAAATCCAAAAGATTGATTCTACAGAAAAGAGATGCACCAACCTGTAAGGTATTACTGCTATTCATTAACATTGCCTCTGTCATTCATTTTCTCAACAGGGCTGTATGTACGTTGAGTGTATCTTACCTGAGCATACCAAAAGGGCTGTCCACAGTCATGAATTTTACACATGAAACTTAGACTGACATTTTTGCCAACTCGAAGTTCATTCATAGGCTCTATCTCCAATAACCCTTTCTCATCCACAGAATCAGCAGGATCTACTGCCTCAAAGTTCCATACCTTCAAAGAATTGAAAACAAAAGAAAGAGACCTGGCTTTTATTAGGTCAGATTATGTTTTCACATGCAATCAATAGGGAAATTCAAAATCTTGACAAACCAAGAGAGGATACATTCTACAGGTAAAGTATGTCAGCACACATCTCGCTTTTCTGAATACAACCTGGAACACTGACAATTAGCAAATACCATCTCACACAGTTGAGTGCAATGCAAAGTATAACCTCAGAGTTATAGAAAGTAAGTGTTATCTGACTGCTCTGAGCATTGCTCATACAGAGGCAACATGGAGACAAATGGGAAAAGTAACATACCCGTGGTTCTGCTCTGTGGTATGACAACAAAATGTCAATTGGCACCCTTAGAAATAAGTTAGTTTTCCTAATGGGATAAAATCAATTTATGAACTATTAAAAAAACAACAACAACAAAAACAGGGTGTTAGACACCTTCTGCTGTCTACAACAGCTTCCTGTTAGTTACCTCGGTCTTTCACAAATGAAGACACACCTTGTCTCCCCTTAAAAAGCAGGTACACAACACTGCCAAATTCTTGATAATTAATGGATGAGATCAGAAACTAGTATGAATAAGTAAATCATTTTTACTTTAATTTATAGAATTACGTGTTAACTTCAGGACACCCAGTACTTTTTATTCTGACTGTTCCTCTATTTCAGTACATGTATGTCTGAGATTTAATTAATTTTTGTATAAATGACCTAAGCATTAAAATAACCAGAAAATTAATTTCAATGTTGCCATTGTTTATCCTTTGAAACAACATTTACCAGAATGAAACAGAACCTGATTCAAACATGTACACTGTGGAGACTGGTCCTTATTCTCATCTAAAAATTAATTCTCAGCAAGCAACTGCAATGCAAAGATGTCTCCATTAATAAGCCCTGGCAGAGAAAATACATGACATCTATCTGCTGATTTGTACACCCAAAAGCAGAGCAAAAAAACTCACCCGAATGAAGCCATCTTTTCCAACAGTGATAAGTTCTCCTTCATCCAGAACTATCTGGCTGACAGGGCCATTGTGACAAGGCTTGTGTCCAGCTCGACAGAGCTCTACTTTGATGAGGCCCCCTTCCCAAAGCAGCAAGTTGCCCCACTCAGCCCCCGAGATGACCTTCAGTGCAAACGGAGAGAAGCACACAAGCAACTGTACTTTACCAGTGTTTCTGCATGGTTAAGAATCTGCTTAACTTTGTGACTTCCTACTACAAAAGCATTAAATAGATAGCAATGCACAGGTATTTTCAAGAGAAGTTGTAAAGGAAGAAAAGATTCAACTTTTAAGGAATATGACATCATTTACCTGCTCTGAAGTGACTGAAGACGTGACTAACATACTTTTCATTTCTTTACACGAACATATTTACTGTGCTATAAGAGGAGTCTCAGTTCTAAACCAATAGAGATCTTTTGTCCAGGAATAATGTTAAACATGCTTTTCAATTATTACAAAGCAAGCAACTTTCCTTGGCAAATTACTGTCAATATTAGTTTATTAGAGCAGTGCACTGGGGGTCTAACTCCTATCACTCAGAAGTAAATAGTAACTCTCCAACTTACTCAAACTTTTCATCAAAACACAAGAAGGAACATAAAAATCAATTAAAATTATTGCGACTTACCTTCCCGTCGGGCAGCTCCACATACCCTATAATGTCAGTCACTGCTGTTGTTCCAAACCTACCCAAAGCTCCTTGTAACTTGAGACCAGTGAATGTGTGAGCCATCTTCCAGAACCTGAGTAAAGGAAGCACATCCCTCTCTGATACAAGATTTCCTAGACACACTCTTCAGACTCTCTGACATTGTAATTATCTTACCAGGGATTCCATTTTGTTCATTCCTTACTACTTTTCACAGGAGACCTTGGATATTTTTGTTTGTTTGTTTTAATGAGATAAAGGTTTGTAAACACACAAACTTTCCCATATATTACCTTTAAGAAAAACCCAGGAGAATTTAACACTATTATTTAAAACAAATAACTGTTAAATTAACAGCTATATCTTTCCAGATACAACCCATACACATACTTCTAGTTGCCTATTTTACTCTTGCTATCTCTAGTGTATGATGTTTAATTCTGTAAATCCAAGGGACTAAATTCTTCTCTAATTTTCGTACAAACAACTCCGTGGACTTGAGTGTGACTGTAAAAATCCCAGTGAGCAAAAACTTTTACCCTAGACCTTCACAGCTATTCCTAGTCAATCATTATATTTTTTTGCAGTATAAAATATTGTTTTCAATTATTGTTTTACAGAAAAATAAACATATACTGCACTTAGGGATGGTACACAGTGTGTGCAGGAAATGTTACATTTAAGTTAAGTGCTGGAAATAGGGATTTGAATACGTATGTGTTAAGAGTTGCGTATATCTGTGTTATAAAGCTATGTCAGATCTTATTCATAGTATCTTAGCTCAAAAGAAAGTTTATAAAAGATTTTTTTGTCAGACTTCCATAAATAATGTATTCCATAAATAATGTAAATAATGTAGTGACTTTCTAACCCATGACTTGACAGCCAGTTCTACTGGCTACCCAAACAGCAGCTGAGCTCAATAAATCACTGGTAGAAAGCTGAGGAGGCATGAATGCTGTGTAAACACCTACAAGACAGGTAGGTACATATATTTTTTATTAGTTCTCCACAGTGTTTGTTGGAATTACAAGAATGAAGCCAGCAGTATACATATTGAATGCCAAGCATCATCCCTTTTTGAGAACAAGGGTGTTTAAAAGACTTTGCTGACTAGCTGAAAGACTTTTTGGCTTTGCATTTGCAGTGACAGGGTAAAACAGCATTCCCCACTCATGTGTGTTTGCTAATGATACGTTCCTGCTAGTCACCATCTAGGTACTATGCCTTTAGAACTGATACATATTAAACATAATTGGTAAACCTACCTGATGTGTCCTACTCCAGCTGTAGTTAGCTGTTCTTCGTTATCTGGAGAAAACGTGACTCTGTAAACATCCTGTGAGAAAGCTTTTGACCTTAACACAATCTTTTCTTGTTTCCAGTCCCAGATAGTCAACATGTAGTCAGGGCTGCTTCCAATACTGGCCAGCAGAGTGCCAGTATGGTTGAAATCACCAAAAACATAGCCTTTTTTTGTTCCATCTGGAGAAACATACCAATCCACACATGCATGGGAAAAAGGAAGAAACAATAGGAAAAACTGTTTAAGGGGAGCTCAACATCCACAGAAGTTGGCTGTTTCTACTAAATAAAAGCTTTCTCCACTTGTAATGAAAAAGCTGGAAACTGGTGTTTTTTGTTTTGGCATGGAATACCAAAAATTTTAATTCCTTATAAAGTGAGGTGCTACTCCATCTACTGGGATCTACAAACACCACCCATTTATGTAAAATGAAAATAGTACTTTTTACACTACCTCGTAGTATTCTGTAAGGCCTCAGTGAAGGATAATCGTAGATGATGAGGTTTGGTTTCTCTCCTTTTTCTCCCACTGCAAAGTACTGCTTAGTAGGGTGTGCCTTGAAAAGCAAAAGTTCAGTTTCAGTCAAAAGATACTGCTGTAAATACTAAGTTGCATTTTTCTGTATGCTTTTCCTGAACAACTGCCAGTCCATTGCTCAATACCTGAATGAAGCCATTATTGTGCATTCTTTTACTTTTCCTACTTAACTCACTAGCTGATCTTTCCATATGCACTATTTGGGTCAGCATTCATCTACACAGAATGATGCAGAAATGCCATCCTGAATTACATTTTTCTGAAGATGGACAGATGCACCACGATTCTCTATGAAAGGCTGCTTATATCAGCAGAACAGACTGAGGCTGGTATACTGAAAGCTTTGCTCATAGTACGACTGAGAGATGGCAGAGCTATTCACAGGGTAAGGTGCCACAAAACCGTATAAACATTTGAGATTCCAAGCTTTTCATAGGAGTTTCCTAGAGTGAAGCCAAATCCTTTTTCTCTTCATTTATTTAGGTTGCTAATTTTCTAAGTTTTAACCACTGACAAAACAATAAATCAGTATTAGCTATGAATGGGAGAGAAAGAAAGAAGAGAGCTGAAATGAGTACTAATACTTAAATAAGAATGTAATAGATACTGAAATGAATCTCAGCCAGCACTTATCAGTCCTTTCAATTATGTAGGCCTGAGACAAGTACGCAGATATTTGTGCTCTGTTGATTATACTGACAGATTGAGTTAGCCTGTACTGCATGGTGCACTACACTCCTTTAATCAATACCATACTTTCTTACACTTGCAGCTGTGGAAATCTCCCATTAGGCAACAAAGTGACCATTTTGTTTTATAAGAAGGACTAACATCCTAAAAAAGAAAGGCATACCGCAATAAACCCAATTCCACCTCCACTGCTGCTCCGGAGGTAACTCTGAGATTTAGTTTTCAGGTCCAGAATCACCACTTGGTTGCCTGCTACATAGAGTAGGCTTTGGCTATCCATCACCATCAGGTTTACACTTCTGATGCAGTCATATCCAAAAGAATATCTGAGAACAATTCATTAAGGAAAAGATTTGATGCTGGCTTTCAAGAATAGTTTACTCAATGGATAGAAATGCTTACACCAAAACTGACACAAGAATACTGAATCCAGTGACTAAAAGTCTGTCAGTAGGCAAGTTTTTTTCAACGCACAGGAAGGTAAACAATATTGAGTTTCTATAACTGAGGGGAAAGCAAAGGAAAGACCTTCTAAATTTCATGCTCCACCTTCTCACTTCCATTTCTGAGTACACTTCTTTCCTCTGCAGAATCCTTTGGGGCAGCTAGAAATTCACATTTTATCAGTTTGGTGATCTTTTTTCAAATATAATATAAGAAGTGTGCATTTGAGTACTAAGAACTCTTTTACAGGCAAGCATTCAAACTAAAGAAACATTCAGGTTCACTTCTTAAATGTCTGCAGGCAGATGTAGAGAATAGAAAATCCAGTCTTCAACAGCAACTTGACTGTGTTTGCAAAGAAAAAAAAAAAAAAAAAAGGAAAGGAAAAATTATGCCTAATAAGAAATGTTTGTAAGGTCAAGGCAGTGTTTAAGGTTAAATTCATCCAGGACCATTACTAGATTCTTATCCATGCCTCAACCAAGGGTATTCCACTAACACCATACTGGATACTCCTAAGTAGACAAGTACAATTCTATCAACATACATTAAGAAATACCTAGCCTTAAATTTGCACAGCCTCAACAGAAAGGATACTTCAGAGTAAGAAGGTTAATTGGTATCCCTGAGTCTTCAGTGACAAATGGCCGTGAACATATATCTTCATAACTATAGAAGAAAGTTTCTGAGATTTTCTTTTCTTTCCTCTCAGGGGTTTTTTCTTCTTTTGGGGATACTTCAGTATTATCTTGTTCTTCCAAATCATCCGCTGCATGTCAGAAGTGGAAACGTAAAGAATATTTATATTTAGGATAAATCTTAGGTTTCTTGCTGATATTTGTACTTAACTGAGGAAGAGAGGGATTCATGCATTGTCTCCTTTGACAAAGTAATAG
The DNA here is from genome assembly GCF_019232065.1 of Centrocercus urophasianus. NCBI lineage: Eukaryota > Metazoa > Chordata > Aves > Galliformes > Phasianidae > Centrocercus > Centrocercus urophasianus. The sequence continues at coordinate 7,483,566 of NW_024884364.1, read as the reverse complement.
GCACTCCATAGCTGAACACAGGGATATGCTGTGTTAGTAACAGCTTGTCCTGGAACAATCCTGCTCTCCTGTTTTTAAAAACTCTGCGAATACTTGTGAAAATTGAAGAATTTAGAGGAGGAAAAAATGAGAATATTTTAAAAACATTGGTTTTAAAACTCAAAGCCTAGGATGCTGAAGTAGTTCAGCTTTGGTGCTTAGGGCTCAGCTTTAGAAACAAAACAGTATTTGAAATGTCTCTTTTCAGCATCTGCTGAATCATCATACAAAACTATTAGTAAAAGCAAGTGCTCTTTGCTCTTTCATACACAGCTGACCACCTTAAGACACTGTCTCAGAACATGCATACTGCTAATGTGTTACTAAGTGAAGCTCTTTACTGGACTGCAATGCAAAATATCATCAACTTGAATTCCAGTTAGTCAGAAGCAATTGTTAAAACTGAATTCAAGTTAGATACCTCAAACTCAATCTCCATGACCGATTCTGCAAGCTTTTTACCCTATATTAATTTCTTTTTCTCCCCCTCAACCAACTAAGGGGTCAGACACCAGCAAGGAAAAAGAGTGAAAAGAAGTACACAAAGTAAGCCAACAGGAAGGGTTCAGTGAAACTCTGTAACTGTAGCACGATGGCACTGGTGTGAGATGCTGTTCATAACAACAACGGACAAAAAATGAAAACTAGAAAGCAGTGGGATTTTTAAGTTAATGCCAACATCCCCCCAAAGGATAGCAGTACCACCAATGCTCTCTGTATCTGTTTCCACATGCTCCACATCTTCCTCTTCTTCCTCTCCAGCTGGTGATTCCTTTGGAAGACTACTTTTGCTTTCTTCTGTAAAGGACAATTGGGATCTCTTAGGTATGAATTAATTCAACTAATTTCTTTATACACATCAGGTTAAATATAGATCTATCTAGTATAGTTCCATTGTAGCAAAACAAGCGAAAAAAGCCTGTCAAACAGTGGACTTCTTGCTGTTTAGCAAGAAGTGTAGAGAGAAGTTTGCTTCCAAATAAGAATGTTTTAAAGCAAATTGATTGCAGTAATGGCTATGGAAACAGATCTAAGCAGCAAAAATTGTCAGGGGAGAGACTTTGCAGGCTGCAGGATGACAAGAACCACTGACACAGCAGTCAGTCCAGAACATTTCTGGAAGAAGTCATCTTTGACCAGGCTCAAAACAAAATTTGACAGCACTAAGAATGGTAACCAAAGATGAACTCATACTAGAAAGGAAGGTGTGAGCAGTGTGAGAATCCAGGAGCTGCTGTGGGTTTACTATTGGAATCACTGTAACATCAGAAAGTACTTACGGGCACTGCTGTGATCTGCCTGTGTACCTTCTGCTGCCTTCTCATCTGCTCCCTCCTTTTCATTTGGAGATGACATGTCCTCTTTATCTGAAGGCAGTGAAAAAAACTTTTAGTATTATTGCCTTTAGCAATGAACTATTTAATTTAGACTAACTTCAGATTATTTCCATTTCCTCCACAATGTTGAGATTCCCAAACATAATATTTGTGATCTGCCTGTACACTACAAGTATGGAAAATCCAAGAATATGTCCTACTTTATAGGGTGAATTAATTGGTTCAGTTTTCAGACCTCTGAGCTCTGTGTACATTGCTACAGAAAGACTGTCATCTAATTACTGTGCAACAGGGGAAGAAGCAGAAGAGAAATTTGCATGTTCTGGGCTTCTCTTTAGTGTACTCAGGTGAGTATTGTTTTTGAGAGAAAACCTTTCTGGTAGATTTCACAAAAAGCAAAACAGACATGGGAGCAATTATGTACAAATACTACAGAATTCAGGAAATTAATTAGTTGAATATAAAAAAATCTAAATATTCAGCATAACAAATAGAGCCAGTATGAAAATGAATTGGTCTGAATGTGTAAGCTGGACTTCAAAAGCAAGAATAAATCCCTAAAGATGCATTTCTTCTTTCTGACATTGGGGCACATTATGTTTGAGAAAAAAATATTTTGTGTTATCTTGGTCTTTTCAGGTATTTCAGGAAAGGCAGAGTGTCCAAACATAATGCCACCCCCCCAGAAAGACAATGAAATCAAAGACATATTGTAGACATGCCATTAATGCCATTATATAGTCAACTTACCCTACTTAATCTTCATCTGAAGGATCTGAGGTTTTGTCAGTCTGAATTATCTGCGTAATTTCTTTTAAGAACTAAAATGAGCGTTTACCCCTCAGGGGTGCTCAAAAATAGACACGCAGAAAAATGTTGAATTCAGAAAACAAATCAAAACAACTACAGTATATCTCAATATATTGAAATAATTTTAATGAAATGACAGAACTGATACTATTGAAGAAAGTTTCACACTAGTTGCATAAATACACAGTGGAGTCTTCAGAGACCTGAACTCCAATTCCAAACCCAGTAAGGACGTGTACAGTTTCTATCAGCCATTTCACCTCTGGCTGTCTCAGTTATCTCTTGTGAAAAATGAGATAATAATGCTTACCCATCTTGGCAAAGTGTTTTGATATCCATAGAGAAAAGTGCTATAACATTTCAAATTATTGCAACTAATTACCAATCATTTATCTTCTAAAAATTAAGTCTATCGTAGTTTTCATTATAAATTAACTCCTCTCTGGAAAATGCTTTAGGCTGAAAGAGGGTCTGAACATTTCTGCCTCATCATTATCCGGGTTCTAGTCACAGAAAGCTCCTGTAATGTTCACTGTACATATTACTACGATGGCATTCAAAGACTGTGCCAAAAATAATATAATTGTAAGGCTCTGAGGAGGTTCAGGAGAAGGATGTCCACTTTTGTTGCAGTTCTGCAGATTGACTGATCCAAGAAAACTTTCATGCAAGTTCGGTGTGACAAAATCCCTCTGAGTTCTGAGTTTCTTTTCCTGTGCACTGCACTTATGAATCTTTACACATTTATTTTTATTTTTTTTTTTCCCCAGAAAGAGGAAAAATGTGGGATGACAGTGCCGTCTCAATGAATTTGTTTGTCATGTCAAATAAATGCTCATTTGATTTGATTTTCCTTGTATTTCAAATATATGATACAATTGTCTGAGGTATGTGTAAAGCTTCATAAATGCAGTACTTGCCTTCACAAAGCTCATGACTGATGCTTCAACAGCATAAAAAGCATTGAATTAAATAATGATTAAAATGTGGCCAACAGTTATTATCCTTTAGAAATCAAACATATCTATTAGTTATTATTTTGCAATTTCTTTTACAAAAGTTTTGGCCACCAGTGAGTATTGAACAAAACTCAAAATGTACTTTCAGTAACTTGTTCTTTCCTTCATGAGAGACACTCTTGTGTTCTTCCTTTCCTTGTCTTTAGTCCACATGAAAAAAAACTCAGGTGATCCCAGGACTTTGTTTTCCTTTATTAATTCCAATCCTGATTCCTTTTAGCATAATATTTATGGGCTACTCACTGCTATTTCTGGCCTGGAGGTAATGCGCTTGAACTAAGGACTGGAACTTTTGGCTATTAAGAGGGGTGTCTGCCATGAGGAATTAGGCACTAAACAACTGTCCCAGGTTGCTTTCTCAAGTCTAGCTCTGCTTTGAAAGTGTCAGATTTCTCCCCATTTGCCAAGCTGTTTCTGTTTAATTCAACTTCAGTTGCCGTTCTCTTGGTAGCTTTTTCTGGCTCTTCCTTCTCTTTATAAAAAGCAGCACACCATTCAATAACTACGGATTCCATTTAGCTTTCAGACCACATCACAGTATGCCAGCAATTTACTGGGCCACTGGTAGCCACAACATGTGCAAACAACAGAGTTCTGCAAAACTAAACTTCACTCCAAATGAAATTAAAATGTTTAAGTGCTCATATACACAGCAAAAAACATACAACTGTAAATCAGGCATAGCTGGCATAGCGCTGTCTGTGTGTCATTATCAGTCTGCATTACCACAAAATTAGTATTAAAAATCAGCTCCAGGCAATCAGCACGAAATCCCTAGGAAATAATTTTTCATAGTAGAGAATATTGCTGTCTTGTAAAACGGAGGACTTAGGAGAGAGAAGACACAAATTATCAATTCTTGCAGCAATTAAGGTTATGCATATAAAATATTTACTAGCCAGAGACAGCAAGGCTGCAGTTGCAAAGCAGGATCTAGACATATCACCACCCCCATAGCCCCATTATGTCTTTTGTTCTCCAACAGAGAGATGAAAGAAGTGGACAGCAGAGCCCTGCGTAGACCTGACTATTGCTGTGTTGCACACAAACTATTTTCCAACAAAACAGAAGGAATAAAACCTAACTCTAATTTCAAACTAAAACAGCTCTTTGTACAACCCAGACATCCCAGATCTATCTCATGCAAGTGAGAGTGCTAAGTCTATTAGAGCCTGCCGTGCAGATGAAGGTGAGTAATCAGGTTTCGGTCAAGCAAGATATGAAACAGGCCGTATCACCACAGTTAATTATTAACACACGGTGTAAAGGGAAGCCAGAAAAATGAACTACAGAGCACGTATGCAATAAAAAAAAAAAAAAAAAAAATGGCCTTTTCACAGGCAGTACAGCAAAACCAACATGTCCCACATTTCAGAGATAAAGGATTGCCCGCTTCAGCCGCAGAACATTTGTTTCAAGATAAGCTAAGCATTTATGCGTACTTCAGCACGCAGAGGCGTGGCGGTGGCCGTGCGGTGAGGCGGACAGCAGCGTGACCCGACGACAACGCTCCTCTCCACGGCCGCCTCTCACCAGGACAGCAGGACGCGGCCACGGGCAGGCAGGGGGGCGCTGCGGCAGGCTGCGAGCTAAGGGGCAGGGAAGCGATCCCTAAGGAGTCCTGCAGGGCCTCAGGGGAGGCTGCACGGAGGGGCCAACAGTCCGTGTGAGGGGTGATGGTGATGGAGCCGGAGCCGTGCCCGGAGCCCAGCGCTTACCTAGGGCCACATCCAGCGCGGCGTTACCGGTCTCCAGGCAACCGCTCCGCTAAGCACTCTGGGAGCGGTAGTTTGGAGGGTTGGGGAACCTTTACGCTTTTTAACGGCTGGGGCGGAGGCGGCAGCGATTCTGCCCATAGGTCAGGCGGGCGGGAGGGTTATGCTTGGGTTGTCTTTTCCAACGCTAACAGAACCCGCTCAAAAATGAGTATTTATGTCTGCGCCCACCGCGGACCCGAACTGCGGGAGTTTCAAGGAGCGTTTGGACACCACTGTCAGACACAGGATTTGGATTTTGGGTGATCCTCTGTGGAGGCTGGGCTCGGTGATCCCTGTGGGTCCTTTCCAACTTGGGATATTCTGTGGCTCCATCCAGTAGAAACTGGAGTAGTGACGCAGGGCTGCCGCTGTCAGGGAGGGCTCCTGCTCTACAAGGCAAGGGGCCAGAGTCCTCACCCTCACGTAAGTCCCCCTCCGTGTACTTGGGGAGTGAAGCTGAGCACACCTGCTGCCAGCCACACACAACCTGTGCGTGTTTATATGTCTACTGATAAACACTCATCTTGGAGCAGGTTTCTGAAGTTGGGAGCCGGCGTCCTCCCCGCTTGCAGCAGGGCAAGAGTGTGGAAGGGCAGGAAGGCGCACCTGCCCACAGCAGAGGCGTCCGCCACGGGCCCGGGAAAGGAGAGAGGGAGCGAGGGGAGGGGACTGCCGCGGGCGGCGGCCCGGCTCTGGGACAGGTGCCACGGGAAGGGGAGGGCCCGTGGGCGCGGCGAGGTGGCCTGTCGCGACGGCCCCGGGCGGGAGGAGGAGGCCGCGCCATGGCGCCGCCGCTCGCCTGGCTGCTGCTGGCCTGCCTGCCGGCCGGTGAGTGAAACCGCGCGGCGGAGCGGGGCCGGTCCCCGCCTCTTGACACCTGTACCGAGCGGGGGCCGGGAGGAACCCTCGGAGTGAGGGCGAGGGGAGAGGTCGGGATAAGGAGCGCCTGGCCGGGAGAGCGACTGCGGTGTCCCACCTCGTTTCCCTTTGGGACAGGTTTTGAGGCGCCTGCCCCAGCCCAGGGCCTCGCCCCGGCTATGGCGAGGCCGGTCCGCGCGTGGCTTCGTTACCCCGAGAGCGAGGCCCGTGTGTGGCCGAGGAGGAAGTGACCCCCTGCTTCCCGGCCGCCTCCCGTGTCGCCTGTGTACTGCAGGTTGGTTTGGGCCTGAGCGCGGGAAGACACGCAGCGGTCCCCTCCGGCGTGTCCGCAAGTGCCCCAGCCACGTTATGATCTGATGCGACTGCACCGCTTCGGTACCTGCTGGGTGTGCTCCTGCATGGAAACCAGAGCTGCCCTCCCTGTCCGGAGGCGGCCTTTCTTCCAAGTTTTGCAGGTTGCTTGATGGCTTTTGATCTCCTGTAGGGACCAAATTGATCGTTTTGCTTCTTGAGTCAATGGTATATTTGCTGATGATGTAGCTTTAAGCACCAAAAAGGGAAACGGTAAATGAAGTGAAAAATACAGAGGTATGCCAGTTGATTGTCTAGCTTGACAGCAGCATTTCTGTTTGATGTACTAGCTAAAAATTGGCTTCACCGGTTCTAAAGGTCAGTATCTTTTTCAAAGTAGGACAGAGATATGAGTTAACAATAGCTTGCTGGGTTGGTAGTCCCAGATTTGTTCTTTCCAAGCAGAAAAAAGAGCATCGTGCAGGAGAGGAGTGTCATTCAACCCTAGGAACCTATCTTAATTTCACAGTTGTCTTGTGTGGTGTTGGCTGGGAGGCTATATGAAACACCAGATGTACAGAGACATCTGACTGCAAAAAGAACTTTGGTTTCTGTAACTGAAAAGCACAAAGTTGTATTGAATATTCTTGTCTGAGAGATGCTGCTGCGGAGAGCATAGAGAAAAGCTGTGTCAGTAAAGGTCAGAATTCATATGGGAAAGATCTGTTTGGTTGCCAGTGAGATTGAGGTTTTGCCAGCCTCGAAGATTTGGTTTTTGGTTTGGTTTCTTGTGATTTCACACAGAAAGATCCTGTGTATGAGCTGTTTCACAATGAAAGCTGGAACAAAATATGTCAATGTACAGTGCCATGAAGTAAAAGTCAAAGCAGCTACCTGTCACTAGTCTGGACCCTGTCTAACTACTGTACAGTAAAAAAACAGCCTTCATGTTGCTAGAATTTTGCACCATTGCTATTATTTCTGTGTTTAAGCCTGCGTATATTTTATTTTTCAAAAAGGTCTTGGACTCAGAGTTTACCATGATTAGCAAAAGAGTTTGCTCTTCTCTGCTTTGAGTTGGCTGGCCACAAGTCTTTTTTTCAAACCAGAAACCAAGCAAGTATTGCATTAATAGTATCCAGCTGCAAAAATACGTGTTGAGACAATGCTGCACCTCTGCAGCTATGTGGTGGAAACTGGATGAGCTTATGTTTGTCAGGAGCATACTCCATGCAGCCTAAGAGGGCACTGAAAGAATGATGCTTGCAGGTGTGATCCAGATGTTATATATCCCCTTATTCTTGGTTCTGAATATGAGATTACAGGGAAAGACTTGGAATACAAGTGCTAGTTTATGATCCTTTTGGTAATTTTAGACATTCTCTTTTCTTCTCTCCTTCCCTGTTTCCCATGCTCCCAGTCTGGAAGCACCTAGCACAGCACCACGAGCCTTTCCTGTTTCCTGGGATATGTTCCAGACAGGGCATCTCCTACGCTCACTCCACACTATTTGTATTGCCTTATCAAAGGCAACTTGTGATAACTTTTCTGTTGTTAATGACAAGTACAGATTAATGTATTATCAAAGTTTAAACAAGATAGAGATGTCTCTGAGTGTGGCTAAAATAAAGCATAGCTTATGAAAAACATCATAAAACGTGACTGGATGTATGCAGCTGTTTGGATAGACAGTGCTGTGGAAGTTGTTATGGATGAGTTCTCAACATACACAGTAACAGCTTTATTAAAAAATGGGTCTATAAATTCAGGTCCTGTGTGAGGCCAAGGGAGGTGTACTTCAGTTGTTGGCCTGATGCAGAGTGAGAGTTATGCTGTGATATCTGCCACTGCTGCTTGACTGCCTCCTGTGCTCTTTTTTGCAGGTTGCCTCTCCCTGCTGGTGACAGTGCAGGATACTGAGCGTTACACCACCTTATTTGCCAGCATTACCCTCAAGTGTGATTACAGCACTTCAGCCCAGCTGCAGGACGTAGTGGTGACCTGGCGCTTCAAATCCTTCTGCAAGGACCCCATCTTTGATTACTACTCAGCCTGTGAGTATCAGGCTTGTCTCCCAAGGGATCGCTCTTCAAATGTAAAGGAACAGGGAGGCAGACTTACTGGGGAATATAGGTTTTGCCTGACCACAGAGTAGGTCAGGCAGTGGTGTTTTGCCAGGATCCAAGAAAACAAGATTGGGCCTGTGATTTCCTTTGCAACGTCACGACTTTATGGTACTGTATCATAGAAATCCCAGCCAAACAGTTTGTCCTCCTTGTCATCAGATCAGAAGGCAGACAGATTTAACCATGTTTTACGTGTGTCAGACTTGGCAGCCCCATATTTGAAAACAAATGTCTTGCAACATGTAGACTTAATGATTACATGGGAGGCAATAATTTTGAAGCTGGAGACCAGTGACTGTTACTGATTTTAGGCAGAAACATGCTCTTTGGAGTGCAGTGAGGCTTCTAAGCAATAGTATTTAATAATAATGGCAATGCTTTATATGCAGATATTCTGGTGCTTGTTGCGTTGTTTCAGGAGTGTTTAAGATACTGTGTTTAAACTGGCCAGCCTTAGCTTAATTGCATGCTTAAGAATGAAGACCCTAAACTTGTTTGGTGTCTTGGTGCCTGAATTCCATCTCTGATCTCTGGATGGGTTGGATAAGCATGTGGTCTATAGCCAAATCTGCAAACAGGTGGGTCTGATGCTCTGCTGTTCCCAGAGTAATGTGGTTCAAATTCATAGTCCCCAGCAAGGATAGAAAGCACGAAAGTCATGGTGTTTGTTTATGTGGATCTTCTCTTTGTGATCCATTGTAAACACAGCCATGTTTTTGACAAGGTTTGTCCTGTCTTCTCTTCATTGCAAGTCCTCTACAGACAGTGCTGAGTGCCTGTATCAGTAGTCTCCACAAATCTCAGTTCTCAGATGCCTGGCAACTCAATATTTGGTTACACTGTGAATCTTTTGTAAGAGTATTAGTCAGAAATTGCTTCTAGTCTTTCATGAGTATTTTTGGGTCTCTATACAATATAGTCTTGTACAGGAATGGAAGGATGGGTTTTCCTGTCTTTAGGAGCCCCATAACATATAATGAGATAGAGAAAGGAAAGGGAGGCAATCCCACAGTGGTTTTTATGTTTCTGGAGATATTTTTTGTTGTTAAATAAACACAATTTTGCTTTTGTTCCAATAATTCTTGGAGTTCTGTGACTCTTTTCCTTGCAGTTTGTTTTTGTACTCGGTCCTGCCCTCTCACCTTTTTTAGGTTCTTTGTGCTGTTGTTCTTTCAGTTGTGAGCACAGGAGCTCCTCTACAGCTCTCAAAATCTCTGTCATTCCTGTGGCCCTTCGTCTTTTTTGCTTTTAAGCCCTCCAAAGCAACGTATCTTTTCTCTTCTGAAGCTGTGCTTTGTCTTACTGAACAAAAGCAAGTGCACGTGCATTCAGGAGTTCTCTGCTGCGTACAAGGAGATAGAAATTGGCCCTTTGAAATAATTTTTTGCATCTTATTTGATGATGTGTGCTTATAGCGTACCAAGCCAGTTTAGCTCTTGGCCAGGACCCGTCTGATGACTGCAATGATGTCCAACGAAAGGTGCGCATTGTCATCCAGAAATATGGGCAGAATGAGCCTGTGCTGGGTGTTGACTACCGGCAACGAAAGATCACCATCCAGAACCGTAAGTGACTTGGCCTCACAGGCAGGCAGTGAACTATCCAGTACATGGGCTTACAGAGCAAAGCAAAGCATAAATATGGGTAACGTTATCTGTGGCTTATGTATTCTGTGACGTGGCAGTGGAAACCTAAGCAGGTCTAGCAGTGGGCCAAGGAGAATATCATGATGTTCAACAAATCCAAGTGCAAGGTCTTGCATGCCCTGCTATCCATACAAGCTAGGAGATGAAAGAACTGATCACAGCCCTGCCAAAAAAGACCTGGGGGTACTGATGGATGGCAGTCTGGATGTGAGTAAGCAGTGTGCAGCCCAGAAAGCCAACTGTATCCTGGGATACATCAAAAGCATTGTGGCCAGCAGGTGGAGAGAGGTAATCCTGCCCCTCTGCACTGCTCTGGTGAGACTTCACCTGGAGTACTGCATCCAGATGTGGAGTCCTCAGTACAAGAGAGACATAGACCTGCTGGAGAAGGGCCACAAAAAGGATTCAAGGGATGGAGCATCTCCCCTGTGAGGACAGGCTGAGAAAGCTGGGTCTGTTTAGCCTGGAGAAGTCTCTTGCCAGAAACCTGAGAGTAACTTTTCAGTGTGTAAAGAAAGGGGTAGGCTCCTTAGTAGGATCTGTTGTGACAGGACAAGGGGAATTGTTTCAAACTAAAAGAGGGGAGATTTAGATTGGGTCTAAGGAAAGAGTTTTTTGCATAAGGGATAGTGAAGCACCAGCACAGGTTGCCCAGAGGTGGTAGGTGCCCCATCCCTGGAGACATTCAAGGTCAGGCTGGGCGGGGCTCTGAGCAGCCTGATTTAGCTGTAAGTGTCCCTGTTCATTGCAGGGGACTTGGACTAGATGACTTTTAGGTGTCATTTCTAACTCAAGTGACTCTGTGTGTGATTTTGTGAAAAAGGGTTTTGAGGGGCCGGGTCCTCTGTCCCCTACCTAGCCTAAAAGTGTTGGAGGCACTACAAGTTAAGGCTGAGTTGAGGATACCCAAGCATTTTGCTGAAGAGTGAAGATAAGTTGAGGAGTTCACAGGCCAGAAGACAGTTATTTCCTTCAAGAAACACTGCATAGTTTTATAGGTGCACTATATGCTCTGTGCTGTCCGTGGAGCAATAGCTGTTGCTGCTGCAAGGGAGTTAGTTACTGGGATGTCTGGCCTAATGATTACAAGAGTATGTGTTCCAAAACCAGTGCTGGCAGCTGGCAGCGTGCTTTTTAACATACATGACCCAGAAACACTCTGTTGTTTTACTGCACACAGAACTAGTTACCCTTCTAAGTAATGTTGCCTTTCAGCAACACAAAGAGAAATAGGACTGGCAGTTAATGCTATTCACAGAATTTGTCAGTGATCCTAGAGGATTGTCTGAATGTGATGGCTACCCTTGGGGTAGGGGATATGCAGTAGTCGATACTGCCTGCAGGCAAGGGGCCTTCTTAGAGTCTGAAAGGAGTGTCCGTTTCAAATATTCTGCTCACCTCTCGGTCCTTCTCCCACAGGGGCAGACCTTGTTATCAGTGAAGTCATGTGGTGGGACCATGGTGTATACTACTGCACTGTGGAAGCACCAGGAGATACCTCAGGGGATCCGGACAAAGAAGTTAAGCTAATTGTTTTACGTAAGTTCCTGTTGCCTGGGCAACAGGTATCTCCTCCTGTTCTTTTCCTCCCCACTCCCAATATTTCTCCAGTCCTGGAAAGGTGCTTGGTAAGTTACTGTAACCAGGTATGCCAGGATCCTCTTTCTCTCTCCATTTCTCCCATAGACTGGCTCACAGTACTCCTCATCGTCCTCGGTGGCCTCCTCCTCCTCCTGCTGATTGGAATATGTTGGTGCCAGTGCTGCCCCCAGCATTGCTGCTGCCACATCCGGTGTGTCTGCTGCCCAACCCGGTGCTGCTGTAATGAGAAAGGTGAGATGCAGGGAAATATGTGTCCATTCATTATTTCTGTCAAGACAAAAACCTGATGCAGTTTTCTGAGTTCCACTTTCTCCCTCTAAGTTGTGTCCAAATAGACTGCCACATTTCTTTGAGTGATGATGTTGCGTTTATGACCACTTTACTTGAGATTAGCGAAAGGGATGTGGATCCCATTTTGCATCCCTGTGTCCTACTTTCAAAAATTTGTCCCTACTGACACCTCACTGCCAACTTCTCACATGTCATCATCCAAGGCAGAGTCACTGACCTCACTGGTGTGAGTAGCTCAAGACTGTTTTTTAACCTGTCTGGTGGTTCTTAGGCCTGTGCACTTGAGAGAAGCAAGCAAGCTAATGCCTTGTAGTTACAGTAATGTTACTGTAAGGCCTAACCTTCAAGTATGTTGCTCTGAAAGGTACTTGTATAAAATTTGGATTTCTGTGCCATCTTATTATTTTTAGAGCTGCACCTGTCACAAGAAAAAGGTTTTCTCTCTTTGGGCTTGTTTTTTGGGTTTTTTTTGAGCGAGGGAGGAAATGAGAAAGAAAGGAAAAAAGGCCTATCATAGTGGTCAACACTACAAATACTTTCTGAAGATTTAAGCTTTTTTGTATGGAATTTCTTGCAATAGTAAAGATTCTGTAGCCAGTGTTCTGTTAATAGGGCCAGCCAGGCATAGCATTTTAATTTTGACTGCTGTGGTTGTTTAATCTGTGTGTTCCTGTAACTGTAATTTAGGAGTGACACAAGGTACAATACCCCCCCACACACACTTCATACAATTTGATAGGAACAAATTGCACCATATACATTTACCTATCACTGAAATCACTAGATTCTTCTGCAAATGCTGCAAGGAGAGAACTTGTGAACAGGAGCTGTGTTTCTTTTAAATTGCTCATTATTTGGGTCATGTTGGGTCTTAGTAAGCTCGCTAACAGCTGGAAGAGGCTACTGAGTTTTAGCTTTATGCTTAATCTGCTTAGCCTCTGCAAAGAGCAAACAGACCATCTCATTTGCTAAAGCCAAACCCAAGCAAAACAGTTTCTTGGAATTTTTTGACTGTGTGGTGCCGAGGATGCAATGGAAGTGAGGATAGAATGAACATTTGGCAGGGAGCTTGCTTTCCGTGAGAGGAAGGCAATGGAGATGAAAGATTTGCATCTCTAGACTTCCTAGTTCTCATTGAGGAAAGGATTTTGAAAATGCTTGAACTCTTTAAGGGGAATTTCTGTGCTGTAGGTGGCAATGGCACTTTCCAGAGTGCTGCTTTTTTCCTTCCTGCCTTCTGCTGAGGATAAATAGGAGAAATTCTTGTGGGTTCCCAGAACCTCTACCTGCTCACAAGAGAAGGTACAGAAGGGTTCAGCCTCCTTGGCTGGCTGTTGGAATCTGTGAATATAATTTCCATCTCAGCTGCCTGCCCTCTGGATCCACTTTGCAAGGAATCCCTGCTCTGGTGCACTTTCTCTTCACCCTGCTTCCAACAGACCTTTTAGCCTCCAGGAAATGAACTGGGGACTTAGAAAACAGAAGGCTGAGGCAGGAAACATCTTAAAAAGCAGTTCGAAGGAATAACAGTTCCGTGTAGTTGAAGAGAAGACAAAAGTCATCAATTAAATTGTAGAATTACAGCATGAATTGAATGTGGATGATTTTTTCCCACTTAGTGGCCACTAGAGGGTAGCCTAGATCTGTTGAATGGAATTAGGATATGCTGAGGCAAGGTAACTCAGTGTTTTAAGTCAGGTCATCAGCTAACATGATTTTGAACCTTGTAATAGAAGTGAATTGTTTGGGTAATTCAGAATTGGTGTTACAGAAATATTAAGCATGCCCCACGGGGCAACCCAATTACATTTCCCATGGAAAACTGCAAAAAGCCTACTATGTTGTGGTAAATACATGTATGACCTCCTTCTGTTCCTATTAGTTCCTTTTCTCCTACACGCTTCTTCCATTAATGAATTGGAAAAAAAGATGAGGGCAGTAAAGAAAGTCCAGGGATAATTCTGCATTTGTTCAGCTACACGGATAGATCAGAGAATCACAGGCTTAGGATGGCTGATGCTAGTGGCTGCCTTCATACATTAAAGAGAGAGGAGCCTGTAGTGCTCTAAGTGTACCTTTCACTGCTGAGCCTCTCACTGCTCAGGTAAGACTGCATTCAGAACTCAGAGATGTGCATTCCACAGGTACAGGGACATTCTGAAGGTGATAACCAGAGGAATGGGAGAGGAACAGTTAGGGCCTTTATTTTTATCTCTCTTTGTTTTCTTCTTTCACTCTTTCTTCCAAATTTAAAAGCTAAACTGGTGGAAAATTGCTTGGAAAGAAAATAATGAAGCATGTTTTACATTAAATGCTTGAAAACTGCTACCTCAGGCTGCAACACTTTGAAGAAAAATCAGTGTATTAGGATTAAAACTCCTGAAGTCTCCAGCTTTGTAGTTCCCTATGTTTGGAGCCAGGCTGGGGAAAGAATAGTGTGTGGAGAACAAAGTGGAGCTGTGTGAGCTGTGGAGAAAGGGAAGGGTGTGCTCAGAGGGACTGTCAGTCCCTGCTGTGCTACAGGTGGTGCTCTGAGTAAATTCAGTGAAACAGTTAAAGCAGTGCATACCTGCAATCTGTGTAATAAATGGAGTGCTACATGAAACTGAAGAGTTGAGACCCTGAGAGTACTCAGTCTAAATGCTGCTTGCTGCAGATTAACTCAGGGGACAGAATTAATTGGAGCTTAGCTGTAGCCAGGTTTCTTAAAGAAGGAAGGCTTGTGCAGCCAGCCTGTGTATCCCCAGTCTCTTCCCCTTCAGTAACTTTTAATTTCATCAGCCAACTTCAGACATTTATTAGAGGGGTAAGTGTCTCAAAGGCAATTACATGCTTAACTGTCTGCTGAAATGTATGGGCAAGAATGTGCCTTATGGAAGAGACTGCAGTAAAAGACTGCCTCTTCTAAGATTCCAGATAAGCCATGTGAGAAAATTTTTGCAAAAGCCCCAGCTGCAGAAGCGTTTCACCCAAAGGTGAAAGACAAACCATGCAGAGTCAGGCTTTGTAATGTCTGGGACTTGCAGAATTTACTTGTAAACTTGACTTTTGATTGTCTCTGGTAAAAAGTGTAAGGCTTTTTTTTTAAGATGTTTTAGCTTTCTCAAAAAAAAAAAAAAAGCAATGAGTGATGGTTTTGAAGGCAGAGATGGCGATGTTGTCTTTGTAGGGGGGAGGTGCTGAAAAAAATAAAGTTGGATTGAAGCCTGACTCCACTGGTAGCAGACTGGAGTTAGTGATGGAAAAATGGTGACAAAGTGGAAATTTCCTCTGAGTTTCCTCTTCTGGGACACAGGACATTGCTGTTGAGAACAGGATGTTTAGTTTGCTCACCAGTTTGACCACACTGACTGAATGGATTTAATTTTTGCAGTCATGCAGAGGTAAATAGGAGAGAGACAATAAGAGCAGCTGGAAGACTAGACAGGAAGAAGGCAGTAAATGCATCTCTGAGTGCCTTGTTTGTAGAACAGAGAAGAAACTGCTTTTGTGTGTGGTGTGGAAGGTAGGATCTATATAAAGCCTACATGAGAGGAGCTAAAAAGGTATTGTTTAACTGTAGGGAAAGGACTAATGGTGAACTGAAAGTTTTAAGAAAGAAAACAATGTGGTATGTCTTGCTGTATGAAACATTGTTTCCTACTTTGCCACATCTGTACTCATAGTGACGTGGCAGACAGAAGTCCTGCATTAGGTTATGTGCTGTGTACTTAATCCTAGTGCAGTTTGTTCCTGGTTCGTGGAAATGTACGAGGCAGTAACCCTTTTCTTCAGCTTTAGGTATATTTTGGAAGCTGTACAACTTTTTTGTTAAAATTTCCTGCACTCTATTTGTAAGTTTTGTCATAAGTTGGAGAGAACTTCTCATTCTTTGATCGCGTTCAAAGGCTAGAGTCTATCAAGCAAAAGGGTATGTATTCTGCAAGCTGTACTCTAGGCATGGCTACTCAAAGCTTTCTTCTTCTTTTCCAGTACTGGAACAGCATCGATTCATGAAGCAGGCTCAGGCATTTGCACCGTGGATGTTACCTAACATGTTCTATGGAGGTGCTGATAGGAACTCACAACTTTCCTCTTATCAGCTGAACCCTCTACTGCAACAAGGTGAGACTGCGGTCATCATGTCAGAGGGAAATAGGAAAGAGAAGCAGGTAACTTCTCAGGGAGCTTCAGCAGTGAATTTTATCCTCTCTACTGCAAAGTGAGAAAGGTGTTCCTAGCATAACTACATGTCCTAGCATGACAGCTCTGCTTCATCTGCAGCATACTTTAGACTTGCCTGTGTGGATGAATACAGCATGTCCATCTTAAGTGTCTCGCTAGGCGCAGTGCTGGGTGAAGTAGTTGAATGCTAACTAAGGTGTATCTTGTGCTACACCACAGTGACTGCAGGGTAAATATACCCAGCTTATCTCACTTCATGGGGTGGAAGAGGGTACTTTGTCTTTGTTCTGCTGTGCTGGTCACGGTCAACTCCTTATATCCAAAATTGACATGAGAAGTGAGGTGCAATTTGTTTGAGTTCTTATCAAATGTCTGGTCTTCATACAATTGAGGGCAAACTGCCTTCTGTGCAACAGATCTACCCTACATGCAGCAAAGAATAAATCTGAAGAATTTGCTAGGTATTCTGCCTCAAAATTACTTATATTAGTTGTATATATTTTTTAGTTTAATTGAATAGGGAAGATAGGGTGTCTGAAGTCATAGAGGTATAAGCAATAGAATAAATTATTACCAGCAATATTATTTAACCACCCCAAGAACAATAGCAGAATTCAGCATGATGTCTCATACAGGATTTTTTTCATATGAAATTAGCTTTTCATCATTGTACTGCAGTCATAGGTTTACAGTCTTAACCACTGTTTGAACAATTAGCTAGGCCATTAGCATAGAGAGGCTCACTCTGTTTTTCCTTAACTTACTGCATTCTCCTGTGATTTAATCTTCAGATGTGTCTCTGCAGAACAGTCTTCCACTGGTGCAGCCACAAGCTCGACTTTCCCCTAACAAAGGTGTTTTGGACTATCTGGAATCTGAAATCCAGAACCTTAACCCATCACAGCCCCGGCCACCCTCCAACCAGCGGCAGGCAGTGCAGCCCAGCTTACTGTCCTCCCTGGGCAGCGACATCATGCAGCGTGGCACAAACGGTCTTCCTCCTCTCACTGGTCATGTTTCTTCTTCCCATGGGAGCAGCAACTCCTCACGTCCACAGAGAACTACCCACAGCCCCAGAACTTGGGACTCCGTAGCAGAGAGCAGGAGGGAAGATCGGAGGTGGCCCTTGCCTTCCAGTGAAGATTCTCGTTCCAGCTACAGTCGGGAATCCCGGGACAGGCAGCGAGACGACCATCCTCCAAGGCAGAGGGCAGGCGGCTATGATCACAGGCCGCAGCACTCCAGGCGGGATGTGTCACCCACCCGCCAGACTGAGAGAGGAAAAAGCAGCAGCAGCAGCTGCAGTTTCTATTCAGAGGAGGCCAAGGAGCACTCTAGCCACCATCGTGGCCGGAGACAGCAGTCTGCAGTGAGGCGAGAGTACCAGCAGCACACCAGGAACAGCAACAACTCGAGGCACCGGCGGCACAGCTACTCTCCCCCATCTCGACGGGGATCATGGAGCTCCTCAGAAGAGCAAATCCGTCTCCCAGCGACAAACCGCAGGCGGCACAACCGGTCTCGGGAATGGCCAGAAGATAAACCTCCCAGTTATCGCTCGCTAGAAATCATCCCAGGTCGGGACAGCAAGCACAGAGAGGGTGCAGGGCCACGCTCGGTGAGTCAGCTGCCTTTTTTCCTCCAGTCACAGGGCAGAGATGGGTTCTGGGGGTGACAGTGAATGTCAGTTACTTTTTGCGGCCTGATGTCTTTGAAAGAAGGGTAAAGAGTATTGAGTGCCCTAGGAAACGGTGGGAAACACGTGATCCTTCAGTCCATGTAGAATAGGGTGGCTGCTAGCTGCAGCTCCTGAGGACTGGACGTGCATTATTTGGGAAGTAAAGAGTTGCTGTTCACAGCTCATCTTATCAATTTGTACAGTGACTAGATTTCAAGCAGTGTCCTGAGCATGAAGATCTTAGTATCCAATTGGTAGCCCTGAAGCTAGACAGTATGTTCCTCCTTAAAAAATGGGAGTTTTTCAAAAACAACAAAAGCAACAGAATTAAGTGTCCCTTATCACCTCTATGTAGTATTTTCCAAGTGGCTCTGTTCTCAAAGGGCTGCATTTTCCATTTTACAATTTTCCCCTCTGAGTTTTGGAAGGCGACATAGTTTTAGTCTCAGCTATGATGTGTGTGTGTATAATGGTTTCGTTTCAGTGCTCAGAATATGTAGGCAAACACTTGATTTTCATCTGTCTTTCCTTGTTCCTGAATCTTCTATTTTCTCCTGCAGGACAGAGGAAGTTCCTATAGTGCAAGAAGCATTGTCATTTAATGCCAGTACTGAAAGAATGAAGATTCACACTGGACTCTTTTTAGCTATTTTTACTATGTAGTTGGGATGACTGCTTTTGATTGAACCAGCAAAGGAAAAACAAACAGAAGATGAAACTGCTTTTGAAGAAGATATGTCTAGTGGACATGAAAGCAATATATAGCCCGTATTTGTTCCTACTTTGATTTGGAAACTTAGGTTTGTGATGGGCTGAAAACATGCTATTGGATACAGCAAATTTTTTTAATAAACAGTGTATTCCCAGAGGTATCAGTTGCCTTTTGTTAGGTACCCTGACACTACAAGCAGTAGTAGAGTATGTAGAATGCTGATCCTTTGTGCACCAGTTGCTGGAGAAGGGCTCAGATAATCACAGAGATGTAAAGTCACGGGGCAATAGAGTAATTTAGGTTGAAAGACAGCTCTGGAGCTCATCTGACCCAGTCACCTCAGAAGTTGGTGTAGAGAGGCATAGCGTTTCCCTTCTGAGCCCCTCTAATGTACTTCAGAATTATTTGATGCTTGCTGTTTCTGCCTGGCTTTTCAGTGTAGTGTAAGCAGTTGCTCCCCTTTGTCCCTGATCCCAAACAGCAGAATTCCAGTGTTAGAAGGATTTAGAAGTCTTACTAAGGGCTCACTGCAATCTGCAAATTGCCAGCTTATCTGCCCTATACTGACTGAAAACCCCTCTCTACGTTAAGCTTAGACCGTAGTACCTAAAAAGATGCTTCTTCTAGCCTTTAACACAGACTTGAATTTATGTGTAAAATTACATTGTAATGAGCTAGATTTACCAAAGCTTGGTCATCTCCACAGGAACTGAGCTTGTTATGACTACTATCTCTCATACTGTAGACCAGAACTTCCTTCAACTCTAGGAAGCATAACTTTGTTGGATGTATGTTTCCTGGGCCATATACTCATTTTTATGTTCTCCCTTTGCCCTCTCTAACATGTGTTACACACATGGGGTGGGATAAAGGGCTCTGAAGAGGCCTAACAATTTTTACTATTCTCTTGATCTTTACCCTGACACAAATCAATTCTGAATGCATGATGTATCTGGTCTTATCTACATGGAGGGGTTTTCTCATCCCTTCCCTTGCAAATTGAATGCAGAATTTCTAGAATTCCTTAAGACTACCTGCAAAGGAGAAAAGCTTGCCATTTTTCCTTGATGTGATTCATCCATCCACTGTGATCATTTAAAATGTACTGGAAAACTTGATGTTCTCTGGGTGCTATAGTTACATGCTGGATGCATGCACAGGAAACAGGCTTGCCAAAGATATTCTTGGATTCAAGAAACTCAATTGTTGACAGGGAGCTTTAGGAGCATCTTGTGAATTATTTTGTAACTCTGAGACACTAGAGTCTGGCGAGTGTCAGTTACTGTACTGTCCAGCTTATTTCCCAGCCAGTGCCAAAACTGAAATCCCAAGATGGTAGCGTGAAAAAGAACTTGCTTTCCTTTCATGTTCCAATACAGTCCAGTAAGTTTCCCCAAGAGTAGGAACTCTCTCAGACGGCAAGAAAATTGTGTGTAAGAGCAGCAGCAGTTGTAGCATGAGCATGTCATCCAGAGGGACCTCGACAAACTGGAAAGATGGGGCGTTGTGAACCTAATGAGGTTCAACAAAGCCAAGTGCAAGATTTTGCACTTCGGTTGAGATAATCCCAGATATCTATACAAACTGGGAGAAGAACTCCTTGAGTAGTCCTGCTGAGAAGGAAAACTGAAATGGTACCAGTTTTGGTAAGATCTGGTCACAAACCACTGTGGTTCATAAAGCACTGATTAGCGGTCTATGAAGTAATTAAAAAGGAAATCTATTATACATGCTTTGCAACTGTGAGCAGACAGAAAAGTAGGAAGGAAATAGGCTACTCTTTGAATGCATATTTCTATTTTTAATTGATTAAAAGTGAAAGCCTTTGCAATGGCACTGCTCAATACTATGTAGACTTTATTTAACAGTGAGATTACTAGGCCTTTGACTTTTTAAAAGAGAGAGATTAAGTTTGGCAGCTGAAATACTACACAATGAAAGAACAGTAGGAAATAGTTGAGCTTCATTCTTTCTAGGTTGTAATTTTCTCATTTTTAATTTTTTAGCCATTCCAAAGGGCTGATGTTTCTGTGTCACCCATTTGTGTTGAAAGAAATAAATGTGATTTCATATGTGAGTTATTTTAGACTTTTGTTTCTTCCTGCTATGCAGGTGAGGGAATATACCTTGCACCCAATTAATTTTGTGTATGAAAGTGCCTAGATAGCCACTGGAGTTATTCATGTTAAAATAAAGAATAGGTGACTGTGCCACATGGAACAGATGAGATCTGCTGCTCATGTCAGCTGCTTTCCACCTCAAACCAAAGATTCATAAGAAAGATAAAAGAACTGTGGTTTGGTTTTTTGTTTTTTTAATTATTTGATTTTAAAAAGGATTGCAATACCTGGCTTCCTTGCTTATTTGCAGAGCACTCTGCCATTCCAGGAATGAAGGGCAAGGACTGCTTCTTGTGCAATCATCGATTTGGGCTTGGCAATTGCCTGTTTGGCAGTAGAAAGCACTGTAAGGCCCTGTTGCTACCTGTGGGATTGTATTCATGACAGCACTGGATAAAGTTAGACAACCTTAGCAGGAATTAAAGTTACCATAACACAAAGCTCTTCAGAGGTACATATTACTACGTAGGGCAGCTAAATTCCCTTTGTTTTACTACCTCAGGCAGCACATCACTTTAAAACACACCCTTAATATGGCCAGAGACTGCCATTTGTTAGCCTGACTTAGAAGAGAGATGACACTTGAGGTTATATTAAATTCACCCCCACAAGTAATGACTGCCTGTTGCTATTTCTGTTAACTTGAATGTCTATAATGTGTCTTGTACTGGTTTTCTGAACGTTACTTCAGCTTTAAAAGCAGGCAGTAAATCTGTGGAATCTCCTTAATGACTGTAGAATGTATAATTAAAACATGAGAGAACTTCAAACTCTGGTTGTTCTTGTGTGTTCTTCCTAGACCATAGATTGCTTTTTAGTATTTACACGAGAAGTGGAACTGAAAATCCTCTGTTCTGACTTCTAGAAGTAACCTTGTTAGACATCAGTAATAATTTTCAGCTGTCTTTTTTTGCTTCCGTGGGGATTTTTTTGGATCAATGTTCATGTTTCAGGCGGCTTTTTCTTTGTTTTTCGTAGAAAAAAAGACACTAAAAAGATACTATAAGATACTATAAAAAGATATTTACTAAATACTTCACCAAGAGAGTGGAAAAACTGTGTGGGAGGCCATGGGCAGTCCTCTTTAATGATGTGACCTCAGTTGTATCACTGCTGCAATCGCTGATTTGGCTGCCATATCTGTAAAAGGGTAACGCTTACTGTTTGGTTTACAATACACAAAGCTCCATGAAGAAAAGTCTTTTAGAAGAATGTGTTGGGCTGATAAAGAAACTGGTTGAGCTTTTTGGAGTGTCCATCTGTTAGTTGAAAGTCATGTCAGTGACTCAGTAGGTGACTAACACTACTTTATGTCACTGACATAAGATAGTTCTGTTGGGTCTCACATTGTAGGTTTAATGTATGCCTCGTGCCCACACCTTTTCCTCAGCTAATGCCATTTGTTGCTCCATGTTGCAAATTTTCTGCCTTCTGTTCAATGGTTGTATGTGCCAG
The DNA here is from genome assembly GCF_019232065.1 of Centrocercus urophasianus. Taxonomy (NCBI): domain Eukaryota; kingdom Metazoa; phylum Chordata; class Aves; order Galliformes; family Phasianidae; genus Centrocercus; species Centrocercus urophasianus. The sequence goes on along the minus strand of NW_024884364.1, from coordinate 7,461,640 downwards.
ATACTGACGGTTGGCCTGACTGAAGACCCAATGGGCACTTGGAGATTGTGCTATGGGAAAAGCACATCCCGCAGCATGACACAACAGATGCTTTCTGACTGGGTGCAGATCCCTGGGCAGTATGGGGAGAAGTTATGCTTCCCCTGTGCAGATTTTGACATCTGGCTGAGATCTGCACCCATCTTTGTCAGCTTGTGCAAAAAGGCTTGGCTATGGGGAAAAATGAACTGCGAGAGCACTATATGTATACATACACCTGTGTGCACCAGTTGGTTAATACGTTTGTTGGAAACAGAGGGTGAAATATGAATGAGCATAATAGCAACAAATAATTTGCAGCTGTCAAAGCAGTCAGCTTTCAACGTGAGCCTTCCCACAGGAACAGTGGGAGCAAACATCAGTCCAGCTCTAGCTACAGTTTATGTGGAATTTGCTCAGTTTATGAAAGGGTCCTCCATGACATGGTTGCCTGAAAACGTAGGGGGCTCAGTGACCCAGGAGCTGCCTTCCACATCTCATGTGCTCAGGTCAGACTGACCCTCCATTACCAAATCCCAACAACAGGTCCAGAGTCCTACACAGCTTCTTGTCCATACTACTGAGCTGAATCTGCTTGCAAAAGAGCAAATGGGGAAATAAAACAGGACCTTTGACCCCTCACTATCTCTATATTAGTTCCTGCATAAATGCTGGTGTCTCAGATGAGCATCACCCTCAGCTTCAGCCTGGGAGAGAGAAAGCAGGACAGGTAAGAACTGCATTGTCTGCTCTGGGTGGTATGGACCTTGGGACATTGACAAGTGAGTGGAGGTGGCCTGCTCCACTTTTAACAAAGCGTGAACCCTCCTCATGCTCCCCAGCATGGAATATTGCTGAAATGGAAGAGGGAGGGAGTGGATTGATGTTGAGTGATGGAAGCTCCATAGGATATTCATAGCAAGGTCAAACCCATGGTTAGGGAATTGAGGAGTTGCAGTGTTGGAGTAGACATGACTTTTTCCCAGTCCCATAGTGGCTTCAGGCTCTAAAGTAGGTAAGATCTCCTCTTTTCAGTCCTGGGAAGCAAATTTATGCCTTTTGTCTACAAAGGAAGAAACTGACCCTAGGATTAAAATTCAAAGAAGGGTAGTAACTGAGCAACTGCTGCTAGTCAGCAAATTCCTAGTGAAGATGGAGTGGTAGTTTTGGGATGTAATCTGTGCATAAAAGGAAATAAAACTAGACATACACTGCCCTGCTGTGGTATAAGAAGCGCTGGCTAGTGCCACTACTTGGAACTGGATTTAGCAAAGTATTCATACAGAATAGGTATGCAGCTCCTTTTGCCACTGCAGTTCCTAGCACTAATGTTTTCATCATGTTGTTCTGACTGATGCAACTCAGTAGTTCAGCCGATAAATCCATTTTAACTTCTAACTTTTAAACACCTTTCTAAATGCACAGCATTCGAAAAGTTTGTTTAGATGTAATGTCATCCTTTCAATGTACCAACTTTTCAAAAGTTTCTCTAATTCCAGATTTTTCAATAGACAGTATAAAGGATGTTGGATGATGGTGAAGTTTGCACTTATTTATTTATGATAACTTGTGGGCTCTGCCTGGGTTGCTCTTTGCTTCACTTATCACAGTGTAGAAGAGACAAGAGAACCTGGTTGGCCTTTCCTCCACTAGAGCAAGACAAAGTACTCAGATCACTGTGTCATTCAGATGGTCACTGCAGGTGCTGCACTGACTGGCATAAGATTCTTTACAGCCATCTACAAAAAAATCAAGAAAAAAAACAAAAACAAAAACAAAACTGCAGCATGACTTTTCAGTTACACCCCTGTGTGGAAGAAGCCTTTCCTGACCACAGTGTTCACTGTTTGCTTCTATGCTGAAGCAAGGAATTTTAACTCTCTTACAAAAGTAATAACTTTAAACATCACATATTTCTTGGAGATGTGAAAACTATCATTCATTGTGGATATTTGTGATTACATGAATAAAAGGATGTTCATTTTTGTGCTATATTTTCCTCACTGCTTAAGAAGAACTGCACCATCACATTTCCTGTCTTTTTTTTCTTTTTTTAATTATTATACATTGGTTAAGGTTTTCTCACAAACCTGATGTTTAGCAGACATGATATTTTTCTAAAAACAAACAAAATATTGTGTGATTATTCCAGCAGGTCTCTTGGTGTACAGGGCTGAACTGGTACCAACAAACCATGGTGCAATACCGGGCATTGGTGATAGCTCTGATTCTGCTCCTTAGCACCACTGTCCCTGGTAAGTCTCAGCAGCTTTTGAGACGGGTTCTCATTTCCTCAGAGAATTCTATCCCATCCACAAAGTAGGACCCAGAAACCCAGTAACACAGTTCAAAACCATGAGCACATACTGCTTCCTAGAGTGAAAGCAGGGGCTTGGTTTGCAAATCATCCATACCTGGTGCAAATGCTCTGCCACGTCAGGTGACTCAGGTGCCCAGAAATTAGTAATGAAACTTCTAATCTCGATGCTGTTAGAGCAAATTCTTTGAACCTGAGAATATTGCATCTTTTCCCACTGTCCCTGGTGGAAGATACCAGAGGGACATGTGACTGGAGAAGCCTCATGGGTTTTTTTGTCTCCTCCCTCTCAGAAGTGCACTCAAAGTCCATCTTTGAGAGAGACCGTCGTGACTGGCTGGTCATTCCTGATGCAGTTGCAGCTTATATCTATGAAGCTGTGAACAAGATGTCCCCTAGAGCTGGTCAGTTCTTGGTGGATGTTTCCCAGACTACAGTCGTTTCTGGGACCAGGTACGGAAAAAAACTTCTGTGCTAGTGTTGCATAGCTATGGATGGAAAAGGAGAGGGAGGAGTGGGAGAACAAAAAGATTACTCAAGTATCTATATGAGGGGACCCAAGGGACAGTGAATGAATGGGTAGGGGTGGCTTTGGGGGCAATGACTGGCAGAGTTTCAGCCCCCTGGAAGAGTCTGAGCAAATGTTGTGGTGTTGGCTGTGGGGAGATGAGTACTGAAAGTGCCAGCAAACACTGATGGCACTCAACTCAGATTGTAAAATTCACCATCTGTAAATACGTATTCCCTAAAGAAAGGGAAAGAGTTCCCCCCAAACGGAAAAGCATGACAACTCAAGAGATAGTTTTGCCTAACTTACAGCAAATACAGACTGCCTATTCCTGCTTTCTGAGGAAAGCACCTCTAGGATTGCAGTGGAGCTCTGCACTCAGTACCAGGCAATGTGAAAGAAGGATAGCTTGATAACTACTGCAGACAGAGATTACTCTCACTCCCATACGTATATATCTCACCATGTATGCTGTTGTCTCCTGCAGGAACTTCCTCATCAGAGAAACAACTAGACTCACTATACTGGCAGAACAGCTGATGGAAAAAATAAAGAACCTGTGGTACACAAAAGTACTAGGCTACTAGTTGGAAGAAAAGTCAGTGTTCCCTTAAGTGAGTGGGTAGCATCCTGCAGTGTCCTCTTTTCCCTTGCCTCTACTACACACCAAGATTAGTCAATAACAAAGAATCGATGCTCCTGTTAATGCAACTAGAGGGAACCCAGCATCAAAAACCAAAGGATGGATGACATCTGCTGAGGTTTCCCCTGGAAAAAAAAAAAGAAAAAGAAAATAGAAAAAAAAAAAAAAAAAGGCTGCTGGGCACTGAGGAAGGCAATGAGATTACAGAGTGCTGCTGTAGCCAAATCTTAAAAATTAATTCCTCCTGAATGACTTGGCCATTGACCCTCTAATAAAAAAATGTTGGTTGTTACACTTTCTTCAGTTTCCTACTTGAATTGACTGTTATAAAATCACATCCAACTCTGCATCCTGTTCTGCTGAGAAAGTGGCTGTGATTCACAAGAAGTTGTTGCAGGCTATGTGAGCAAACCCTGACAGTACAGGCACATTTAACTAAGCTCAGGTTCTTCGCAGATGAGGGGATGGGATGGGATGACAGCTTGAACATCTTTTGGGGTCACCACAGCATGGCAACCAGGGCAGCCATAACCTCACAATATGAAAGGCCATGAGAAGTTGAGTCCCACTAATTGTTCTGCTTGGTTAGGTAAGAAGCAAGCAGGTGCACCTATATCAAATATCTGAAGAGTTCAGATCATTTGGGAAGTGCCAGTAAATGGAACTGTGCATCAGTTTGATCAGGACTTTGAAAGCATATTTCATCACTCAAGCAGTGAGTCTACTGATCAGCCTTTCCAAAGGAGAAGGGAAGGAAAATCCCTCCTTAGCTTCAGGATGAAGGGTGATCAATTTATGAGGGGGGCTCAGAATGGTCTATGAAGACTTGAAAGGTCCTTGACAGCATTTTGTAACTGTGCCTCATCTCAGATATTCACATTGGTAAAGAAATCTGTTCTATTTCATCATCAAAAGTCTAAATAACAGTCAACAGCTGTATTTCCTCTAGTATCTCTGTGCCATCCTCCTATTAGCACTAGTGGGAAATCTGTCCTAACTCTAGACACACACTTCTAGTTTTGTATTTTAACCAGGACTCCACACTTTGCAACAGTGTTTGTCTATCTCAAGAGACTACGCATTGCCATTGATGTGCTTCAGTACTTGTATTGCATGGGCTACATTATGCTGGGGGGAAAAAGGTTCCCATTGAGCAGGAAGGCTTCCTCCAGCTGTATCCAGAAGCACTGGATACTGAAAATGTGTCCATTTTCTTCCTTAATGGTTAGAAAGACTTAACTGCCAGCAGTACCTGATTCCCCACTTACCTGATGCACCGTTCTGAATTTCCTCTCCCAAGGGCTATCCTCCTGAGAGAAGTTTGCTCTAACATAAAGGTGAACATGTTCCAGCTGTTGTTCTTTTGAAGCAGTGTGATAGGCTGTGAATAACACACTATAGTGCTCCTTTGGAGAGATGGGACTCTCATGTCTTAGGATTGGTTTGTTTGTTTGCTTTCTAATTACCAGTGGGATCAGCTATCAATGTAAATTTGCATTTAACAAGTTGCCTTGAGTAAAAAAGTTCATTTCACAAGTTCTGTGTCTCTGCGGGTGCTTCATACCATGTACAGCTGTAGGTGTAAAGCACTGTGCAGAGCAGCAAACTCTTCCACCTTCCGTTGCTTTACTGCTTCCGCAAACCTCTGTTGCAAATTTCTCTGTTGCTGTGTGTTCTGCTTAGACTAGCTCCACTACCCTGGTCACACATCAGTACACACTTGCATAGGTATTGCATAAATGCACCTGGAATTTAATGAAGATTTAGAAAAGCACAAAAAGTTTGGGCTGATAAGCACGTTTACCACATGAAAAAGACAGAAACTTCAGCCCTTTCTGCAGAAGAAATGATTTGCTACCTCAAATATGAGGTAGCTTGAGCTATGCTTTGCTCATATCTGCTCAGACTCTCTTCCTTCCCAAATGTAACCCTTGCAGGCAAAGTCCTGCCAGTTTAAATCTACTGTATCAGAGAAGCATTTGGCATCCTGGGACTTTTTATCAAGACAGGGCTTGTTCTTACAGTTTAGGAACTCCAGAGGTATTTCCTTTTTATGGAGTGAAATTCACAAGTCATATAAAAGAGCCTGAATACATCCTTAGAGTTTGGTCTCCTGGAAATTGGCAGTTCATACTGTTGCTTGTATGTGCTGTTACAATAAGGTAGGGAGAAGTTTGGAAAGTAGAGGAAATTCATTGTGTTTTGAGTCCATTGCGTGTCTTTACCAATGCAACTCAGCAGCATTAGTCTACTGCATCATGACATATCTGGAGTGAGCATCACCTGCTGTGAATTTCGTGCTAAAACTTACTGAAGATTTTGATGTTGGTTAAATGCACTTAGATACAGCACTTCCATTCCTCTGCAATGTAATCTCCAGAAAATCTGAACCAGCCACATGCTGATTATCTGTCTGACCAGTTTTAGTATTCGGGTAAAACTGAATCAGAACGTAGATCTCTGTTCTTAATTCTTTTGAATCTCACAGTCACAGATTTATCTGTGCATTTGTATGCTGCACAAACACTTTGGCTAGCTAATCTCCTGCACGATCTACAATGTAGGGCAATCTACAAAACAAAAAGCCTGCCGCTGCCCCTTGTGACCCTGATACTGTAAGAACGAGCCATCAATTAGGAAATTCTTCAAGAGCATAAATTGGCAGCTGACAGCTGGACCAGCATGCAAGCTCCGACCAAGTAGGGGGAAAAAATAATAAAGTTGGATTCCAATAGAGATCCTAGGGTAAACTCACAGGAGTGGTAATGAGAGGTCTTGCATTTTTACTTCGAGTTAAACTGTTTCACAACTGCTCCCGTTGTTTCAGAAGGAATAAACAGTTTAATCTTACTGCGTCTGTAACTTCTTTGTAAAATAGGGATGGAAATCACTTTCCAAATGATGTCTGTGAAAGTTTACTGTGGGCCCTTCTTGGAGAAGCGTTGTAGGGGAAGGGCTCGCTTCAGTGATACTCACTTTACAGAAACTTTCTTTGTGAGTAATCACAAAATCATAGAATCATTTGAGATGGTAGGGACCATTAAAGTTCATTTAGTCTGACCCCTCTGCATTGAATAAAGTTACCTTCAGCTAGATCAGGTTGCTCAGAGCCCTGTTCAGCCTGACCTTGAATGTCTCCAGGGATGGAGAGCCCACCATCTCTCTGGGCAGCCTGTTCCAGTGCCTCATTACCTCGGTTGTAAAAATCATCACTCATTTACTGCCAGCTTTGGGAAAGCTTGTAGTGTAATCAGTTCAACTGAGTCCACTGAGATGAAATGTTGAGAAATGTCAATTTTTTGTTGTTTCTGAGATGAATGAGTAACATCTCATGTGTTCCTGAAGTCGGCAAAAACACCCTTTCTCAAAAACATCCGCTATGCTGACTACTGCATGCTGTTCCTATTGCTCAGCCTGTCAAGGCACAGAGCCATTTGCCTTTCACATATCCTAGTTCCCTTTAACTGGTAAACACTTGGAAAAGTTATATGCAAAGAAGGGCAGCCTGATCTGGTGGGTGGCAACCCTGCCCATGGAAGAAGGTTGGAACCGGATGGGCTTTAAGGTCCCTTCCAAGCTAAGCTATTATATGATTCTGTGATTCTGTGCTGTGCTGGGTGCAGTGGTGGCTGTGCTGCGAAGGCTGGGCAATGACATGAGTCCTTTGGCAGCAACAAATTAGGTACCAGAGTGGTCTGGAAGTGTCCTTACAGATCACCCAACTCAACTACTTTGCCATGGGGCTGGACTGCAGGTCCCTGCTCATTTCGTCCATGAGGCTGAGCGACTTGCACCCCGTACAGCTTGGCCTTGAGAGCACCCTGGAATCCAGCATCCGTGGCTACCTTGGAGATCTGTCCCAGCGCCTCCCCGCCCTCACGGCGAGACACTTCTCCCCTGCAAGCACGACGCGTTCTGATCGCAGGAAGCTGCCACGACAACTGAGTGGGGAAAAAGTCCCGCACATCACGTATAATTTCCAGCTGGTAACTACACCGTAAGCCTTCAGGGCTCCGGTGCCGTTGCGTGCCACGCGCCGGCCGGCGGCTGCCAGAGATCACTCAGCGCCGCTCTCTCTTTCGCCCGCAGCCCGCGCTCCCCCGCCGCCGCGGCCGCGGTGACTCAAAGCGGCACTGCCGCCGCGTGTGCTTCGCACGCGAGGCCGCTGCCGCCCCTGGGCCTGCGCTCGGTCCCGGCGCGCTCATATCCTCGGCGGAGCGGGGCGGCGGCGGGAGCGGCCCGGCCGGCCAGGTAGGGCTGGGGAGGTCGGACGGGCGGCTACGCTTTATTGATGTATAGAGTGCTGGGTTTTGGAAAGCTGCGACGGGGATGGTCCGGGGCCGCTTGATGGACTGAATGGAGGGGAGCTGTGGCCCGGGTGGTGCTGGGTGGGGTGGGCAGGGAGGCCGCTTCCGTGCCCCGCCGAACGTCGGTTTTTCGCCTTGGGCTCTCTTGTCGATTGGCGTGTGTGCTGGTGGGGCGGGAGAGCCTCTTTCTGGGCGGTGAGGGCTGCGCAGCGCCCTGTGGTCTGACGGGTGCCGTCCCACCCTGCAGAATCCCGCTTTACACCTGGGTTTTGGGGGACGTGGGGCTAGGTGACTTAAAAAAAGCTTAGATGCTGGCACAGGGTGCCCAGAGAAGCTGTGGGGTGCCCCATCCCTAGAGGTGTACAAGGCCAGGTTAGATGGGGCCCTGGGCAGCCTGAGCTGGTGGGTGGCAGCCCTGCCCATAGCAGGGGATTGCCTTTGAGGTCCCTTGCAACCCAACCATGCCGTGATTCTACAATTATAAAAGCATTTCTAGTTTTGCCACTTCAAACTTAGAAAATTACAGTGTTAGCAACTGGGCGTGCAAACTAACCGCGTTACAATCATAAAATCAGAAAACGAAGGGACCCACAAAGATCACTGAGTCCAACAGAGGGGGTCTGTTTGATGGCAGCTCTGTTCAAAATGGCTTCATAACGCATCCTGGCGTCACACACACCATCACAGCATCAGGGCTGGCAACATCTCACAAAAGCTGCTCCGGATGCATCTCTGAAAATGATTCTGTGGAGAACTTCTTGTCAACTTTAAGCAGCACCGACTACAGCAGCATGAACACGTACTGGTGTAGCTGTGGTGTGTGTCAGGCAAGAGTTCAGATCTTTTATTTTCACCATTTCTTGTCTCCTGGTTTGCAGTAGCATCCTGGTTCAGATATTGCTTTTGGGGCTGCTTGAGACACCTAGGAGACTAAAGCACCTCAACCTTTGCAAACTAAGGGGTTGGTTTACTTTTGCTCTAACTGCAACACTCTCCCTGCTCTCAAGAGACCCAGCGAGTTGTGAACAGCAGTGTCTGCTGGTGGAACATTGCTTGTTGGGCAGCAATGTTGGGATCCTTGGTTGTCTTCACCCCACGGTGTATACAAAATGGCATGCAGGGGGAGTCTGGTCAGGCGGAAGGCAACCAGCATGGTGTCGTGACCTGCAGGATCCGGCTGTTTTCAGCTACAGATAGCAGAATGCAAAGTTCTTGTTTTGTAAAATGAATAAAAAAGTGAAGTCTTCTTAATAGTTTGAGGTCACTCATATTCTTAGCTCAATGCTTTCTTTCTTTTTTTTCTTTCTTTGGTTAAACTGCTACTGTAGTTGTGTTCACGACTTTAAGGTTCCCATGCTTATAGCTTCTGAGCTGCCTTGTTCAGTGCCACTGTGGGAAGTCTCTTGTATTTCTCCTTTTTGGATGTCAAAAATTGCTGGAGCTATGTACATATATCACTGTTTTAGCACTGCAAACAGCTCGTTTACTCTTTTTTTGGCAGGTAAAACTTGCAGTAATTTTAGATTGAAAAGGAGCCTTTAGTGTTATAAAGTTGACCCAAAAGAAGCTATATTATGTAAAAAACAACTCTGGTAGGTGCTGCTGGCAGGAGAGAGTGCTAGTTTCATTTTTTACCCATTCTCCCAAGTAATAGTTCAATACCTCAGAAAAACAAAAATCTACTACATAAAATCAACACTCACACATAATATCTGACACTGCAGTATGTACTGAGAAGCAGTTCTCCATCCAGAGTAGTCCTTCATCTAATTCCAGTCATTTTTCTAAGAACATTGTCACTTGGAAATAAATTTTCTTCTCTTGTCCCTACTTATCAGGCTGTTCTGCTTCTGCTAGGCTGCAGTTTCAAAGTACTGTCCTACTCTGCAGGGTGCATGGGGTTTTTGGTTTATTGCTGTGGGGTAAATGACAGAGCTGGCGTAACACAGTGAGCTGGCAGGTTGGTAGGGCCTCAGAGCCCACCAGCTTGCTTTTTGAAAGAAGATTTCTTTCCTCTCCTGTTTGCAAAGAAAGCAACATGTGGCTGGGGGGTAAACCATTGAGTTGAAGAGCAGTGAAAGGAATCCTCCCAACAGATTTGTACAGGAGCTCATGACTTTTGATACATTTAATGGAATTTCTGAGGAGAAATGATGGCCTACGCTTATGTTTTTTGACAGATACATGTCAAAGATAGTTGACATGTATTTGCTGGTGATAGAAATGACTCCCTGAGGTCCCCTCTGGCTGTGCTGCACTGGTAATGCCACTTGCCTTAAAGCGTGAGTCAGAGTGCACAGTTAAAATAAAAGGAAGGCCATGTGTCATGTGTTGTTCTGTCAGCCGACAAGAGCCCTTCTCCACATCTGTCACCTCTGCTCCACCTGTGTCTCACACACTAAACAAACCCTACCCACTGTGGGGCAGGAGGCCATGCTTTGGTTTCGATCTCATAAAACTGTATGCAGTGCCATACAAAGGCTGGATTCCGAGCAAGATGAATGGGTAGCTGCTTGCTGTTGCTGTTTTAGTTTAATTATAAGATTGAAAATGTATACTTTGGTCCTTGTTCTCTATGTGCAGTGTTTTGGAAATCCTGTTTTTATTGTAGTCTTCCTTTTTCACTTCCCCTGGACCTTTTCACAAGACCCAATTTAGGGTACACGCTTTCCTATCAAGTCTTATGGCAAATACAGATTTTAGTGTTTGGGCTTTTTTTAAGCTGCTTAGCTTTACTCTCCATCTCTGGCTTTCAAGTCTGGCTGAAGTGAGCACTGTCCCAGGACATCACAAGAAAGGAGACTCAGCCTTGAAACACACAAAGCAAACGCACAGACCAAAGGTGTTTCTCTGTGTGATGCACTGGCTTTGGTGCTGCCAGAGCTGTGGTAGCCACATGGCAGCTTGGAAACCTGAGCTGATTTTGGGTGCCTACAGTATACATACCTCAGCAGAGAGCTAAATTGTGCCTAAATGCCATGATGTTGCCCTATGTCTTACCCAAGCAGCTGAAAGGCAATTTAAGGAAGGTGCCCCTGATGGTGTCAGGAAGTCCGGCAGCACAGCAGGGAGCATCTACTGAGATGCTCTTATCTGTATGGATCTTTAGGACCATGTAATTTTAGGAACTTTGTGGGTCCTTGGACTGTCTGGAGATGAATCACTCGCATGAACTCTGAAAGAGGGCATGCTGATCCTGCTGAGATCTCTGCTAAGTTTGCGTAGTCTGTGGAGTCAGGCTTTCAGTCTTATCACTCAGCCAAATCTCGGCTATTCTGAAGTTAGCCATACAAAACTCCCGATGATTTCAGTGAAAAGGGGAGTTTCCCCACCAACTTTCATTGACATTTATTTAGGTGGCAGTGGAGGTAGGGACACATAAGCATCGTTAGTCAAGTTGCACAAGGTCTTAAAAATTAGAATAGTGGGAGGGTTCCATCATCTTTCAGCAAGGATTTCTGAAGTAACTGCACAAATGTGAGTGTGCCGCATCACCATCACTTCACTCTGTCAAAGCTTTGGCCCTGGAAACTGTTGGATTATAAGGGCTACTGCAGCTTTGTTCTTTACCTTCCTCATGCTAAATCTTTTCCCTTTTCTGTGCAAGGGCTCTGTTCTGACATGTCCTCTTATATGCATCTTAGTTTCTCATGGGCATCTTCTTATAGCAAATTTCATTCCTACTTCCCTTCCCTTTTTCCTTCCCTTCCCTCTGCCTTTCTTTTTGTTAATGATTTTTTTTTCTATTTCTTTTTTTGTGGTGTAACTGTTTTGCTGTGTGTGAGGCGTGGGTAAGTGTTTCTGTGGTTCCCAGGGGAGGGAGGGTGAGGAGTAGGTTACAGGGGAAATGGGTGGTGATGGCTCAGGGTGTGTGGTCATGCAGGTGTTTAGGCAGCACATGGAGAAGTCAAGAGAGTGGTCACGTCAGGTGCATGCTGCTATATAAGTTAAATAATTACTGAGTATTTACTTATACATGTGCTTCCTCAGTGGAAAAGATGCTCTTTGCATTTTAGCTCTGTCTTTCTGGTCATTTTGCGTACCGATTTTAAAACCGCTGTCTAAGTTTCGTTCTCTGAGCAAAGTGCCACACAGTTTCACAATCTGATTTGCTTTGCCTCAAACTGAGGGTAAAAGAAAGGGCATCCTTCAAGTGGCAGCTGTGGGTACTCAGTGCGTACTGAAAATCATTGCTTTGCAGAGGATCTGAAGCTAGACATCCTCAAATGAAAGCCTCAGAAGTCATTATTGCTTTGTGGGAAGCATGTTTTTTGAACACAGATTCCTGCCTTACCTACCCTGTGCCCTACTCCAGTGCACAAAGCAGCAAAATGCAGTCCAAAATTCTGGAGAATCATCGATCTCTTCTGAGATCCGTTATTGGAATGCCTCTTGTAGAATTCCGTGAGCTTTAGAAAATGTGACAAGCAAGCAGTGGGGGGGGGAAGTAAGTTCACTAACTAGACATAGTGGGAGCTTCTGACTAAGAATACAATCTCTTACTAATAAGGAAACTGTTTTGAAGTTTGAAAGGATGTATTTTGGTTGTAATGCAGATGCTTGATACTGGTAATGTTGCGTGCTCTCAATCATAACATGTAGCCTTTACTTCCAAAGCTGCTGTAATTTGTTACAAAAATGCAGAAGCAGTAAATTTGGAAAAGAAAACATACCTTTCCATTCATATTTAAAAATAAATATCAACTCAACCAGCCTGACTTTTGCTAAGGCTTCTCTACTGAGTAATGTGTGGAAGACTGTTCTTGAAGGCTGTTGGTACCCACAATCCACTTTCTCATCTCCCATATTTCATGCTCTTTTACTTTATTATTAACTCCCATCTTAGACACCCACATGTTTGGGGCCAGATTCCCTCTGTTGTTTTTTTTTTTGAGCATAGAGTACTCAGCTCCTTTAGAGGGTTCTCCTAAATTTCCTGTCACTTGCAGCAGGACTCCAGCAGGATGCTGAAGATCCATATCTGGAAAGTGTGCAGGTGCTTTCAGTAACAGGGTTGTTACTGAAACCTAGAATGCACTAATTGCAGGTTTTATGGTAAAATATTAAAATGTTGTATTAGGTCATATGGGCTGTTCATGGTCTTACAGAGCAACCCCTGTAGGTGACATTAGGTAACACAAGTAGTTATGTGAGTCCATAATACATTGTCAGTGCATGTTTCCATTGATCATCAATTTAGATAGCTCTTTCCTCATTCCTGTGAATGGTTTCTTTGACTGCATGCAGAATGCTGACATATTTGGTAACATGTCTGTGTAGATCTATTTGCCCTTGTAAAACTGGCTTTAAGCCATTTGTGGTAACTTCTTCCTGTTCTTCATTTGCCAGGCCTTTATCTAATAAGGTCCTTAACTGGGTGAAACCTTTTAAAGATGGGAAGAGCTGAAATCATTTTTCAGTCAGAAATTTTGGAGCATGTAATGATTTGTGTTGACTGCCTGCAGATCTACTCACAAATCTCTGTTGACCTCATGATTATAAATAATCATCCAAGGATAACAAATTGATATTCCAGCAATATGTAACTCCTGAAAATGCATGTAAGTGGCCCCATTCATGAGCTGGCATCTTTGTCCTACACACTTTACTAACACTCATAAAAACTCCTTTTCTCAATGAGCTTACAGTTCCTGTGCAGCAATCAGCACATTTTTTTTGGATGTATCAGTGTCTTTGTGCAGCAGTTCATGTTGGCACATCTACTGCTGAGATGAAGGCTGCTTAAATTCCTTGCCCTTTTAAACAGACATTGATTCTGGATACAATTTTCCTTTGTGTTAAGATACAAAATTCATTGAATGCTGATTCATTGAAGCAAGAATGGAGACCAGCAGTTCCATCTGAGTAGGTATATATCTTATATCAAGAATAGAAGCACTTGAACTTTAATTGTGTACATCTCAGGAAAGAGCACTAACCTCTAGATTGTTTATTTTGTTTGTAGTTGTTTTCATGCAAAACCTCAAAGGTCTTGATTTCATTCCAAGGCACTACAAAAATATCTCTGAAATCATGAAAAGCTTTGTGGGATAGGCAGATGTACATGTTCCCACACAGATCTGCAGACAGTTTTTCTAGTAATGCTTGCTCCATTTTCATGACAATGAACGGAAAACCTAGATAAAAACAGACAAAAAAAGACGAGCAAAATCTACATTTGCTAGATGTAGTTATCTCAGATTTACTTTAACAAGTCCAAATTACTTAGCAAGGCAAGTGGCATGTTAGAATTGCATCACTTCCATAACACACCATGAAGGACTCTGCAGTCATCAGGCTCTTGTAGTATGGATGAAACACACAGTCTGTTACATTGCTTTGTTTAATTAGTTGCTTCCTTTATACTATTTTTCCTTTGTATGAAACATTTGCTGTGGTGATTTTCTTCAAGCTTTGCAATATGTAGCAAGTTAATTTGGCTTTTATTTTTTTTCCCCGGGGCTAGTATGGAAACTTGAGTCTGATTTACTGAGGAAACACTCTTCAAAAACAAGAGAGTGATTTTTTTCAGTAATAAGGATCACAAAGTATTTGAAATGCAACTCACAGATTTTTCTCTTTCTTTCTTTCTTTCTTTCTTTCTTGCTTTCTTGCTTTCTTGCTTTCTTGCTTTCTTGCTTTCTTCCTTTCTTTTCTTTCTTTTCTTTCTTTTCTTCCTTCCTTTCTTCCTTCCTTTCTTCCTTTCTTTTCTTTCTTTTCTTTTTTTTCTTCCTTCCTTTCTTCCTCTCTTTCCTCTCTTTCCTCTCTTTCCTTTCTTCCTTTTCTTCCTTTTCTTCCTTTCTAACAATTACAAAAAAATAAGCCATTCATTACATAATAGTAAAGTAGAGGGAGTAAAATGGATTGTTGGGAGGAGCCAATTGAGACAGTAGTTTTAGCTTCAAACTTCTGCCTGGTAAAATGGGGAGGGGTTCACTCTATAGCATTGTGTGGAAGTACCAGCTTATAGTTAAAAAGTAGACCTGAAGATATATATTTGCTGAGCTTTTTTCTTTCTCATTGGCAGAGTTGAATGTGATTTTATACATTCTTATCTTATCAGATCTTACAGGCCTGTAAGTATCATTAAAGATCTTTTACTTACTGCAGTTCAAGATTTGTTTCCACATACATATGTTATTTTATCACATTATGATGACTTCTGCCACTGAAGTCAAGACCTTTTGTGGGTTTTGTGCGAGCTCGTTCAAAAGCTTTAAGGGCTAAATGCAAAAAAAGAGAAATAGAAATCTTGAAAAATCAGGAAATGCAGAAGGACATTTTCTAACAGCTTTTTTTACTCTATCACGTAACACAATCTGGATGCTTTATGCTATTGTTTTATTACAATATGACAAGCAGTAATATATTAAGCTAAACATTTTACAAAAGGCACAACAGAATCTGAGATGTTGCAACATACCTGAGGTGTCAGCACTGTTACAAGTCTAATGCTTATTTCAACTGGGCACCTTAAAACATTGCACTCTGGTTTTTTTCTTTTAAGCACACATTTCTATCATTAGCATTTAGAAGCAGAAGTCTCGCACCAGTTTTCTAATGAGCTGCTTAACTCCTTATTTGTTCAGTTTGTAATTCTAAGAGGTATTATAGCTGTTAAAAATAGGGAGCTTTCTCTGTTTCCCCATCCCATTTACTGTCAGAGTTAACACCAGTTGGGCTAGCGGTATCTCCTCTACGGTATATGAAATGTAAGATTTCTACATTTCCCAGAGATTGATGGATAGGGAGAAGACAATTTCACAGAGTTTTAATTATTATTAATTATTTATGGAGCTTAACTCCACCAATGAACTTAAACAGTATTACTTTTCTCACAGAATTCGTTTTCTGTGAGTGCTCCTGCACCCAAGGTTTCTCAGCATTCTCTGTTTCAGTCAAACATTTGTGAAACTTTGGCTCATTTTGCTTTTCAGGCATGTTTGCATTCGACTTTGCTTGCATCTTAACATGAAGTGATTGCACCTAAAGAAAGCAAACGTACACTTTGAATGACCCAGAATGTTGTAGCATTAGACAAGCCAAGCAACCAGAAATTGTGTCACAACCCTCCAAACCATCTTAAAAAGTGCGAAGGTGTTCTCTTATTTTCTTTTTTTTTTGGTTGTTTGCTGTTAACAAAAGGTTTAAATGCAGTTTCTTTTGCTTGTCTTCTGGTTTCTCTGCCTTCAGGCTGTCTTTTTTTTTTTTTTTTTGCTTTTGGAAACCACAGGGTCTAGTAACTGACTTGAATTCCTTTGATTAAAACATATTTAATCTCTTAATCAAGAAGCTGAAACTTCAAGAAAAATGCACAAGACTCAAGTTACAAGAGCAAGTAACACAAATTCATTAAAACATTGCATTTCTAAATACAGAAAACCTCCAAAAAAAGGAGAATTCATCAGGGTTTTTTTTACAGGACATTGCAGTATTTTTGCAAGTAAGCTAGGAACCAGAGAGAAGTACTTCTGTTGCTTTGTCTTGCTCTGAGCAGAATGAAAACCTATGTGTTTAAGTTCAAAGATTGCTTGGGGGCAGCTTTGGCTGATGGCCTGACTGTGCTCGCAGCTGGTAGCACCCAGGCTGCAGTTCCAGCAGCAGCCTAGGTGGATGTCTCTCAGCACAGCAGTTTCAGGCTTGTGCTGCGCAGTGACACAGTGATCTCTGTGAACTGTAGCTCTGTGGTTAAAGTTTCCTATTCAATATACCTGAGTTTAAAGGGAAGTGCTGTACCACCAGCCTGAAGTGCTGGCTGCACTACAGTTGCAGCTCTGCTTGTGCCGCTTATTTCTTTTTTGCCCCTTTTCTTGCTTTATTCTTTCCCTGCCACCTTTGGAAAGAGAGGTCCCTTCCTCCGTGGTCCTGGCTCCCAGTCAGAGGGACACGGAGCGCTTCCTCTTCCTTGCAGTGTACTCCCCTGCGATGAAATTGGATAAGGAGTGGCTCAGGCGAGTGTCCAAGGTGTCGGAGATGGTGCTGCCGCTGCTGGCTTTCACCCACGGACACAGGCACCTGAGCATGGCTCTGCGGATGTAATTGTCAAAGCAGTAATAAATGAAAGGGTTGGCACAACTGTTGGCAAAGGCAAAGGGGCTGCTCACCGTCATGCCCACCTGGGCAACCGTGTCAAGGAAACAGTCAGGCAGCTTCTGCAGTCCCAACAGGATGGCCATAAGCTTGAAGAGGTTGAAGGGCACCCAAGAGATGACAAAAGCAGCCACCACAATGAAGACGATCTTGATAGATTTTCTCAGCTTCTTATCGTGTTTCCCAGATCTCTGGTAATGGACACAGAGTCTCTTTGTGATGGAGCAGTAGAAGGTCAGAATGCTCAACAGCGGGAAGAAGAAGGCCAGGATTAAAATCGTCAGTGATGTGATCTGTTTGGATTCTGTCACGTCTTTGTCTGTGCAGTACATCTTGCCGTAGCGCTCATTCAGTTCTCTGGACAAAAGGGTTGGTATCCCTAAGCAGCAGGATAACAGCCAGACACAGAAGCAAAGTGCACTGGAATAGGATCTGGTTCGGACCCTTCTAGCAATGGAGGGATACATGATGGCAAGGTACCGGTCTGCACTCATACAAGTGAGGAGGAGGATGCTGCAGTACATGTTGACTGAGATGATGTAAGAACTAGCTTTACAGAGGAAAGATCCTACCCTCCATATCCCATCTGATGCCTCCTTGTCCACCCAGAATGGCAGCGTGATGAGGAAGATGAAGTCTGAAGCAGCAAGGTTAATGATGAAGATGTCAATCAGCCTCTGGACCCGTCGCTTGAAGACTAAGGCTACGATCAGGATGGAGTTGCCAAGAATGCCCACCAAGAACACGGCAGCATACAGGACAGGCAGGACAGGGAGGAAAGCAGTCATATGCTGTAGCTGCTCGTACTGGCAGCTGTCCTCGTAGTAGTAGTCATCATAGTTGAAAGTGACCGTAGTCACAGGCGAAAGCTGAATGAGATCCATTTCTGGCCCAGCTGTCCTCATCTTGAGGCTGATGAAGGCTCTGAGCTCCCCTCTTCCCTTCCCCTCGTGGTCTTCTTTAAAAACATGCTAGCATGTAAGGGGGGAGGAGTGGGGGAGGAGGAGAAAAGTGGTTTTGGGGTGTAATTCTTACCCTTTTAGCCAATCGTGTAGGAAACAGACAAGCGATGAGCATCTCTGATTAGTCAAAACCCCATCTTCAGAACAAGGAGCTGCTGCTTTTTTAAAGTTAGATCTGATTTTATCTGTATTTTATATTTGCTTGTAGAAGCAATCTGGGTTTGGGTTTTGCTTTTATTTTGGAGGAAGGAAAGTTGTTTTCAAGATTCTGAAGTTTTAAATTTTTAGGACAGGATATTACTTGTCTGCAGGCTAGAGATTATACCAGCTCAGAAGAAATCAGGGAGTGGTGAATTTGGACTCTACTTTCTTCATCTTTCTTTGCAAGCTCAGCTTTTCTGAGGCTTGGAGGCATTTATATTTTCTTTATTCATTTATGATTGTTCTCTGTTGAGAGTAATTCTGTCATATGAATGTGCTTAGGCAAAAATATTTAAACCTGTGGTCTCCTGTACTTGTTCGGTATCCGTCCCTGGCTCACGCTGCCCTGCCAGTGCCCCCTCCTGTCCCTCAGCCCCCCAGATCTCCCACCTGGGCACTCCCACACTCAGATTTACCAATCTGTTTGATATTTAGAGGACAGTTTGTTGATGTGCCATGATTTCTTCTGCATTTCGGTGGCATGGTCCTGCTCCTCCTGCCTGTGAAGCCTCCACATCTTTGAGCCATTCTTAGCTATGGCGTTCTCTTCCAAAAAGCCCCAGTTTTCTCCATCTTTCATTCACAGTTTCACCCACTAGTCCAACTTTGCCTTACCTTACAGTCAGCTCTCAGCGTTGCAAAACGCAAATGAAAATTTTCCCTTTTTCAAGTACTGTATTTATCACGACTTTGTCAGTGCGTGCTAATTTCAAACATCTTCTGGTCTACATCATCCTTTCTCTCTTCTGCACATCAGTTCAATTTCTCCTTCCCCTCCCACCTGCGTGTTCACAGACCTGTCATGTCTTTGGGATTTTCAAACTTTGAGCAAACTGCTTCCTGGAGAGCTGTCCAGGCGTGTAGGCCACATCCACTTACATGCACACGTCTCCATATAGGCTGAAAGCAACTCAGTCACACAGAGCAAATCAGTCTCATCCAGTGCACTATGGATGCCCTCAGGATCACTCTGCCAGTGCTGAGGTTACGTGCTCCAGTGTGCCGGGTTCTTGTTAGACTTCCAGGTGCCTGGACAAGCAGCCAGCTGCTGTTACATGCATGGTTGTCAGATCGAGAGATGTTTAGACGGGCACTCGCACGCCTCTATATGCTGATGATTAATAAAGAACCAAGTATATACAACAGCCAGTTATATACACCATCAGTGGGGCACTAATGAACTCTCGCTGATGGTTTTTCAGTAAGGATTTAATTATCTGAGTGTTGTTCACCCATAGAGGCCTCTGTGAGAAAAGATCAAGGTGTATAAAAAGAGACTGGCTTACATTATCCATTTGTATCCTGTAACCCTATGCGGAACTGTAAACCTGAACAGGCTAAAAGTCATCTTTTAGCCATTTGCCAAGCATCTGAAGAAAACAAAAGATACACCTACTTTTCAACTGGGGTTATATAAAAGTGCCCAAATGTCTTGCAGTTTACAGAAATGTTTCTTGATAGATTCATTGCAGAGGTGCTTTTGTAATCATCTTTACTTATTTCTACATTGAGAAATGTGCTTCAGTTTTATAATTCCAAGAAGATCTGAGAAGTGATATGGTAGAGACAATTTCTTTTTATCTGTGCTGGAGTAGAAGATACGTTGAACCTTTCAGTCTGTGTATAATAGCTTTTCCTCACTTGCAGTCATGGGCATCTGTTATTCTACTCTGCACTTAGATGCAGAGCATCTTACATGCAGTCACAAGATTTATACATTAGGCATAAACTTCTCTCCCTCCACCTCACATCTCTATGCGCTCCTTGAAATTGACTCCACCCTCTCTTAATCTCATGGTACTCAAAAAAAAAAACTTTTAAAGAAATTTAATGAAACCACAGAATTAAGTGTATGCATGTCATCTAAGCTTGTGCTTGTAGTTCCTCACTTTGTTGTAAAGGAGAGATATAAGAAAAAAGAGGAGAAACCCTTCAGCAGGATCTGTTATGATGAGACAAGGGGAAATGGTTTGAAACTAAAAAGGTTTAAAAAGGATTTAGGTTAGATATAAGGAAGTTTTTTTATGGTAAGGGTGGTGAGGCACTGCAACATGTTGGCTAGGGAGTTGGTGGATGCTCTGTCCCTGAAGACATTCATGGTCAGGCTGGATAGGGCTCTGGGTAACCTGGTCCAGCTGTAGATGTCCCCGTTCATTGCAGGGAAGTTGGACTAGATGACTTTTAAGAGTCCTTTCCAACTCAAACAATTCTGTGATTTTACTTAAAAAAAAAAAAAAAAAAAATGGATGGGATCAGCTCCGTTCTCTGGAGTGTGCTCTGTATTTGCTGAATGCTCTGAAGAGAGTTGTGGCTGTTGCTGTGACTTCCATTTTACAGACATTGCCTCATCCGGACAGAGCATTTGCAAAGATACTGTGATGTGTCATGAATGATGAAGCCATCTGTAACTGTCTGTAAGTCTTGACTTTGTGTGTGTGTGTGTGTATGAATGATTTGCATGAAACTTATCTTCATGCAGGGTCTGCCTCTTCCAGAGTTCACTTCCCTGAAGGAGAGATAACTTCTCATGAACATTCAGCACAAAGAAGCTCCCCTCGCAACTTTGCTGCTCAGATAATTCAGAAAGCCGAGCACATGATGCACCAAGATCCCAGAAACACAGCAAAATATGTTGTCACCAGGACAGCCTACACCTTCTCCTCACCCCCTTCCTACTACACCCCCATCCTACTGTAGATGTCTACAGTACTTTCCTCCCTCTCCCACTTCTCCCCAGATGAGTCTGCCTGTTTCCAGGGACAAAACGCTTTACTGAAGCAGCAGCCTCCAGCTTGGCTTTGGTGTGTTTTTCTCCAATCAAGGCGCTCATCTTTTCCAACCTTTGCTATAGTCCCATTGAGGCAATGTGAAACATGCAGCCGCCGGATGCTGAGTTGTTTTGAACATGAGAATGAACCTGAAGCTTTTGTGATCGCACACTTGTGACAGGTGCTGTATTTGTGGCCATGCATGTGGTCTGTCCTGCTTCGGCACATCTGCTCTCATGGTCCCGCTTTTCTAAAATGCACTTGTGAAGCATGTTGTGTCAGTGCTTGCACCATTTTCTTAAACCTTCCTGGGGTCATTTTACTGAAGGCAACTGCTAGATAGGTACAGCAGGACAAATTAAAATATAATCCTACTCTTGTAAAGCCTCAGCAGTTTTTCTGGCTGTAGCAAGGGAGAACATTTCACATAACCGTTCTCTGATGGGTAAAGCCTGCGGCACATGTTATGGTAGCCTTCTAGTGCTATGGCAAAGTGAGTAAAAGATGCACAGCAGAACTACATGTACAGAAAGTGCTTTTATGTAAGCACGGGAATTTATTTCAGGTGAGGTATGCATCAGTAAAGCATTAATGACAATAAATGCTGAGAAGGAACACAGCTTCATTTGGCCGTAAAAGAAAGTGTAGTAGTTTCTAAATGATTGTGCTTCAAAAACCTTTTGTAAAGAACAAAGATTTGTAGGCCAATAAAAAAAGATTGGCTGAAACTGCCTTAGTATGTTGTAGCCATGGTGGAGACAGGCTCAGAGGAAACCAGATGAGTGCCTACCAACAGAATTTGAACCAGTACACCGAGAAGGGCTGAAATAGTTTCCAATCTGGAGCAACAATCTCCAGTGTGGAGTATGGGAAGAAAATACTTTTTGGTACAATTAGTAAATAAAAATATTTTTGATTCCTTTTTAATTTTTATTTTTGTGCTTGTTTTATAATATATTATTACAGTAGTGTATGTTTTTTTTAAATAAATATACACATAATAGAGTGCATGCTCAAATGTTTTTCGCTGATTGAAGGGCACAGTCAAAAAAGTTTGGATACTACTGAATGAGTGGATTGGAAGGGACCTTAAAGCCCATCCAGTTCCAGCCCCCTTCCCCTGGGCAGGGTTGCCACCCACTAGATCGGGCTGCCCAGGGGCCTGTTTGGATGAGTGGATGTCATTAAAACAAACTGGTTCTGCTCAGATTTGAAAGAAGTGTATGTGGAAAGTCTTATCTCTGTGAAAATTAGCCTTAGCTCTTCTGTGCCATACATACATACATTGCCTAAGAAGGCAAAAATAAAACCAGGGAGACAATAACAAGGTTTGAGAGGAATCTGGGGGATTTCTGCTGCACTATCTGTGTGAAGTGCTTATGAAAAACTAAAGCCACCATTTTTATTATTTCAGAGAGATTTGAGAGAGGCAGTATCTTGTAGAAAATCAGCTAGTGTTATTGGGAAGAATGGACAGTCTTTGAACCTCTTTTTCATAGAATCACAGAATGACCTGGGTTGAAAAGGACCATGATGACCATCTGGTTTCAACCCCCCTGCTATGTGCAGGGTCACCAACCAGCAGACCAGACTGCCCAGAGCCACATCCAGCCTGGCCTTGATTGCCTCCAGGGATGGGGCATCCACAGCCTCCTTGGGCAACCTGTTCAGTGTGTCACCACCTCTGTGTGAAAAACTTCCTCCTAATATCTAACCTAAACCTCCCTTGTCTCACTTTAAGACCATTCCCCATTGTCCTATCACTATCCATGCACATAAATAGCTGTTCCCCTCCTGTTTATAAGCTCCCTTCAAGTACTGGAAGGCCACAGTGAGGTCTCCCCAGAGCCTTCTTGTGTCCAAGCTAAACAAGCCCAGTTCCCTCAACCTTTCTTCAAAGGAGAGGTGCTCCAGCCCTCTGATCATCCTAGTAGTCCTCCCCTGGAGGACCGCTAGCTTCTGTCCTCGTGCTTTCCCTCTTTATACACCTGAGGTTGCAGAGACATGGGTTTTTGACCAGGCTGCATCTCAGCAGCTGGTGACCCACCATCGCCTGTTTGTTCTTTCCCTTTTTCTGCTTCCCAGGATAAAGTCTTCCGCCATGTACGTGTAGTCTCTCCTCAGTGCTCTTAAATGAATGAGCTCATCGATGACTCTATTGACATGCATGTTTGCTTGCCCCCAGCTTTCCAACGACCAGGTCACACTGTACCAGTCCCCTTTCCATTTAATTATTTACCCTTTCTTCAGGCCTTGTGCCACCTGCGATGTTTTATCAGTGATGACGGTCTGCTTTCTTCCAGCCTATCGATATAAAATTTAAATATTTCAGACCCCCAAATCCTCCTTTGTTCCAAATTTTGTGGTGCTGGTAAGCCAATTCCATGATCAAGAAAGGTGGGCTGTCCTGGGAGGGGTTTCTTACCTAGAAATTATTTCCCCTGCAGTGCCCAGAGAAACGAAAACTGTAGGTATTCCTGGGTGTTTTTGAATTTCTGTTGGTTGCTAAAATCAAAACTGAGTGTGGAGATCTGCCCGCAGGTAATTGGTAGCCACGGGTGGGCATCCTGGATTAGCTTGTGTGGGCATGGGGACCAGTGGTGGGAGGATTTATGCTTTTTTCACTTTTTTTTTTTTTTTTTTTGGTGGGAGAGGAAGGTTTGAAAGTCACTTAGCTGGGATATTGTGTCACCATTTTTACAGGCAATCGAGCGAAAAAGAACAAAGCGTGAGCCTTTACGGCCACAAATGGAGACTGTACAATGACAGCTGCAGAAGGGACAGGGCTGCCACTCGGCGCTCACAAGGCATTTCGTGTTTCTGCAGAATCTCACCAAAGGGAGGGGACGTTTGGCGATGCCAGGACCGCGATGCCCCCGGTGGACGTCGTTGAAAAGGACCACAATGATCATCTGGTTTAAATCCCCCTGCTATGTGCAGGGTCGCCAACCAGCAGCCCAGGCTGCCCAGAGCCACATCCAGCCTGGCCTTGAATGCCTCCAGGGATGGGGCATCCACAGCCTCCTTGGGCAACCTGTTCAGTGCGTCACCACCTCTGTGTGAAAAGCTTCCTCCCGATACCTAACCCAAACCAGAAAGACGATTTTCTGAGGGAAGGACGGCGAGCAGCGGAACCGCCGGGTGACAACAGCTCCCAGCAGCACGGCGACGGCGCCGGAAGGGGAGGGCCGGGGGGGGGGCGGGGCGGCGTGCTGCCTTATGAGCGCTACGGCGCCTTTCCTTCATAAGGAGGTCGGTGGGACTGCAGCTCCCGTGGTGCTAC
Organism: Centrocercus urophasianus; assembly: GCF_019232065.1. Lineage (NCBI taxonomy): Eukaryota > Metazoa > Chordata > Aves > Galliformes > Phasianidae > Centrocercus > Centrocercus urophasianus. The sequence continues at coordinate 7,437,543 of NW_024884364.1, read as the reverse complement.
GCGGCGGAGGGCGGGGCGTAGTCCTGGCCCGGGGGGGGAGGCTGAGGGGCCGGGAATGGAGGCGATCTGCTGCGGTGAGTGCCGCGCTCCGGGCCGGTTGCGGCCCTTGGAGGGCGGAGAGGCGACCTCGGAGGGAGAGGTGGTTCGCGTTGCGGGCTCGGGGTCTGTCGGCCTGCGAGGCCCGGCGATGGGGCGAGGCCGGCGGGGCGTTGGCGGCTCCTCGGATGGCGGCGCGGTACGGGGCGCGGGCCCGTCGTGCCGGTCCGTCGTGCCGGATGTGTGCCGCGTGGGCTGCGGGCGGTGGTGGGGTCCCGAGGGCTCTCGCCTTCAGCTTTCTCCCCTTCGTTCTTTATCGTTTTCACCGTACGCTGACTAACACCAGCGGGTTGCTGCTATGGCGGTTGCGAACTCTTTGGTTTCTTGTCTCCTTCTAGGCTGCTGCTCATGTGCCGATGGCGTTGCGGGAGCACTATGAATGGAGAGGTTAGGGCCAGCGGGCAGTTGGCGGTGTGTGCTTCTGCCTTACTGCAGGACAGCGGTAGCTCAGTGTCTCTGAAGTCACCTGCAACAACTGGAACTGTGTGTGCTGCTGGTTCTGAGGAGCACTAAGGTAAGAAGGCTTGAACAGCATCGCTTCCTAATCCTATATTGCCTGGAGTATCAGAAGTAGGAGTGTGTTTGAAAGTGTTGCTGGCCACGTCCCCACGCTTAATTTTTCAGATCTTCTGCCTGTTTTCTCTCATAGCAGCCCAATTGCAAGTGTATTTTCTGAGAAAGTGCTGGAACTTATTAGGTTATGCTTGCAGCCTTGCTATTTTGTGATGCTGGGTGGAAGGAGTTTCCTATATGTGATGGCCTGCTAGCTCATGGGAGCAATTCCTGTAACTGGAGACAAATTCACTTCTGCTTTGGAACAGTGACTTCAAAAAATGTTTATCCACACCCTAGTCCTATGAGTCCTGTGCTTGGTTGCTTACCAGAGCACTTGCTTTTGTGTTATTCTCTGTTTTTTGGTTTTTTTTTTCTTTCATTTCCAGCTCTACTAACCTGCACTTTTTTCCTCTTATGGGAAGTGTGTACATCTTTGTATTCCTTCAAATATTGCTGCTGGTTTGGTCGTCTTCCATGTTTTGAAATTTTTACATGCCTCACTTCTTCTAAGAAGTGTAACTACAGTTTCCTTTGAGGCACTTATGCTTGAGTGCTTGTGTGCCATTGCCTTGTGTTTATGTTCACTGCCTAGTTTAGTCTCAGCCATAACCTGTTTTAAGTAGTTTGTGCTATTAGAATGAAATGTGCTGGTAGTGAGGTATGAACATACCTTTTTAAAAACAAGGTTCTTGCTGACAGCCTGTAAAGAGAAAAGATACTTCTATTTAGCATTAATCTTTGTCTCTATAATTGTCATCATCTTTAGTGGTAGTGGGTTTTTTTCTGTAAGTAGTCTCATGTAAAAGTATCTCCCACACTTATTTTTTTGTGTGCAGCTTTCTGGTAATTATTTTCACTGATTATGCTTACAACTCCTATTGAGTCCTGCCTGACAATGAAAGCTTGATTCTGTTCTGAGCAGAGGACACCTCCTGTAGATGGTGAGCCTTTCCTGCTAGTGAAGATACTCTGCAAATGAGCAAAGTGGCCAAGCTTCTGTCAGCGTCTGTGGCATGGAAAATTTCTAGTTCAGAATTGTCCTAAAGTGCTGTTGAGTTATTCATCTCTCCTATAATTGTATTTTCTTTAAGCACTCTAAGTGCTAGACAGAAGCATTAAGGACTGTTGTTAACAAGGGTGTGTGCTCTTGCTCTGGCGCTGTCTTGTCTATTCTGCAAATCCATGTATGTTCTTCACAGAAGGAACCAGCGCAAAGCCACGTGCTGATTTTTAGGGGCCAGTAGCCACGTCAGCTGTTTCTGCCTATCTCCAGAGCTATGCATTCTGTCATCTGTGTCCAACCTTTTGTCTTGCCTGGGCTGCATTCAGTGAGGAATTGTCTTGGGCTGCATATATGTAGACATCTCTGAAACTAATGCTTCCTATTTATTTCCATGGGAACTACAAATGATACGAAGAATATAATAATAATACTCAATAGAGCAAGTTCTCAGCTACAAAGCACTATTCTTCCCCACCATTAGTTGTGCATTTTTGCCAGTGATGTACAAAAGCCAGCATGCCCATTTGTAGAAACCTGCACCAACGGTGTCACTGTTACACTGCTGAAATGTACCATCCACTGCCTCACTGTGCTCACTTGCCATGTTTGGTCTCTGCAAATTTTCAGCAAGCATTAGTGGAAGTCAGTAGGTGCCTTTTTTTCCTCATGGAAGAATTCAGTCCCATACTTCTGCTTTGTCTGCACTGCCATGTCAGTTACCATTTTGTCTGACTGCCCCTCTGCTGCCATTTCGTACAACATCAAAATGTGATTAAATACTGTCTGGAAGATTCAGCCTCTGCTGCCATACCACCAATGTCTGTCTCTGTTGTAGGCTGACATAGTAAAATAGAGATGTTAGTTCCAAAGCAGCACTATATGTAAATAGTTACATTAGTTATTGTATGTAAGCTGCAAAACTTTATTTTTTTTTAATTAAAACATGAAAAAATGAGCAATGAAAACACAAAACTAATGTGATATTTGACCTTGGTTTTGTGAAACTAACACAAATACAGTTCAGTGTCAGTGGCTGGAATTCTTAGTTCTCAAGGTCCTTGTCAGATATATATATATATATATATATATATATATTTTAAGGAATTTTACTCTTTCTGTGCTTCATCATAGTTGCTGACAAATGTACATACTGCCAAAAAGTGATGAAATGAGTAAGGTGAAGTGAGGGATGTTTTTCCTCTTGTAATGGAGGGCTTATATAAATCCAGTAGAGAGAGATAATCAGACTTGAGTTGGATACTTGAGTGCAACTTACATTCAGTTTGAGAATTTTCAGGTAAATATATTTGTCATCTAAAAATAGTCATAAATGTATGAAGGAATTGATGTTTTTTGAGATCTTGAAACTTATTCTCAAATTCCTTTATCTAAATGAAAAGCATGACTGCGTATTTTCTCTGTTCTGAACGTAACAGAACTGTTACGTTCAGTCAGTGTATCAAAGCGCGTGATGTTATTTGCCATCACTTAAGTCAGCACTGCCCTGTGCCAGTGCCCTGTGTCAGACAGTGCCAGCTGTACACTGCTGTGTGGTTGTTGTGAGCAATGAGTGTGCCCCCTCAGTGGGGCAGAGCTGCTGCCATGATAATGTGAGGCAGGAGATGGCTGCAGGGTGGTCTGGACCACGTACTGCCTGCAGGCTGAATGTGCTGGTGTTATGTGGTTGAACATCAGTGGGTGGCCATGGATAATGAATGCTAGGAGGTGCTTGAATTTGCCTGCTGTGTTCTTCTTCTGCTCCTCCAGTGCCCTGTGTACTTTGAGCTAGGTCCTAGAATGTCAAGGGACAATGTAAGTATGAAACTTAAGATTGAACAGTACACAAAATATTTGCTCCTAAATCTTGTTGCTGTGTCTTCTGGATAAATAAGCCCAGATAAGATTTCTTCCTCCTGATGATTGCATAGCTTATAAAGGTTCAGAGCTTGTAGATTGCTTGTTAGTGTTGCAAGTGTTGTGGTGTTTCAAGTGGATGCTATTTTTTAGTTCAGAAAAACATCAGTTCTAATCTCAATCACTTCTATTAAGCAGTTAAATAAGGCATACTGTCTGTAATAATCTCTCTTCCAATATAGAAATGAGGTATGGGGAATGATATAAGTATACATAATCTTTCGCTCTCAACTCCATTAGCAGATTTGAACCAAGTAGAGGAGCAGGGAAAAGAAATGACAAGGGCATGGTTAGCAACAGGTATTACTGACTTTGAAATTCCCTGCTTATTTTGCACTTTGTTTCATAGTTTAGAAACTTGTATTGGGACATCTGACTTGAGCACTCTTTTTTTTTTTTTTTTTTTTTTTTTTGTGTGTGTGTGTGGATGTTGTGTGTTTAGGCATTTGTTGTTCTCAATTCATTCAACTTCAAGGGAGCTAAACTAAAATTAAAAAACTGATCAAGATGTGCAGGGGAAGGAAGGTAAAATGAGCAGCAGAGAAGAACTGATTAGATTGTGTGGTAGCTCATAACACCAGAACAGCTCTAGCTGCAGGAGTGACTTCAGTTGATATTTCATTTGGCAAGAGCATCAAGCTCTATTTATCATAATCCATAAATTTGAGTACTGTAAACATGTGACAAACATTTCAAAGTCATCTGACATTGCAGTATCTAGAAAACATTGTGTATTAGCAATCAGTTGCTCATTACAAACACAGTATTGTCCAAATGTAAGTGCATGTCTTATCAGTTTTCTCCTGTGCTGCTTTTGCCTCTGAGTTTGTGATTTGATGTGGGCCTGTGAAGGAAGGCCTTGGTTGTCTCTTACAGGGAGCCAGAACAAGGTCCTCCTGGTGGTATGTGAAGGTATTTCAGTTTTGGAAGCTATTGTCACCTAATGCCCATGAAACAGGGCATTCCCTTGGCAGTACTGTAGTTCTTCAGAAATGCCTCTGCATATGGTGTGGCATTATCTCAGAATTTATTGTAATTTCCATACCTGTCCTTCCTTGCTTCTTTTGTGTTGTGTCTGTAGTGCCTAGATCACTTTGCAGTTTCCTAAAAGGCATTCCAGTATTTTGCCATGGCTGCCCTTCGTGAACAGTCTGGAAAAGGCTTTTTGGCATATGCATGATTCCTACCTTTGCTGTAAACACAAGCTGTGAAAGCCATATGGAGTGGTAGGCTAAAAGTAGCTTCTACGCTTGCTAATCTTTTTAAGGGAAGGTAAATCTTCTGGCTGAGTGCTGTAGTTGTATTCTCTGCTTTCTGTGGTTGCCTACAGTCAAGAAGAGAAGTGCAAGTGAGCTGTGCCATCTGCTTTGGAGGCAGAATTGCTGTTGCTCTCTTGGGGTGATGTATAGAGGCTGGGATAAGAGCGATACCTGTGCCTTGAATTCACATTTCCAGTGTGCATGGAGTAGCACAGTAGACCTAGCATGTCTGTGCTTCTGGCGTCTTGGAAAAGAAAAAGATGCATATTCTAAAGAAATATTGCATTATAGGAATGATGTCTTGAGGCTGATGTTGCTAAGATAACTTTGTTTTTAGAGGAGTTACTCACTTGGACCTTCTCTTTCATTTCAGCAGCAATGATGGATAACCGTTTTGCTACAGCACTGGTAATTGCGTGTGTTCTCAGCCTCATCTCCACCATATATATGGCAGCTTCCTTGGGCACTGATTTTTGGTATGAGTACCACACTCTGTCCCCTGCTGAGAACATCACTGAGGCTGGCAGGAGCATCTGGGAGGAATTTGTCAGTGAAGAGGCAGATGAGAAGACCTACACAGATGCACTCTTCCGGTGCAATGGCACAGTTGGGTTGTGGAGGAGGTGCATCACTGTACCCAGAAACTCTCACTGGTACAGCCCACCAGGTATCTCTGGACTAATTAACACTTCACAACTTTGACTAAAGTGGTACTTTTTTCACCTGGGAAGCTTATTTCTAACTTGTATGTTTGCTTTTTAGTAATGGCAATGTAAACTTCTTTAGAAGTGATGTGAGAAATGATCTGTGCCTGTCAATGCTACAGAATCTGAATTTGGTATATTGTATTTGATCTAAATTTAGTCTGGTATAACTTGAGTTGTTGTGTGCTTTTTTTGCATCTGCTGCCTAACAGGTGATGCAGTTATTATGGCTCTGCCAGTTATCTTCTGCCTAGGTGAGATCAAAGTGGGGGAACCAAAACAATACAACACTTGCTCCTTTTAAATGGTTGTTTTCCTCACATGTCACAAATGCTCCACAGTGGCATCAGCAGAATTTGGAGCTGTTGGATATAGAATGACTGACTTTTGACAAATGGTGGTTGCTATAAAGAAGTTGGTGGAAATTCTGCATATGTAATGCTATGCTTTGTTCTACTAACTACGTTATCCTTACTGTTGAGATATCCTAAAAACTGTTTTGGGAAGTATTTTTTTCTTAGTCTAAAATTTTACATGGAGGAGCTTTCCAGTTTAAATGCTTAGGAGGATTGAACGGAGAAGGGGAGTTAAGGAAGGGAAAAAAAAATAATGGCAATTGTCTGTGATGTTTTGTTATTGTTTTTTTTTTTGTTGTTGTTGTTCCAGAAACTGATATGACTACAAACTGCATCAGTTTTTCCCTCTCTGATCAGTTTATGGAGAAGTACATAGAGCCTGGAAATCACAACAGTGGCACAGATTTGAATAGGACCTGTAAGTGTCTTTCACATCTTGTAGGTAACAACAGTGGGATTTTAAAAAAACAGAATGGGGTTTTCCGAATGAAGTTGCTGATGAGACAACATCTGCATCTTGCTCTGCAGTTTGTTGGTGCTTTTGTGTGTTGTTGTTTGTTTTTTTTTTTTTTTTTTTAATTTTACTGTAGCATAAGTAGTAGGTCAGAGCTTTAAAGGAAAGCTTAGGTGTTCCACAGGAATGTGGAAGTTTCAAGTTCTTTCTTCTTCAGAGCCTTTTGTCCTTTTTAGATAAACCGATGAAGGAGTGTGGGTGGAAAGGAGCATGGTGGAGCAGGTCAGTTCAATAAACCTGGCTTATATGTTTCTTTAATGTGCAGATCTCTGGCGATTGCAGTTTCTCCTGCCATTTGTCAGCCTCGGTCTCATGTGCTTTGGAGCTCTGATTGGGCTCTGTGCATGCGCCTGTCGCAGCCTGTACCCTGCCATTGCCACTGGAGTCCTCCATTTTCTTGCAGGTAGGTCCTCTGCCATCCACTTATTCTCCCTCCTCTATGAGCTCTTAGTGATAGCCAGAGTGCTTCAGCAGCAAACTGACTGCACTTCCTTCTGTTTTCTCCAGGACTTTGTACACTGGGCCTGGTTGGCTGCTATGTAGCTGGGATTGAGCTGCTTCATAAGAAGCTGCCCCTACCTGGTGATGTGAGGGGTGAATTTGGCTGGTCCTTCTGCCTAGCCTGTGTCTCAGCACCTTTGCAGTTTATGGCAGCTGCTCTTTTCATCTGGGCAGCTCGTACCAACAGAAAGGAATTCACTCTCTTGAAAGCATACCGTGTAGCATAGTAAATGCTGCTACACAAGTATTAGGTTTCCATGTGACTGACTCCCCTCAACCCTTATTACTTTTATTGTTCTTTTAGACAGAAATTTGGCCTCGTACTGCTTTCTTCTTGCCAGTTGATACAGTATAGCTTGCAGGCCCTGAAGACAAAGACCTTTGGGCTGAATGACCAAACTTTGCCAGAAGTCTGCAGAACTTAGTTTCTAAAAAATGGTTTTTAATATATATATATATGTAAGTTTTCTTTAGTTGACTTTTCTTTGAATATCCTCTTAGTTAAATGTATATTTTTTTCTTAATTTTATTACTCTATGAGCCTGACAGAGGATATAGGGAAGGCGTTGTGATGTGGAAGCGAGATAAGAAAAGATGCAGGTAGGCAAGAATGGGAACTGCGGAGCGGAAATTATAAATCACTATTAGAGCACTCTTCATAGGCCATAAAGGAGACAAGAGACATGGAAGAAGAGGAACCTGTCTTATGGAAGTACTGTAGTTAAATCAGTGCTGTAACTAATCTTTGGGTCCCTTACTCTTGCTAGATTGTTACTTTCTATGGCTTCCACCAAAACTGATGTAGGCAGAGCAGCTGGCCCTGGAAGTGGTTGCACAGCACATTTTGCTAAACAGAGAACCTGTGCTGCTTTTGCTGTGAAAGAGAAGTTTCCCTATGTGGAATTTCTTGCTACCCTAGGTACACTGCTTCCAGGTACCTGCACTACCTGTGGTCGTGTGCTCTAATCTTGTGCTTTTGCTTGTAGTGAAATAAGGCTTTCCTAGCTCCTGTTGTATTGAAGGCAAACCTTTACAACCTTTTTCACTTGGAATTTGATTTAGTATGTGTGTGTATATGTACATAATATAAACTTTTGTAAATGCTCTTATTTTACCTATGTAGCATATAACAGGGTTTTGTTTTGTTTTTTTAAAAGGTGCTGCTCAATTCCCACCTTGTCTCACATCTATTGGTTAAGTGAAATAAAACAGTCCTCAGAAACTTCTGGTGTTGTGTGGATTTGTTGGGATAGGAAAGGAGTGCACTAGAAGGACTGGGGGAGGAGGGGGGAAGGGGGAGAAGAACTATGCATCTCTCTGTAGTCAGGGAAATATCACCAAATATCACCAAATCATTTTGTTAGGCGTGTGGATGGCGTGTGGATGGCGTGTGGATGGCGTGTGGATGGCGTGTGGATGGCGTGTGGATGGCGTGTGGACTTCCATAACTACTCCCAGGAAGCAGTTCCTGAGTGGTTGCTGTTACTTTTCTTAGTCTTATAGCTGTAGTGCAGGGTGTTGCTGCCGTGTTGCTGCCGTAAAGATTCTGAAGTCATCAGAAGTGCTGGATCGCCATTCCTTTTGTAGGTAGGTTACCTCCATTATTTTCTTGATTTCCATAACTTTTCTTAGTCTGTCATTTGAACTGCCAATACTCCTGTTGCTTTTCGTTGTTTCTTTCTACATGCTGGACTGCTATTTCTACTCTCTGGAGGTTATTTCTCTGATAGATTTTTTTTTTTGTGTGTCTTTCTGTCATCATTTTTATACGTTTTCTGATTTGCTGCACTTCCATATCTTCTATCTGGATGCTTCTTCCTTTATTTCCGCCTGTATCCTGCCGTCCATTAAGTCAGAATAGCCAGAAGGGTAAGGGAGATGATCCTGCTTTTCTTCTCTGTGCTGGTGAGGCCTCATCTGGTATACTGCATCCAGCTGTGGTTTGCTCAGTACAGGTGAGAGATAAACCTGTTGGACAACATCCGGAGTAGGGCTGCAGAAGTCATCTTTGAATGGAACACTGTTGCTGTGAGGATAGGCTGGGTGAGGTGTTGCTCTTCAGTCTGGAGAGGGGAAAAAAAAAAAAAAAAAAGCAAGGCTCTGAGGGTCCATTATTTCAATTATTTTTTGACTTTGTCTTCTAAAGCATGACTCTCATTGGTTTACTGTGGAGCTTAAGTTAGTTATTTATTTTTGTTTTCTTCCTTTGTCAAGGGACACATCAGGCTGATGCTGAATGCGGGAGGTTATTTCTGTTATTCCCATTATTTCTGTTCTCTTACTTGGTCAGCCACATGTCAGGCTGAGGCTGGATCACTTGGGATTTCCTTTATTTCTGCTATTTCCCTTATTTTCTAGTGTAAGCTATGTCACATTGTGCATGCTGCACTTCTGATATCCTGGCAAGCTGTGGTTAAAAGCTGTTTCAGCCTTAAACCTTTTAGGGGATATGACCCCATTGCCCTGGCAGTTGCTTTAGGTAAGGCAGTGTCCACTAAACCCTGACAGTTTCTGGAGGATTTGAGCCTCTTCTCTAAGCTTGCCTGTCCTATAGCATTTCTCCCTTCTGTACTTCTCAAGCTTCTCTTTTTGGAAATATATCACCATGAAGTTAAGACCCCAGAGCACTGTAGCAGTGAAGCCTTAGATGCTGCACACCTGGCACTCACAGATCAGTAGACACTGTACAAATTTCTTTTGGGTCTCAGTTGTAACCTGGAAACAATAATAATGCTCTGTCTTCATCTAAATCTGACAAGGTTGTATTGTCAGTAAATCATGAGCAGACCTTTCATTCAAGAAACATATTAGACAACGTTTACTATCTTGCTGTATTAACTCTATTGCTTAACTTCCCAGCATGAGCTTTTTGCAGTCCTAGAAGTTACTTTTTTCCCTCTTAATGGCTTATATGGATCTTGATCCACTCTATGTCTGGCTTTATCTTTTAACTGCCATTACACAAACTGTTGCTCTCTGTCTTTGAGTCTCTTCTGTCATGCTCCTATACATCAATATTTTGGAGAGACAGAATTGCTAATTCACACTGCACTGAAGAAACCTCGGTGTTGCAGAGGCCTCACCTTGCCATTGGTGCTGACACCCACAGAAATAGCTGGGTATTTCATCTGAAGAACAGCCTGTACTGGATAAAGGATAGCCTTGCTTCTACGAGAGCATGCATCTCAAAAATCATCAGGTAAAAATCATTAAATATTGTGTAGTGCTCGTAGTTTTTTTTTCCCTTTGTCTGAAGACTTTCTAATAATCATTTTCAGTAACAGGAAGCTCAAGAGCATGTAATATTTCATCCCTGCACCCAAGAAGAAATGGAGGGCCAGCTGCTTTGATGGTGCAAACCAGTGGGGTTTCTATTTTTTTCCTACAGAGCTATTTCACCCTGAATAGCCCTCAGATTGTGTAGACCAATTGACACAAGTAAGTCAACTGAGACTCACAGTGAATTTATTCTATATGCAGTTTTGGAGAAGTGGTGACCTGTCTGTATAGCTCAGTTTGTTGAGATGATAACCAATACCCTTGTGTGTTACCTTCTGTTACTAGCAAGGTTCCAGCAGAGTAACATACAAAATACACATGAAGGAAGTGAAATAAGAGAATTCATTTACTTTCCCTAAGCAATTATAAAAATGTCCTGATGATCCCAATATGCTTACTATAGCATAGTGAGACCATGATTAGCACTTAATTTGATACTCTTAATTTGTATGTTAATTAACTTTGGCAACAGCAATCAATAATTGCACAGATAGGTAACAAATTCAACCAATCTGCAATGTGAAGTAATCAGAAGGAAACAATACTTGAATTCTTCTTCAGACATGGCAAATACATTTGGCTATCAGAGGAGTCTGTATTTATTTTGTGTTTATTGCTGATCTGGGGAAAAACAGTATTTCCAGAGGAGGGGAGTATGAAAAAGTAAAGAACAGAATGAAACTGTGATCTGAATGCTGTAATGCCTTTTTGGTCAGGCTTGTAATTCAGGAAGACTTTGAAATAAAAACATTAAATGTACATTTCAAACTCAGATATATCCAAGCCATAGAGTAGATGGTTGGAGCACTCAAACTGGCTTTGCAGATTACTTACAGTGACAGACAGTCCATCAGAGTTAAGCAGCAGGTTACTATCTCTGTGTTCATTTTCCTGTCAGAGGTTCAGTGGAGCTCCCCTTTGGATGTGCACAACTGTTTTCACAAGTGAATGTTGGCTGCTACTTGTCCTGGTCTCTGATTTCCTTGTTGAGAAAGTCAATTTTTATTTGCAGACTGGAGGTAGAGTGCAAACCAAACAACAGACATAGGCAAGGAGTCGCTAAGATACCAGGACAAGATACAACATTCAATCTGTATTTTTCTCAGTCCTTTAGGCACTGTGCACTTTCTAGTTCATCTCCTGGCTTAGGAACCCAGAGAATCCAGTAAGTAATCTACCACACCACTCCTTTGGTCCCCACTGAAGATGACAACCTCTCAGGTGTCTGCCATTGAAACTCGCTCTAATGGCTGCCTTATTCAGTCTGTCCCCACAAGATTCTTTAAAGCTTCTCACCTTATTTGCACTTCCCATTTTGATGATCTGCATCCCTAAAGCCCTAGGAGTAGGGACACCAAACCTCTAACATCCTCCTTCCTTATTTAACTGTGAGGTTAAATATTAGCCAGCAGTAGCTCAATAAGGATTTCAAATTACCATTTTGGTCTAATTACTTGAGGGAAGGAAGGATAAGCTGCACAGCTACTCCTGGGCACTGTGAGACTGCACATGAACTTGTGGTTGGGTGCTGCCCTCCCATTGCTTTCCTCCCTTTCCTGGTGCAAGCATACAGCCCATGGCAGAGGTAGTGGTGAGCCTTCAGGTGAGGTTTCAGGCTCACAGTCACTGCAGGATTGTATTCGCCCATCCGAGCTCTGAGTGAAGAGCAATTGCATGACTGGTGAAGTCCATGCCTTGCATTTCTGTTGCTGTGTCTATTTTGCCTACCTCTGTTCTCTCGTGTGCTCTGTGTCACAATAGGTACCCAGTATATAACAGTGTTCTGAAAACTTGCCCAGTAAAGATTGCAGCTGCAGCCAGACTGTGCTCAGAAAAAGGAAGCCCAAGTAAGCCACTTGCCACTGACCTTTGATTCAAATGCCAATGTTTAGCAAGCAAATATTTAGAAGCACACCATTAAGCAGGGAGGCACAGCTTTACCACAGTGAATGTCATCAAGAGTGCCTCAGGAACAGGCTGACAGCTTTCTCTTTCTCTTCCTCTCCCAGTGGAGCAGCCTGTTGCAGCCACTGCCTCTGCAGTCAGGCTGCCTGCAGCAACTGGAATGAACTCAGTATATGCCAGCTCAGCCTTAGGACCTGATCCTAACCACTGTCTGTGGTTGGAACCCACATACTGGGCAGTGTTCAGGAAATTAGTTGGTAGTGGTCAGGTGCAGTAATAGGTTCAGCAGTAGTGGGTATTTTTGCCTCAGGAGTGGCTTAGAATTAGCTGTGTTGGTCAGTTTATAATTAGATATTTGTATCTAACAGGATTATTTTTCTGTTAGGTGTTTATAGTTTTGTCTCTTTTTTAAATATGATAAATAATCTTTATATGTATGTATTTTATATATATATACACCCTGAAAGAATATCTATAAAAAGGGAGAATCCTTGTCAGGTGGATGCTGCAGCAGAAAAGCCCAAGCCACAGGCAGGGCAGTGGTAAGCTTCCCTTTTCCGAAGCCACTCAGAGGTTAACCAGGGTCTGTAAGAAAACAGCTTAGTGAAGGAACACAGCTTAATGCTGGGGCTGCCTCAGGGATGCCAGCCCCTCGTGGAGCCACTGGCATGCACACAGGGGCAGCCCTCGCCCTCAGCAGCACAGCAGGGAGCCCTTTGGGGAGGTCTGGGACTTGGCTGGGACTGAGGGAAGTCGCAGGAGGGAGTGTTTCTGTCTTGCAGGCGGACGCAGGCAGATGTATATGCATAAAAACCCTGGAAGAGGAGGGCTGTTGAACACACCCACACCTCCGTTTGCTTGGCAGCACTGGGCTGCTGAATGCCAGTACAGCATCGTACCGGTACCGAGGAGCTCTGCCCATGGGCTGGCGGCTGCTGCTGCTGCTTCTGCTACAGGCAGGTGAGTGCTACATCCCACACTCCATCCCTCCTTCCCCCACCTCCCCCCATAACTCCTACCCTGGACAGCTTCTCCCCTTGCTGCCAGCTTTGCCTACTTCACCCATAGTATTTGCACTGCCTTTTTTTTTTTTTCCTCTTCAAGTTTGTAGTGTGGGACTGTGTAAGCAAGCTGTGTGCCTGTTTTCTTTCCATGGTGGCTTCAGTAGCAAAAACACAGATTACTTTCTTTTGAGGATAATTTTCTGCTACAAGGTTGCTGGTGTTGGTGCTTCTTTGCAGAAGTGCCTTCTTTCTATGTTTCTGCGGAATGAGCCATCTTCATAGAATCACAGAATGGTTGGGTTGGAAGGGACTTCAAAGCCCACCCAATTTCAGCCCCATACTGTAAGCAGGGTTGCCACCCACCAGATCAGGCTACCCAGGGCCTCATCCAACCTGGCCTTCCTTTCATACAAAACTCAAAACAAAAAAAAATCCTTTAAGAAAAGCAATGAATGTCTGCTAACATAAAGACCTTGCACGCAATAACACTGTGACAGTAAATTGTCTGAGGTTCTACCTGTGCTATCCCTATTGGGATTCATGCCCATAAGAACACACAGTCAGAATTCACACAAAGGCCTCTATTTTAATTCTGCACAGAATTAGGTGCCTGGTGATCCCTTGCAAAGCAAGTACATCTTGAATGGAAGTGAGGTTATTTACATGTAAAAAAAAAAAAAAAAAAAAAATTTCTTTACAGTATCTAATTGGTTACTGCATTTCAACTTCACTGGGAATGTGTATCATGGAGTGGAAGGCTATAGATTTGGGAAGGAATAGCTGCTGTCCCGCTTTAATCTCATCTCCTTAATGCTAAGTGTATTTTTTAAATATGCAGTTATGCCTTAAAGAACCAGAAAGTGATTTATAGGACACTTTCTCATCCATTCTTTTTGATATCAACACATCATTGTATGTTTGCCATACTTGCGGCTAAATTGTTTCTTTCTCATTCATTTTTTTGCATATCTGTGATCAACTGTTTATACTTTCTTGTGCTTGGCAAACTAGAATTTCCACCCTTTGAGACTGTTATGTCTACTTTCTTGTCCTGGTGGGCTATATCTGTAGCACTGTTTTTAAAAAGCAAACCAAAAAAACCCATTGCCTTAATCTACAACAAAGGCTGCTTGTCTCAAAAGGAAATAACAGGTTTAAGTTGTCAGACCCACCTCCTCTCGTCTCCTTGCAGGTATGCTCCCTGCTGAGGCTCCCCATTCATTGTATAGCTAATGATAGACCATACTTTAATGGGGGTTGTGGCTGATTTCAAGCTGCTGGGGACACTTGTCTCTCACTGATTCCACACGTTTTGCTTAGCTGCCCAGCATAGAAAATGCAGTTTTGGTTCTGCTCCAGTTATTAACTGAACACTTGATAGTGAAATTGCTTTCTAAGGCCAGCCATCAGCTACAGCACCTTGCTGCCAGCCCTAAGCCCACCCAGATTTCAAAGGATAAGACAAACATGAGATGCTGCCTGAGTATCTAAATTATGTCAAACTCTCAAGGAGCAAAGCCTAAGGCCTTTCTTCTGGACTCAATTCCCTCTGGGTCCTTTTCTCTGCTTTCATAACTAACTCTGTGCAGTAATTACAGTTCCTTGATCCTCAGAGATATCCCCAAAAGAATAGTCTTTCTTCTGGGTGAGGCAGTTACCTTACACCAGCCTCTGTTTCCAGGCTGAGTCCAGTGGTCCCACCTTAAAAAGTCAGGAAAGATGGCCGAAAAATAAACCAGGCTCTTTCTCAGGAAGAAGGTTGAACACCTACAAAGAGGTTTCTGTTGGAATGTTTTTAGGTCTGCAGTCTAAAGCAGGTTGTAGAAGTGTGATATTTTTTTTTTTTGCCTGAAATCCAGAGCAGTTCAGCAGTTTTGGTGGTGTTACTTATGGCAGACCTGCAGCTTGCTGCTGACTGTGAAGCATCCACTGTTTGGAAAAGGGAAACAGGTCACCACTTCACTTTCAAACAACATGGGTTTAATGTGTTTTTAGCACAAAAACTGAACACTCAAGTAGTGTTCAGGTGAGGGGAGTTGTTACTTTTTCAGGAATGTGCATTTAATCCCTGAGGAGTGCACTGGAAACATAAGGAGGCTGTGTGAAGGCCTGAGACGGGCTTTGCTCTTCTGAGCTGGCTGCAGCCAGCTGCTGGGGTAAAATGATGACAGAAGCAACGGGGGGCTGGGCTGCAAGCTCTCCATTAGCAGAGAGGAGCAAATGGACAGATTGACAGCAATGGGGACAGACCCACATTGCCTTCAGAGAGGTTTGGATCAAACCCAGAAAGTGAGCTGGAGTACAAGAGGGGAGAGGCCCAAGAGAGGGGATTAGATGACTGGGTTTTAAAAGGAAAGTAACAGTTTTAATAATAGTATTGAGTGTCCGAGTGGTTTAGGGGATTAATTAACCCGTGTTTGCACAGTACTATAAAGAGGTCCAGCTCAGGGTCAAAGCCCTGCTCTGTGTTGCGAGCTCCTTCAGTCTCCAAAATGCTGAGAGCCCCATCCTAAGCTCAGGCCATCTAACAGCCAGGGGGCAGTGGGGCCAATGCTGGGGAGCCTGGCAGCACCTCCAAGGGGTTTGGTACCAGCAGTGAGCAGCCCAGCCTTAATGGGGATGGGCTGTGGTGCATGTTGGTAGAGCCCAAAGTACACTTGGTCGTTCATTGTGAGCCCAGGAGGGTAATCGCTAATCACTGCTGTTTGTTGCATTGTTATTGTGATAAGCATCAAAGCTCCTATCAAGCTTCAAAGTGATTTATGTGTTTGGGGCTGATACTCTTGGTTTCTGTAACAGTTTCTGCAACTGAGTTGGTGGTTCTCTTTATAAAGAAAAAAAAAAGTTTTAAATTAAATATTTGAAATCACGATATTATTTGAAAGATCTGTAACTCAAAAAACTCCAGACTGGCCTAGGTGGCTGTCTGAACTTCAAGTAACAAACAACTTCTTGTTTTTTCCTGTTTTTTTTTTTTCTTCCCCAAATTTATGCAGCCAACTTAGCATTATGACTTAAGTGGACTGTAGTAACAGAAACAAATGTGTGTTGCCAGTGCTTCAAAATGCTCGTAAGAAAGCCATTATCCATGCATCCTAGCTAACTTAGGCCTTCTGTCTTGAACAAAGTATGCCTTGCAGGCCTGAGGGCTTGCAGCTGTTTCTGGATGAAAGTTAGTAGTACTGTCAGCTCTGTATGATCTGGAAAACAAGTTAAAATATCATGAATAATACAAGGCATGTTGGGCAACAGAGAAACCTCATGGTTGTTTTTTTTTTCTATGGAGTTAGGGTGCAGTCAGGCAGTATGCTGGCTCACTGCTGCTTCACAATGCACCGGGATCTTGGCCTAGCCAATATGCTCTGCCAGGTTGGGAACTCTACAGTGCAGTGAACCTACTTGACTCTGCATGGAGCTTGCATAACCCCAGCCAAGATGAACTTCTCAGATTCCATAATGTGCAAATCTGGGCATGCAGCTTCAAATTGCAAGGTAGCTTCAGGTGCAATCTAGCTACAATCACACACTGGTGCACCAGAGCCAGGAAGTCTGGCTTATCTGAGCTGCCTATATGGAGTATGTTTGCATATTAGTTCCCTTTGCAGGGTGAACATAATGGCTAGTTAGATTGTCAAGGCTCGATCTAAATAACTAATCAAGACCAATAATCTCCCTGTGACGGTTTTAAGAAAATCAGCGTATTTTTAATCCTTGTGTGAAACCATGTCCTGTCTTTGCAGTTTGGAAAAGTGCTCTGGGAAAATCCCATTCACTGCACACCCGAGGAATCATTGAATTGGCAGGAGCTATATCATGTGGCACGGGACGGTCACCCTTGGCATATATTGGCTACGGATGTTACTGTGGACTGGGAGGACGAGGCTGGCCTAAAGATAAAACAGACTGGTAAGAAGAACCTCAACTGTGTGTCCAAAAGCAGTGTAGATCTCCATATTCTTCCCTATCTGCACTCCTGTGCCTCTAAGAACTCACTACTGAGGAAATTTAATATTTGTCAACTATGAGCAAGGAGCCGTGTACCATCTGGTGTTTGAATGAGGGCCTTGCCACCTCCTGGATGAGAGCAGAGCTCCTGGGACCTTGTACTATGTGGGTGGAGGACAAGGAATAAACCAGGATATGAGCTCATTAAATAGTACATCCTATAGAAGGCAAGCCCTGCATAAAGAGATAGGAGTGATTAAAAGGTTTGGATGATCAATTCATGTCATCCTGAAAATGGCAGTGATGGGAATATTACTGGCCACCCTCTGGAGGGATCTAGAATTTTGCAAGGAGTTAATCAAACCTGTTGTCTTCATCACCTGTCTGTTTAAAGCAAATCAAGCAAGAAAAACAACTGTTTAGAACATGGTAGTACTTCCCCTTTTCCTTGCTGTGCTTTTTATTTCCAAGAGTAAAAATGAATTGATGAGATGTTACAATGAAAGGCTTCTTGTACTTAGCAGTTACCATACATGTAAATCTTTAATGTGATGGACTTTGGTGTGCTCTGAGCCCTTTACGTGCAATCTGGTCTCATTTAAAACCTCAAAGGCAGAGCACACAACTCTGCTTTTATCTGCAGTCAGCAAGTCAGGTGTTATCCACACACTAGAGCAGCTTTTCTCAGAAGGGAAGACAATGCATAGCTCACTGGAAAGGAAATTGACTGAGCTTTCCAGGGTGCAAGATGCCTAGGCTAATGACTGGTTCCTCGGTGGGCATGAAGGAGCAAGGAGCTATTTAAATTAGTGCATCTCTCTTAATTAATGCAGGGGAAAGTTTCCCTCCCAAAGCCATTTTTTCACATCTTTGGTTTATGGGTGCTGTCTGTGAAACATTCAACATAAGACTTAGGAAAAAAAAAATGAGTAGCTAGCAATGATGTGTCCTAGGTTTCAGGCCTAGAGATTACTGCTAATGTTTAATAGTACCTCTTGATATGCTTGTAACCATCTACAGCTGTGATTGTAAATATTTTCATCATTTTTGTTTTAACCTTTATAATCTCTTATCATCAAGACTCTTACAGTCAACTCTTTAAAGTAAAACATGACTTCACTAATTTGAATACTTCATTTGCTGAAGGCCCAGATGGAGTCACCTAGAAGCTGTTTTCCACAGATATTCACTGATACCAGGTTTTGGTGACTCTGGGTGATGCAAGTGCTCAATACTCATGAAAAATAGAGAGCAACATCTGATCAGGTATTCATTGGTGCATGTTTCTGCTGCTCTTTGATTTCCATGGGATGTGAATTTTATCCTAATGGCAGAAAAAGGTAACTCTGCAAATGGAAATGTCTCTAAATACCAGAGAGGTATTTAGAAAGCTTGATGCTCTAAGAGCATTCATTATTGTTGCATAGCAGTAATGCTTGGTGAAAACCAGAAAGATTTTTTAGTTTGATTCTCGGCTAGGAAGGCTACATTTAGTTAGGAATGTTTCCAGGCTGTGTTCACCAGAGAAATCTTCTGATACTGCAAAAATCATTGTGTCTGAGTATCCCATGCCAGTTACAGTGACCACATTATTTTCCATATTTGCAATTCTAGAGAAGAAAGATGCGGAGTGGCAAAGCTACAGGCCTTGAAGGACACACACAGTTGAAAATGACTCACCTCATCTTGTCTGTTTTAGGAGTCTCAGTAATAAACCTAGGAGTGATTTGCTTGTGAGTAATTCAGTCAGTCTGTCTAGACAGGGCTAGAGTGCTTTTCAGCATTCCTCTTTCATGGAGGAAGAAAAGGTGCTATTGAGTGGGTAATGGTTTTATAAGGTTTATTCCACACTCTGACTTCAATGTGGTGTTGCCAGTTTTTCCTTTTGTTCCATAATCTCTTCACTTCTAGTCATGATGGCATTTCTTTTCCATAATGTTGATAGTTTTGTTTCTCCTTCCCAGTTCTGTTCCTTGCATTGCTGCACCACAACTGAAAGGACTGCTGCCATAATGTCTGCATTTCCCTGGGCTTGTCGCCTTATTTTTTTCTCCTAGAAATGTGATGCATAGGATTTAGTGCACAGCTTGGACATGGCACCACCCTTCTGCTTGAGATTTCCTGGAAGGAAGCATCCACATTCCCACTTATGCAGAGCAAATCCATAGAAACCCTGAGGAAAGGTATTCAGGCAAAATCCATTTTGCCGAGCAGGACCCAAAAGTGCTCAGAATCTCCCCGAAAGCATCAGTGACATGAGGGGCAAACTCAGAGATTTCCTCTGTTTTTTGGGTTAAAGCACCATGGGGATGGCTGAGCTGTTTACATGACAAACACACTGTGACAAATTCTTACCTTGAAGGCAGCTGTGCTCACTGCAGGGGTCAGATTGGGCCAGTAGAGTTGTCTGTAGCCACTAGGGCTGTCTGATCCCACCAGATGATGTGTCAGTTGTTTGTTAACTAGATGAACCCAGTTGTTTTTTTCTTTTATAATTACTGACCAGTGCTCTGCCATACTGTTGGCGGGCATTGTTTGCGTTAGTGTGACTGAGCATTAGCAGGCTGTTGAGAGTTCAACACCACATTCTGACCCAGATGCGGGAAAGGGCATTTCCAGATAGAACAGATGTCTGAAGATGGCAAAAGGATGATAGATTTCCTCACTCTTCATACCTTGGCAGTCTTTTCAAAGCAGCTAAAATATGAGTTAGTCTTCTCACTTTGTGTTGGTATCACTCTCTGCAGGAGGAAATGGTGTTAATGGAAGCAGAACTGTGCCCCAGTTCCTGTGGCCCTGCAGAATTCATGTAACTGCCCCGACTTTCACTAAGAGAGCTAAAAACAGCTGGCTTTCACTGCTAGCTGGCTTACCTCTTCTGCTCTCTTTTTATTGTCTGATTTATAGACAATCTTCTACCTCCAACAAGATCTTGTCTCAAAAATCTATCTCTCACTGTACTTTTTTTTTTTTTTCCTGTTTATTCCTTCTGTGACTCTCCCTGAAGGGCAGTTTCATTCCTTTGGGTTGAAGAAAGCTGAGACTTTCATGCTTTCTACAGTGAATTCTTTTCTCCTTTGCCCTTTCACTTCCAGCATCTTCAGGACAAGCTCAGGAGTGAGGTGCTCCTGGACCAACAGAGATCTGAACCACATGGCCATCATGCCCAACAGAGCTGGTTCTGTGGGCTGAATAAGCTCACCTGCTGAATTATGGAAATTGTTGTCACTCTTAACAGGAAAACCTGTAGGTATTTATATCCAGTAAGGCTGCTTTCCATTCTGAAGCTCTTTGAGGAAATGTTTGTTCCTCTATAGTGTGCCCATGGGACAGCTTCTGGAAACAGGAGATGGCTCCTCCCTGACTCCAGCCTTTGACGTATCACTCTTGCTGAAACAAACCTTGTTACTCATCATAGAACTTCTTCAATTGCTGAATCTTTCACTAAATTACTGGAATAAAATTCGAGTGGGATGAAGTTTTCCTGTGTATTCTGAAGCACTTAGCAGAGCAAATGTCCTTCCTGAGTAGTCTTGTGGTACAGACAACAGCTGAGCTAGCCACCTTCAGCCCTCTCTATGGTCAGTGACAGGCAATCAGTACTTTCAAATGTGTTGTTTTTCACCTGTTAGATCCCTGCAATATGATCATGTGAACTGTGCTCTTGATATACAGGAAGGGAGCATAGATCTGTCCCTTGTGTCCCTTTATGCTTATGGTCATAAAGTCAACTGCTATGAATCCCACTTCTGAGGATGATGAGTTTGTAGCCAGCTGCTACACTGATGCCAAGGAAAGTGAAAATCATCCTGACACCAGATTCTAAGATGATCCGAACCTCAGCTGGTGAGCCATGGTCACGCACCTCATCATAATGCTTCAGCTCCTTTCAGTATGGCAGATTACCATGATCTGGGGATTGGCCACACCTGTTTTTCTGAAGGCAAAATCATAGAGAAAGGAGAAACGTGTGGTATTCATGGGGACAAATAAGGCATTAATATGCTCTCAAGACAAGAGAGCATTCATAGAAATGCCATAACATTGTTGATTTACTGACAGAGCTGTAATTAGCGGTGGGTGAGTGGAGTAACCTTGCAGTGCCTGAAAACACCAGTGAGCAAAGTATGCAGGATGCCCAATCCCAAACTTTGCCTTTTGTTCTCCCTAAGGTGCTGCCACAGGCATGACTGCTGCTACGACAAGGCAGAGAGAGAGGGCTGCAGTCCGAAGGCACAGCGCTACCAGTGGGTGTGCGAGCAGAATGCCGTGCGGTGTGGTAAGGACACAGTAGCCTGTGTTAGTTCCCTCCTTCCTCCACAGAAACACTGACTAACACAAAAGCTTTGTGTGCCTCAGAGATGGGATTTTGAGGCTTTCAGAGTTGAGTGATTTCAAGTGCCACAGGCACATGCAGTGTGTGTAGGCTTGCTCAGCTCTACAGCTGGTACCAGTCAAGGAGGTCTTGAATTGCACAGTAGCAGCCCGTCAGTAGTACACACCAGTTTGTTTTGACATGCACCAGATGACTTGAGTCTTAGAATTTGTCACTTCTATTTTGAAGTCTTCCAAAAGTCCCTGATGGTAAAATCTTTTGTATGGCTCTTTGAAAGTTTGAAAAGGAATGCGTGAGAGTAAAACCTGTCCCCATGCCATCAGAGCTACTTGCTTGAAAACTGAGTTATTTCTACCTTGCTAGAAGATCATATTCTTCCAGTACAATTCCCAGCCTCCCCGAGCAGCTGAAAATGCCAGCAGACCAAGGGTGTGGCACCACACATTCACTGTATATCCTTTCCCAGTTCAAGAACCATCTATTAAACTACGTACTGGCTAAGGAATATTTTGCTAGACATTACTGCTCTTTTGATTTATCCATTCTGTATTTTAGTAGCTAACTGATATTTTCTGCTAGCTATTTCAATATGTAACTCACCATTTTTGATGTGAGGGAATGATCCTGATTGCAGATGTAAAGTTTATCATCAAACACGTGAGACATGCAATGCTGTCCCGTAACAATGGGCTGCACTTGTTCCAGCCTGCCTCATAAGCTTTAGTTAAACAAATGCCATATATTCCTCAACTGATGTCCAGGCAAGGCCCCATGAGCAACTGGTAACTGTTCTCCCTAAATAATCAACAAACTTCACTTTCTCTTACATCCACGATGGAGCGGAGCAATGGAAATGTTCTCTGAAGGGTTATTTCCTACCCCAGGCTGCAGCAGGTTTCACTGAGGTGTGAAGGTGTGACGTCTTACTCTGTTCAGACAAAACAAATGAAGTGTTGTAGTCTGAGGCACATTTACTGGATCTAGAGGAATGATATCCAGAGAAATTACAAGCAGAACTGCTTTCACTGTACATGCTATGAAAGAGGAAATTAAATGCCTGTGGCTTGGCACTGTATCCTAAACACAGATATTTTCAGGTAAATTAAACAAACTCATTTTACCTGGGATTTCTCTCCG
Organism: Centrocercus urophasianus; assembly: GCF_019232065.1. Classification (NCBI taxonomy): domain Eukaryota; kingdom Metazoa; phylum Chordata; class Aves; order Galliformes; family Phasianidae; genus Centrocercus; species Centrocercus urophasianus. Next base: position 7,415,035 of record NW_024884364.1, on the reverse strand, counting down.
TCGTTTGCTACTGCTATGCAGTTTTGCTTGTGAAATGGAGAGGGGGGGAAAAAAAAAAAAGCAAAGCCATATATTTCAGTTAGGCCATCACACATAAGTATGGTAAATATCTGGAATACAAAAAAAAAAGGCTTTGAGCTGTGGGGTCTGCTCAGAAAAAAATAAAAACAACATTGTGCTCTTAGAACTGGCTTACAAGGCAGGCTCTCTCTGACATTAGGCTGGCAGTGATTGGCATAGCACAGGAAGACCTCAAGAAGCAGTGGGCAGGGAGAAAACCAGGCAGTGTTGATAGCTAATTAAGAAAAGGACTTAATGCTGAGTCCTTGTGAATGGGCCCATTGAAACCCTTCAGCTGTAGACACATGATTCTCCTCAGAAAATCTTTGAAAGCAGGGACTCTGTGCATTTATTACACACAGTGTTGATCCAGTGAAGTCCAGTGAAATCTGGAAAGATTTCTACTCATTAGAGTTAGTTTTGGAGCAAAGCCTGGGCACACATGCATGAAATTACACTTTAAACTTTGCCTACTGTAGGCTTTGGAGGGTGTTAGATAATCAATAGGACCAGCTTCAAATAAACAAAGCACCATGCTTTTAGGTAATATCAGCTTAATGTTTTTAAGATGCCTATAGGTGGGATGGGATTTGTTATATGAAAATCAGTCCTTTGCAGTGCATCCACCTGAGCTAATTGCTTCTATGTTCCCTGTGCTGCTTACCTAGTCATGCAGTTGTGTGATTACATTCTATATAGCTTCATGTATATGATTTGGATCAGCTCCTGTAGATTTTGACTAAAAGAAATCAGATAGCTAACCCTGCTGCTGAGTTCCTTGGTTCCTCTGCCTCCTCCCATGACCTGTATTCCCTATTACAGCCTTGCTTGCTCTTACAACTGCTCATCCCCTTGATCCAATATAGAATCTTTCATCTCTTGTTCATCTTCTTTTGCAGATAACCTGACAGACCCATGTGAAAAAATGGTGTGCCTGTGTGACCAAGAAGCAGCCCAGTGTTGGGGAACAGCCCCTTACAACCCACAGTTTGTCCTCTGGCCAGACTTTCTATGTGGGCAGACTCATCCAACCTGCCATTTCAGATATGAAGGGTCAAAATAGTTTTTAAAGGAACTTTCTTCTAATCCTTTGAATCTGAACACACTGGAATAAAATTTTACCTCTTTTACCAGAGCTAACGATAGCTTGAGAAAATTTCTTTTAGGCCATAATTTATGGGAAGGAAGAATAGGGTAAGATACGTGCATCTTCTAACTTCTGAGGGAAGAATAAAACCCTACTTTCCTATCTTTTTTCCAAAAACATGTTAGGACACATTGCTTGTCAATAAATGGCTGTTTTGTCCTTTCATAGCAACCTGATCTTTAGCTCCCACATGTTTGTACATCAATTGGAAAATAGGTAGAGGCTTCTGCTGGACTTGTTTAAAAAAAAAAAAATGAGAGGGAAAAAAAGTATCTATAAAAAAAGATGATTTTGAAGAGCCAGGGCATGCCAGTGTTGAAGTACAGTGATCCATTTCATCTTCCTGGAGCTGCAGGAGCAGAAACAACGGAAAGGGAGGGATCCTGAGTATCTGTTATGGGCACTCAGAGAAGTGGCTGAGCTGCTTCCTACCAAAAGGAAGAGAAGAGCTCTTGCCCAGGGTGCAGCTCTATCCCTTCTTACAGAGTCCACATGTTTCTGAGCTAACATAGCCAGACATCTTCTCCCCTATGTTCTTGCCTCACAATGCTGGGGACACTTCAGGGGAGCTTAAAAGAGGGGTGACCTAGACTGGATATGAGAAGAATGGGGTTTTTTTGGTTTTCTTTTGTTTTTGTTATTGTAAGAGTAGTGAAGCACTGGAACTGCCTGACCGGAGAGATGGTGGGTGCTGTGTCCAAAGAGAATTTCAAGGTCAGGATAGACAGGGCAGTGAGCAACCTGATGTAGCTGTGGATGTCCCTGTTCATTGCAGGGGAGTTGGACTAGATGATATTTAAAGGTCCTATCCAACTAAAACGATTCTATGGTTCTATGGTTTTCTATGAAAAGGTAAGCAAAGTCACACTGGAATATTTCTGGTGCGTGGGTTTCTGACTTTTACCAGGAGGATCACCTACACTGCGAAAAAGAGCATGTTCCTCACATGTCATATGTATGTGCTTCACTAACTGATGTGCAGCTCTGCTATACAGTTATGGGCACATTCCCCTGCCACTGGCCTCCTGGGGACCAACTACTGTCATGTCAGGGGACTCAGGCTATAGAGAACATTATTTACAGCAACCAAACCTTCAATATTTTTTCCTTACGGTTTATATACGAACATCGTGTTTCCTGCTGGAAGAGTAAAACTAAACCCTATTTTTTCAGCATGAGGTAGCATTCAAGTGATCCTTTGCCTCTTTGTTGCAGAACTGTAGGCTGGAGCAAGCCAACTGGATAAGAGCCTCTGCACCAAGATGGAAAAGTTGCTAGGGAGATGAGAACACCCCAGAAGTCACACATTCTGGGCAGGTAAACAGGGATGCCCCTGGGCAGGTGTTAGCATGTGGAAGCTTTCATTCTGTTCGTTTTGAAGCAGTGCTGGCAAACTTGGAGTACTTTTGAGATAATAAGTAATCGTAGGGAAAGATCTGAACTATCCCATCAGAGTCCAGATAAAGAGATAGGTGGCCAGATTGAGTAGGCCCTCAGTAGATTACGGTACAAATTCCTTTTAAAAAGGTTGTTTTGCTCTTCACGGCAGGAGGCTGTTGAATATGCCACTGTGGCTGTCAAGGCTGTGGGAAAATAAACATATTGCAAATGCCAAAGACAACATGTGCTGAGGCAAAAGCTTTTATTACATCTAGAGCCTCCTTTTTGGCTTACAGGGCATGATAAATTACTTTGTGTTTAGCCTTTGCATCTTCTGGTGTTTCGTGAAGCTCTGCAGATCAAGCTATGCTGAGTAAGAAGAAAAAGAAAGAGCCGGGTTAGTGCAGCACAACAAACTCTCCCAAGGCAATCTGGCAAGGCAGTGTGTTGCGAACTCCGTTCTCTCACTGTTTTTGCAAAGGGCTGATGCTGTGTGGGCAGAAGTGGACTATGCTGTGCTCAGTAATGCTGCGGGGAGAGGGAGCAGAGCTCCTGGCCGCTCCAATGTCCCCGTCTCCACTACAATGGCCATCAGAGGGCGGCAGCGCTCCAGTGAGGAGCGAGCGCAGCTCTGCGTGGCTTTTGTGCTTCGGTTTGGTTTGATTTCAGCAGGTTGAATCAGATTTTTGAGCGTTGGGAGAAGAGAAAATAAAAATGGTTTTTTTCAAGAGTCCTGTTTAGCAAAGTTTCCAGTGAGCTGAGCGCGTTCGTAAATGCAGACCGCATCTTGGGTTGCACAAAAGGGGAGCTAAACTTGTTTTGAAATCCAGCCTTTGGTGTCAGCTTACTATTATTAGACCGGATGACTGACCTGGAAAATATAGGTAAGCTTTTGGGTACGCCAAACTCTCCTCAGGTGACCTCTGGCTAGTGGTAAGTAAATGTCTAATTCCAACCTAAGTTTAAAAAGGCATCTTTGGAAGCAAGTAACTTCCTAGCAAGTTATGCCAGATTTTGTTTTGTGCTCCATACCTTGTTGAGAGCCTTGTTTCATGCAGAGGATGCATCTCCTTAGCTGTGGGGTTAAAATGATAATCAGAACTCCTAGGCCTCCAATACCAGCTGCCACAACCCCAATGATTGTTCCAATAGATTCTTCTATACCAAACAAGCCTGAGGGACAAAAAAAGGCAGAGAGCAATGTAAAGTGTCTTTCAGGCAAGCAAATGCAATGCAGCTAGCACAATTTCTGCAGTGTCAATAGGGAAGCTACTTACAATGGTATTGATTACACGAATGTCTTGCCTGACATGACATTGCTGGCTTCCACACAGGAGAGAACGTATTGCACAGTGGAGTTGATTTTTTTCATTCCTTGGTAGGAAGCTGCTACGTTTTCTGGGGAATTAGTGATAGGACAGTTTCCCTTAACAGTCAAGTACTGTTATGAAACAGCATCAAAAGGTGTGCACAGCTCTGCTGCAGTCCTTTCTTTTATTTGTTGTTCTTTGGGAACACGGTAGGGATAGAATTATCCCATTTTCTCTGAGATGCACACTGGAATTCTACCTTTGTTATTTGTTCAAACTGAAGGATGATTTGGGAAGAGCCATTGGTTAGGTTAGCACATTAGCATGGTCTCTGACAAGGATTGTGGAGTGTACTGTGAGAAGCACCTGCCCTGTGATGCAGAGCCTGCTGGAGGAAAAGTGTACTTGTAGAGAGAGGGAACTGGCTGGACAATGGCACAAAGACTGATCTGATCAGATTTTAAGTGACTGCCCTGTGGTACTCATTGTGCCAGGTGACTCATCCAGGAAGGATAATGAAAGAATAATTTAAAGCCTTTCAGTTTCATCTGCCCTTAGAATACAATCAGGCATTCATGATATATGTGAAACTAGTTGCATTTAAGCTTCATGAGAAAAATTGGATAGTGTTGCTAATGTACTGACTACAAGACAAATCCTGAAATCTTTCATCAGTTTTAATCAGCACTTAATTAGTCTAACTCAGGACACCTACCACCAAGATGCACAGGCAAGACTGAGAAGAAGCAAGGGTCCGTACAGAAAAGATCCAACTGTTCTGGTGACCCTTGTCTTCATGCACATGCTTAAGGCAGACCCACCAATAACTATAGCTGCATGCCCAGTCAGCAGTGATAACCAGAAATGAAACCTATTGCACAGATTTCCAAACATCTGTTCAATCATTCATAGGAGAAGCTGCTACTCTCTGCTACCTTGATGAATAGATGCACACTCAGCTGCTCACCAGTGAGTGAGCTGTAGCTCACCAGTAAAAATCCAGCCCCCTCTTCCCACCTACAGAGAGGTGTCCTGCAGTTAAAGTTCATTTTTGTGGCTGCTTGTTGAATTGGAAGGACAATGGTGCTGTAGAACCATTGCTTTCTTCACTTCAAAATATATGTAATTTGCTTCATGTAATGGAGAATTTAACATTGTCATCTAATTTCTCCTTTTCATTTTAGATAAATGGGGGGGCAGTCTTGATCTGTGGCACAATTCATTTATTTGTGAATTATATTTCTCATGTTCTCTCATCCCCCTAATTTAGGTGTAGTGCAGAAATGATGCATTTCATCTTCTCAGGAGCACAAAAAGGCAATTACATTGGCCAGGGAGCAGACACTGCAATTGTAACATGCACTACAGAGAATATGAGCTCAAGCCAGTGGGAGACCTCATAAGATACATGGTCAGGTCCTCATGCACACCTTGCCTTGTTAGTCATGTTTTAAATTGAGTAGTTACGTAAAAATTAGTAAGGGAAGAATTCAGGCTCAAAAGGGCAAAGGCCTAGTGAATCTCAGTGAGTTAGAAGTTTTAATAATAAATAGTGGGGAAATGGCACTTGCATGATATGCTCTTGACACAGAAGGTGATACTTTTTTTTTAGTTAGATAATGAGATAATAAACCTTTTGATGTATTGATTTGTTGGGACTGAAATGTGCTTAGCCTTTGTGAAAAGGAGAGCTGCTTTGACATTTCCATCTGATAAAGGCAAAACAAGCTATCTCCCTACTTCATACGCCTAGTGTATATTTGTGATGCTAAGAAAATATAGCGTGGCAGTTTTATAGCTGCTTTGATTTTAATGGGACTGAAGTTAAGCAGAACTGATATAACGTGATCCTTGTGCTTCACTGTGAGTTTACTTATGTCATCCAGAGTTAAGGAATGAATATGTAGATCAGTGCGTTGGGGAGAAGTAATGTCAAAAGAAAAGACTTGGAAGCTGTTTCCTGAGGTGATATCCTGATACCAGCCACTCAGAGGGATTCTGACAAAGCGAGATGTGTACACAAGAGAACTTTTCTGACAGTTTTGTTCTTAGTGCTCACTAATTTTAGTGACAGAACTATTTCTCCCCTTTTTACTTGTAAATGATCCTTGTTACAATGATACTTGTCTGATTGTTTCTAGGAGCAAGCCAATCAAAATTAGCTAGCCTGAAAAAAAAAAAAAAGAGAAATCCAACTATGTGGGGACATTCCATTACACTAGGCCATATGTCCTAGAAACCAAGCAGACTAATTTCACTCCTTCTGCAAGTGCTTAGACTAGTTTTGGAGGAGGAAGAGGGAGAAAAAAGAATATACAAATAACATCAAATATTACCTAGAGCCCTCCTGATCCTCAGCTTTGTCCCATCTCCTGTCATCACCTTCTTATCTGGAAGTGTAACCTCACAGAAATAGATACCGTGGTCACTGGTTGTCACATTGAGGATCACCAGGGAGACAGTCCCTTGGGACGAGTCTCCGCTCATGAAAACCCTAGAATTATTTGGCAGCATGGTCACATTGTTATCTAGCAGGTTTGTCTGTCCCTTTTCATCTTCTTTGTACCACCTCACTGACAGACCAGTCAGGGAAGGATGCTGTGGGCTGTTAAAGTGACAATTCAAGACCACAGTTTCACCCTCTTTGGCTTTTTCCTTGGCTGGTGTTTGAGTCACAGAAAATTGCCATCGCTCAGTCAGCAGTGGAGCCTGTGTTCTGTGAGATACCGTTGCATTCTCTTTGCTTGTGTTTCCATCACTAGCACCGACATCTGCATCAGAAAAGAGAAGAAAGAAGAGGGTTGAGGGCAATAGGATAATAGCTGTTTGTTCCTGACCCATGATCATGGAGAGGAATGCCTCCCGGAATTAGGACCTAAGGGTAGTCACTGTTATGGCAATAACGTTTCTTTCCCTGGTTCCTGCTAAGATTATGTTCATGTGTGCAAATACGAATGATCCTCATTTCCTGCTATACTTGGGGAGCACTATTGTCATTGTCCAATGGCTTTGGATGAAAGTTAGAATTTATTCAGAACTCTGGCCTGGAATTTTAACCTCCCACTTTTCACTCTTAAAGGTCTCAGGATCCCAACTGTTTTCAAGGTGCAGAAAGAAATGTACTTACTGTTACACAGAGGCAGTTCTGTTCTGACAAGTACAGAGAACTTGTGTGTGCCTGAATGCCTGCATCCCAAAACGTAACGTGAAGTTCTTAGGGGTTTCAGCATGCACTTCCAGTTCTAAGATAGGAAAATCTTGGGACCAGAGGAAGAAATCTCCTTTGTTAGGGACTGAGCTCCCATTCGATGCTATCAGCAACCTTGGGGATGGCATCTTAGTATGCTGCAGGTATTGATACTGAAAATACTGGTGTGAATGAGTTTTTCTAGAACGGTTATATGCTTTGCTCTCAGGACACAAAGATTTTATAATTCAGTAATTCCCAAAGACGAAGTTTAATTAATTTGAAGAGAAGATTTTCAAAGAGGCCAAAATTGAGAAGTCAGCAACACTCTTTGCAAGTGTGAAAATAAATTCCTTGCTGAAGTGTCTGTATGAGAATGTAGAAAGCTGATGTCAGAGGGAGAATTAAAGGAAGGAGAATATATGACCTGGGGAGCCAAGGGAAGCTGGTGGAGAGAGGTGCTGACTTAAGTGCATTACACATCTATTTTACAAATAGAGCAGGAAAGTACAAAGATGGGACTTGATTGTTTGCCTAGCAGGAAGTTAGTTAAGCCATTCTGCCTGGGCAGTCCACTTTCTGTAACTATTTTTCAACAACTTAGAGCTACTGTGAGTTTTGTCCTGTTGTTTTCAACGTACAAATTTTGAGCTGTTGTGAAAACATTCACTATATGAAATAGCCAACTCCATTTTGACAACCAACATCCTGAAACACATAGAAGGCACACCTGAAGACACTGCTGTTTTATTGTATTTTTAATTAAGAGGATTCCTGTCATTGGCTGACATCTATTCTCTGTGAAGGGATTACTTTATCCTGCTGCTTTTTGTTATAAAAATATAGATGATATGCCCATAATAGAGATTTAAATCTGCCTTCTTTCACACAACTGCTAATCATAGTATCAAGCAGGCTTGAGCTAGGAGCAATGCAAGTAGATCTTGTGTCTGGAACCAAGCCTGGACTGAGAAGATGAGAGGAATAGTTGCTGTCTCAAATCCCAAGCTGGAACAAAAAAGAAGGAAAAACAAACTCTTAACAATAAACCTACAGCATTAGGCAAGAAAAAATGCAAACCAATTTTTGGAAAAAGTTTTTTCTGTTGGTTTTTTTTTTTTTCTTTACTCAATTCAATGCCCTCCCTCCTGATCACTGCAGACCATTCTAGGTGAAGGTCTGGATTCCCCAGCACCCAGAGTTGTTCACTGCCATGAAAATGATGTGGGATGGTGTTGCCTGGGGCCTGCTAGGGTTTCTCAGTGACAATAGTCTCTGTGCTTCAGTGACAAATGCCTCAAGGCAATGGAGAACCAACTTCACTGATGGTCGGTTTGAGAAGTGCTTGAATGGCTCCTCCAGGCATGGTTGGGCAGGAAATTACAGTTGTATTTGTAGCTATTGTCATTTATGAGTTGTATAATCATAAAGTAGGACTGACAGTTTCTGTCAGAAGGCAGGGCATTGTAGTTCTATGTGCCTTATAAAAGGATGATGTACAGCATTCACAGTTTAGTTATTGGACAACAGTTAACTCACTGATCCAAAAATACAGAAAATACAAGCTAGCTAAGAAATCTGGTGGCAACAACACGTGATGCTTCTGCTCTCCTAGGATGGCTCGCAGGAACTGCCCACATAAGATGATAAGTTGTGTGAGGAAGCCCCACACCATAAGGACCAGAAGAGAAAAAAAAGAAAGACAATTTTCTGGAACAGAGCAATTTTGTGAGACAGTAACAGTTTCCAAAACCCTTTGGTCAGGAAGGGGTTTCAAGTCCAGGTGTTGACCAAAGCACGAACATGAGGGAGAAGACAGATGAAAGTAGTACACCATCAAATTCATGAGTGGTTGGAAAGCAAATAATTAAATTTAACCATATTCTGAGTGTTTTGGGTTCATTACAAATAGATAACGGGAAAAGGGATGGGACCAGCTGATGCCTCAGCCTGGCTCACCTCACAGTATGCCGACCTGGTATGCTAGGAGGGCAAAATCCTAAGGGAGAGTATCACCTACACACCTGTCTGAGCAACTTTTGCAAGTAAAAGAAATAGACATCCTGAGAAAACTTCAGAGATGTATGGTGCTTTGTGCTATTAAGTCAAATTGAAATTTTGGCCTAGTATCTGAATCACTGATCAGTGGCAACTGCAGCCTGAGAACCAGGAACCCAAGCACTAATGTAGTTCTGAGTCCCTTAAAATAAATAATCCTGATCAAAAAGACTGGATGAAATATTATCCTCGTGTCTGTGCATTATCTTACCCATGAGCCCACTGGAGCTATTCAGAGTAATCTGTGGTCCAGATATTCCCTGTCCAACTGTACACAGAGATAGTGCTAAAGAGATCATAACAGTACAGGAACGATGTACTTTGATGGTGCCTCTGTTCATCATGAATTTTATTTACACCACCTTTAAGAAAAAACTGACCTTGTCATCTGTGTTACCCCACATCTTTGATTCAATAAATATTGGGTAACCTACAGCTTAATTAGGAAAATCAGAATGCAAAAGGAGGAAGCTGTCATTTAGTCCCAGCTCTGGGCAGTTCAATAGGAAGGTCACAGCACAGCTTCTATTTTCCTACTTTTCTTTTATGTTTTTCTTTTGTAAGGTTACAAATCAGGAACATGCTAGTTCACTGGCTTTTAAATACACAATGCCTTTATCATATTGGCATTTGGCAGCGTACTAATGCCAAATACCTTGTTGAGTCTGCTTCAAAGCTCTTTTTAAGTTGGTTGCTTCATTAGCAGAATGATGTGTGGGTCTCCTGTCAAGTGGGTTATAGGACTCAATCCCCCATGGAGAGAAATGCAAGGCTTTTTGGTGAAAGCGCTTAAGCTAGGCAGAGTACCTGTGGCATGAATGATCCTGTCAAGATCTTGAAAAATGATTAGATGATCTAATAGGTCACTGTAATATAAAGTCATTAATTCATGGCCAGTTTTCAACCAAAGGGGTGAAAGCACTCTGGAACTTTCTGTAATGTGACAACGTGCTCCACATTTTCCAGTCACAACAGGGCACCTACTAATCTGCCATCCTATCCTTTACGCAATCCACAGGTTCATACTTTCCCATGTAGGGTCATATCTTGGCTGTAACTGCAAAATACACAAAGCATGGTGATAGGAGGAAGAATTGCAAAGAAGTGATTAAAATATACCCATTCTCTCTTCTAGTCTTGAAACCTCTGACTTACTCCTTGCAAACTGGAGTACACCAGAGCAGCTGTGCAAGCTTTGCTTGCTAGCTGCCGACAACATCAAGGAAGCAAAACAGAGGCTGGAGGTCAGTGCACAATATGACATTTCTTGTTGTGCCTCCTTTCCTTTGTTCACACTCAACAGATGGAGAAGAGGGCAAACAGGACTTCCAAAACACATAAAAATCCTCACGCCCTAGAACAACCATATTTTGGGTGGTTTTGTTGGCTTTAGAGCTCAACTTCACACTCTTTTGGTACCATAAGAGTGCTTTAGAAGATCTAACCGGTTCCCAGTTGTCTGTGATTAAGCAATCAATGACTTTTCATAGCTTATCTCAATTTATATGACTTCTGCCCTGCACTAGGATTGATCTTCACAAGTGGATGTGAATAACTACCTTGGAAAGACAACTGGTTGCTAATACATCAGAGAACCAGAAATAGAAATAAAACTTCTAACAATGATGATACGCAACCTTTCTTCTAGAAAAAGACAGGCAAACCTACTCTTTCTGGAAAGATTTCCAGAAAGAATTCTATCCTGGGGGTCAAATTCAAACACATATTGACATAAACACATATTAACTAAAAAGCAATGTGCAAATAAAACATGTTTTAATGCAGTGCCCAACACTGGATATAGATTTCCTGCATCCTGAGGGAGACCTCAGAGAAGAGTAACTTTCTGAGAAAAAGGAAGAGAAGCTTCCAATTCAAGCTCTAGGAATAAACTGTATTTCTTCTAATGAAGGGAGGCGTTTTAGTACTCACCCACCAGGAGGAAGAAAAGGAACAAAGTCACTGCAGATCCATAGGGCTTCCCAATGTGCTGGCTCATAGCTGCTGAAATATATGATCTTGCTAGTAGTGTAGGCAAAAAAGCAGCACGGGTAGTGTGGGCAAATAAATATGTGTATGCTATTGCAGCAGGACCTCACATTCTGCCCTGTGAATGTCACACTTACTAAAGTTACCACAGCTCTCTGCCTGCTGCCTGGATGGCAGCCATGTCTGAAGTCACAACAATGACTTCCTGGGGGCTGTCCTCATCTGTCTTAGAAAAGATGCCGAAAATGCTCAGAGAGCAGTGGGAAAATGATCTTTTTTTTTTTTTTTTAATTGCTTTGATGTCATTTAACCAGAAGTTTGGGCTTACAGAATATTCAGATGTTCAAAAAGAGATCTCTTCTTGGCTGAACTCCTTCATAGCAGAGGTGAGTAAAGAGAACAATTGGATTGATTTTTTGAGCAGTTGAAAAATAAGCATCCTTACTCATCATGAAAGGAAGTTATGGGAATTTAGTATTTTTTGTGGACACATACATACTCACAGGTAAAATATATTACCCTTTTTTTATTATTATTATTATCCCTCAGTGCTATCAAAAAGTTCATTACTTCAACTCCATTTAAGCAAAGCTTGTCCATGTCACCAGATGGAACAGAATACTGGTAAAACAATTGGCCTACCTGCATCCAGAACTACTGCTGTACTCTGGAAGTGGAAATCTGAGCTTGCAGAAAGGCAAATACACAACACTACTGTGTGGGAAGCATGCCAGCAGCTCCAAAGCTCCACCTGTAACACTCAGCCTGGCCAGCAGCACAGCAGCTGTATGGAGCATATGCCACTCCAGTTAGCTGGCTGACACCTCTCACAGTGCACCTGTTCAGAAGCACACTCATCTAATGATTTTGTTTATCTTTAGGTCTCTTCAGATAATGGAACTGTACTTGAATATCCATTAAAAACTCAGTTCCACACCAATCAAAACACATACACTGCACATTTCTGCACTAGGATTACTGCTTTTCTTATTTTATTTTGAAGCAAAATGACAAACAAAACATCCCCCCCCCATCCCCACCCTCCCCCAAAAAAGAACAACCCACATGTGACTAAAAGACCCTACCATACCATGAGGAAAACTGTCTGAAGAACCCAGAAGCAAGTATTTCTTCTGTGCTTTAAATGGGTTGGGAGAGTGGGAAGATCTGGAATTACAAGGTAGGAATTTTTCTGAAGTATAATATTTTTAAAGAAGGGAGCTGGGTCTTTGTGCAGAACAACACAGCACTTAGCTGAACACAGTCAAAGCTAGATTGCAAGGCTCTTCTGAAAGAAGTATTAACTAAGTGCTAAAGAGCAAAGATCAAGAAAGGATCGGGTCTTGGGAATCTGGAGAGGTTCCAGTCAACCAGAAGCTGATAAATGTTGTCACAGTTTTCAAGAAGAGCAAGAAATAAAATCCTGGTGTTTACAGAATGGTTGGTCTCACTTCAATGCCTGGCAAAATTATGGAGAAGATTATTTCGGGAGATACTGAAAAATACCTGACAAACAATGCAGCCATTGATCACTAATAACAAAGGTTGACAATGGGAATGGTTGACATGGGTTGACTGACAAACTTAATCTCCTTTTATAAGTTTACCCAGCTAGCTAGCCAAGCAGAACTAGATGACTATTTCAGTAAAGAACTGTGTTTCTCACAGTATCTTTCTTAACAAATGTGCAGTGTATAGCTAGACAAAAACATAATGTGGTGGGTGAAGAACCAGCTGACAGGTTTGGCATAAACAGTTATAGTAGCAAACTGGGTTATATCAAGCTGGTAGCAAGTCACTAGAGGGCTTCTGAAAGGCTCACTTTTAGGGTCAGTTCTCTTTGTTTTCATCAGTAACTTGGATACAGGGCTCAAAGGTATGCTAAGTAAGTTTGTGGATGATAGTAAATTAGTAAGACCTGTTGACTCCCTTACAGAGATCTTGACAAATTTCTGAGCTGAGTAATCATCAACCACGTGAAGTTTAACATGGTAAGTGATGGATTTTGCATCTGAGATGGGGCAACTCTGGAACTATATACAGACAGTGGGGGTGAATGGCTGGAGAGCAAACCTGCAGAAAGACATCTGGGGGTTCTGACTGATGGCAAATTGAATGTGAGTCGGGGCCCGAGGGAACGGCATGGAGCTGGGGGTTAGGAACAGGGTCTGCACCAGAGGGCGCTGGGCAGTGGGCACGGACCCAAGTGCTGGAGTACAGGGACTTAAGAGGAATCAAAATGTAGCAGGATTTTGAGGACTGAGTAGTCAGCAAAGTCAGAGGTAGATGTAGAGCAACCAGGGCAAAGCTACTAGCCGTGGCTGCATGGCAGAGAAGTTGTGGGAAGACATAGCTGGATCAAAGAGATTCCAGACTCCATCTGATGTAAACTCAAGTACGTGTACGCTTCTAAAAAAAAAACTCCTTAAGCATGCTGTGGTGGATGTTCTACTGTTGTTTTTGCAAATGGTGTTTGTGTTCATGTTATCCTGTGACAGTAATTCTGCTGTGAATCCACCCTTAAATAGGATGTGACTGAGCGAAGCTGTCAGGCTGGCCAGTCGTAAGGGAATAGAAAGTGCTCTCGGTGCTGCTGGCAGCTGTCAGTTGAAGCTTCTCACATGGGGTAACTCAGTGAGATTAAGAGACAATTCCAACTTTTGGGTGAAAGATGGTCCCCTGGCTGACGTTGAGAAGAGTTAGGAAAATGTGGATTTCGGGTGTCCAAATTAAGAAAGCAAGCAACAAAAGAGAACTAAACAATGTGTTCTTTATTACACCTTCTTGTACACTTTGGAAACTCTCTACTGGCGGCACACGGCTGTCCTGTCCGGGCCCCACGGCTGGGAGTGGACGTCGGCCACAGTGACTTCTTCCACCCCGGCTACGTCTCTCCCCCTGTAGGTGTCCCCCTGGAGCGAGCTGACCGTTTAACGCACAGCCCCTCTCCTGCCGTTACCCACAAGGGGGGCGCGGGGCCGGCCCCGCCCGTCTCCCCCGGTGCCTCCCGCTGTCAGGAGAAGAGGCAGCCGCGGCCCAGCCGCATCCGCCCCGGCCGCACTCCTAAACATTCCCCGACTCCGCGCAGCCCTCACTACGCTCCCTAAAAGCGCCGGTGAAGCTGACCCCGACCCGCGCGCGTGTGGGCAGGAGGGAGCGCAGACCCTCTCCGCCCATCCTGGCAACCCCTCGACGCGGGCGGGCGGCCCCTAGCCCCGGCCCGGCCTCCCGCTGAGCCGCTCTTCCCTGGCAACCGCCTCCCGTCCGGGTCCTCGCCCCGCGGCCCGGCCGGCGCCTGCCCCTTTAAATGGCGGCCGCGGCCCCGCCGTGCGCCCCGCTCAGGCAGTTCGCGGGCGCCGCGCCGCTCTCGCCCCCCTCCATGGTAAGCGCCGCGCTCCGCGCCCTCCCCGCCGGCTCGCCCTTGCTCTTCTGCGGCCCCGCCGGCGAGCTCCGTGCCCCGGCCGTCGGCCCGCTATCCCGCCAGCCCCCCTAGGGCTGCGCAGGTAGGGGCGGCGGGGGTCCTTCCCTAGGGGACGCCTCCGCCCTTCCGGAAAGTTTTTGGGGGCGGGCGCGGGGAGGAGGGGGCCCGCAGCTTTCTGCCCCCCGCTGCGGCTTCGGCCTCTTCTCGGGGCTGCGCGGGGAGGCGCCGGCCGGCCGCCCGCGGACCGGCTGCGGGGTGCCCGGGGCTTAACTGAATTATAGAGCGGGTCGGGAAGTCTCTCTGTGGCGTTAAGATCTCTGCCTGCGGCGTGGGGTGGTGGCGCGGGACGGCTGCTGGATGCCGTGGTGAGGCTGGGCTCCCTCGGGGCTGAGAACGCGGCTTTGCCTTTTCTGTTGCCTCTCTAGATCACCGCTATGGGCGGTGGTTCCTTCTGCTCCAGTTTGCTGTGGGGCTTGGGGCAAGTGTCTTCCCCTTTCTGAGGCTCAGCTTCCTGTCGTGAAATAAAAGTGACCTCCCCGGTGAAAAACGCTGTCAAAAGTGTGCTTATTTTTGTAATAAGTGATGCAGGTAGAAGTGTCTACCTGTGAAGCGTTGCATCTCATTGTAGCAAGGTGTGTGTGTGGGGTGGGGAGGCAGTCTTCTCCCAGGTACATAGTGGAAGGATGAGGGGGTAATGGCTTCAGGTTGCACTAGGGGATGTTCGCGTTGGATATTAGGAAACATTTCTTCTCAGCAAGAGTGATGAGGCAGTGGCACAGGCTGCCCAGGAAGGCGGTGGAGTCGCTGTCTCTGAAGGTGTTCAAGAGCCATGTAGATGTGGCACCAAGGGACATGATTTAGTAGGCATGGTGGAGATGGACTGATGGTTGGTCTTGGCGATCATAGAGGTCTTTTCCATCCTTTCTGTGATTTCTCATGGCTTTTCTCGCTCACTCAAAGGCCCTTCAGATCTTAGAGATGCTCTGTATGTTACGTGCTGGTGTCTTGTGTTAATATTATTCTGTTACATGCCTGTGTGGCTTCAGTGTGTAGGTTGAGGTGCTGCTGAGGAAATAATATACTCTGATAACAATGTAAGTAATAATTAAGTACAGCATACTCTGTAAAAACAATTAAAAGCCTGTCAGTTGGGAGTGTTTCCCTGCCACTCACCTAGGTAAATCTGGCATGTCAAGTTTGTTTAACACGCAGCTCTCATATGAGTTAAACATCTTATTTCAGGACCATTCTCTTCCATTGTCCAACGACATTGTTTGCTTCCTTGTTCACAGGAAGTTGATGAAGTGGATCATGGTGTTACTAGCCAGCTGGTTGCAGATTCACAGGAGACTCACAGCTCGTGCACAGAGAAGATGCAGGTTCCTGCTCAGTATAGCTGGAGTGCTGACTGGAGCTTTTGGGTAATGTTTTTTTCCCAATTTGTTCCTCTATCTATATCCATGTGTTTACATACTAGCTTTATATCCTTTCTTCTCAGGTTGCTTTGTAGTCATGAATTAGTGAAGTGTTCTCCACCTATGTAGTGAGGTAGATAATTTGTCATTATCAGTTTTCTAAAGTGTAAGCTGACACTGAGAGGGAATGAGGTTGTTTACCTGATGTCGTGTATCAAGTTAGTGGCAGGACTTCAGACCTCTGTGCCTAGTCCTGTCTCCCAGTTCCTTGCATGGTTCATGAGCCTATCCAGTGTCCCTATGCCTTTAGAAAGGTACTGTTGATGCTTAGTCTTGGATAAGCTTCCTTTGTATCTGTTTCTTGCTGGGTAAGCATGTGTTTTTCATGAAAGTAGGCTTACTCTGTAGAAAAGGAATTTGTGAGTAGGAAGGGCAAGAGGGACCAGATAGGGGAGATTCCTTTTGCTCTTCTCCAAGGTGCTGCTCCAGTGGAGAATGTAGTAAGAAACGCCATCTTTAACACCGTGTCCATGCTTTTAGTGGTTGTTTTTGTGGTTGGTTTTTTTTTTTTTTCCCCCAGTATCTTAGAGTAAACTTGTAATTATGGACTTAACAATGTGTTTTACTGTTAGTTCAATGGATGGGTGGTTGTTGGATAGGAAGGGGGAGCCCTGTGTGTTGTATACAGCAACAGGTGTGGTAACACCTGATCTCATGAGGTGTTTGGATTCCTTTCTTCCAAGATCTGACAGTGTGACTCAGGTTCTGCATCAGGTGACCCCAGAGTGAATGATGTGCCTTAGCTTGTGCACAGGGACATCCGCTGGACCTTCACATCGTTGTCCTGATGAGGTCGTCAGGGTGTTCATTGTGCACAGCAGATGAAAGATTAAAGGCCATGGGGAGTCCGTAGCAGAGCTGGGAACAGGACTGTGGGTTTTCTAACTCTTTTTTAATCAATCTAATTTGTGTGTTTTTATCGCTTCTTTTCAAACTGAGTGGATGTTCTCACGGTGAGAACACTGATTTCACATCTCAGATCCCAGTATATACTAAACTTGAGGTTTCTCTGAGTGGAACTTTTAGGCACGTATTTTGCGCTCTGTACATTGTGTGTCCTCACAGTGCCATTTTCTGCCTGCCCACAGCTTCTCCGGAGATCTGGATTCTTTAGTGCTCTGGCAGCCACAAAAAGAAGTGGGAAGTGTTCTCTGCTGTGTTTAAAAGGTTGCCATCTGCTTAAGATTTATACTTGAAGGCCTTGGTATTTGTTTGAAGTTCATGTTTATCTGGATAGATAAATATGACCTTGTACTTAAGAGGCAGATATTGACACAGTTCTCTTGTAAGGTATTGCTGTGGCTTGTAAAGTTCTAACAGTGCTGTTCGTGGCACTGATTAGTTTTAGAAAACCTCTATTGATCTGTTTGTAGGAAGCAGTGCTACTCATTTTCTTAGCCTCAAGGGGACTTAGAAGTAGCATTAGACAGAATGTCGCAGAAGGAAGGCAAAAAAGGTGTCTGCATCTTCTAATTAAAACGTTATGTCATTGGCATCTTTCCCTCCTCTTCTAGACAGAAAATGCGTTTTAATAACTTGCGTAGTTGATGATCAGCTGCTTAAGTATACAAACAAACCATTAAAACTCCCTGAGTACTGAGTCACAGTTGATGTGTAGGTGATAGCAGGGAAGGCAGCTTGCTGCAGTGGGCTAAGTGTGTATCATTAACACTTTACTGTGGATGATCTTAGTGTCATGTGGCAGGTTTGGATTTATTACTCTCATTCCTACCTTTGAGTCAGTAAAACTAAGAAATTGTTACAGTAGCAGGAATAGCCTATGGTGTACCCAGCTATCAGCTTTGTTGCCTGTCTTGTTTGCTTTCAGACACTCTTTATTTTTTTCTTTTTCTTTACCTGAGTATGTATTGTTGCTTCTCTGATGGAAGCCAAATGTCAATGGTGAAGCCTAACTGGTTTGACTTCAATTTTTCATGGATTTGAGTGGGAGTAAACTGTTGTGCCATGCCTCTGAAAGTCAGGCCAGGTATCATTAATTCTCTGTATGTGCTGTGAGCAGATGCAGTGAACAGCAGACTCTGATGGGAGCTTCTGGGTTATAATCTCTCTCTCCTGACTGTGGTGAGTGGGGAGAAGGAAGAAAGGGAAAGAAGAGAACAGAACAAACTCATCCTATTATGCCCAACTTTTCCTCCCCCCCCCCCCCATCTCTAAAGCAAGAACAGTCTGGACAGCTTTATTGGAAAAAATGTGAGAATGAATTTTCCCAGTTACTGTAAGCAATTCTTAAATTAGCAGCACTTTGAATCCTTTCTACAAGATTTACAGCATTTAGTAGTGCTTGCAGTGCTTCTTTGAGGATATCATTTTCATAAATACTTTTTAAAATGTTGTTTTGATAATATATATATGTGTG